>NW_006408537.1:10950546-10982236 GCF_000296735.1 Chrysochloris asiatica
GTCAGAGAAAAAGAGGAAGATCCCAAGAGAGATGGATTGGCAAAGTGGCAGCATCAATGGGTTCAATCGTGGCAACAGTAGTGAGGTTGACCCAGGACAGGGCAGTGTTTCATTCGGTTGTGCATAGGGTAGTTATGAGTTGGTACCGACTTGATGGCATCTAACAACAACAACAGCCATTACTGAACATGTCTATCAAAGATTCCATAGACAAATCCTGGTCAAAGGGGAGAAATGCAGAATAGAATTTCAAATAATCATAGATGATCCCTTAGCTATTGCTCTAAGATAGTGTTTAAACATTAAAATAAAAATACATGCTGAAATCTTTTTTAAAACTAAAAGATAGTTTAGCTTAAGTAGTAACAAGTATCTGCCTTAAGCATTACGCTTTTTGAAAATAAATATATATATGGGGTCAAATTTACAACTCAAAAGATTAGATAGGAACCCATAGGGGGCAGTGAATATATGCTAATAGGGTAGGAAAACCTAAGAAAAGGAGGGTGAGAATGCTTGCAAAATTCAGTGTATGATCAATGTCATTAAATGGTACATGTAGTTCAACTGGCTTATGTTTTGCTATGACGAACATCAATCAATTAGTCCATATGCTCAATTGTTGCAAATCTAGACAAATATATGTTAAAATCAGACAATGAACTTAGACCAAGATCATTTCTTTAGTTATTATGAATACATTAGCTGCCATTATCCAACATTATTATTAGTTCAAGAATATACATGACATGATACAAAGTTTTGATTTGTTGAATGTAAAACTGATAATATTGCCTATAAACCTTTGCTCCATTCACAATAATAATAACCAAAAAGAATACACCTCATATTTAAAGTGCTTTTACTCTGCTTAAAAAATGTAGGTGTCAAGTTTCTATGCACTTTAGTTTGGGAACTGTTTCTTGATAGTCATGTCAGAACAATAATTATTCAGAGCAGAATTTAGATACTCACTTGGTTGGGATCTTAGTCTGAGGCAAAGAAATCAACCTAATGTTTTGCAATCCTTTTCATGACAGGGAATATCACAGAAAACCAGCGTATGTATGCAGCACAGAGGAGCTATAGAAGGAGACTACTCAAGAGTTCAGATTCTTGCAGCTCTGAGGCCCATTCTGCTGCCCATAATACTCCAGGCTCACTTGTGATCCAAATTGGGCCACAAAACCGTATTTGAGGACTCTGAATAAAAGTGTTTACATTTAACAATTTTTTAAAACTTATTTTTGTTGAGAATGTTGTTGTTGTTGTTAGGTGCCATCCAAAGTTGATACCGACGCATAATGACCCTATGTACAACAGAACGATATACTGCCCAGATTGTGGGCCAGCCTTATAATTGTTGCCATGCTTGACCTCATTGATGCTGCCATACTGCCAATCCATCTCATTGGGGGGGGGGGTCTTCCTCTTTTTCTCTGACCCTCCACCTTACCAAACATGATATTCTTCTCCAGGGACTGGTCCATCCTGACAATATGTCTGAAGTATGAGAGACGAAATTTGGTCACCCTGGCCTCCAAGGAGCACTCTGGCTGCACTTCTTTCAACACACATCTATTAGTTCTTTTGGCAGCCCATGGCACTTTCTATATTCTCCTCCAACACCATAACTCAAAAGCATCAATTCTTCTATGGTCTTCCTTATTTACTGTTAGCTTTCACATGCATATGAGGTTATTTAAAATACCATGACTTGGGCCAGGTGCACCTTAGTCCTCAAGTTGGCATCTTTGCTCTTCAACACTTTAAAAAGGTCTTGTGCAGCAGATTTGCCTAATACACTATATCGTTTGATTTCTTGACTGCTGCTTCCATGAGTGTTGATAGTTGATCCAAGAAGAATGAAGTCCTTGGCATTCATTCATTATAATTTATTGAGAACAAATTATACAAATTAGTAAACAAAAATTGCTGTGTACCTTATATCATCTTCACTCTGACCAGATATTCAAATCCTTGTCTGTAGTTTTCACATTACTTTATTAAGGACTATTTATCAAATGTTTTCTAGTACAGAGAATTCCTTGTTGATAAATTATAATTTGATTCAGAATAAAAACTAGTGCTTACAGGCAAGTATGGCTTTTGAAGTAAAATGGATGGTTTTACCCTAACACTTACAGCAGCAGGAAAACCAGACAAAAAGAACAGTTGAAGATCCACAAAGTTAGAGTTGAGCTCCTGGCTTCAGCGCCCTAGCCTCCAATAGAAGTTCTGAGAAGCAGTGGTTTGTATTCACACACACTTTCCTATTAACTTACATGGTATTAACATGAAAATAAAAAGAACTGAGAAATAGAAGTGTAGTCTGTTATCAGCAACTACCCAGTTAAATATAAATTTTATCCCTACCATTGATTTCAGCACATGCAAGACTGAGATCTCACAAATGTGATTTTCCTCAAATTGATGTCAAAGGTACAAACAAGGAATGGATATTATAGATGGAAATTCTACTTTTTATAAGTGATTTATAAATAATAAAGCATTTTCTTATTAGAATGTAAGCTTTAAAACCCTGTTCACTACAGCATTTCCAAGATTGAGAATGATGGGTTTCACGTGTCAGTCATTAAGTAAATATTTGTTAAGTGAGAAATGGTCTCTGAACTTTTTATAATTATTTTATCACATCATTTACAACTTGGAGCAAATATGAAAAAAAAATTAAAAAATTCATAGCCATTTTCTCTCCTAGCATATTCCTAGTATCCTACTCCTAGCAACGTCTATACTCAGAAAGCTAAACAAATTAAGTAAGGGATATGTCTTATTAATGTGCCACCCTCCATAAACAAGAGTTCAGTGCATGTGGCTTGATTTGTTTGATTACAAATGTGCTTGGAACAACAGATATGATGAGCATAGACAAAACTGCAGTTTTAGGTGTGGATATTCTGGGATGTCAGGTAATCTTTCCCCACTGGCATGGATGTCTTACTGATGTGTCTTTGGACCTATTTGGATACTATTGTCCTTCTTGAATACCTCAAGATATCTCAATGTCTTCCTTTCAATAAGTGAAAAATATATAAAGAACAAAATTAAAACTGTATTTTCTATGGCAACTTACTAACTGAGCCCAGTCTGTGCAAACTTGTCCATTACCATATTTTTTTTTTCTATGAAACAATTTCTGGAAATATGTTTGTATTGGAGAATATTCCTATCTCCAATAACAGCAAAGAATGAGGCCAATTTGACTAGTGCTGGAAAGCAGGATTCTGGGAAAGAATGAGTGTGGTGCTCATTTTGAATTAATTTCCTATAAAATACTATCAAAGATTCCTTTACTCCCTTAGAATAGTAGGGCAGCATTTTGAAAGATTTAGAGAAATTTCACTAAGTTTAGCCTCCTTCACTTTAAACCAACTCAAGTTTCATCTATCTTCAGGTTCCACTTAACCCTGACCCCACTCACCTACCAAAGGAAAAAAAAAACAATACAAATCAAATGCACTTGAATTCAAATTCTGGTTGCACCACTGGCTGAGACAGGTTAGTTAAAGCTTTGGGTTTAAATTCCTCATTTGTAAAATATAGATGATGTCATGCATGTGTAACCTGATGAATTCTAATGGGGATTAGATTACATAGACATACATTAAGGTCTAATAAGGATTATTTCTATAATCTCTAATCCTCATCATAAATTGTTTAGTATCAGGTCATAACAAGTTTTCCATGTGCAGTAGTGTTGTTGTTCTTGTTAAGTGCTGTCTAGTCAGTTCTGACTCATAGAGAACAAGTTAGCATAGGATTTCCAAGGAATGGCAGATGCATTGGAACTTTGCTTATTGTACAGGACCACACCAGGACTCCATGCATGGTAGTAGCTGTTATTAATATTTCCGTCACTGATGAGAATATAAAAACAGAAATTGAGCCTCAACATTTATATTCTCATGTTGGCTTCACATTTGTTTCTCAGTTTCATTATGAAATGCAAATAAAATACTTAACATTCCCATTTATTATAAAAATGTAATAAAAATATATACAAGGGTGAGTAAAAAATTATCCTCACTCTTGTTGTTGTTGTTGTTAAGTGCCATCGAGTCGGTTCCGACCCATAGCGACCCTGTAACAGGGTTTCCGAGGGTGTAAATCTTTACGGGAGTAGAAAGCCTTATCTTTCTCCCGCGGAGCGGCTCTAGTGATATTAAAATGCCCATCCACATCCACGAATGATGACAACATTGAGTGTGCACATGAAATGATTCTGTCGAATAGACAAGTGACAGTAGATTATGTGTCAAATTGTAAATCAGTCATGGCTGTGCCTATGAAATAATCCACCACAGACATTGGTTTCGAAAAGTTTGTGTGAGACAGGTACCGAAACAACTCACGGAAGAGCATAAACAGAAGTGTTTGGACTGACACTCAAAGGAAGGTAAAAATTTCTTTTAAAAAAATGGTTACTGTTTGTTAAGACATGGACTTATCACTATGAGCTTGAGAGGAAAAGGCAGAGTATGGAATGGAAACATCCTCAATTGCCAACCAAGAAAAAGTTCAAAAGTCAACCATCAGCTGGAAAATTGATGCTTTCAGTTTTATGGGATTCTTAAGGGCCTGTATTGGAACAGTATCAGGACAAAGTTTCAGCAATCAACAGTGCTCATTACAGTGAGATACTCCCTAAAGAGCTGAAGCCTAAACTTTGGATTCAACACAGAAGACTGCTATCCAAAGGAATTGTGATCTTGCATGGAAATGCACATCCATACACCTCTGCCCACATGGTCTACACTCTGCAAAAATTTCATTTTGAGGTTTTAAAGCACCTCCCTACAGACTTTCACCTGTTTGGCCCCCTGAAAGCAGACCTTTGAGGATGAAGATTCACCTCTGATGAAGAAGTAAAGACAGCAATGCATTTGTGGCTCACAGCTCAGCCTAAAACATTTTTAATAATGGAATATGAAAGCTTGTTGACAGATGGACAGGGTATTGAAAAACAAAGAGATTATGTTGAAAAGTGATTTATCTGTCTTTTCTAAAAGCTGATTCAAATAAATTTTACAGCCAATGTGTGGATAATTTTTGACTCACCCTTGTGTGTGTGTGTGTGTGTGTGTGTGTATGCAATCAGCTTATGAATGGCAATGATGTTGTTGGTCGTTTATATTTCTACTTCAGAAGTTAGCCTAATGATATTCCACCCAAAGGGATTATCTTGATGGCTGGTTCCAAGGAAGGACACGCTGTCTTTCCCCCCTTGACATCTGTGCCTTCCTTTCTCCACTGTGAGAGGACAGTATACCTTCATCATGTGGAGTCTCAAACACACAGTCAACATTCACTGTCTTCTTTACTGTTTCCTTAATGAGTCCTGGAGTCCTGGCATGGTGCTGTGGGTTAATGTGCTGGACTGCAAAGTCAGTCTGAAATGCAAGGTTGGCAATGCAAGCTCTCCAGCTGCTCCTTGGAAACTCTATAAAGGGTCACTATGGGTCAGAACTGACTCGATGCCACATAACAACAACATAATGAGCCCTGGTGTGGCATTGTGGGTTAATGCACTGGACTGCAAGTTTGGAGGTTCAAGCTCACCAGTCGCTTCTTAGCAACCCTATACAGCGTCGCTATGGGTTGGAACTGACTTGAGGGCATTTAATAATAACAACATAATGAGAACAGAGTGGTCTTGTGACTATTTTAATAAAAATCACTCCTGTACACATTGAGATTAGCATCATTTTTCAAGATGGTCTACTAATTGCATGTGTGTTTTAAGAACCAAAACAACCACTCAAAAGTGAGGTGTGTTGCTACCATATTCTAAATATTCAATGAATTTTAACTGAACTATATACCAATCGACTTTAAATGGTATTTTAATTAAGCAATATAGTTTGGAAATTAATTAATTTTATATACCAGAAAGATTATTTACTATTAACACTAATGAGCTAAGCATTTTTTGCACTTTAAACAACTATTGTTGTTATTAGATGTAATGAGTCCATTTTGAGTTATGGTGCCCTCTTGTGCACAGAGTTTTCAAGGATGTGAACTTTAGGAAGCAAAATACCAGGCCTTGCTTCTGAGGAATGTCTCGGTGGGTTCAAACAGCTAACCTTTCAGTTAGTATTTGAACACTTACCTATTTGTGCTACCAAGGGACTTTCAAGAACTATTACACATGAAAAAAAATAATCTAAAGTTCACAACTTCTTCCCTTAAAAACTTTAAAGTATTTTAAATGTATATTGCTCTGATGATATATATCAGAGTAGAAAAAGGCAATATTGTTGCCAATCAATGAATGGGACAATGGACACAGTAAGACAGTTAAGACAGTATTCAGAATGCTCACTGTTGTCATTGAAATTGATATATAATAGTGATTAATTGCTTTTGAAGTTTTGATAAAAATTGATCTGCCCAATTTTCTGGTACTAGCTCTGTAAGTCAAATCTTACCCAGGAATTACATAAATCAATTTAGTCTGAACTTCTGTAAAAACTGAGGGGAGAAAGATAGAAGTAATTTCTGAGTTGTCAGTGACTGAGGGATGTTCTGATTTCACAATTTTAGTAAAGAAATGGTCTTACCGTAGCTGTCATAGGCATCCTCACTTACTCCATGACCATAGTCATAGTATTCAGGCACACTGCAACAGATTTAGACAGCAATCAATGTTACTGCAATCAGGAAGAATCAACCCAGAAACTCACATGGACTTTGAAGGTAAAATGTAAGCTAAGGTACTACTATCCCAGGAAACTCGAGGCATGAAACACAATCCTAAGTAAATATTCAGTAAGAAAAAATACCGGTTATCAACAAGGAGTGATACAATTTTCTCATGCCACTTCAGTACTTTTTTATCTCTATCCTCCAATTTTATAAATCAAACTTTCCCTAAAACACAAATATAATACTTCAAAATTTATTAAGTGAAGAGTTATAAAAGATCTTTTTCCAAGAAAAAGTGCCTTATAAAATTATAGTCTGGTCAATCATGTATGGCTCTAGATGCAGTTACTTTAAAAAACATGTATCAATTTTATTTTCATTTCCAACCACTGAAATGATATTTACGATACCCTCTATCCTTTCCAAAATATACATGTTTTTTTCGTTTCACTTAATATTTTTGTTAGATGTTTCTATATTTCAGTAACTCAGACAAAAAGTCATTCTCTCTGTATCTCTTATTCTAAAGTAATTTAATGTCTTCTTCCACTAGAATTGTCCCTGCTTTATTCAGAGCATATATTTTCCCCTTTAAGAGGAAGTTGATTAATATCCAGACATCCTATATAGCTTGTATCTTTAAAGTCATATCTCCTTTCAGCCACTATCTCTTTCTCTGCCCCATTACAGAATAAAATTATTGAAAAGAAGTGATTCTACATATTTCTCTCATTCTATATGCTTTTGGGTACATTCCAATCAAATTATTTATTCCCACAGCTCCATGGAAAAAGCTCTCTTCAAGAGCTCAATGTTTTCGGACCCATTGGTTAAGTGTCGGTCCTCATTTTACTCAATCTATTACCATCACTTAATACAACTGATCATTCCCTGCACCTTCTAACAAGATCTCCTTCTGAGATCTCTATGGTTCCTTTATGTCACTTTATTTCCTCATTCTTCTCTGTTGATACCTCATTTTCTTACGCACTTTGCCCTGGAAACTATGTGAGTTCAGGTATTCTAATTTTTCTCTTTTCTATTCATACTCACTCCCTAAGCAATCCTATCTGAGCTTATGGCTTTAATTCCTTCTTTATTCTGATGTGTTCCAAATTATATCTCCAGTCTTGGCACCTGCATTCTGTCTGGTCTCACATATCCAATTGCCTAATGGACTTTTGAAGAGAGTGGTGACTTTGTATGATACACACTGGCCTTCAAATCACAAGGCCAATGGTTCAAGCCCACCCACCACTCCATGGGAGAAAAATGAGGCTTTCTACTCCTACAAAGAACTATAACCTTAGAAACCCTAAACAGGGCTGCTAAGAGTTAGAAACAACTTGATGAGATTTAACAACAATAACATTTACACTTGAGTGTCAAATTTAATATTTAAAACTACACAAAGTTGATGTTCCTTCTAAGACAAACTTTTTGAATTTTATCCTTTTCATAAATAGCAAAACATTAATTAGTGTTGCTCATGTGAAAACTCATGTTTATACGTTCTCCTTTGTCTCACACCAAATGTTCAATCCAACATCAAATCATTTTCCTTATATTGTAAACTGTATATAAAACCTGAATACTTTTAAACACTTAAATACTTTTGAAAATAAATAATAACAACAATAAACTTAGTCTCAAATTTGTATCTAATTTGCACAATTTGCCCCCTAATATTTCTCAGCACCATTTGTCTGTCAGTTTGTCTTATTGTGATGGCTGTGTTGCTGTGATGATGGAAGCTATGCCACCAGGATTTGAAACCCACATGATCATCCATGGTGGAAAGTTACAGTGCAGCTTCCAGACTCAAACAGATTAGGAAGAAGGAAAGGCAGACTACTTCCAAATGTTTAGCCACTGGACACTTCATGAATAACAGTGGAACACTGTCAGACATAGTGTCACAATATAAAAACATTATGAAGAGTAGCAGAACATTGTCAGATCAAGTGATAGAAGATGAGCAACTTGGGTTGGAAGGCACTCAAAATACGACTAAGGAAAGGCTGCCTCCTCAAAGTAGAGCTGACAATAATGATGTAATTGGAGCAAAGCTTTCTGGACCTTCATTTGATGATGGGGCACAACTCAAATGAGAAGAAACAGATTTCAACATACAAACACAATTAGAACTTGGAATGTATGAAATATACATCCAGGAAAATTGACAATTGTCAAAAAATAAAATTGAACACATAAAGATCAATACCCTAGGCATTAGTGAGCTGAAATGGACTGGTATTGACCATTTTGAATTGGACAATAATATAGTTTACTAAGCCTTGAATGCCAAATTCAAGAGGAATAGTACCTCATTCATTATTATGAAAAGCATTCCAAGATGTATCATGAAGTGCAATGCTATCTGAGTTAGGATAATATCCATACACCTACAAGGAAGACCAGTTAATACCACTATTATTCAAATGTATGTACCAACTAATACAGATGAAATTGAAGAACTCTATCAGCTTCTTCAGGCTGAAATAATCAAACATGCAATCAAGATGCATTGATAATTACTAATGATTTGAATGCAAAAGTCAAAGACAAAAAGGAAGGGTCAGTAGTGGGAAAAGTATGACTTTGATGATAGAAATGATGCTGGAGATCTCATGATAGAATTTTGTAAGACCAATGACTTATTCATTGAAAATACCTTTTTAAACAACAAAAAAGGTGACTAAACATAATGAATTTACCTAATGGATTACACAGAACTAAATCAACTACATCTATGAACACACATAGCATTTCTCATGCTGAGGGAACTGAAGAAAAAATTCAAGCCTTGACTTTCAGTATTGAAGGATTCTATGGGCAAAATATTGAATGATGTAGAAAGCATCAAAAGAATATGGAAGATGGACAGAGAGTCACTGTAACAAAAAGAAATCGTTTGCTTCTCAGTGGCTTAACAGTTAAACTGTAGCTATCACCTCCATGATGACATCCATTATAACAGAATCAACCCCATAATCTGACCTGCTGTGATCACCCCTGAGCTAATGTAGTTATCCAAGGTGCTGTAAATCCTCACTTCTATGCTGTTAATGGAACTCCTGGTGTGCTGTAGGATCAGCACTGGACTTGGAACCACACCATCAGAAGTTGAAACCCACCTGTTGCTCACACTCTATACAGGGTCGCAACAGCAATAAAGTCAGATGCATTATACAGGAGTAGGTTGTATCTTGAGCCAATGTCTTTTGAGATATAAAAGACAAGAGAAGTGAATAAACAAAGAGGGATCCACTGCTACCAAGAAGAAAGAGCCATGAGTGGGGTGCATCCTTTGGACCTGGAGTCCCTGCACAGTGAAGCTTCTAGATCCAGAAAAAGACTGATACCAAGACCTATGGAGAAATCCGTGAAATGCTCATCCTACTGATGCTGAAAAGAGAAAAGGACTTTTCTCCAGAGCCAGCACTCTGAATTTAGACTTCTAGCCTCCTAACTGTGAGCGAATAAATTTCTGTTAAACGATCCACCTGTGGCATTTCTGTTACAACAGCTCTAGATAAAGAAGATAGCATTCAATTTGTATGGCTAAGAAAATAATCCAAGAGACTGGATGTTATGAAGAAAAATGCGGCATCAGGATTGCAGAAGGGCTTATTTATAACCTGTAATATGCAAATGACACAACCTTGCTTGCTAAAAGTGAAGACAATTTGAAGCACTTGTTGCTGAATATGAAATAATACAGCACTCAGCATGGTTTACAACTCAATATAATGAAAACAAAAATCCTTACAACTGGGCTAATAAACAACATCATGATAAAAGGAGGAAAATTGAAGTTGTCAAGTATTTCACTTTGCTTGGATCCACAATCAAGACTCATGGAAGCAGCAGTCAGAAATCAAATGACATGTTGCATTGGTAAAATCTGCAAAAGACCACTTTAAAGTGTTAAAGAGCAAAGACTTCACTTTGAAGACTAAGGTGTGCTTGACTCAAGCCATGGTGTTTTCAACCACCTCATCTTCGTGTGAAAGTTGGACAGTGAATAAGGAAGACCAAAGAAAAATACATGCATTTGAATTTGGTGTTGGAGAAGCATATTGAAAGTACCATGGACTACAAGCACAAACAAGTCTGTCTTGGGTGAATTACAAGTGAACATGACAAGACTTTGAAGTCTCATGTACTGTGTTGTCAGGAAGGACCAATCCTTAGAAATGAACAAGATATGTTATAGGAAGGACGAGTCCTTGAAAACAGGCATCATGCATGGTAGAGTGTCAGTAGAAAAGAAAAGGACCCCAAAGGTGAATGATCAGAGTGGCTGCAACAATAGGCTTAAGCCTGACAATGATTGTGAGGACGGCCGCAGGACCAGGCAGTGATTTGTTCTGTTGTGCATAGGGTTGCAATGACTTGGGCCCACTTTGATGGCATCTAACAACAACAATATATATGCACATGTGTGTGTCACTTCTGTACATGTCCACACTCAAGTGCACGGGAGACTAGGAAATATATTATTGACCACATCCGACTCTCTTGTGGAAAAAATGATATATAAATTTGATGGGAGGGCAACCTGAAGTCTTCTCCAGTTTTACCATCTATTTATTCAGATTGGAGTGAACATCCTTTTTTCGATTAAAAAAAAAAAAAACTTTCTCCAAAGCAGAGTAAATTCAAGTTTATTTTCTATTACTACAACTAACTCAAATCCAGGATCTCTGGAAAATATGAAGAGCGCATTCAATCTTGATATGGTGTTTTGCAGTCTGGATACCTGTAAATAAGTTATTTTTCGGACTTTCGGTCTCTCTACCCTCCAGATAACACACCCCATAAAAAGGATCGAAACTGAACCAAGTAACTGCAATTAAAAACTGCCTTCAGAAAAATGGAAGAAAGAAACATTGAGGACTCCAGGACATGAGCAGTTACAAAATCATGCTGTGCAGAGATTATAAAGATACTTTGCAACAGCAGTGAAATACATTTCATCATTAGGGCATCTGGTCATGTTACTTCTATTCTAGGACTGAAAACAGATTTACGGGAAGGCATTTCTTTATTCTTTACCCTTTGTGACCATAACTGAATTGGGTACAGTATAGTATATCTTCATTGTACATTTCACAACTTTTACATCATGCTTCCTGCTGTTTGATGCTTGGGAGCCTGAGGATTGCTCTAGGAATCACATATGGTTGCAAAATCTAACAGGATGGTTTTGAGGACAGCTTTAAGCAACACTCATTATCTCCTGCTCATTGGAATACAAACAAACGGAAGCAATTGGCTTTCCCAATTCTTTGAAGTCCCAAACTCTGAACTCTCTATCAATTTAAATTATAGAACTAAGGCATAAACCAGGCACAGTCTCATTTGTAAATTTCTATTCCCTTTCATTTCTTCTTATAACTCAGTTGTTATTTCTACTTATATCTCTTGCAAACCTTTCTAAAAGCATCATTGATCATTCAAACTTCCAGCATTTTCCCCTTCTGCCACATGATGCATGGACTTAAATCCTGCCTTCCAGGTTATCAGAGTCAACGGTATAACACAGGTCATCAGATTACGAGATTACATTGTATGTTGCCTTTGCATATTCTACCCTCCAATTAAGTTATTACCACTTATTTTAAATGGCAGCTCACAATTCTGTATATGGATATCTCCTAGACTAAATTGTTGTTACAGACTCAAAGTTCGGTTGGTGACTCGAATAAGATTTAAAATATTTTTTGTCACTTAGCAATCCCTGAGGTAGACGTTGTTGTTGTTAGGCATCATCAGGTTGCCACTGTGCCAACCCATCTGGTTGGTGGTCTTCTTCCTTTTCTCCATCTCTTTACTTTACCAAATGTGATATCCTTCTCCAGGTACTGGTCCCTCCTGACATGTCCAAAGTTTGAGAAATGAACTGTGACCATCCTGGTGTCCAAGGAACACGCAAGTTGTATTTTTTCCAACACAGTTTCCAACTTTTAATATTTTCCACCAGCACCAAAACTCAAATGCATCAATACTTCTCTGGTCTTCCTTATTCACTGTCCAACTTCCACTGCATTTGAGTTTGTTGAAAATACCATGGCTTGGTTCAGGAGAACCTTAGTCCTCAAATTTGCATCTTTATCCCTTTGAATACTTTAAAGCAGTCTTGTGCAGCAGATTTGTCTAATGCAATACGTGTTTGAATTCTTGACAACTGATTCCATGAGTGTTGATGGCTGACCTGAGCAAAATGAAGTCTTTGACAACTTCAATCTTTTCTCCATTTATCATGATGTTATTTATTACTCCAATGGTGAGGATTTTTGTTTTCTTTACATTGAGTTTCAACACGTACCAAAGTCTATGGTCTTTGATCATCATTAGTAAGTATTTTAAGCCTTCTTCACTTAAGCAAGGTTGTATCATCTGCATCACACAGGTTGTTAATGAGTCTTCCTCTAATCCTGATACCACGCTTTGTTGTTGTTGTTGTGTGTAGTGGAGTCGGTTCCAACTAATAGCGACCCTGTACAGGGTTTCCGAAGCTGTAAATCTTTACGGGAGCAGAACACCTCATCTTTCTCCTGCGGAACAGCTGCTGACCTTGCAGCTCACAGCCCAATTTGTAACCACTACGATACCACGCTAGTCTCCATATAATCCAGCTTCTTGAGTTATGTGTTCAGGATACAGACTGAATAAGTATGATGAAAGGCTACAAACCTGGCACACACTTTTCCTAATTTTAAACCATGCAGTGTTCCCTTGTTCTGTTCAAACAACTGCTTCTTGGTTTACGTACAGATTCCTCATAGTAAGTGTTCCAGAATATTCATTCTCTGCAATGTTGTCCATAGTTTATCATGATCTACACAGTTGAAAGCCTTTGAGTAGTCAATAGAGCACAGGTAAACACCCTTCTGATATTCTCTACTTTCAGCTAAGATCCATCTGACATTAGCAATGATATCTCTTATTCTACATCCTCGTCTGAATCTGGCTTGAATCCCTGGCAGTTCTCTGTCAATGTATGGTTGCAGCCGTTTTTGAATTATTGTCAGCAAAATTTTACCTGCATGTGATAGTAAAGATATTGTCCAATTCTTTTTCATATAATCCAATTTCTCAGATTATTTGCTCAGCATAGATTGAATAAATATAGTGAAAGGATATAACCCTGGCACAAATCTTTCCTGATTTTATCACCATGTTCTGTTCAAACAATTGTCTCTTGATCTAGGTACAGGTTGGTCATGAGCGCACAATTAAGTCTTCTGAAATACCCATTCTTTACTACATTAGCCACAATTTGTTATGTTCCACATGGCCAAATGTCTTTTAATAGCCAATAAAACACAAGTAAACATTTTCTGGTATTATCAACTTTTAGTCAAGATCCGTTTCACATCAGTAATGATGTCTCTTGTTTCACATCCTATTCTGAGTTTGGCTTGAATTTTGGCAGCTCCTTACAGATATACTGCTGCAATCATTTTTACAGTATCTTCAACTGGATTTTAGTTTCATGTAATCTTAAAGATATTGTTTGATGATTTCCTAATTCAGTTGGATCACCTTTCTTTGAATGGGCACAAACATGATTCTCTTCCAATCTGTTGGTCAGGTAGCTGTCTTCAATTTTTTTTCGGAATGGATAAGTGAAGGCCTCAAACCTGTATCAGTTTGTTGAAACATTTATATTTCTATTCTCTCAATTCCTGGAACCTTGTTTTTCAACAATGCCTTCTGTGCAGCTTGGACTCCTTCCTTTCCTTCAGTGACACTGTTCTTGATCGTATGTGACCTCTTGAAATTTTTGTGCATGATCAGTTCTTTTTGGTACAATCATTCTGTGTATTCCTTCCATTTTCTTTTCAATCTTCCTATAGAACTTTATATTTTGCCCATGTTGTTGTTGTTGTTAAGTGCCGTCGAGTCTGTTCTGACCCATAGCGACCCTGTAGAGGGTTTCAAGGAGCCACTGGTGAGCTTGAACCACCAACCTTGCAGTTCGAACTTACTTTGTAGTCTAGCGAATTAACCTATAGCACCACACCATACCACACCCATAAAAGCCTTCAGTATTGAAACCAAGTCTGAATTTTTTCTTCAGTTCTTTTCATTTGAGGAGTGCTGAGTGTGTTCTTTCCTTTTGTTTTACTAACTCCAGGTCTTTGCACATTTCATAATATTTGACTTTGTCTTCTTGAGCTGCCTTTTGAAGTTTTCTCTTCAACTCATTTGCCTCCTAACGTCTTCCATTGGCTTAAGCTACTCATTTATGGGCTAGGATGTAGACAATGTGTTTCTAACTATGCCAGATAGTCTGAGGCTTGGCCTTAAAGTACGAAATTGTGAACTCATTGTTCTCCTCTTCTACTTCTCACATGACTGAGGGTCACAACCTTTGCCTCTTACATCCTTAAAGAGTGGTGATCACATTAAATCATTAAATAATTCAATGACCATTCATTGAGTAATGGTACCATTTGGGGATGCAAAGAGGAATGGATACATTAGCATACGTTAAAATATAATTTTGATATGCTGTAATAAAAATGTAATGTAAGTTAGAATAGATTAATATTGTGGCTATTTTACTTACTTTCTTTCCTTTTATCTAATAAAAACTATTGAACACCTGCTGTGTATTAAACATTATTCTAAGTACTAGGAGTATAGCAA
Source organism: Chrysochloris asiatica (assembly GCF_000296735.1). Lineage (NCBI taxonomy): Eukaryota > Metazoa > Chordata > Mammalia > Afrosoricida > Chrysochloridae > Chrysochloris > Chrysochloris asiatica. The sequence goes on from NW_006408537.1 coordinate 10,965,883, forward strand.
TGAACAGAAAATATAAAACCTGTCACTATGTAGGTCACAAAGCAATGACTAAACTAGTAAAATGTACCAAAGGAGGCCCTGGGTGGTGTAGACTCAGTTAATGTACTGGTTTGACAACTACAAACTAGGGGGCTGGAGTTCACCCAGAGTCACTTTGGACAAAAAAAACTTGGTTATCTATTTTTTAAAAATCAGTTATTGAAAACTCTATGGAGCATGATTTGACTCTACTAACACATGAGGTAGCCATGAACTGGAACGGTTAAGATACATAAGTAAATTGGTAGTTGTTGTTAAGGGCCATTGAGTTGGTTCTGACTCAAAGTGACCCTGTAGAGGATTTCTGAGGAGCACCTGGTGGGTTTGAACTGCTAATCTTCTGGTGAGCAGTCCAATGCAAGGCTGATCATGATTCTAGCCTAGATGCCTTACGTAGATCATCTATCTTGATTCTTAATCCATGAGCACAACAAACATGTCCACAAGACAATGATCCACATCCTACTGTGAGTAGGATCTTAAAAGCTCATGAGTGGCCATCTAAGGTGCAACTATTGGTCTCTCTATCTGTAGAAGAAAGAAGAGTGATGATAATTAAATGTGCTTGGAATCAGTTAGTCCTCTGGACTAACGGGCACTGTGAATATCAGCATCCATTACTGAGTCCAGAAGAACTAAACAGTGCCTAGTGGCACTGTGTGTAAATACGTCAGACTGCAAAGCTGTTTGAACTGCAAGGTTGGTAGTTCAAGCTCACCAGGTGCTCTTTGGAAACCCTATACAGGGTCGCTATGGGTCGGAATTGACTCAACAGCACTTAACAACAACAACAACAACCACTAATAAGTTCTCTGAAAGGGATCACAATAGAAGGTCCAGGGTAGAGGGGAGAAAATGTGGGACAAAACTCAAAATTATTAAAAAAAAACACAAATGGAACTAGTAGTCAGAAAGAGACTGGAGGGACTTGAAACTATGGCTGTTGACCACTCTTCATGTCTACAAAGGAACTAACCTTCATGACCCAATTTTCAGACAAACAGTGGATAGGTATATAGTGGGGGGCAGCAACACTAGTAAGGTATTCTCACCATGGAATAGTTAATCATTAAAAATCAAAAAGGTAACATTTATCTAAGGACACATTTGAGAAGAGAAGGAAAGGTGCATAGAATGGAAATAGGAATCACAGGGAGGAATTTTTTAAAAATGGGTATAAAACACAAACATGATACATTTAGTTATAAGGAAAAGGCATTACAAAGAAAATATATACTGCATGTAGATGCTAATTATTGGTGAATTCATATATAACCCAAAATCCTTAAATAATCTCATCTATTTAGAACTAAAATCATGTATCAATATTGTGGTAATAAATAAGAGGTTTAAATATAAAATTATTAGCTACATTTGTTGTTGTTGTTAGTGCCATCAAATCAGTTCAGCGACCATTATATGTGTATATTTTACACATTTCACTTTTTAATTAAGCCTTTTTTTTCTGTTTAGAACTTGGCCTTTATTCTGAAGACAACAAAAGAATTCAACAATGCAAATCGACTTTTCAGATCTTTGTTTTGTTAAGAATTTACTATTATTGCATTGTTAGTAAATAAAAAATAAGTCTAAATCTGAAATGTGAAAATAAATACCAAATTCTTGTTTTCCTGCATAACATTTATTTTATATATTCTAGGAATCCTGATGTGGCACTGTGGGTTAATGCACCAGACTGCAAAGCCGTTTGAACTGCAAGGTTGGAAGTTCAAGCTCACTAGCTGCTCCTTGGAAACCCTAAACATAGTCTCTATGGGTCGGAATTGACTCAATGGCACTTAACAACAACAAGTACAGAAATTATCAAAATAGATAATAAGACATGATAGCTTCTTAAAATATTTTATTCAAGAATAAAGATATATTGATCATTTTGTGTTTCTGTTAAAAAATACTAATGATTATAGTGTTTTTACAAGAGAATGATGAGAAAAGAATTTCTGTTCCTGTAAAGATCTATAATATCAGAAACCCTATCCAGTCACTGTGAGTTGGAATTAATTCAATGGCAATGGGTTTTGTTTTACATTTTATGTTAGTTTGTGTGTGTGTGTGTGTATGTTTCTATATAAAACTATTTACCCTTTGTTGTGCTTAATATCAGTAGTTTTAACAAAACTTTAACAAGAGAAAAGAACAATGTTTTAGATACTATAATATAGCTCTAATCAAGATTGCATAGTTTAAAATATTTTACAATTTTATTACTTTATTTATCAATCAATTGATTTATTGGATTCTAGCAACAGTTTTCCAGAACTGTTTAGAGCAGCCATGTTTGTATATAAATATCAATTTGTGTTTATCCAAATTAAATGACAACCTAAATGCACTAAAGAAAGATAAATTTCTAACTATATTTATAAACTGAGAGATAATTAACAATGTATGTTGAGCAAATAATCCAACACGTTGGGTTCTATGGAGAAAAAGAAGCATCAGGATTGGAGAAAGACTCATTAACAACCTGCAATATGCAGATGATACACCTTGCTTGCTGAAAGTGAAGAGGGCTTAAAACATTTACTGATGAAGATCAAAGAGCACAGCCTTTGGTATGGATTGCATCTCAATGTAAAGAAAACAAAAATCTTCACCACTAGACCAATAAACAATATTCTTATCAATGGAGAAAAGATTGAAGTTGCCAAGGACTTTAATCTTCTTGGATCAACTATCAACACTCAAAGAAGCAGCAGTCAAGAAATCAAGCTACATATTGCATTAGGCAAATCTGCTGCACAAGACTTTTTAAAAGTGTTGAAGAGCAAAGATGTCAGCTTGAGGACTAGGGTGCACCTGACCCAAGCCATGGTATTTTCAATAACCTCATATGCATGCGAAAGCAGGACAGTGAATAACGAAGACTAGAGAAGAATCGATGTTTTTGAGTTATGGTGTTGGAGGAGATTACTGAATGTGCCATGGACTGCCAAAAGAACAAAAGATCTGTGTTGGAAGATGTAAAGCTAGAGTGCTCCTTGGAGGCCAGGATGGCCAAACTTTGTCTCTCACACTTCAGACATATTGTCAGGAGAGACCAGTTGCTGGAGAATGATACCATGTTTGGTAAGGTGGAGGTGCAGAGAAAAAGAGGAAGACCCCCAATGAGATGAATTGGCACAGTGGCAGCATCAATGGGTTCAAGCGTGGTAACAATTGTGAGGTTGGCCCAGGATCAGGCAGTGTTTCATTCTGCTATGCATAAGGTCACTATGAGTCAGTACCGATTCGATGGCACCTAACAACAACAACACAATAATCTACAATTGTTTGGCCAGTTTGACTTTGGGAAATCAGAGATGTAAACCTTCCATTAAGAGGTAAAGCAATGCGAAACTGGAAAAAAATCCTTATCTCCAGAATGAAGAGCAGTGAAGTCTTCTTTCCCTGATTCATATAGGAATAAAAAATCACAATTCTACTAAAAAAGGATATACAGAAGACAGGGGAAGATGGTGTTTGAACTTAAAACCAAGAATTGATCATTTTTGTATTTGTGAGCATGTCACTTTGGAAAAATCACCAAATCTCTGTGAAATGCAGTTTGTTCACCTTCCTAAGGCAATGATAGTATCTCTCCCAAGTGTGAATGAGGCAGCCAATGGCAGCACATGATAAGTACCTAATGCATAGCAGACACTCAATAAATATTAATAATATGTCAGCATCCAATCAATGAAGGTATAGACATAAAGCTCCTCTCTTTCATATTCATGAAGGGTGCTGATAGAGATTCCATCTTCTTGAAATATTCTAAAGCATGAAACAACCATACATACCCACTTAAATTTCAGTTGATGGTATTTAATGTTCACTGGATAAAATATAGGCTGATTATTCATGAGGGAAGTGACATGTTTGTTCTGCTCATGGATTAAGAATCAAGATAGATGATCTATATAAGGCATCTAGTCTAGAATCATGATCAGCCTTGCAATGATCCTTTTTACAGAAAAATGGATGTTTTGAAAATGTAACCTCATGCCCCAAATGAGACAGCAATATATTTGGCAACACTTTTGTTTTCTAGATTTAAAACTGTGCATACATTTCTGCAAATAGTCTCCTTTCTAGACACTCTTTAATCATTTATTTCCAATTCAGCTTGCATTTTTTGCTTACTTTGACCCTTCATTGCATAAATGAGGGGTGAGCAATTTAATAACAAAAACATTAATCTACTGTTTTATTGTGTGGAATTATCATCAGAACATAGCAATTATTTTCTATAAATAAGACCTTCAACTGACTGATTAATTAGGTTCAGTGGTACATGACATTACTAAATGAACTGTTACAAGCCTCTAGTACAAATACATAAAAGCTATTGAACCCTTTTTCAAAATGGACATAATTTTAACTAGATACACATATTTCCTTGACTGAGTCATATTTCATCAGTAGTAGTAATATTTCAGTGCTGTAAATATGAGTATAATTCCTAATTATTTCGATATTCTAATCCAGTTGTGTTTGAGTCTGAATTCATTGGTGCAAGCTGAACTGTGGCTACATGCTAACAGTGATTTATATTCTTTCTCATTCAAAGCACAAATGGAACCTCACCTGTGTTTTGTACTCTTCCAAACCCTCATTATTTGTTAAAGACTTATTACCATGCACCAGATTTCTGAATTTTTAATAAATACAACCAAGTTTGAGAAAAGAATACATGAATTGATAACAAACATTCCATTTTAACAAGAATATTCTTTGCGAGGAAAGTAGGTCAGGTTCATCAAGGACCTCTCAGCAAGTAACTTACTTCAGGAGAATTTTAACTCTTTTATGCTGGGAAGGATTAAGAAGTCTGCTTATTGCTAAACCTGAATGGTGTCAGATTAGCACAATGAGGAAGGAAATCCAATACTAGCTATTTGTCGTTGCACACTGTCATTGTGACACACCTGAATTGTAAATATGTATTTACAGATCTCTCTTCTCTGTCAGTGGTAATTCCTTAGCACAGTACATAAGACCCTTTATAATCTGCATTTGAATCACCTATCCAACCTTATTTTTATCATTCTTATACATAGCACTTAGCAACAACAGTATTTTTTACTTGGACACCTGGAGTGGTGCTGTAAGATCAACACTGGACTGTGAACCACAATGTCAGCAGTTCAAACCCACAGTTGGTCCTTGGAAATCCTATATGTCTGGCCTGCCAAGGCAATAGTTCCAGCCTTCACATTGTATAGGGTTTCCAAGGAGCAGCTGGTGGATCTGAACCACTGACCTTGCAGTTCACACTGACCTTGTGGTCCACTGCATTATCTTGCAGTACCACACCAAGACTTCAACATAGTTATAAAACGCAAAATGTTACGTTATTCAATTGCATTATTTTAAAACATACGTATCATTAGATTTTTATATTTAATATTGATTATAGGCTTTAATTAGCTGAAAACTGACTCCTACTTCCATGAGTATTGATAGTAATTTCAAGCAAAACAAAGTCTATGAAAATTTCAATCTTTATTTATTGGTCCAGTGGTGAGAATTTTTGTTTTCTTTACATTGAGTTGCAACTCATACTGAAGGCTGTGGTCTTTGATCTTCATCAGGGGGTATTTTAAGTCTTCTTCACTTTCAACAAACAAGGTTGTGTCATCTGCATATCATATTGAAGGCTGTTTATGAGTCTTCCTCCAATCCTGATGCCACACTCTTCTTCATATAATCCAGCTTCTCAGATTATTTGCTTATCACAAAGATTGAATAAGTATGATGAAATAATACAACCTTGGCACACATCTTTCCTGATTTTAAACCATTCAGTGTTTCCCTTGTTCTGTTTCAACAATTACCTCTTGGTCTGTCATGAACACAAGTAAGTGTTCCTGATTACTCATTCTCTGCAATGTTGTCCATAGCTTGTCACGATTCACATAATCAAAAGTCTTTGCATAGTCAAAAAGCACTGGTAAACATCTTTCTGGAATTCTTTAATTTCAGCTGAGATCCATCTGACATTAACAAGGTCCATCATTTCACACTCTCATCTGAATTCAGCTTGAAACTCTGGCAGTTCCCTGTCAATATACTGTTGGCAGTTGTTGTTGAAATATTTTTAAACAAAATTTTATTTGTATGTGTTATTAATGATATTGTCTGATGATTTCCACATTCCATTAGCTCACTTCTTTTTGGAATCGGAGCTCCAAAAAGCTATGGATTTCTTCCAATCAACTGACCAGGTGGCTGTTGATTTCTTGGCATAGATGAATGAGTGCCTTCAGTGCTGCATCATTTTGTTGAAAATATTCTACGTGTTAGTCCATCAATTTCAAGATCCTTGTTTTTAGCCAGTGCCTTCAGTGCATATTGAATTTCTTCCTTGAGTATCTTTAGATCATGATTATATCCTATCTTTTGAAATGGTTGAAAATTGTCCATTTCTTTTTGTAGAGAGGCTTTATGTATTCCTTCTTTTTTGGATACTTTCTGCATCATTCAATATGTTGCTCATAAAATCCTTCACACTTTCAAGTTGAGGTTTGAATTAATTCTTCTGTTATTTAAATGTGCATGTTTGCTAAGCATGTTTTTCACTTTTTGTTTTCTAAATCCAGGCCTTTACACACTTTTTAAAATACTAATTGACTTTGTCTTCTCAAGCTGTCCTTTGAAATTTTCTATTCAGCTCTTTTACGTCATCATTTCTTCCATTTGCTTTAGCATCTCTGTGCTGGTGAACAAATTTCAAAGATTCTTCTGACATCCATTTTGGTCTTTTCCTTCTTGTCTTCTTATTGACATTTTGCTTTCTTCCAACATGATGTTCTTGATGTCATCAGTGTATGATGCATCAGATCTGTTCTTGAGGTGGGATATGTTCAAAATCAAGGAGCTCTGGTAGTTCAGTGGTTATCAGTTGGGCTTTTAACCTTAAGGTCAGAAGTTCGAAACTATCAGTTGTTCCATCAAAGAAAAAGGAGGCTTTCCAGCCTTGGAAACCCTATGCAAGGTCACTATGAGTCAGAACTGACTCCATGGCACACTACCACCACCATATTTAAGGTCAAATTTTGGCTCTCGTGGATTTGTTTCAATTTTCTTCTGCTTTAGCCTGAACTTGCGTATGAATAATTGATGGCTTGTTCCACAGTCTTCCCCTGACCTTGTTTTAGCTGATGATATGGAACTTTTCCATTGTCTCTTCCCACAAATGTAGCAAATTTGATTTCTGTGTATTTCATCTGGTGAGGTCCACAAGTTTATTCAACTTTTCTGTTGCTTAAAAAATGTATTTACAATGAACAAGTCATTTGTCTTACAAAATTCCATCATATGATCTCTAGCATCAGTTGTCACTGATCCATATGTTCCAACTACTCTTTGTTTTCGACCTTCACATTGTAATCACCAGTAAATATCAATACATCTTGATTGCATGTTTGATCAGTTCCAGACTGATGAATTTTGGGTTTCCGAGGCTATATGTCTTTACAGAAAGCTTCTTCTTTCTTCCATGGAACATTCAAACTTCTGACCTGGATTTTAGGAGCCCATCTCATAACCTCTATGCTCCCCAGAGCTCCTTGACTTTAAACATATCCCACCTGAATTTATAAATACCTCAACCACAGATTTGATGTATCATATACTGATGACATCAACAACGTCATATTTGAAGAAAGCAAAATGAAGAAGTTAGTAGAATTCTTCAATTTCATCATCACTGGCTTTAGTGAATGTGTATGGATATTATCTTATCAATGACAGCATTATACTTTAGAATAGCTCTTGAAATGTTCTTTTTGATTATGAATGAAGCATCATTCCTCTTCAACTAGTCATTCGTGATATAGTAAGCCAAATTATTGTCAGATTCAAAATATCTAATACCAGTCTATTTCAGCTGTCTAATGCCTAGGATATTGATGTTTAAGTGTTCCATTTATTTTTGACAACTTCAATTTTCCTAGACTCATACTTCATACTTTCCATGTTCCAATTATTAAAGATGTTACAGCTGTGTCTCCTCATTTTGAGTTGTGTCCCATCACCAAATGAAGGTCCTGAAAGCTTTACTCCATTATTCTCATCACAGTTAACTACCTTGAGGAGGCAGTTTTTCCCCAGTTACATTTTGAATGCCTTCCAAACTGAGGCGCTCATGTTCTGGCAGTATATCTGACAATATTCTGGTGCTCTTCATTATGTTTCCATATTCTGGTGCTATTGAACCATTCTGCAGAAGACTTCCTAGAAAGGCTGATGCTAACCTGCCAATCAACTGCTATTCATAAGATTTTCAGTGGCTAAACATTCAAAAGTAGTCAGCCTCTCCATCTTTCTAGTCTGAATTAGTCTGGAAGCTGAGCTGAGACCTGCCCATTACCAGTATATTCTACTAGTATTTAAAACACTGGTGGCATAGCTTCCAGCATCACAGCAATAGGCAAGCCACCACCTTATGACACACTGATAGACAAGTGGTGGAAATTATTGAGCAGTTGATTGTCAGGTTAGCATCAGCTCTTCTTGGAAGTCTTCTGTGGAACTTTCTCTTAACTTTCCAATTGAATGGTCTCTGGTGTACTCTCCTATTATTTTGCATATTCTTCTAGCATAGTGCTTATCACAAGCTATGTGTCTATTAGGAGTCCTGGTGTGGTGTTGTAGAGTAAACACTGGAATGCTAACCACAAATTTGGTGGTTCAAACCCACTAGCAGTGCCTTGGAACTGATCAAACAGGTTTACTAATAAGGTCACTTTTGTAGGTTCTCTTGTGATACTAATCATATCTCTGGGAAATGGTTATTCTAACTCTTCTTATTAGAGTTTATGATATAAAAATGCTTCAGTGGTACACTTTTCAAAATAAACTATTTAGGCAAGTAGATTAGTTATCAAACACCATTAATAAATACAATGCAGACGTGGTGATTAATTTGAGGAAACACAATGTTTCCTTCAAAAAACTAACAACAATGATCCTAATTGCCTAAAATAAATATGTGAAATGGGAACTAAAAAAGTGTGATTATATTCATCACTATCTGTAGCTAGATTTTCATTCTGTTGAGACAAAACCAAACAATACTGAATCTGTTGTTTATGCAGCAGATGGCACGGAAAACTTGTAGAATAACTATGGAAAAATATTCAAATCCAATAACCTTCTGTAAATTCAATCTCAACCATGACTATTGAGATACAACAGAATTGAATTACAAAATGAGGATGAGTCACTTTACAGTAAATAGTGCAACCTAAATGAATAGGACAAGCAGTTATATACTTAATATCATAACATTTATTACAGTACTGGGTAACTACAGTTCCTTACACTGAATTTTTCATTAGATGAGGTTCTGTAGACTCTTAGTACCAAATGTAGTAAAACTGGCAAACAATGGAACCTGTTTAAGGGAGAAACCTGTCAGAGAAGGAAAACTCAAATATCTTTCACAGAAACAAGCAGTAGACAAATGGTAATACTGTACTCTGTTAAAGACAGAAGACTTTCAAAATCTGGAGAAACAAGGATTCCAGTTCCCCCAGGTTTCACTGTAGAAGGGCTGTCATTAAACTTGCAGCTTAAGAACAACAATCATATAATTTGATGTTTTTTCTTGCTTAAGAATGTCCTTTCATTAAAACCTTTTGAAAACCATGTAAATAATTCTCTATATCTGTACTATAGCAAATGCATAGTCACTTTGGCCTATGAAGACACACAACAGAGGTCTGTTGAATTAATGAATTTTTTCAATATTATTTATTAGTTTGTATGTCTAAGACCTCTGGAGTTAGCACATGTGGATTCAAAACCAACATGTACTATCTGAATGAACTTTGACTACTTATACTTCAGTTTTTCTATATATAATATGGAGATAAAACAGCACCTACATCATGTATTGTTGGAAGGATTTAATAAGATTAAAGTGCCCTAAAAAGCATAGCAGCTGACACAAAATTAATGCTAGTTATTATCTAGCATCTATCATTTGTGTGTCGCACTGTGGTGGCTTGTGGTTTTCTGTGATTCTAGAAGCTATGCCACAGGTATTTTAAATATCAGCAGGGTCAACCATGGTGGACAACTTTCAGCTGAACTTAGAGACACAACAGACTAGAAAGAATGGGAGATGGACTACTTTAGAATATTTGGTCACTGAAAACCTTATGAGTAGCAGTGGAACACTGTCAGCACTAGATTAGATATTGAAATACGATGAATAACACCAGCATATTGTCAGATATAGTGCTGGAAGATGATTCCCTCAAGTTAGAAGCACTCAAAATGTGACTGGGGAAGATACGCCTCCTCAAAGTAGAGTTGACCAGGATTATGCAAATGGAGTAAAGCTTTTGTGACCTTCATTTGCTCATAGGGCACAACACAAAATAAAGAGAAATAGTTATAAACATCCATTAATAATTGGAACATGGAATGTACAAAGTGTAAATCTAGGAAAATTGGAAACTAAAAAAATTAAATTGAATGTATAAACATCGATATCTTAGGCATTAGTGAGCTGAAATGCACTGGTATTGTCCATTTGAATCTGACAATCACATGGTTTACTATGCCAGGAATGACAAATTGAAGATGAATGATGTCACATTCATCGTCAAAAAGAACATTGCAAGATCAGTCACAAAGTACAACGCTGTCTATGATAGGATAATATTCATACGTCTACAAGGAAGATCAGATAATATCACTATTATTCAGATTTATATGTACCAACCACTAAAGCCAATGATGATGACACTGAAAATCCTACCAACTTCTTGAGTCTGAAATGGATCAAACATGCAATCCAGACACATTGATAATTACGGGCAGTTGGAAGGCAAAGGTTGGAAACAAATAGGAAGAATCAGTAGTTGGAAAATATGACCTTGGTGATACAAATGACTCTGGAGATCCCATGAAAGAATTTTGAAGGACCAATGGAGTCTTCATTGCAAATACCTTTTTTTAACCAATATAAAACATGACTATATACATGGACCTCACCAGATGGAATACACAGAAATCAAATTGACTAGATCTGTGGAAAGAGGTGGTGGAAAGCTCCATATCATCAGCCAAAACAAGGCCTGGGGAAGACTGCGACACAGACTGTCAATTGCTCATATGAAAATTCAGGCTGAAATTGAAGAAAATTAAAACAAGTCAGTGAGAGCAAAAATATGGCCTTGAATAGATCTCACCTGAATTTAGAGATCATCTCAATAACAGATTTGATGCATTGGACACTAAAGCACAAAGACCTGGAGAGTTGTGGAATAACATCAAGAACATCATACAGGAAGAAAGCAAAAGGTCATTGAAAATACAAGAGAGGAAAAAATACCAAAATGGATGTCAGAAGAGACTCAGAAACTTGCTGTCTAGCGTAGAGATGCTACAGCAAATGGAAGAAGTGAGAAGGAATGAGAGCTGAACAGAAAATTTCAAAGAGCAGCTTGAGAAAACAAAGTCAAATATAATGAAATGTGCAAAGACCCGAAGTTAGAAAACCAAAAAGAAGTATATGCTCAGCATTTCTCAAGCTGAAGGAATTGAAGAAAAAATTCAAACCTCGACTTGCAGTACTAAGGATTCTAATGGACAAAATATTGAATGATGCAAAAAAGCATCAAAAGGAAATGGAAGGAATACCCAGAGTCACTCTACCAAAAAGAAATGGTTGCTGTTCAACCATTTCAGAGATAGCATATGATCAAGAGCCAATGATACTGAAGGAAGAAATCTAAGGTGCATTGAAGGCATTGAAAAAGAACAAGGTACTAGGAATTGATGGAATACAAATTGAAATCTTTCAACAAACTGATGTGACACTGGAGACACTCACTCATCTATGCCAAGAAATTTGGAAGACAACTACCTGGACAACCGACTGGAAGAGATACGTATTTGTGCACATTCCAAAGAGAGGTGACCCCCCCAAAAAAATGCAGAAATCATTGGACAATATCATTAATATCCAATTCGAGTGACGTTTTACTAAAGCTAATGCAAAAATAGATGCAACCATATATTGACAGAGAACGTCCATTGGTTCAAGCTGGATTCAGAAGAGGACGTGGAATGAGGGATATCACTGATGACATCACATGGATCTTGGCTAAAAGCAGAGAATATCAGAAATATGTTTACCAGTGCTTTATTGACTATGCAAAGGCTTTCAATTATAGAGATCATGACAAGCTATGGACAACATTACTAAGTGTGAGCATTCCAGAACACTTAATTGTGCTTACTAGACACCTGTACATAGATCAAAAAGCAGTTGTTCAAATAAGGGAACACTGAGTGGTTTAAAATTAGGAAAGGTGTGTACCAGGGTTGTGTTTTTCACGATAGTTATTCAATCTGTATGCTGAACAAATAATCTGAGAAGCTGGATTATATGAAGAAAAAGTGGCATCAGGATTGATTGGACTCATTAACAACCTGTGATAGCAGATGATATAACCTTGCTTACTGAAAGCTGAGAGGACTTAAAATACTTACTGATGAAGATCAAAGAGCACAGCCTTCGAAATGGGTTGCATCTCATTGTAAAGAAAACAAAAATCCTCACCACTGGACCAATAAACAATATCCATTTGAATGGAGAAAAGATTGAAGTTGTCAAAGAGTTCATTTTGCTCAGCAGCAGTCAAGAAAGTAAATGACATGTTGCACTAGGCAAATCTGCTGCAAAAGACCTCTTTAAAGTGTTGAAGAGCAAAGATGTCAGTTTGAGGACTAAGGTGTGCCTGACCCAAGCAATGGTATTTTCAGGAACCTCATATGCATGTGAAAATTAGACAGTGAATAAGGAAAACTTTAGAATAATTGATGCATTTGAGTTATGGTGTTGGACGTGAGTACTGAAAGTACCATGGACTGCCAAAAGAACAAACAGATCTGTGTTGGCAGAAATACAGTCAGAGTACTTCTTGGAGGCCAAGATGGCCACACTTTGTCTCTCATATTTCAGACATATTGTCAGGAGGGACCAGTCACCGGAGAAGGATATTATGTTTGGTAAAGTGAAGGGTTGGAGAAAAAGAGGAAGACCTTCAGTGAGATGGCTTGGCACAGTGGTAGAAGTGATAGGTTCTGATGTAGCAACAATTGTGAGGTTGCCCCTGGACCAGTGTGCATAGGGTTTTTATGAGTCGGCACCTAACAGCGACAACAATATATTGGAGTCCTGGGGTGGTACTGTAGGATAAACACTGGACTGTTAAACATAAGATTGGTGGTTCAAATCCACCAGTTACTTCTCAGAAACCCTACACCGTGTTGCTATGAATTGGAACTGATTCGACCACACTTAGCAATATTAACATTATAAACCATTGGTTCCAAGCAGTCGCTATGGACCTTGACCCTGAAAGAGTTAAGTTCTATAAGAGATCTGAGAATCCAGTTATTCACCAAATATATTCAGAATTAAAAAAATTTTTTTAGTATGTAAATGCTTTTCTCATAATAAAATGCAAATTCAGTTAAAAGCGTTATTGTTTCCAGAGAAATTTTTGTCATTATTTATATATTCAAACAATTGACACTAATAATTACAATTACTAAGCAGCATTGAGGGGTGAGAAAATGTTTGGATGTGGGGCTAGATCTGTCCCATTTACTTTCCCACCTCCCCACTATTCCTGCCAGCCTGTTCTTAGCCCCCAGGGCTGATTCATCTACTACTGCATCTAACAAGTCTGTTGTTCTCAATAGTAAATGACTAGGAGCAGGTAGAGTGAGATGAGTATTAAAAATTAAGCTATTGAGCTTCCTTCTGTGGGGTAGTCATGCTTACTATCTGACTCAGAGATACTAACTCCTGTTAGGTGACCTTCTACAACTCTCTCTACTTACCTTTCATTCCTAATTTTGGTGGAATTAGGAATTTTGGTGGAATTAGAGCACATTATGCCAAGCTGCAGCCAAGATATTATATTGGAAAAGTATCGATATTTTTAGCCTTTCATTTCCAAATTAAATTTCTGTTGTTGTTGTTAAGTGCTGTCAAGTCGGTTCTGACTCATAGCAACCCTAAATAAGGTTTCCAAGGAGTTTGAACTGCTGACCTTGCAGTCCCAGCCGACCTTGCAGTCCAGCGTGTTAACCCACAGTGCCATATCAGGACTCTATTTCTATTAGAACCAACAATTAGAATTGATCTTTTGACTTCCACTTGCAATATTATTATCTGTATTTAAGTAAACAAGAGTTAAGAAGCCTTAATCACAAATGTTCTGGTGTAGCACTGTAGGATAAGCACTCAATTTCAAGGTCAAATTGAACCCAAGTTCAGCAGTTCAAACTAATCAGTCACTCCTCATAAACCCTATACAGAGTTGCTATGAGTCAGAGCCAACTCTATGACACTTAACAATAACAACAACCATAAAATTAGAATCCTTGTGTGGCACTGTGGGATAAGCACTAGACCTCAGTTCAGTTCGAACCACAAAGTCGGTGGTTCAAACTCACCAGCCACTCCTCAGAAACCCTATATAGGGTTGCTATGTATGTGTCAGAACTGCTCCCAGAAAAATTACAGCCTAGAAAACCCTATGGGTACAGTTGTACACTGGTCAGTCATATAGGATCACTCTAAGTCAGAATCAACTTGATGGCACACAGTAACAACAAATTAATTACATCTTTTTACATCTCTCAGTTTTGGAAATGTTGGCAAACCCAAGTGAATTTAAATGATTTCATAAGATTGATCTCTGAAAATGTTAACATCATGGAGAAGTGCATAAAAATGAGGCATCAGGACACAAACAGAATGTAAATGCTTAGTCCAATGAAAAGTGTTAATCATAGGCCATAATTTGTCTTAAGCTCTACACTTCAAGGAATTGAGTTCCTCTGAAAACTATAGTATTAGTATCACAATTGGAAGATTGCATAATAAAATCATAGATGGATCTCTTTACTTTTTTCTCCTTTCTTACATAGAGCAAGAGAAAAAGGTGTCAGATACAGTCAGATCCATTGTCATTCTTACCTATCATTAATACGTCATTCAGGTGAGTTGCTTTCTTAGGAATTTTTAGAGAAGTCCCTTTTTCTACCATTTGAAATTTTCCAGAACTAATGATTCCTTATGAAACAACTGGGAACTCATTAAAGTTGTTACAGCTTCTGAACTCTATGTGAACCTTTGTAGGATTGTTACCTTGTGAACTTCCTCAGAATCTTTATTGAAGATGATATAATTATTCCATTTAGGCAACATTCAGATTTTACATTAAAATCTCCACAAATTCTGTATTAACCTGTGCTAACTAATAAGTCAGTTGAAAACTGCTTTCTCAAAAGATTTTATCTTTTGTCTCAGTTCTGCTAAAATACACATATTCTATTGTTTTACTTTCAAGATTCAAAAGCAGTTAATTTCTTCTAATTTTAACTGCAACAAACTCAGGCCATCACAAAATAATAATCACATTATTTGTAAATGTTGGATGAGTGTTATGCTTGTATGTTTTGCTTTATTTCTTTAGAATAAATTCTCCATTTCCCTCCATCAATCCAAATCTTGCTTTTCAAAATCTAATTAAAGAGAACTTCTTGAAAAAGATGATGCTAAAAAATTCTTATGAAAAATGAACTTTATTTTACTCTTAATTCATAAGCACTTGAATGATCTCGAAGTTTTAACTTGCAATACATTTATTTAAATATTCACACAGGTTACAAATGTCTCCTCATCAAATTGTCAATAGCAAATAACCAAATATATATGAAAATGAAACATAAGTATTTTTACTGTGAGTTTAGTATACAACTTGACTCACATAATCACTCAACAAATGATTATTTAACTGAACAATTAATGCTACCTTTCACTGGCATAGTCCTGTTGTGGCACTGTAGGATAAGCACTGGATTGCTAATCACAAGGTCAGTGGTTCAAACCTACCAGTCACTTCTCAGAAATCCTTTACAGGGTCACTATGAGTTGGAACCAACTTGATGGCACGTCACAACAACTGGCATAGTCCAACTATGAATCCAAATATGAATCCAAAGGCAGGGATTTACATTATCGATTAAATTTTCATAATGTTTATCAATTTCTATTAAATTAAATAATTCCCCTATAGTTTTCTGGAATAGTTGTGGTGATTTCATTAATTCATTGATGTGTTAATTCATTTTTTATTAATATATTCAACAAATCCTTATTGATAATCTCTAATGTATCAGACATTACATGCAGGACTTCAAAAAGTTCATGGAAAAATGGAATTAAAAATAATAGAATTTTCCATGAACTTTTTGAAGCTCCCTCATACTA
>NW_006408537.1:10984384-10986131 GCF_000296735.1 Chrysochloris asiatica
AGAGGAATTGCTGGATCATAAGGTATTTCTATTTCCAACCTTCTGAGGAAGCACCATAATGCTTTCCAGAGAGGTTGGACCATTTTCCAATCCCACCAGCAATGCAGGAATGTCTTAGTCTCTCCACATCTCCACCAGCATTTGTCCTCTACTTTTTTGATCTTTGCTGTTATTGCTGGTGTGAGATGATATCTCATTGCTGTTTTGATTTGCATCTGAGATGTGACTTTGACCAAAATACATACAGCAATGTAAACATTCTATTTTATTATAGAATAATTTGCCTTATTATATCTATTTAATATTTACTTTATATTATATTATAGAATATTTATACTACGTCTAATTTCATGGCTTGCTTTCTTCATTCTTTCTAGTTTAGCACTAAATTATCTGAGAACCATATAAATATGTTGTCAGTAAATATAATACAAACTATATTATACACTGTATTTTCTATGAGAGTTGAGGCTCTTATTTTGTATCCCTAGAGTGTAGATGCACATTAGGTCTGACATTCACGTATACATCAATTCAGCATTTAATGTATGAAAAATCCAATGCTAGGCAATATGAAGGACATAAAAGCACACCAAAAAAGGATTTCAGACAACTGTTAAAGGTGAAGAAATATGGACTCAAATAATCCCAACATCAAATCAAGAGAAACAGTGCCATAGAGAAGTAAAGACAAGTTGTTATTGGTGCTCATTGAAGAAACAGATTAATCTAAATGAATAATTAAAAGACTTTTTGGTAGAGTTTATGTATCTGGAAGGATGCAATAAGTTTAGTTCTGGAAAACTTAGTTAAGTAAGAGAAGTGAAAGACAGCATATGTGCATAGAAAATGTGGTTTTACATGTAAATTACACTGCATGATAACAAAACAGTTAGTTTTTCTAAAAGTCTTCTATATTGCCTTTGGAGAGTTGAATATAGCCTACGTAATACAGCAAGGTAATATTACTTTCTATCCTAGTTGTGTTTGTAGTGATTATATTGTCTACTAAAGGGTTTCTATAAAAAGTTACAGATCATTACTATCATTTTTTGTGAACGTGCTTGGTGGCTGTATACTTCTGACCCATAGTGATTCTGTATAGGATATCCAATGTTATAAATTTTTATGTGAGTGGAAAGCCTAGTCTTTTTCCTGCAGAGCTGCTGGTAGATGCAAATAGCTGACTTTGCAGTTAGCAGTCCAATACATAACTGTGCTACATACAAAGCCATAGAACCCTTTATTAAGAAAAAAAATATTCTTTTTTACATATACGATTGCTTCTTGACACATCCTTCATTTAGATCTGTATACTTCTGAGGGTGGTGTTTCCATCTCTCTAACCCTTCCTGAAGAATTCTGCTCTCTTTCATTTACACCACATCAAAAAGCAGTTTGTGCATCTTGGAAAGATCAAATCATGCTCTTTGACTATGAGAGACAGAAAGAAGTCTAAAGGTCAGGGTATGTGGGGTAAAGTTTCCCAAATAAATTCTCATAGGACAGCCCTTACTATGTTCGAAAAACTGTAATGAAAACTGTAATGCAAAAAAAAAAAAATAAATAAAAATAAATGGTGGCAAAAATTTCCTGATCTTTTTCTCATCAATACAATTTTCATTTTTCTTAAAATTTCTTCATAAAAAGCCCATTTGGTTGTCCTGTGTCCTTTGACAAACTTCATCAAGATTAACCTTTTGGAATTTCAAATAAAACAGTAACCATAAGACAGTACCCATTTGAC
>NW_006408537.1:10986269-11002400 GCF_000296735.1 Chrysochloris asiatica
CTCTAAATACCAACAGAGAGGGAAGGAGTCTTCACTTCAAGTATCAATGCTATACCCTCTGTATACAGGTTAAATAGGGACGGGTAACTTAGACATTGGCTACCTAAAATGAGGAGGCAATAAAAGCACAAAGTGACTGGCTTACAAGGTTTCAAGAGGGTGTTTAGTTTAAGAGTGTGTGACAGAAGACAGAGTCCCCACTGAATAGTTTTCATCTTGTCTAGATGGGTCTGGTAAAAAGAGATGGGAATAAGATTCTTATGACTCAATAGTGAGTAATTGTTATCAAGACTAATTGTGACTGTTACAATTGTAAAGGTAGATGCTTTGTAGCAAAAATGGGGGAGTAGCTCATCTTACAGCTCAGTAACAGAGGACCATAGGACTATCAAGGGAGAACAGCACAACTGGAATGTGAAACCTTATCCAGAGAAGCAGCAACACCAGAGATGGAAGTAGAAATGTGGACAGGAGAGGGAGCAGCTTGGGACACTAGATTCACAGGAAGAGAGGGACTGAGCTGGTGGCTAGGAGGCAAACTTGCAGAATGTGCCCTTTGATGGTGTAAATTATTATATATGCTGGAGTGTTAAAAGAAAAAAAGAGCTAAAATGAATATAGAGAAATACTGTTAACTGATGGTAGGTGGAGGGGATTATAATCATTGTAATGAAACAAGGTGTGTGATTTGTTGAATGTAAAACTGATGATCTGCCATTTAAACTTTCACTCAACTCACAATAAAAACTTAAAAACAAAACAGTAACCGTAACCTTCTGAGCTGATATCTCTGCCTTGAATATAAATGACCCACTAGATCATCTTGGAAGTCATGTTTCCATTGGACCTGTTTTTAGAAGGCACTCTAATGAGACTAAGACAAGTATATTACTGGGAACATTTGTCTGCAGGTATCCAATGATCACACACATTTAAACACATTTTCTTGGAATAAATAAATCCATGCATGAATTAGAATCCTAGTAGCAATACTTTTTGACTTGCTGTTGCACAATGATATGATAGGAATTTGATTGAAAATATCAGCAGATGTTATAAATATGCAACCAATTTGCATGTGATACACTATTCTGGGTCTATGATGTGATACAAAAACTTCCTCCTATTATTCTAAATGACTGTGTTAACTGTGTTCCAATATGCATTTGGGACAATTAAAATATTACCCACAGTATAAGCTCTTGACTAATGAATGGTTTTTCTACTTAACTTACTAAGCAATTACTCAAGGTTTGAGATGGGTATTTTCATAATAATAACATAAGTTGTGCTTAGTTTAAAAGCTATCAACTCACATTTATCTTTTTCCTAATTGTTCACCACAGTGTTTTCTCTACACAGACAACTGTCTCAGCCCTATCACCATGTAGTCCATCAGGTCATGGAAAATTCACAGTTAATGCAATACAGGTACATTTTCTCTACTCCATAAAGGACCTTAAAGATGCTGCTTTCTTTTCTATCCCTTTCACCCCCAAATCTTTCTTCACAATGAATCTAAATCTCTTTAGGTGCTAATAAAGTTGAGGAATAAATTATGAACATTATAATGATTTTGCAATGATTAATTTTATATATTTCTGTCAGTCACCTAAAGGAGAGAACTACTTAACTATAGAGTGACTCCCTTTTACTTTCCTGTTGGGCTAGTAAATTTTTTTTATTATAAAACTTAAGTGATGCTGATTTTTCTAAAATTTTGCATTTTATAGTGGTTTTATTCATACAAGCAAAAAACAGTAACAATATAAATGTCCTTCAACAATTCTATTTATAAGACATTTTAGAAAAGGCAAAACTATACAGTCAAAAATCACAACATTGTTTATAGGGCCTGAGGGTGGAGAAGGAGCTGACTACAAAGGGTCATAAGGAAACATTTTGGGGTGATGAAAAAGTTTTATATCTTGATTTTGGTTATGGTTTCATGATAGTAATGCAGTTGCCAAACTCATGCAACTGTACACTAATTTTACTGTATGTAAATAATACATATATAATACAGATGAAAAATCTGGCTTTAAAAAATGCAAAGATATCACAAATTTGGGGTCAATCTAAAGTGATATACTCAACAATTTGAAGGAAATTCATTAAGAAAGGAAATAAATCCCTTAAAATGTTTTAAGAACTGGCATCTTTTCAGAATACTAATAGGATTTCTTAATTTTGTTGTTGTTGTTGTTTTACAAATGAAAATTATGCTGGAGGTAAAAGTCATCATGAACAAGTCTGTGCTTTCTTTTCACTGTTCTCTGAATCATTCCCCAACCCGAGATTAAACCTACTGCCAATGAGTCCACTCTAACTCACAGCAACTGTTTAAGGCAGAATAGATCGGCTCCAAAAGGTTTCTAAATCTGTAGTCTTTATTGAAATAGATTGTCACATTTTTCTCCCATGAGGCAATGATGGCTTTTTAAACTGTCTTTAGGTTAGCAGTCAAGCACTTAACCACTGCACCACTAGGGCTCCTTATTTGCATTACTAATTCCGAATAGTAACTAGAGTAGATGTTTAAACATAAACTTGTTTAATGAGTTGATTGGTTATACAGCTCATTACAAGTACTCATTCTTATAATAATACACTGTGATGCCTATAGGATAAGTCTGGTCTGCAAACTGCAAGGTCAGTGGTTCAAACTTGGAAACCTATATAGGGTTGTTATGATTCAGAACTGACTCAATGGCACTTAACAACAACAGTAATTTCATTATTAGCTGTTGCAACATTATTTTCTTTTATCTCTCACAGTTAGGTAAGCAACTTGATGAATCAGAAATTTGATGGAAAAGAAACACTACTAGAAACTCTCATAACATGCAAGGTCAAGAAGCAAAGCATCAGGAATTAGAGATACTCCTAGGAAGGATGCTTTAGACAATAAATGCCTTACCTTTGTGTTTGGGTCACATAGCTGTTATCATAAGCCTCATAGGTCTGGTCATCATATTCACCCCCATAACCATCATCATACCCCTAAGGCAGAAAATGGCAAAAAGACTTATTAGTAATCCATTTGATGAATTTTGGTCTGTTTTAGGTTAATGGGATTTTATACAATGGGACACTGGTTTTGTTTGGCTAAATTACTATGTATTACATTTTACTAGGTTAGTAATTCCCACATTGTTGTTGTTGTTATGTACCGTGGTATCGGTTCAGACTCATAGTGACCCTACACAGGGTCCGCCTCATCTTTCTCCCACGGAACCGCTGGTAGTTTCGAACTGCCAACCTTGAGGTTAGCAGCCCGATTCGTAACCACTATGCTGCCAGAGCTATGAATATTATTCCATGTATCAGATCCTAACATTTGTTAATTAAACTCAGCATAACATTGGAATAACAATGTATGCTGTGAGATTTATTTTGATTTTGATCAACACTAATGAAGACCATTTTGGAAAGTAATCTTCTAAATTGGAGAAATTATGACTAGATAAGAACAATCGTGATGATTTCGTGATTTGTTGTTGTTGTTGTTGTTACGTGCATCGAATCAGTTCCAACTCAAGTGATCCTGTATAGGGTTTCTAAGGAGTGGCTGGTGACTTTCAATCGCTGACCTTGCAGTTCAAACTGAACTTGTAGTCTAGTGTATTATCCCACAGTGCCATACCAGGACTCCAACCTAATTATATTGTTTATATAATTTTACTATAACCTCACTGAAAAATTTCCCCTTCTCCTAATAAAAAACAATGTTAAGTTATAAATGATGAAATTCAGGATCCCTAAATTATTGCCAACTTTCAAGAAAGAAATGCAGCTACAAAAAAGAAAGAAAGAAAGAAAGAAAGACATGAGTTAATTAGCTTTTATTTTGTCGTCCAGTCTACTCATTTAAAATCTTGGAAATAACATAATGTGTTGTGAGTGCAGAATGTAAAAGACAGCAAAATGCAAAAGGAGGTTATCAATCACTATGTGAGTGAGTTCTATTTCCCTTTGTGGCCATTGACTTCACTCTAAACCTAGGCCATCCATCATTATTACTACCAACTTCTGAATGAACTTTTAATTTTTCTGCCCCTGAACCTTGACTGGTAAACTGTCTTTCTTTGGAATGCACTTCACCTCCCATTCCAGAAAACCATAACTTAAATTTCAGTCTAGAGGCTTATAAACCTCTCTCTTTATCTTGTTAAGAAATGTCAGCAGAAAATGTCCGGGTGTTGAAGTTTGCATAGTAATCTTGCCTAAGACTTTTGAGCTCATTTAATTTGAAGACAAATTTTTTTAACTAAGAAATTTTTCTTAACTTCAAGGAAGTTTTTGTTTGTCTGATTCTTTCTTTCTTTTTTTTTTTTTCTTTTATTTCTTTACTATTTCTTCTCCAACTCTGGTTTACCCTATATATAATTTTATTATTTATATATTAGGTTTTCTGAGTTTGACTTTCATGTCTTTTTTTCATACATAATTTCCATTTCATCATGTATTTGCTCTGCAGTATGGGACAGTTTTCCTATTTGACCTTTGAATGCCATAAAGCAGTAATTTCTATGAACTACAAAAATTTCAAAATATTCTCAAAGTTGTACATGACAGCCCTTTATAAATCTATTTTAGAGAAAATGTATTTCTCTGTGAAAATGCCTTCTAATTTCTCAGTTTATGTAGGTCATTTAGACTTAAAACATTCCTTCTTGCACTATGATTTCTGTATTAATTTTGCTTAAAATAGTAGCAATTAATTAACCATTGAATCACTATACTGATCATTGAATTAATTATTATCCAGGAATTATAGATGAAAGTAGAGTAAGAGACAGTTCCTATCTTTGGGAAGTTCCAAGCCAGTGGTGTTCTGGCTCACCAATTCTTGCTCCAAAACAAATATGTATACTGATGTGTGTGTATGTGTATTTATAGAGTCAGAGAAGTTCATTGAAGACTATACTGACATTAAGATTTATAGCATATTATTTGAAAACATTAAAATTTATGCTATGCAATTTATAAATAAAATATAGAAATTATTTCCAATCCTATGCCCTTATAATTTCATTGTAACTTGCAAAAACCACTACCATTTCTTATATTTGTATTATAATAATAACACAATAAATCATATTAAAAATAAATACTCAATTATTATCTGACTTTACAGCCTTGACTTGCAATATTGATTGAGTCTAAAGTAGTCTGGTGTGGCACTGTGGATTAATGCACTGGACTGCAAAGTCAGTTTGAATTGCAAGGTTGGTGGGTCAACCTCACCAACAACAGCTCTTTGGAAACCCTATACAGGGTCACTATGGGTTGGAACCTATTGAATGATGCAGAAAATATCAAAAGAAGATGGAAGGACTACAGGGAATCATTATACCGACAAGAAATGGTCAATGTTCAACCATTTTGAGATGAAGCATATGATCAAGAGACAATGATACTGAAGGAATCAGTCCAAGGTGCATTGAAGGCATTGGAAAAGAGCAAGGCTTCAAGAATTGATGGACCATAAATTGAAATATTTCAACAAACTGATGCAGCACTGGAGGTACTTACTCACCTATGCCAAGAAACTTGGAAGACAGCTACCTGGCCAAATGACTGGAAGAGATCCATATTTGTGACCATTACAAAGATAGGCAAACCAGTGAAATGCAGAAATCATTGAACAATATCATTAATATCTCTTGCAAGTAAATTTTTGCTAAAGATAATTCTAAAGCGGCTATGAAAGAACATTGACAGAGAACTGCCAGAGTTCAAGCCTAATTCAGAAAAGGACAAGGACAAGGGATATTATTGCTGATTTCAGATGGGTCTTGGTTGAAAGCAGAGAATACCAGAAAGATCTTTATCTGTACTTTATTAGTTATGCAAAGAGTTTTGACTGTGTGAATCATGTTAAACTATAGACAACACTATGGAGTATTCCAGAACACTTAATTATGTTCATGAGGCACCTGTACATAGACCAAGAGGCAGATGTTCAAATAGAACAAGCCAACACTGAATAGTTTGAAATTAGCAAAGGGTGCACCAGGGTTGTATTCTTTTATCATACTTGTTCAATCTATATGTTGAGCAAATAATATGAGAAACTGGATTATAAGAAGAAAAACATGGCATCAGGATTGGAAGAAGACTCGTTAACAACCTGTGATATGCAGATGATACAACCTTGCTTGCTGAAAGCAAGTAGGATTTAAAATATTTACTGATGACGGTGAAAGACCACAGCCTTCAGTACGAGTTACACATCAAAGTAAAGGAAACAATGGTGAGACCTGGGGACTCCTGGGCCCAGGGCCAGAGACATGGCCACAGAGGACTAAAGCAGAGTGTGAAGCGTCCAGCTGATATGAAGTGAGGGGAGATGCACATACTTACAGATAGTACACACTTGACACCTATCTTCAATGGCTGGATGATCAGAACTCAATTAGTGGAGGAAAAAATGAGTAATCTGATACATTTTGATGAGCTTTACCTACACCTATGGATGCAGTAGGTCAAAGGAGGGAACAAATCTTTACAGTGAGGATCATTCCCACCCCCTTGGTACACAAGGTCGACAAGGATGGGCAACTTAGACATTGGCTAACCAAAAATTGGGGGGAGGCTACATAGACAAGAAGTGATGGGCTTATAAGCTTTCAATAGGGAACCTAGTTCCAGAGGGTGCGGAGAAAGGTAGAATCTCCACTGAATGCTTTCCAACCTGTCTGGATGGGGCTGGTGAGAGGAGATGGAGATAAGACTCTTGTGGTTCAATAGTGAATGATTGCTATCAGGACTGAATGGGAGTGTTGGAAAGATAAAGGTAGACATTTTGTAACAAAAGGAGGGGAGTGGTTGATTTTGCAGTCCAGGAGCAGAGGACCCTGGGACCATCAAGGGAGAAGAGCAGAGTGCAGGACCCTATCCAGAAAGCAGTGATGCCAGAGATGGAGGCAGAGACAATGACATGGAGAGATGGAACTGCTGGGTGCTCTAGACTAAGGGAGGGAAAGGGGCTGTGTGCTGAAGGCCTGGGGGCGGGCTTTGGTTGCTTGATGATGCATGGAGAGGATTGTAATCATTGCATTGAAACAAAATAAGGTAGGATGAATGTAAAGCTAATGTTCTCCCATGTAAACTATCACATAAGTCACAGTAAAAACGAAAAAATAAAAAAATAAAAAATGTAAAGGAAACAAAAATCCTCAATACTGGACCGATAAATGGAGAAAAGATTGAAGTCGTCAAAGACTTCATTTTGTTCAGATCAACCATCAACACTCATGGAAGCAACAGTCACTAAATCAAATGACACATTGCATTAGGTAAATCTTCTGCACAAGACCTCTTCAAAGAGTTCAGGAACAAAAACGTCAGTTTGAGGACTAAGGTGTACTGGAAACAAGCCATGGTATTTTCAATAACCTCATATGCATGTGAAAGTTGGACAGTGAATAAAGAAGACTATAGAACTGATGCATTTGCGTTGTGGTGCTAGAGGGGAATATTTAAAGTTCCATGGAGTGCTTAAAGAACAAAAAATCTATGTTGGAAGAAGTACAGCCAGAATGCTCCTTGGAAGCCAGGATGGCCAGACTTTGTCACTCATATTTCAGATAAATTATCAAGAAGGAACAGTCCCTGGAAAAGGCCATGATGCTTGTTAAAGTGGAAGGTTGGAGAAAAAGAGAAAGAATCCCGGAGTCAGCAGCAATGATCTGAAGCCTGGCAATGGTTGTGAGGTTGGTGCAAGACTGGGCAATATTTCATTCTTTCATGCATAAGGTCTCTATGAGTCTGTACTGACTAAATGACACCTCATAACAGCAACAAATTTTATTCTACAAAGATGTCATTTGAGATTTTCACTTATGTTGGCAAGTAAAATGAAAGTGTTCCCTCATATATGTATGCCACAACTTTATCTTCTTTTCAGTTCTGAGCTGGTCAATTGGTTTTGTATATCAAAATACAGTGCTCTATTCACAAATATAAATATTGAAAGTATTTTAAGTTAAATCTTCAATAATACTGTTTCCTACATATCTTTCTTAAGTCTTAATAATCAACAAAATAATAAACTAAGCCCTAGTTTTTGTTATTTGCCAGTTTTTGTGTTGTAAGTACTGTCACCAATGCCAATTTCAACCTTTAAGCATGTCAGTGAAAGCAGTTTGGGAAGAGACGAACAGAAGCACAGCATTACATATTATTCCACCTCACAGATAGAACAAATATAAATAACCTAAAGAGCATAGGTCCTAATAATATAGATAATAATGAATTTTTAAGTGTTTTCTATCTTTAATACTTCATTAATTTTAATTTTATATAATTTAATTGTCAACAATGGCTGTTGTGAGCAACCAGCTCACACAATTCCTAACAATTTTCTAATAGGCCTTCATGAGCCAGCAAAAGTCAACTTTAGCACACCATCAAGCACCCCAAATAATCCAAATATCAACGGAAAGTGTCTCATAGAATGCCAAAGAGGATTGTATTTTGAGGGGCAGTTCAAATGATAGCAGATGTCCTACATATCACAGAGGGTTGGTTTTAGGCAATTGAATTTATGGATTTAAAGCTTAGAAAATTTGAGCTGTTGAAGTGACAATCATTGTGCAAAGAGCCCACTGAGAGCCTTAGTCTACACTATGCTCTACAGGAACACAGCGTTGTAAGTCACATTGCCCGTCTTTTGCTGGTGGTGGTCATGTGCCTTGGAGTCAGTTTCGGCTTATAGTGACCCTTTTTAGGATTTCCAAGGCTGTAAATCTTTACAGGATCATCTTTCTCCTGCAGAACAGTTGGTAGTTTCGAAATGTTGACCTTGAGGTTAGCAGGCCAACTTGTAACCACTACGTCACAAGTGGTGCCTAAAGAACAAACAAATCTGTGTTGGAACAAGTACAGCCAGAATGCTCTTTGGAAATGAGGATGGTCATACTTCATCTGTCATGCTTCAGACATGTTATCTATCAGAAGACGCCAGTCCAGCTGTGATAAATATGTTGTTGTTTTTAAGTATCGTTGAATCAGTTCTTACTCATAGAGACTCTGTATAGGGTTTTCCGAGGAGTGGCTGGTGAGTTTGAACTGCCAAACTTCTGGTTCAAGCGACATTGTGGTCAAATTCTTATCCTACAGCACCATCTCGTGTTGTATATAGGAAGATCCCACTATGTAAAAAAAAATCAGCTTTGGGTTTGTCCAAAAGATTTTACTTCTGAAAAACATCTTTTGCTATTAAATCCCTAGCTAATGCTTTTTACTTAACATGGATCTATGAGAATTTATGGTTATTATCACGTGCATATTACTACCCCATAGGCACCAAAACTTGACAAACATGGCAACATAAACAGTATATATATTAAATTTATTGTATACGTATGTTAGATTTTTTTCTAATCAGCATCAATTTACTGAAGTAATGGTTTTGAAGGCTTATAATAACTCAAACAAGCTACAGATCACACAAAATATTTTTAAAACTTCTCTTATTAATTAATAATTATAATTATTACATACTTTTGAAAATAAACAGGTTTCTAAAATATTATTTTATGTTACTGACAGTTTGGTTAATGATCTGCTGCATTGAATTTACTTATTAAAAAAGTTAAGTTAAATTGTAAGAAATTATCATCTTTGCAGGTCAAAATGGTCAAATGTTGGTATTATCATATGGTTCAGCTTAATGATAATATTACAAACTATACAATGAACATGTTTTTCCCATTTAAAAAAACCAAATGTCTTGAGAAGCTAGTAAGTTATTGTGACTTTCAGGAAAATCATTTGGAAAATTAAATGATGTGAAATGTCATTCTAGTTCCGTTATATACCCACACATACTTCAAAGATATTTAAATTTAAAAGACTTTGATGATAGATTTACAATTTGTTAATTATCCTCATTTTGGATTTTATTTTCTGTAAAAGGTCAATGGGTTGTACAAGAATATATGTAGAAAAAAGGAAATAAAGAAATTTTGCTAATGCAATTGAAAGAATATGAAAATCTAGCCAAGCATATGATAATAATCAAGAACCATAAAACATTCTAGAACTAAGTAATTTAATTACGAGGGTCAAGATCATAAATTTGTCACCAAACACTAAAATGCTAGGCACAGAAGCAATTTGCAAATGCTGCCCTTTAGTGTTATTGAATATAATTAACAGGTCAGAAAGGAAGTTGACATTTAACTTACTTTATGAAGTGTGGTTAATTATTAAACATATGTTTCCTTTCTTAATGATTTAAACCTTAAAAGGCATAAATGTCCACTTCGTATACTATTTCATGTTACTACAAAACATTTCATGATAATTCCATATCAATATAATATATATCATGAAATTGAAAGTGGACGAGGAATAACAGTATCTTTATAGTCACTATTCCCTTAGAATGTAAGTTACGAATGAACATGTCAGGTACTCACCTGGTCATGGTTATCTTCCTTCTTATTTTTCTTGTGCTGGAAGTTCTATTTTTATATGAATATGTTTCTACATTTTTACCATACATTCTCTGCTTGATTATAGCATACATGAATTTCTCATAAAATACACTTTTGATAGTTTTCTCCATCTTCATTCCCATTGAAAGAATAACAGTCTTTTAGTGATTGATGGTTGGTTTGGACCAGCATGGTACTGGGTATATGGTACACCACAGTGTGCGGATACTGCTACTGATGCAGTAGGTGGGTTCACTCACTGTGGGGAGTCATTATGAGTTGAAAACCATCCTACAATATAAGGACTCACAGAGTCAGAGGGAGTTACTTCACACAACAGTCTAACTCTGCTTGGAGGAAATGCTTGAAGTTTTAGAGTTTTCTATGAAATTAGTGAAGTTGTCTTTAATAAGGTATACTATAATACGTCTGTATCCTATGTAGATTTCAACTGGTAAACAATTTCACCCTTTATGTTTATTCTGACTCACAGCGACCCTGTGAAGGATTCTTGGAGTCCTGGTGTGGTGCTGTATGATAATGCACTAGACCAAAAGGTCGATTTGAACCACAGTGTCAGCAGCCACTCCTCAGAAACCCTACCCAGGGTCTCTATAAATCACAACTTGACAGGACAGCATACAACAACAATAAATAGCGTTTCTGAGGAGCAGCTGGTGGATTTGAACCTTGAGGCTAGCAATCCAGTGCTTATCCTACAGCACCACACCAGGTTGCAATACAATTCTCATGATGATTTTTTAAAAAAATTTGAATTATATAAATTTAAAAAATATAGTTTGAAGTTCTAGCTGTTATACTACTCTCTTAATGAAAATATAAAACAAGTTTTGGATCAATATATTTATGTTGAAAATTTTACCTGAATATGGTTGAAAAAATAAAATGTTTGCTTAAAGATTATACAAATAACAACTAGAAATATCAAACTAAATCATGTGAAATATAACTTGTCCGACTAAAAAGCAAAAAAAAAAAAAAAAAATACACAATAAATATAGGAATTGTAATCAGAAAAATGAAATGCTAATCTTTATTCTTCAATCAAGATATTTCCTTAGCTTTCAATGGATAGGCTAAACTGATTACTCTCGAAGTTTCCTTCCAGTTAGAAAACACTGTTAGTATAAGACATTGAATAAATATGCACATTAAACAGAACTGGACAAGGAGTCTCACTAAAAGTTGAATGTCCAGAAAGAAGTATATTGTAGTTTTGATAAAGAAAAGTTCCCCTACTGATCACTGTCTTTAAGGATTTGGTGAAAAGCAGATCTCAGAAACAATTTGAATAGTGGAGTTGAGGCTTTGTAAATGGCAAAAGAAAGAGAAGAGATAAAATTTAAATTGAGTTTGACATCTAAAATATACTGAGCTTTTATTAAATTCTAGGCATATAGATGTAGATGTATACATTTGTTGTTGTTGTTGTTATGTGCTGTGGAGTCGATTCCGACTCACAGTGACCCTGTACACGGTTTCCGAGGCTGTAAATCTTTACGGGAGCAGAAAGCCTCATCTTTCTCCCTCGGAACAGCTGGTAGTTTCGAACTGCTGACCTTGAGGCTCACAGCCCAATTCGTAACCACTACGCTACCAGAACTCCTTAGATATATACATATATATACATATGTATGTACATTTTTTTAGTGATCTTATCCTCAAATCATTACATTATGCAGATGAGAAAATAGGCCACAAGATGGTTAGGCAACTTGTCCAAAATGATGTTGTTAGCAAGCTGTGAAGATGAAGTTTGAAAGGAAGCAAACTCCAGAGCTGACTGTCTATAAAGCCTGAGGGAAACTTCAGGAATTATTTGATTATTTACAAGCTAATGACAGCTATTGCATGTTTTCAAGAGCAGCAGAGGGGATGTTTAAGGCAGAAAGGAAGTAATACAAAAGTGTTAGTCTGATGATTTTATCAGCGCAGTACCTGGAGGCAATAGTCCTGGAAAAGAGTAATTGGAAGGCAACCACTGTAGCTGTTTTTGCCCCTCTGAGTGCGTGATATGTTACAGGTACACAGGTTTACAAACAAAGGGCTAAGCACATATTTGTGGTGGATAAAGGATGAGATGATGAAAAGGTGAAAGGTCCTGATGATTCACAGTGATAGCAGTCATTTAAGAAATGGAGCCTACGATTTTGTTAGGTCTGTGTAATAACCTTGACAATGTAAGGTTTTGTGAGAATATCAGTGTCAAGAACTGGGCAAGGTCTAGGATTTTAATTTACAAATTAACAAACTAGCTTGTTATTATTTCATGGACAGAAAAAAAAACAGGGTAGGTATCAGACCCAGCGAGGAGAAAATTCTGGAGTCCTGGTGTAGGCTCTAGGACTCTGGTAACGTAATGGGTACGAATCGGGCTGCTATGCTAACCTCAAGGTCGGCAGTTCGAAACTACCAGCTGTTCTGCGGGAGAAAGATGAGGCTTTCTGCTCCCGTAAAGATTTGTTGTTGTTGTTGTTGTCAGGTGCCATCGAGTTGGAACCGACCCATAGCGACCCATGTACAGCAGAACAAAACAATGTCTGATCCTGGGCCAACTTTACTACCGCTGTCACACTTGACGCCATCAATGATGCCACCTGGCCGATCCATCTCATTGGGGGTCTTCCTCTTTTTCTCTGACCCTCCACACTACCCAGCATGACATCCTTCTCCAGCGACTGTTCCCTCCTGACAATATGTCCAAAGTATGAGAGATGAAGTTTAGCCATCCTGGCCTCCAAGGAGCACTCTGGCTGCACCTCTTCCAAAACAGATCTATTGGTTGTTTTGGCAGTCCATGTCACTTTTAGTATTCTCCTCCAACACCACAACTCAAAGGCATCAATTCTTCTATGATCTTCCTTATTCACTGTCCAGCTTTTGCATCCATATGAGGTTATCGAAAATACCATGGCTTACAGCCTCGGAAACCCTGTACAGGGTCGCTATGAGTTGGAACCGACTCCACCGCACATAACAACTGGACTACTAACCAAATGGTTGGTGATTCAACCCTACCAGCTGTTCCTTTGCTGTTGTTGTTGTTAAGTGCCATCAAGTTATTGTTGACTCATTGCGACCCTGTATAAGGTTTCCGAGAGGCGGCTGATGAGTTCGAACTGCCGATCTTGCAGTTCAAATGACTTTGCGGTCCAGTGCACAGCACCACACCTGGACTCCAGTTCCTCCTTGGGTCACTATAAGACAGAATCAACTCAATAGCACTTAACAACAACAATCTTTGATAGGGTGCCCTTGTGGCACAGTGGGTTAACTTTGTTTTGCTAACTGTTAGGTCAGCGAAACAGCCCAAATAAACCCTAAGGAGTGCTAAGTTCTCCTCTGTCCTTTAGGGTCAATAGGGGTAAGAATCGACTCGATGAAAGCAGGCTTTGTGATAATATTTGATAGTTCTAAGAAAATTTTAATATGTAAACATCTAAACAACAGCAAAATGCAAAGAGTTTATAAAGGAAGAAAAACACTTCTTGACTTATCCTTCTTGTAATCATTTTAAAGAAGTAACAAAAGAGGAGGAAATCGACTCATATGTCAAAATTTTTGATGATTTAAAACCTGGTAGCTCTGGTAGCGTAGTGGTTACGAATCGGGCTGTTAATCGCAAGGTCAGCAGTTCTACCAGCTGTTTAACAAGGGAAAGATGAGGCGTTCTGCTCCCGTAAAGATTTACAGCCTCGGAAACCCTGTACAGGCTCACTATGAGTCGGAACCGACTCCACAGACCTTAACAACAACAACAACAACAACATTTTAAAATAGGGAGTCCTGTTGTGGCACTGTGGGTTAATGAGCTGGACACTGCAAAGTCTTTTGAACTGCAAGGTCAGCGTTTCAAGCTCACCAGTTGCTCCTTGAAAACCCTATACAAGCTCAGACAAACAACAACAAGTTAAAAATAGAATCTTAAGCGATTGGTTCTGCTGAAGCATTTTCTCTGGATTTTAAACCTTAGGAGGATTTTAGCATTCTCAAAATTGATAATAAGGAATTGTTTTAAAAATAATATTGCTGTGTGGAAATGAGTAAAAGATACCAGAAATATTTGTAATGGTATAATCCATGTAATTTCAAAGTGACAAAATCATTCTTGTCACAGGAGGATCTTAAATACAGAAAGAAGAAACAAGGATTGAAAAGAACCTCAAAGATAGAATCGTCTCTCTCTCTCTCTCTCTTTTTGTTTTTTTAAAGCCTGCAGTATACACAAATCGGAGGTTATTCTTTTCAAAGCAAAGGTAGGAAAGGCCCTGAGACATCACAGGTCTGGGGATGGGGTATGGGCCAAGTCTAGCCAGATTGTCATGGGTCAGGGAGTCTCATTCAACATTTTAGGTGATACTCTGATGGTTCTGCAAGATAAAATAACTCTACCCATTTTACAGATGAGAAGAGTAAGATTTATATAACTCTACCCATTTTACAGATGAGAAGAGTAAGATTTATGGTTTAACTAACTTGTTCAGAATCTGAGGTTAATAAGTAGCAGATCCAGGATTTAACCTAGCTTTCTTTATTTGATTCTAAACCCTTCCTTGTCTTTTTCCATTAAGCCATGTTGCTAAATAGTTTTTCTATGATCCCAAATATTCAAAACTGTTGTTGTTGCCAAGTACCACCCAGTCAATTCTGACTCATAGTGACCCTGTGTAGAGTTTCTGAGAAGTGACTGGTGGATTTGAATTCCTGACCTTGTGGTTCAAACTGATCTTTGCAGTCCAGTGCATGATCCTGTAGGACTACACCAGAACTCCAATATTGTTGTTGTTAAGTGCCTTTGAGTCAGTTCCTACTCAGCGACCCTGTACAGGGTTTCCAAGGAGCAGCTGCTGAGTTTGAACTGCCAACCTTGTGGTCCAGTTCTTTATTCCACAGCACCACATCAGGATGCCAACATAGTTATAAATAAAATATATATGTTATGTTATTCAATTGCATTATTTTAAAACATGCATACCGTTAGATTTAAAAAATATTTTAATGTTAATTATAGACTTTGATAAGCTCAAAACAGAACTCTTTCAATTCAAAAATATATTTTGAATCTTGCTGTGTGCCAGGTACCAACCACTCCAGGTAATTGTGATACATGAGTGAATGAAACCAAAATCTCTGCCTGCATAGAGCTCCATTTAGTTCACAGTGTGGACACTGGAGACAAAGAATAAACAAGACGATTAATTTGATTATGTATTATGCCATATGGCATCAGATACTATGGAAAAAAATGAATAGTACTGAATTTTGAGGGAGGAAGGAGTTGTTCATTTTATTAAGACAGAGCAAGTTCTCCTGAGAGGTTGAGATTTATGTATACCATCAGAAAGAGAAGTAGTATTCTAGATTCAATTATTTTAAAAAATAATCATTTGAGAAGAAGACTTACAAAATTCACCAGAACACAAGCTCTGAGTTAACTTTGCTTGGGTATATTATTCCTGACCAGTTTTTCTGTGTCAGAAAACCAACTAGAACACCACTGATAAACAGGAATTTAATTATACTTGGCTAATTCATAGAGCTCTGGTAGCGTAGTGGTTACCACTCGGGCTGTGAACCGCAAGGTCAGCAGTTCGAAACTACCAGCTGCTCCGCGGGAGAAAGATGAGGCTTTCTACTCCCGTAAAGATTTACACCCTCG
>NW_006408537.1:11002500-11004902 GCF_000296735.1 Chrysochloris asiatica
ACTACCAGCTGCTCCGCGGGAGAAAGATGAGGCTTTCTACTCCCGTAAAGATTTACACCCTCGGAAACCCTGTACAGGGTCGCTATGGGTCGGTTCCGACTCCATGGCACATAACAACAACAACAACAACAATTCATAGAATGAAAGGCAAGGTAACTCTAGAGACTCAAGAAACACAATATTCATGGGATTCTTCCTCACCCTTTCTCAGCTTCTCTTATTTATTTATTTGTTTATTTTGTCTTCTCTTGCTCTTTCCTTTTTCTCATCTCTGATGAAAATTCTTATAAAATAAATATCTTTTGTTTTAAAACACTACATTTCTAATCATTGTGAAAGATTCTCAGTGTCTCTAAACTTATCATTATGCCTGGGAATGGGGGATCATGGCTTGATTACTTGGAATCCCACAAACCATATGAGCTTTTTTCAGAAAGAAGAGGGTAATATTCCAGACAAACAAAGTAACAGTTCAGGAGAACAAACATAGCATTTATTTTTAGAGAGTGACAGCAATGCAGCTGATAGTCAGCCCTATGAGTTGCATCAATAAGGGTTATGCTAAACATATTTTGCATATTTTCTCATGTTGGTTTTATTTTATTTTACTCCAAGATTTTATGGAAAAAAAGAAACTATGGAGTTTGGGGAGAGAAAATATGGTGGTTGTTGTTAAGAGCTGTGCTGCTGAGTCAGTCCCCACTTACAGTGACTGTGTATAGGGTTTCTGAGGAGCAGTTGGTAGATTTGAACTGCCAACCTTGTCAGCAATGCAGTGCTTATCCTACAGTGCTACATCAGGACTTCAGAAATATGTCAGCCATGAAGAAAATGTTTCAATTTTGGCACCCATTTTTATAATTAATAAGTGTTCTATGATGGTGTGGTAAGCTAATAGTAATTCCTAAAGATATGTCCACATCTTAAGCTTAGGACAACTGTGAATGCTACCTCTTCTGGAAATGTAATTTAATGTAGATACAATTAAATTAAGGATTATATGATGAGATGACACTAAATTACCTGCTTGGGCTTTAAATGCCATCACAAGCATAATTCTTTGTTTTTTAAATGAGAACCAGAATTCAGGTTAGACATATATATACACAGAGGAGAGGGTGACGTGAAGATTGAGGCAGAGATTGGAGGGATGCTTCCACATGTCAAAAAATGCTGACAGTCATCAGAAGCTAGAAGAGGCAAGGGATAGATTCTCTCCCAGAACCTCTTTAAGGAGTATGGCCCTGCCTACGTCTTGCCTTTCGATTTCTGGCCCCAAAATTGTCAGAGAATAAAATTCTGTTGTTTAAATCACTGCATTTGTGGTAATCAATTACAGTGGTCATAGGAATTTGATACATATGGAGAATCATAAAAGGGCAGCAATTTAATTGGAGTTCTCAGCTAGTTGAGAACCTAGAAATTATATGCATTACAATGAAGAAACTGATCCAGAGCATCTGGTGGGGTCCTAGGAAAAGGACGTGTTCCATCATTCATAAATGTGGGGCAAGGAAACATCACAAGTTTGACAGCACAGGAATATTCAGTTCCACATATTCAACAGACTTAATACTCAATAAGTGAGCAAATGAGCCTATTCTTATTTTCAGGTACTTCTAGTTTCTCTATAAATTGTAGTATACATTTGGAAATTGAGGTAACAAATCTTGTGATAGATACAGTTTTGTATCAACTTGGCTGGGCCAGGATTCTAAGTGGTTTGGCAATTAAGACATAGAATCCCCCAAGATGAGATCTGCTACAAGCAGCTGATCAATTGAAAGCGAGTATCCTTGGGAATGTACGCTTATTCCAATACATGTGGATGCTGTGGAAAGGCTTGCTTACTAGATTTTTGTTGGGTCTGGATCCTGAGTTGCCTCATCGTCTCACCTCTAGTTCTTTGGTCCCAAGCCAGCAACATCGACTGTCAATCTTTGAAGTTGTGAGTATCCCTCTACCATAACTTTTGACCTTGGATTCATTCACCTCTACAGCCAGAGCCTGCACTCTGACCTGCTGGTCTTGAATTCATCAGCACCCGAAACTATGTGAGTCAGGAGAAGCCTGCAGCCCGATACCTGACCCTCAGATCTGAAACTTGCCTGCCCCTATAACTGCATGAGTTATTTCCTTGATAAAATCCTCTCTATATATATACACATGGAATTCTGGTGTGGTCCTGCAGGATAATGTGCTGGACTGCAAAGTCAGTTTAAGCCACAAGGTCGAAGGTTCAAACCCACCAGTTGCTCCTTGGAAACTCTATACAGGTTCACTATAATTTGGAGCTGACTCGATGGCACTTAACAACAACAACCCTATATGTGTGTGTGTGTGTTGTTAACTCGAGTCAGTTCTGATCCATAATAACCCTTTATAGAATTTCTGAGGAGTGG
>NW_006408537.1:11008597-11036887 GCF_000296735.1 Chrysochloris asiatica
ATGGCACCTGACAACAACAACAAGACAACACTTAACAACAACATATGCATACATAGCTACAATGGTTTTGCTTCTCGGGAAAACTCAGCCTAAGTCAAACATTTAAAGCTACATAAAGCAGGGTTTCATGAACTCACAGATATCATTATTTTCAAGTATATAAACCTTGCTTATGGACTCCTGGGTTTGGCAATGTAAGATCAGCACTGGGCTCCAAACCACAAGTTGGAGGTTCAAACCCAACAGTTGCGCTTTAGAAGCCCTATATAGGATCCACTATGAGCCAGAACTGACTCTATAGCACTTAACAACAACACCATGCTTCTTAAATCCTTGTGTGGCACTGGACAGCTATCGTGAGGTCAACCCTTCCACTTAATGCAGTTCCTTATAGAGTACTTTGTTCATCGATTTTCCAAATCTTGGCAATTGATTATTTGAAGAAAATTCATTGTTGTATAAGGAGGCTACTTAGTAACTGTGGAATGGATGCAGGCCAAAGAATTATAAGAAGAAAATACAAGATAGAAGTGCATAAAGAAACCAGTAACAAGCCTACATAAATTTAAGAAAATGTTTCTTAAACTCTAAAGCAAAAGATAGATAAGGTGCTGTCTTGCTTAAAAAGAAATAATGATGTTTTCAATCTACAGAGTTAATGGGTAGGCCATTTTTAATGTTAAGTTTTTCCTCCAGGAAGTTTCATTTCAATTTTGATATCAACATCAAATTTATAATACATTCTAGTATAGCATATACTTATCTCTTAAGCATATAACAAATCACCACATCATGGATGTATGGTGGTGGTGGTAGTTAGATGCTACGGAGTCAATTGCAATTCATAGAGATCCTTTTACAGGGTTTCTGAGGCTGGAAACATTTAAGGGAGCAGAAAGTTTCATCTTTTTCCCATGTAGCAACAGGTAGGACTCCTGGTGTGGCACTGTAGGTTAATGTGCTGTACTGCAAAGTCGGTTAGAACCACAAGGTAGGAGGTTCAAGCTCACCAGCTGCTCCTCAGAAACCCTATACAGGGTCGTTATGGATCGGAACTGACTCAGCGGCACTTAACACAACAACAGCGACTGGTAGATTCAAATTGCTGACCTTGTGATTAGCAACCTAAATTGTAATGCACTATCTTACCAGAGCTCTTTCATGAAAGTATGAAAAGGTTATTCAGGTATTCCCCACTTCTCTGGGCAAGTTTGCAGGCAGGATTTAGTATTTCTGAATTTAAAGATATATGGAAACAGACTATCAATAGAGATGAACTATAAAGTTGTGAAGTCAATCCTGACAAAGCAACCCCATACAAGGTTTCCAAGGAACAGTTGGTGGGTTTCTGGTTCACAGTGCAGTGCTGATCCTACAGCACCACATCAGGAGTCCATATAGTAGGAATAATATGTTGTTGTTGTTGTTAAGTACCGTGGAGTCAGTTCCTACTCATAGTGACCCTGTACAGTGTTTCTAAGGCTATAAATCTTTAAGGGAGCTGAAAACCTCATCTTTCTTCCGCGGAATGGCTGGTAGTTTTGAACTGCCGATCTTGAGGTTAGCAGCCTGAGTCATAACCATTACGCTACAAGAGCTCCTTAGGAATAATATAGTAGGTACGATTTTTCATTCTGCTCCTGTAAAGATTTATAGCCTCGGAAACCCTATACAGGGTCACTGTGAATAGGAACCAACTCCACGACACACAACCAACCAACCAACCAATCATTCAATAAGCATAATGATTTTGAGATTCATCTATGTTTTGATGTGCATTGAAGTTTCTCTCTTTTTATTGCTGAATGGTATTCTATCATATGGATATGCCCTAGTTTGCCATCTCAGTCGGTATCACAATATTAATGCAAACACTATGACTTTTGCATATAGAAAATTTGGCAACACTGAAAGGACTCTATCCTAGTTATATGATGCTGGTATGACATAGCACAGATGCTTTAAACAAATAGAAATTTATTATCTCGTAGTTTGGAAAACTTGAAGTCAAAATTCACAGCACTAGCTTTAGGGAAATGTCCTTTGTCTCCGTCCATCATCTGTAAACCCAGCATTCCTTGGAGATCTCTGTGTGTCTTGGCATCAACCTTCCCCTGGATCTGGAAGCTTCATAATGCAGAGACCCTAAGTCCATAGGACATGCTCCAGTTCCAGCTCTTCCTTCTTGGTGGTAGTAGGTCTCACTTTCTCTCCTCGTGTCTCTCTCCTTTTACATCTCAAAATATATTGGCTCAAGATACAACCTAATTCTATAGGTTGCATCTGACTTCATAACACCATTTGTTTTTGTTGTTGTTGGTAAGTGCCATTGAGTTGGTGCTGACTCACAGTGACCTTGTACAGGGTTTCTGAGGAGCTATTGATGAGTTTGAACCATTGACCTTGTGGTTCAAACTGACCTTGCAATCTAGTGCCTATCCTACAGTGCCACACCAGGACTTCCATTAACATCATAAAAGTGATGATTTACAACACATAGGATAGTTGTCAGATCAGACCTGATCACATCAGATCATATCATGGGGTTGAGTGATATTAGATCTCATCATGGAGGTGACAAGTATACCTTAACTGCTAAACCACTGAGAAAGCTGGCACAGACAAGTTGAGACAAAACCTTAACTATAGCAGACTCCAATACTCTCAAATAATTCAATGGTAAAAGCATAAGTGAATCATTATTATTTTTTCATTGTAAATAAATTTCTTCACTAGTCACTGCATATGCAGAGTAACAATGTTGAATACTATGATAAATATAAACTCATGACTTATCTAACAATGTTGTTGTTGTTGTTAAGTGCTGTCAAGTCGGTTCCGACCCATAGCGACCCTGTACAGGGTTTCCGAGGGTGTAAATCCTTACGGGAGTAGAAAGCCTCATCTTTCTCCCGCAGAGCAGCTGGTAGTTTCAAACCGCTGACCTTAAGGTTCGCAGCCCGATTCGTAACCACTACACTACCAGAGACCAAAAGTACCCACTGTGCCACACTGCTTTGTCCATGTTCGTTTGTTTGTTGGCCAGTTCTTCATGCACATTTAAAACACACAATTGTTAAAACCCATTGCCAAAAGTGTATAGCAACCAAAATACATTAATGTTTACAATGGGAGAATAGGTGTAAAGAAAGGGGTGACTCATTGCTTAAAGGACTCTGAATTTCTGTTAAGGGTGATGAGAAAAATTTTAAATGGATAATGGTAATGGTTGAACAACATGATGCACATAACTGAGATCAGTGAACTGTACAATCAAAGGGTATTGATATGGCACATGATGTTACATATACTTTTTTAAAAAAAGGAAAATCTCCTATGTCCTTGTTGTCCAATGCAGTCAAGTTGGTTCTGACTCACAGCAACCTTGTATAGCGTTTTCAAGGAGTGATTGGTGGGTTTGAACTGCTGACCTTGCATTTAACAAGCCAGTGCTTATCCTACAGCTCCACACCAGGACTCCACCTTTCTAAATGCATCAGTTTTAATAGTGTTTCTGAATCTCCAGTACCTCATAATGTAAAGCACTTTGAAAAAATTATTAAAATGAATGTACTATTCTTAATTCTCTTTGTAAAGTTTTATTAATGTATTTTTTTGTGTTTTTTTAAGTGGATAGCTCAGTCTGCTAGATTTCAGGGTATCAACAATTAACCAGCTCTCCTTCCAAGTATGAGTGAAGTGAAGCTCTCTAAGCCACATGTTCCCAGGGGGTTATTCATTCCTTGACATTTGAAAAACACCAAACTATTATGGTGATGGCCTAGTTCTTTAATTTCCCCTGTTAACATGTTTCAGCTTCAGGTTAAAGTGAACTGGTGATTGTCAAATGCAACTGATGGGCATCATAATGGTAGAATTTGGCTCATCAACAAAAAATAAATTAACACCAGCAGCCTAAGGAACTAGAATGTGTGCAAAGGATTGTAGCTTCAGCTTTAATTAACTTTTGTCTTTGCCCAGAACATGCTGTCTTTTAAGCCTGGCCAAACTTTTTTAAAGGTCTGGGCCTTTGGGCAGATGCTAAATGGCAAACTTAATTTATTAGAGAAGAATTCCGTTCGCTTGTACTTATTAACTTATTCACAATATAACTTGGAAAACAACAACAACCCTATACTTCGGCTGAAAGGAGAATCCCAATCTTTTTAAAGCTAATAATCATCTAAAAACATGAGTCGATTAAAATGTATGTTATATTATTTTTAATTGGGTGATTCAAGTAAACATTCTGAAACCATTATAGGTAAGAGAAATTCGATAAATTAAAAAAAAAAAAATTAAGAGCATTTGTATTGCTCTCTAAGAGAAGATTTGTAAGCCACTGTGGAAACAAAGGAAATATTCCCCAAACTGTTCTTGATACCAGAAGACCAAGGCAAGCTTTGGACAGGACCAGTTCTAGAAGAAAAGCAATTACCAACAGAACAGATGATCATAAATTTCAGGAATATTTTATGACATCCTATGTTTTAATATATTTGAAATGGAAATGAGGAATCAATGAAATTTATGGGAAAACTGATTTGGCAGAGCACCTCCACACTAGGAATAATATTTAAATACTCTGATATATAAAACATATATAGGTTTATGACATGCACTTTGGAAAATGTCATGAATAAATACTTAAGTACATTTTAAAATTCTATCAATAATTCAGTTGTTGTTAAGCACCATCGAGTTGGTTCCAACTCAGTGACCCTGTATAGGGTTTTCAAGGAGCTGGTTAGTAGTGAGTTTGAACCATCGACCTTATAGTTCAAACCTACCTTAAGGTTGAGTGCTTCTTCTATGGTGCCACAAGAGGACATCATAATTGAGTTGTTGTTGTTAAGTGCTGTGAGTCAGGTCTGACCCATAGAGACTCTGTATAGGGTTTCTGAGAAGCAGCTGGTGAGCTTGAACCACTGAACTTTGCAGTTCAAACAGCTTTGCAGTCTGGCATAGTAACCCACAATGTAACACCAGGACTCCCATAATTGAGTAGCAAAGTTAAATGTTTTTATTATTAATATCAAAGAATGTGTTAATGATGACATTTAGGTAGTCAGGATTGAAAGGTATTATAAATGAAATTTGCAACACCTTTCCTCTCAGAATATCCTCTCCAGAATTATTTTTAATGAGGACATTCATATGTTATAGGAATAGCTATTTCTGTTGTATTTAATATACAATTTTCCAGAGAAACTGTTTTTAAGCTTTAAAATATATGGTCAGTGAAGATGTATAATGTCTGTATTATGCAAATTAGGGTGCAAATTAGAGAAAAAGGATGTCAATCACAGAGACTGGCCTCCTTTCCAATTAATCAGAGTGGTTGGCTTTGAATTTAACTGACACTTTTGACTGCTAGAGATTTTGGAAAACAAGTACATCTGTTTAGCAATTCCTGTAGACACCTATTTGATTTTGTGCCACTGACATCAGAATTTGTTTATGTTTTTTATTATAATAACATTTTAGTGATATTAGTTTATAAAATTCTAATAGTTCATTTTAATCTAGAAGATTTTATATACACCAACTAATAGGTCCTTGAATATTTACAAAATGGAATTGCAGACCATTACATGAAGGTATTCGGTGCTATTTGTCTGGTGACTACGACCATAAATGTCAAATAAAGATCATCTAGCACAGATTCTTTAAGCCTGCTCATAAAAATTCTATAAAATAAATGCATATGTATTAACTGGAATTGTCATTACATATGCAAATTGCAAAAAGTTTCAGCGATATAATGCGTTGCAGTAGAAACTTAAGGACTTTGAAATCAGATAAGCCCCTACGTGAATTTTAGCTTTCAAATTTCCCTATTTTATGAAACAGTGATACTAACATATTGTCTTTATTTCTTGGAGTGGGGTGGATTTAAGTTATTCTATACAACTAAATATGAATCCCCTTGTTGTTGTTGTTTAGTGTGCTCAAGTTGATTCCAACTCATAATGGCCCTATACAGTGTCTCCAACATTTTGGTTCGCAATTCAGCATTTATACCATAGTGCCACACCAGGAGACTTTGAATCCCTAAGTAACATTAAATTTCTTGGAAATACATTTTTTCCCTTCATTATTTTTTAAAAATTTAAAACTAATTATTACTCACCCGGAAACCCTGTACAGGGTCGCTATGGGTAGGAACCGACTCTACAGCACTTAACAACAACAACAACAACAATTATTACTCACAAAAATTTAAGCCCGTATATAGTATCAAAGAATGGAAGAATAATACCACAAACATAAGTTTTCCTAGGTATGTTGTTGTTGTTGTTGAGTGCCATCGAGTCGGAGCCGACCCATAGCGACCCTGTACAGGGTTTCCGAGGGTGTAAATCTTTACGGGAGGGATGAAAAATAAAATGAAAATTTTAGTATTCTTCATTATAAATGAGCAATTTATAGAATCCGATGAAAAATTATTTAAACTGGCAAAGGGATGATTTTAACTGGATATTTTTCATAAAGTTCAATAAGCAGTTTAGCATAAATCAGGGATATAATCTCTAGGGATAGAGAAAGGTGAGGGTTTTGGTGAAAGGCCCTAAAAGATGAAATTCTGTACAGCTGCTCCATAATCATTTCTCATGGATAAAAAAGCATAACAAAACCCATTGTGATTATTGAGTTGATGCTGATAGTTGAGGAGAAATGGATTACTTTTATTTATCCCGATTTTTTACATCCTGGAAAGAGTTCCCTGTGAACTTGTGTATTCCAAGAAACAGGGCTGCTAGTAGCGTAGTGGTTACGAGTCAGGCTGCTCACCTAAAGGTCAGCAGTTCAAAACTACCAGCCGTTCCACGGGAGAAAAATGAGGCTTTCTTCTCTCATAAAGATTTACAGCCTTGGAAACCCTGCACAGGGTGGCTATGAGTCG
The DNA here is from genome assembly GCF_000296735.1 of Chrysochloris asiatica. Classification (NCBI taxonomy): domain Eukaryota; kingdom Metazoa; phylum Chordata; class Mammalia; order Afrosoricida; family Chrysochloridae; genus Chrysochloris; species Chrysochloris asiatica. Next base: position 11,015,505 of record NW_006408537.1, read on the forward strand.
GAGCAGATTCCACCATTACAGTCTTACCACCACTACAGTCTCAGGGTGATGTCACACAGAGAGAAGCACAAATTCAATGCTGATAGCCCTGTACAACACTGCTGTTGTAGCTGCCATCAAGTTGACCCCAACTCATTGTGACTCCGTGTGCAATGAAACAGTTCTGTGCTAACTTCATGACCAGTTGCAAATCAAATTGTGGTGAGCCATAGGGTTTTCAATGGCTAATTTTAGACAATAACTCACCAGACTTTCCTTCCTAGTCTGTTTTACTTTGGAAGCTCTGCTGAAACTAGTTCATCACCATACACATGAAACATCATAGAAACAGACAAGATCCACTGACAGATGAATGGTGATCGTGAATAAGGTACACTCACCGGGAAATACCAATACACCTATTAAGTAACTGGGAGTGCAGAGAGTCTGTACAGCAAGCACTGAACTGCAAACTATAGCATCAGTGGTTCAATCTCACCAGCTGTTCTCTAGGAGAAAGATGAGGCTTTCTGCTCCCACAAGCATGTATAACATTAAAGACCCTATACCGGAACTGACATGATGACAATTAACAACAACAACAATAACACTAGACAATGTTGTTGCTATTGCTATTAAATGCTATTGAGTAGGTTCTGACTTATAGCGACCCTGTATGGGGTTTCCAAGGAGCAGCTGGTGAGCTTGAACAGCTGACCTTGCAGTTCAAACCAAGTTTGTAGTAACACCAAACAATTTATAAACCTTTCCATCGGGTAGCAGTGAGGGCTATAGCACAGAGCAGAAGGTCCTCCCAACCCTTATTTATCTACCTCTTTTCACAAAGCTTTTAAATCATGATGCTGCCTGACCTTTCTCCCATTCCCCAAACTTCTCAGACACTCAAACCAGGACCAGGGTTGGAGAATGGGAAGGAAGTGGATTTTCCCTCTCTTCTTCCTTGGCATTTACTATCATTTCCTCACTCTATCATCTGCCTTTGAAATTTAGTCTACTTTTCCGTGCCATCACTTATCATCTGTCAGTTTGTCATACTCTGGTGGCTTGCATGGTGTTGTGATGTTGGAAGCTATTCCACTGGTATTTTAAATATAAGCAGGGTCACCAGTGGTAGACAGGTTTTTATAGAGTTTACACACTAGGAAAGAAAGGCTGACTACTTCTGAATGGTTAGCTGCTGAAAATCTTATGAATTACAGCAGAACAGTGGCAGATATCATCCTGGAAGATGAGTCCCTCAAGTTGGAAAGCACACAAAATTCTACTGGAGAAGAGATGTCTCTTCAAGTAGAGTTGACCATGATGATATGAATGGAGTAAGGCATTCAGGATTTTCAGTTGCTGATAGGCACAATTCAAAATGAGAAGAAACAGCTACAAACATCCATTAATAATCAGAACATAGAAGGTAAGATGTATGAATCTAGGAAAATTGTTGTTGTTGTTAGGTGCCGTCAAGCCCATTCTGAACTGCTGACTTTGTGGTTCAAAGTCCAGTGTTAATACTACAGCATCACACCAGGAATTTGGAAGCTGTCAAAAATTATATGGAAGTCATAAAGATTGATATTCCAGGCAGTTGTTGCTTCCTGTTTTGTGCCATTGAGTCAGTTCCAACTCATAGCAGCCTTGTATAAAGGTTTCCAAGGGGAGAACAGTGCATTTGAAATGCTGGATTTGCAGGTAGCAGGCTAGTGCTTATCCTACAGGCCACATCAATGCTCCATCCTATTCAGTAGTGAGCTGAAATGGACTGGTATTGCCCATTTTGGTTTTGACAGTCATATGGTTTACTATGTTGGGAACAACAAGGGCAAAAATAATAATGTACCATTCATTGTCAAAAGAACATTTCAACATTTAGGATAATACCCATATCCCAACAAGAAAGACGAGTTGTTGTTGTTGTTGTTAAGTTGCGTAGTGGTTACGAATCGGGCTGCGAACCTTAAGGTCAGCGGTTCGAAACTACCAGCTGCTCCGCGGGAGAAAGATGAGGCTTTCTACTCCCGTAAAGATTTACACCCTCGGAAACCCTGTACAGGGTTGCTATGGGTCAGAACCGACTCGATGGCACTTAACAACAACAACAACTAAATCCAGTGAAGTTACAATTGAAGAATTCTACCAATATCCTCAGTGTGAAATTGATCAAACATGCAATCAAGATGCATTGATATTAATTCATGACTGGCATGCGAAGGTTGGAAAAAAAGGGGACCAATAATTAGAAAATATGGCAGTGATGATAAAAATTATGTTGGAGATCCCATGATAAAATTTTGCAAGACCAACAACTTATTCATTGCAAATACCTTTTGTTGTTGTTGTTAAGTGCCGTCGAGTCGGTTCTGACTCATAGTGACCTTGTATAGGGTTTCAAGGAGTGGCTGGTGGGTTGGAATTAATGACCTTATGATCAGCAGTCAGGGGTTTATCCTACAGTGCCAAATAAGAATTGTTTAAATAGCATAAAAGATAATTATACAGATGGACCTCACCAAATGGAATACACAGAAATCACATTGCCTACATCTGTAGAAAGATATGGTAGAAAAGATCAATAACATCAGACTAGAACAGACCATCAACTGATTATATTCAAGTTCAGGCTGAAGATGAAGAAAATTAAAACAAGTCCATGAGCACCAAAATATGACCTTGAACATATGCCACCTGAATTTAGAAACCATCTCAAGAAAAGATTTGATGCATTAGACACTAATGAACAAAAATGAAAAGAGCTGTGGGATAACATCAAGAATATCATACAGAAATAAAGCAAAAAGTCACTTAAAAATACAGGAAAGATTATGTGTGTATCACTTTATTTTCCCATTTTGCTATTTGCTTCATTTGGAATCATTTTGTGGAGCTATTAAGCACAGCATTCTATGATCAGTAAAAAAAAAAAAAAAAATACAGGAAAGAAAGAAGAAATCAAAATGGATGTCAGAAGGGACTCTGAGAACTGTTCTCCAGCACAGAGATGCTAAAATGAATGGATGAAATGAGGCAGTAAAAGAACTGAACAAAAATTTTCCAAAAGCAGCTCAAAAAGACAAAGTCAAGTATTATAATGAAATGCGCAAAAACATGGAGTTAGAAAACCAAAAGAGAAAATTATGCTCAGCACTTCTCAAGCTGAAAGAACTAAAGAAATTGAAGCCTTGACTTAGAATATTGAAGTATTTACAGGCAAAATATTGACTGAAGCAGGAAGCATCAAAAGAAGTTGGAAGGAATACATACAGTCATTGTTCCAAAAAGAAAAGGTAGATATTCAACCATTTCAAGAGCATATTATTAAGAACTGATCAAGGAAGACTTATTAACAACTTGGTGGTACTGAAGGAAGAAGTCCAACTTATACTGATGGCATTGGTGAAAAACAAGGGTCCACAAATTGACAGAATACAAGTTGAAATCTTTAAACAAACTGATGAAGCACTGGACGTGCTCATTCATCTATGCCAAGAAATTTGGACGACAGCTAAGTGGCCAATCGATTGGAAAAGATCCATATTTGTGCCCATTGCAAAGACAGGTGACCCAATAGTGATATTGTTTCATGACCAAAAATCATGAAACAATATCACTGATATCATGTGGAGGTGGTGGTTCCACACTGTAGAGTCAGTCTCGATTCATAGTAACCCTGTATAGGGTTTCTGAGGCTGTAAATCTTTTATGTAAGCAGAATGTCTCTTCTTTCTCCCGTGGAAGGACTGGTAGTTTTGAACTGCTGACCTTGAGATTAGCAGCCCGACTTGTAACCACTACACTACTAGAGTTCCTTACTGATATCATATGCAAGTAAAATTTTGCTGAAGATAATTCTAAAAAGGTTGCAGCAGTATATGGAAAAGGAACTATCAGAAATTTAGGATGGATTCAGAAGAGGGTGTGGATCAAGGAATGTCTTTGCTGATGTTAGATGGATCTTGGCAGAAATACAAGAAAGATATTTACTTGTACTTTATTCACTATGCAGACTGTGTGGAACATGACAAGCTATGGATAATATAGAGAAGAATAGGTATTCCAAAACACTTCATTGTGCTCTTGAGTATCTTGTACATAGACCAAGAGGCAGTCATTCAAACAGAACAAGGGAGTGTTGAACATTTTTTTTAAGTCAGGAGAGGTATACTACAGGGTCATATTCTTTTACCATAATTATGCAGTCTGTATCCTGAGTAAATAATAAGAGAAGTTGCACTATTTAAAGAAGAACATGGTTTCAGAATTGGAGGAAGATTCATTAACAACCTGTAGTATGCAGATGATACAAACTTGCTTGCTGAAAGCGAAGAGGACTTAAAAGACTGACAAAGATAAAATACTACAGTCTTAATTATGGATTGCACCTCAATGTAAAGAAAACAAAAATCCTCACCACTGGACCAAAAATGACATCATGATAGATAGAGAAAAGATCAAAGACTTCATTTTGCTTGGATCCACTATCAACACTCATGGAAGAAGCAGTCAATAAATCAAAGAACATATTGCATTGGGCAAATCTGCTGCACAAAACCTCTTTAAAGTATTCAAGAGCAAAGATAACAGTTTGAGGATTAATGTATTCCTGACGCAAGTCATAGTATTTTCAGTTGCCTCATATGCATGTAAAAGCTGGGTAATGATTAAGGAAGACAGTTATGGTGTTGAAGAATATTGAAAGTACTATGGACTACCAGAAGACAAAAAAAAAAAGAGTATAGCCAGAATGTTCTTTAGAAATTAGATGGCAAGATTTTGTCACTCATACTACAGACATGTTGCCAGGAGGGACCAGTCCCTGGAGAAGGAATCATGTTTGGTAAAGTGGAGGATCAGTGAAAAAAGGGAACACCTCCAACAAGATGGAATGCCTCAGTGACAATAGCAATGGGCTAACGTGTAACAACAATCTAGAGGATGACGTAGGACTGGGCAGTGTTTCATTCTGTTGTGCATAGGGTCAGAACCAACTAAACAGCACCTAACCATAACAATAACAACTCTTCCTTGAATAATTTCATGCTTCTGTTCTAATATGTATTCACGTAACCTTTTACAGTTTCCTTCATAACCCCTTTCCTCTATCAGAATAGAAGGAAGCTCAGGTGTTGAACAGAGACATCAAAGGAGAGACATCAAAGGAATCTCCTAGAAGTGGCAAGTAGAAATGGAGATATTGAGTTTCCTGTTTTATACATTGACGAAGGCCCAAATATGAGGAAAGAATTGTATTTGCTACACTGTTTTATTGATCCGTTGACAAGAGGCAGTAACATTAGAGGTTGTTACCAATATGAAAAAGAATAATGAAGTTATTTTGCTTCTCATTTGCAAACAAACATTGAAGCAGAGAATGCCAAGAAACCCTGGGAAATGCTTTAAAAATTCATTCTAACCATTACTTACTCATTTGGAAAAGAATAGAGTGGAATTTTAAAGTGACACAACAGTGAAAGCATTCAGAGAGATCTACTTGTAAAGGGATTAAAAAACAAAAGCGCAGAATGACTGCTCTCTGATGATAGAAACCTCAAAGGAAATACCGTTTTTATTTTGGGAAATAGCACAAAAACATATGTTTGGTATGTTTCCAGGAATCCAGCACTCTTATCTTCAGGGTATGTAATACTATTACATAGCTGTAAAAAGAAAGATTGTAAAATTTTAATATTATATCAGCCATCAAAATGCTGGACAAAGTCTTTTACTAGAACTTGTCTCTGAGATAAAGAGAAACAACTAAATATATTATGGGTAACTGCAAGTATCAGACCTTTGAGGATTTATTTAGTTGCATAGAGTTCTGGTGTAACACTGTGGGTTAATGCGCTGGACTGCAAGATCAGTTTGAACCACAAGATCAGTGGTTCAAGCTCACAAACCACTCCTCAGAAACCCTAAATAGGATCACTATGAGTCGAAACCAACTCAACGGCACTTAACAACAACAACAATATGGACCTTGCACTAAGGCAATGGGGTCAAGTTGGCAATGCCTGTTATGCATGGATGTGTAACATATAATGCTCTCTCTTTCTTGATCTTGTATGTAATCTGTTACCAGAACTTGTTAAATTACAGCCGAAGGAATGTACAGAAGTGATGGTAATTTACTCACACACAGTTCTTTTATATGACAGCAAACTCAGGTACCACATAGTTTTCCAAAGAGAATCAAACCAGTTCCCATTTATTGTGACCCCATGTGTGTCAGATTGAGGAGCTCTCCTAGCATAGTGGTTACGAATCAGGCTGCGAACCGCAAGGTCAGCAGTTTGAAACTACCAGCTTTTTCACAGGAGAAAGATGAGGCTTTCTGCTCCCGTAAAGATTTACAGCCTCAGAAACCCTGTACAGGGTCACTATGGGTCGGAATCGACTCCATGGCACATAACAATAACAATGTGGGTCAGGTTAGAGTCCTGGTGAGATGATGCAGGATATAATGCACTGGATCAAAAGGTCAGTTTAAACAGGAAAGTCGGTGATGCAAATCCACCAGCTGCTCCTTTTAAACCCTATACAGGATTGTTATGAGTTGGAGCCTACTGGAAGACATGTAACAACAACAACAACATATGTGTCAGAGTACAGTTGTGCTCCACAGGTTTTCTGGGGCTGATTGTTAGGAAGTAGATAAAAGCTCTCAGTGGACTCGAACCCCCAACAATTTGGTTAGGAGCTGAGTGCACTGATCATTTTCACCACCCAGAGTCTTGTTTCCAAACATACTACACATGATTTACAGAAGACAATATTATAAGATAAATAAGCAGTTTAAAAAAAAAAAAAAAGAGGACTCTAAAGAGGATAGAAATGTAAACAAGCACAGACAGCTTCTGTTTGTTGAGACATCAGAAAACACAACTTTTTTTGGCATCTTCCTTTCTTCTTTCCTTTACCACTGTAAATCGTATAGATCATACCCAAATCCTACTCAAGAAGTATCAGATTATACCCACCCACTGCTGTGGAGTTGATTCGAACTCACAGAGACCCTGATAGTGACCCTATAGTACACAGTAGAACTGCTTCTTATTTACATATTTGCAGAAGTGGACTGCCACATCTATCTTCCATGAGAGGCTGGCATGTTCTAACTTTCAGTTAGCAGCCAAGCATTTTAACCACTGTGCCACCAAGGATAAAGCAGTATTTCACCCATAAGAGCAGTATCTCTTTCTGCAATTTAAATCGAGGGCAAATGGAAATAGAAATGTTCAGAAATACACAATTCACCAGTTTCAATTCAAACTGTCATGCTCTGTGCTCCTGAGATGTAAATTATTCCTTTGTCCAGTGGACCCAAGTGGAATATGCTTTATCCTTCCATTAGTCACTTACTAGGTGTCAAGGTTATCTGACCTACTGTCACAGTGCCATAGTGCTTGTGATGAAGTAACTTTCATGTTATTTAATAATGACCCTAAAGCACAAGAGTAGTGATACTGGCAATTTGGGTATGCCAAAGAGAAGTCATAAAGAAATTTCTTAAAGTAAAAAGGAGAAAGTTTTGGATTTAATAAGGGAATAAAAAAAAATCATATAATGAGATTGCTAATATCACTTTCACATAATGTTTACTACAGTATATTATTATAATTGTTCTATTTTATTATTAGTTATTGTTGTTAATCTCTTACTGTGCCCAATTTGTAAACCAAACTTTATCATGGGTATTTATGAACAGGAAAATATATAATATAAATAGAATTTGGTATCATCCATGGGTACGCTATTATCCACAGTTTGGGGCATCCTCTGAGGATCTTGAAACATAATACCTAATGGATAAAGAAGACTGGCTGTAGGTTTGAACTGGAAGTTCAGTCAGTTTAAAAGACAATATGTCAGAAAGTGACTCTGAGTATACCTTCCATCTTCCTTTGATGGTTTCTGCATAGAATCATTTTCACATAGAATCATCCAATACTGCAAGTTGAAGTTTGAATTTTTTTCTTCAGTTCATTCAGTTTGAGATATGCTGAGCATGGTCTTCCCTTTTGGTTTTCTACCTCTAAATCTTTGCACATTTCATTATAATATTTGACTTTATCTTCCTGAGCTGCCTTTCAAATTTTTCTATTCAATTCTTTTATCTCCTCATGTCTTCCATTTGCTTCAGCATCTCATTTCAGGAGAGCACGTTTCAGAGTGTCTTTTGACATCCATTTCAGTATTTTCCTTTTCTTGTCTTAATGACCTTTTGCTTTCTTGTCTATATGATGTTCTTGATGTCATCCCACAACTCTTCTGATCTTTGGTCTTGAGGGTTTAATGCATCAAATCTGTTCTTCAGATGATCTCTAAATTCAAGGGAGATATGTGCAAGGTCATATTTTGGTACCATATGCTCAAGAGACAATGATACCTAAGGGAGAAGTCCAAGGTGCACTGAAGGAATTAACAAAGGACAAGGCTCCATGAACTGATGGAATACAAATTGAAATCAGTCAACAAACTGATGCAGCACTGGAGGCCCTCACTTACCTATGCCAAAAAATTCAGAAGACAGCTTCCTGGTGAACTGATTGGAAGAGATCCATATTTGTGCCTATTCCAACGAGAGATGACACAACGAAAGGTGGAAACTATCGAACAATATCATTAATATCTTGCGCAAGTAAAATTCTGCTAAAGATAATTTTAAAAAGGGTTGCAATACTACATTGGTAGAGACAACCAGAGGTTCAAGTCACATGTGGAACTAGAGATAGCATTGCTAATGTCAGATGGATCTTGGCTGAAAACAGAGGAACCTATACATGAAACAAGAGGCAATCATTTGAAAAGAACAAGGGAACACTGAATGGTTTAGAATTAGGAAAGGTGTTTGCCAGGGTTGTATTTTTTCACTATACATATTCAATCCATATGCTGACCAAATACTTTGAGAAGATGGATTATATAAAGAAGAAAGTGGCATCAAGATTGGAGAAAAACTCATTAACAACCTGCGATATGCAGATGATACAACCTTGCTTGCTGAAAGTGAAGAGGATTTAAAATACTTACTGATGAAGATCAAACACCATAGCCTTCAGTATGGGTTGCACTTCAATGCAAAGAAAACAAAAATATTCACCACTAGACCAATAAATAACATCAAGATAAATGGAAAAAACATTGAAGTTGTCAAAGACTTCATTTTGCTCAGATCAAACATCAACACTCTTGGAAACAGCAGTCAAGAAATCAAATGACATATTGCATTGGGTAAATCTGCTAAACAAGATTTTCTTTAAAGTGTTCAAGAACAAAAATGTGAGCTTGAGGACTAAGGTGCATCTGATCCAAGCCTTGATATTTTCAATCACCTCATAATCATGTGGAATTGGGCAATGAATAATGAAGACCATAGAAGAATTGTGCATTTGAGCTATAGGGTTGGAGGAGAATATTCAAAGCATCATGGGACTGGCAAAAGAACAAACCACCCATTCAGTTAATAACTCAGTAAGAAAACATGGCAGTCAAAAAATAAATCAGTTAAATGTAAAATTATGTCATTCTAATAATAGCTGTACACCTGGTGTGGTGCTGAAGGATAAGCATTGGTCTGCAAGCCACAAGGTTAGTGGTTCAAACATACCACCTATTCCTTGGAAACCTTCTGCTATGTGTCAGAATTGACTTGACAGCACTTAACAAAAACAATAATCCAAACTTATTTTTATTATAACCATGCGAGGTCAGTCCTGTTAAGACTCACCTTAACAGGACTGATGAGAAAACTTTGACAAAATGTTGAACACCACACAGATATTATATGTTTAAGCTGGAAATTGATGCATTTGAGTTGTGGTGTTGGAGGAGGATATTAAAAGTTCCATTGACTGCAAAAAAGAACAAACAGATTTGTGTTGGAAGATGTACAACCAGAATGCTCCTTAGAAGCCAGTATGGCCAGACTTTGTTTCTCATACTTAAGACATATTGTAAAGAAGGACCAGTCCCTAGAGAAGGATATCATAATTGGTAAAGTGAAGGGTCAGAGAAAAAGAGGATGACTACCAAGGAGATGGACTGGCACAGTGGCAGCAGCAATGGGCTCAAATGCAGCATGATAGTGAGGTTGGTGCAGGACCAGGTAGTGTTTGTTCTAACTCAATGGTACCTAACAATAACAAGCTGGGAAATTAAGACCAAATCTGTCTGGTTCTAAGGCTCATTGCTTAACATTCAAGGATGGAACAAAATTATAAAATACTGTAAAAATAAGACAAATTCAACAAATTATATGCATTTATTTTATTCTCTGGATTAAATTTTAGTACAAGAATATTCTCCATACAAATTCAGCACAAGAACAACAAGGAATTGCTGCATATTTGAAGTGCTTCTAAATATGTGATGTAGCCTAAGAATTTTTTTTTCCATAAAATATATAGAGAATTTAATTTAATCAATGAGTTAAGGGTAATCCTATAAACAATTACATTCAGTTTTAACTACAGCCTTTTTTCAGAGTAAAATAGGAAAAACTAAATCTCCACTAGAGAAACACATTGATTTTGACATTTTTGTAACATATTCTACCACATGTGCCTAATATTCTTGCTGTTGAATTTGCTGAATCTATTGAGGATCATCTTTATCCTCTCAAATATCCAGCCATGTCTCCCTAGCAATTTCCTTCTAACAAACAGCATTCATTTAAATCTAATTATGACTCTTCTTTCTCAAGTCTTCAGCTGTTTGGGAAAATAACCTACCTTTTATAATAAATGAATGCCTGTTGCTATTTGCTCACTGCTGCCCATGTGAGAAACAACCACCACAATCAGAGTGCCTGCCCTTGTGAGCTTCTCTGTGGGTTTCTACTTGAAACTAGTTTGTATTTTCTCAATAATTACTTCATACACATTAAGCATCTGTCCAGCTTAACAGGCATATGGGCCTCTCTCTGTACTTTAGTTTCATTTATTGCAGATGTCAGCTATATACTTTGAAGCACGTGGTAAAGTTGGTAAAGTAACAACTGTGTAAGCTACTAGACAATATTTTAAATCTGAACATCCCAAACAGATGTTCCAAATTTGAGAAAAATATGTCCAATAAAGTTTACATGATACAATAACACATGCAGACACTTAATTTCTTTCATATAGTTTGATAAGCATTCTTTTCATTCTATCTGAGTTGATATATTTTTTAAAGCATCAGTACAAAAGCAGTGGAAGTTAAAGATGCCCTAAATGTCCTGGCCATTTCAATCTGCTCTGCCAGTGCATCATCTGTAACATCAACTCCTCTTCCCTCAGTACCCTCTCTCCCATCTTTGGATTCTAAAATTCACAGCAATGTCTCCCAGAACTCACAAACCATCAAGGAAATGTCTAACACAATTGTGGAGACTGGCAAGTCACAATACATGGGTCAAGCATCAGGCTTCTACTGACTCATGTGGTCGCATTGTTGCTATTAAGTTCTAACTCATTGGAACAATGCATAAGGATTCCAAGGACCACATGGTAGGTTTGAACCACTGATATTGTGATTATCAGTGCGGTGTTTATCCTATAGCACCACACCAAGACCTCCATGCTGTTTTAGGGGCTGTCAAACTTTGGTAGTCTAATGGTCAAATGAGCAGGTCAAATGACAGGGCGCTGACTCACAATGCAACAGAAACTATAGAATCAAGTTAGATGGTAGGCTGCTTACTCAAGAATTCTATATCAGATAATAAATTACAAGTAAATGCAGGATACAGAGTAAAGGTCAGATAATAACAAGTAGATGCAGGATACAGATTAAGGACAGAACTTTGCCAGACCTATCATAAATATAGGATGCAGACCATACTCTCAAGGAAACTCCCATGACTTGAGCAAGATGTTGTAAGGGTGTGACATGAATAAGGATGACAAATGTGATGACTGGGGTAAGAGTGGTGATTTGAGCCACACTGTCAAGTGAGAGGGTGTCTCAGATACACCCCCACCCTAATCCTATCTCATTAGCTTAATAGACAACTGACTCCCATAGCCACACTTACAAAATATCACAAAATGGAGTATAATCACATCATTGTATAACTGCCAAATCACTGAAAGTTGACATATAACATTAACCATTACAGGTTCCATAAACCATATTTTCATTATCAGCAAGCTGTCCAAACCCTTTGGTGGGCCATGAGAACCTCATTTGCATAGTCCTACACAATCTGGTGGCATAGTGGATTATACAGTCAGCTGCTATCTGCAAGGTCAGCATTTCAAAACCACCCCAAGGAAGAAAGATGAGGCTTACTGCTCTTATAAAGATTGTTGTTATTGTTTTTAAGTGTTGCTGAGTTGGTTCTAATTCATAGCAACCCTATATGGGGTTTCTGAGATTTTTAAATCTTTGTGAGAGCAGAAATCCTCATCTTTCTTCCATAAAGCACTTGGAAAGCTCAAAGCATGAATCTTGTGGTTTGCAGGCCTGTGTTAACTGTACGGAACCAACATGCTCCCCCATAAAGATTATAACTTTGGAAACTATATGTGAGGTCATTATGGGTTAGAACCAAGTCTATGGTACATAACAACTACTCAATCATTGTGTGGGAGTCACAAAGACAATAGCTAGAAGAGCTATATTAAGTAAGTTACTGCACTACAGCATCAGAGTGATATTATTTCAAATAAATTTATTCCCTAGTAATGCTCAACTCCATGTTCATATGAAATAATTTTCCAGAACTAACCATATAACAAAAACTGATTAAATACAGACAATATTTCCAATGAATCTCCATTTTAAAAGAAAAATAAATTTTTTAATTCCAAGCTTCTGAACTCGGGAGTTTCTTGAAAATGAAACTTCCATGTTCTCAATGAGACCTATAATCTAAAACAAGCAGTAAATAAGTAAATAAATAAAATGAGCAAAAGTAGTATTTTTCATATTAGAAAATTCCAACCTGTTTGCCTTCCCAAAGCCTTTAAAACTAGTAGACAGATGCTGCTGATAAAGCTCCAGAAAGTGAAAGAAGGACTTCTATTATCATGTCTTCCCTCCTCTTTAGAACATCATACTGAAGGCCTTTACACAACAGGAAGATAATCAATTATAGCCAAGGAATACAAACCTCACTAAGATATGCTCACTTTCCATCCCCACCAGGCCCCACCCCAGACGACTCATTCTAGTAAGGGAGCTGTACAAAACAAACCACGACCAATGCATGAGCTACTGATGCATGTGCACAGAGAGGACTATGGGAACATCAGGAGTGACCTGGCCTGCTAGAGCCTAACTGCCAAGAGGAGGTGTGTGAGCAGCATGATGAAAATAAGAGAAGTGCTTTCCTGGGAGAAAAGCAAAGTAGGTTTTTTGACCAATATTTGGGGAAATTTGTTGGTGTTGTCAGGTGCCATCGAGTCGCAACCGACTCATAGCAACCCCATGCACAGCATAACGAAACAATGTCCGATCCTGGGCCAACCTCACTACCGCTGCCACACTCGATACCATCAATGATGCCACCTGGCCGATCCATCTCGTTGGGAGTCTTCCTCTTTTTCTCTGACCCTCCCTTGCTGATTCAAAGGAAAACCCTCACAACTTTTATTGTTGTTTTTGTTGTTAAGTACCATTGAGTCAGTTCTGAATCTTGAATAGTGTTTCCAAGGAGCAGCTGGTGAGCTTGAACTGCTCACCTTGCAGGTCAAATCGACCTTTCAGTCCAGTGCATTAACCCACAAGCCCCTACCAGGACTCCTCATAGACTACTCAATTAACAACAACATGAAACACCACTTACTGAGCACTTGCTTTATGTAGTGATTACTGTGTGTCAACTTAAGAATTTTGGGCAAAAGTAGAAATTTCCAAAATTTTTGCTTTCCCAAAGGCTTTAAAATCAGAGGATAGAAAAAGAAAGTAGAAATTCTATTATAATGAATAGAGGGTGAGAGTTCAATAAAAGGATATATCACCTGGAAGAGGAATTAGAACATGGTATTTGGTTTGTTTGCTGGTTTTATTTTATTGTATTATTTTTTAAATTCTTTTGCGAGTTGAAAATTCAGTCTCACGAATTAGGAACTCAGAATTTCTGTTTACTACTAACTGAATTAATTAGCTCTGATATCTAGACTGATTAGTTGCTAGGATACTCGGGCTGCGTAGGTGTTTTGTAGACAATATGTAGGTGCTGGTTTGTTCCCACCCCACAACCCAGGAATTTGTCTTGCTGTATAAATGAGGCATTTTAATTATTGTTTTAGCAGGATTTATATTTGTACCCCTGTCTTCAGATTTATTGGCAATACTAGGATTTGTCACCTTCATGGGTTTCAGGAGGGATTAAGTGCTTGGATGCGCCTTGGAAGAAAGATGTGGTAGGCTGCTTTCATAAAGATTCACAACCATGGGAATCCTATGATACAGTTCTACTCTTTCCTTTAGGGTTGCTATAAGTGGGAACCAACTCCATGGCAGATTTTTACATTGATTTAAGATTGATCAAATGATTTGAATTGGTAGTTTTATGCTTCTGTTATAAACGATGACATACCTTTTCTAAATAATTCAAAGGTATTTCTACAGTGGACGCTTGGGTTTTAAAGTTCCAGGGGAATTACATTAGTGTTCAACATAGCATATGAGTATATATAAATTCAGACAAATTCTCAAAAAGCAGTAACAGATGAATTAAAGTTCTTCTTCCATTCAATAAATTTCCATTGACCATCAATATGGCAGCATTTAAGCTCAAACCTGTGTATTAGTCAGGAACTGACTCGATGGCACTTAACAACAACAACAACTGCATAACAAACACCATAACATTTCAATGGTATACAAGAATCATGTGTTTTTCATGCACGCATCTATGAGACATCTGGGATTGGGTTGATCTAGTCTGAGCATGACTAGTTTGACACCAAACTGTAGGTTGCATCCACATGTCTTATATCCTTCTTGGACTAGAGGGTTACTTAGATCATATCCTTCTCATGGCATGGCCAAAAATGGAGAGAACCCAAGCCTTCTCTTATTCCGTTTACACTGTTGTTTTAAGTGCCATCAAGTCGGTTCCAGCCCATTGCGACCTGTATGGGATTTCCGAGCAGTGGCTGGTGAGCCAGAACCACCGTCCTTGAGGTTCAAACTGATCTTTCAATCCAGTGCATAAACCCACAGTGCCACACCAGGACTCCTAACATCCACTAAAAACACCTAGTGGCACAATGGTTAAGTGCTCAGCTGATAACCATAAGGTTGGCAGTCTGAACTTCACAGCTGCAGTGAGGAAGAATGACTTGGCGATGTGCTCCAGTAAAAATTACAACTTAGAAAATTTAGGGGGCAGTTCTGTTCTATCACTTGGGATCACTATGAGTTGAAAGATCAACTCAGTGGCACACAACAACACCATCTTACTGGCCAATGCAAGCTACATGACCAAGCCCATAGTTAAGCAGTAAGAAAAGTATATGCCGTCCACTTGGAGGCATTGGTAAAGCTATGCATGTACTATGTAACAACCCCGGAGTGAATAATAAACACTACCACAACTTCAAGAGAAAATGAACATTTTAAAACCAGCAAAACATATTGTCAGAAAGCATAAGAATTTCCAGCCTTCAAGTTCACATAATATTTTTTTATAATCAACTGCTTCCTATCACTCATTTCCATTCATTATCACCATTCCTTCTCTTAGAATGTCTTGTTCTCCCTTCTTAACTTGATACTTATCTTGTTGTTTGTTGTTATGTGCCATGGAGTTGTTTCCAACTCATAGCGACCATGTACAGGATTTCCAAGGCTGTAAATCTTTACAGGAGCAGAAAGCCTCACCTTTCTCCCGTGGAACAGCTGCTAGTTTTGAACTGCTGACCCTGAGGTTAGGAGCCCGATTCATAACCACCACGCTACCAGAGCTTATTTGATACGTAACTACTCACCCTTTAACCTGAATCCTTAATTACAACAACAGCATGCATCAGAACATAAAAAGATTATTCTGACAATTTTTAATTGGGTCAGGAACACATGAATGTTCTTCGCATTAGTTTAGGGCCCCTACTTCAAAGAAACACAAAATGGGTGACTTACAAGATCAGGCTTTTATTATCTCACAGTTCTGGAGGCAAGGAGTCCACATCTAGGGTGTCAGCAGGACCACATTCTCTCTGAAGGCTCTAAGGAAAGATCCTCTTTTGTCTTTGACAGCTTCTGGTAGCCTCAGGTGTTCTTTGGCTTGCCCCGGTAGCATAACTCTGTGCCTTTTAGCCATCTTCCTCTGTCTGTAGCTCTGTGCCTCTTCTATTTTATTGTTGTTGTTAAGTGTCGTTGAGCTGCTTTTGATTCATAGTGAGCCTGTATAGAGTTTCCAAGGATCGGGTGGTGAGTATGAACCATCAACCTTGTGGTTCAAACCGACCTTGTAGTCTAGTGCTTTATGCTACAGCGCCACACTTGTTGTTAAGTGCCGTCGAATCAGTTCCGACTCATAGCAATCTTGTATAGGGTTTCCAAGGAGCGACTGGCGAGTTTGACCCGCCGACTCTGCCGTTCAAATCGACTTTGCAGTCCAGCGCACTAACCCACAGCACCACACCAGGATCCCACTAATACTGGAGGTTTTCTACTCCTGGAATGATTGACAGCCTTGGAAACCCAATACAGACAAGGATCACTGTGAGTCCAAAGCAACTCGACCACACTTAACAATATTGGATTGCTGTTGTTCAGTGCCGTCGATTCGATTTCGATCCATAGCGACCCTGTATAAGGTTTCCGAGGAGCAGCTGTTGAGCTTGAACTGCCGACCTTGTAGTTCAAACGGCTTTACAGTCTGGCGCATTAACCCATAGCGCCACACCAGGACTCCAGAATGTTGGATTAGGACCCACCTTTTTCTAGAATGATATGACATCTTCAAAGACCCTTTGTCCAAACAAGGACATATTCACAGGTACAGAAAGTTAGGACTTCAACCTATCTTTACGGTGGGCACAAACCCGTAACACCCCACTAGCATAGCAGTTTGCCTGATGCATTGTAATTATCTACATCAGTCTCCCCTGAAGGCCAACAGTCTCTTAAATCTGTTGTTCCTAGTGCTGCATCTACTACGAAGAAAGTGCTCATTACATTTTTTTTAAAGAAAAGAGATGAAAACAAAAGGAAGAGAAAAAGACATAGTCCCTGCTTTCAAAATTTTTGTTCCATGAACTTGAAATTCACATCTACTCAATAGTTTTATACAAGTGAATTTGAATTACAAATTCAAACTGATTTCCTAGTTGAAGTAAAATTTCATAACTCAGTAGATTAACCACTAAAAAAATTTAGTACCATATTATCTCCTGTAAAGCAACATGTGTTTGTTTCCTAAACTAATTTTTTTAAAAAATTTTACACAGAAACATAAAATCTGCAGAAAATTAGTAAGAGTAGCCATTACCTATACAGATTTGGGTTTTGTTATTAATCATATGAAAACTACTGAAATACTGCTATAGAAGGGAATCCAACATTTGATATTATGAATGGTTGTTACGGGTTACTTGATAATATTAGACATCACCCTTTTAAATTACAAAATGTGAATCATTGAAGCAATTAAACTGCAGCACTCAGATCTCATTAAAGGAGTATGAAAACAAACCTTAGAATGAGTCTATCAAGAGTTTGCTTTTATTCAGTTTATATATATATATATACATATTTAAAAAAAGCCTGAAATTAAATCTAGCAATAAGTATAGACTTCTCACAAGGAATCATTTTTGAAAATAGTTATCTGAATCAGAGTTACTTTAATATTTGGTACTAGGGATTTATTAAAATATGAATTATTTAATTTGAAAATACATATCCCTAAAGATTTTTCAATGTTGTAGTAATCTCTGCCTAATGTTCTGGCATATAGCTTCTCATTAAGAATCTGAAAACTATTTATGACACTAATAATTAAAGTAATTGATAATACAACTATGGATTATAACTTTGTAAATATCTACTTCATTTTGTGAGTTTTTCAAGAACTGCATTTTGTTATTAAATAACTTGATGAAGATTACTTTTTCAATTATCATTGAAATGGTAAATATAAACCATAATTATTGAGAATACAGAATCATATCAGAGTATGATCTATTTTGCCATGAGCTAATTTCATTTTACAAATTATTTAAATCTAGAAATTAGCATGATATGAGGTATACCCATAAGTAATACTGGTGTATATACACTTAAATGGTATATACAATTAAATGCACAAATTTATGAGAAGTGTTAAGATGGAACACATAATAACTTCTGTTGTGTATATTAGGATCAACCAAATAAATTTGACAGTAATTGATTTTTAAACCAATAAAATGGCTATTTTTCATGCTTCAATCTGATAGAAAAAAATCTTTATTATGGTTATCCACACATGAATGGAGTCCAGGTGTGGCGCTGTGGATTAATGCACCAGACTGCAAAGCCGTTTGAACTGCAAGGTCGGCGGTTCAAACTCACCAGCTGCTCCTCAGAAAATCTATACAGGGTCGCTATGGGTCGGAACAGACTCGACAGCACTTAACAACAACAACATAAAATTTCTGACTATACAAAAATAAATTTCAATTATCTAGTTGACTCCACAGCACATAACCACCACCACTACCAATTTGGTAAAGGAAGGCGCTCTGATAGGGTAGTGGTTATGAGTCAGACTGATAACCTCACAGTCAGTAGTTCGAATTTACCAGTGGTTCCATGGAAGAAACATGAGGCTTTCTGCTTCTGCAAAGGTTTACAGCCTCGGAAACCCTATACAGGGTCACTATGAGTCAGAACCGACTCCATGGCATACAACCCCCACCACCATCAATATGGTAAAGGAAGGAGCCCTAGTAGCATAGTGGAGTACAGCTGGGCTGCTAATGATGAAGTCAGCAGTTCAAACTACAGCCTCTCTGAGAGAGGTAAGATGAGGCTTTTTGCTCCCTTAAAGATTTACAGCCTCAGAAATCATACACAGAGTTATTATGAGTCAAAACTGATGAGGTGGCACACTACCACCACCACAAATGTAAAGGAGTCCTGGTGTGGTGGTATAGGATAAGCACTGGACTGCTAACTGCAAGGTCAATGGTTCAAACACACCAGTCACTCCTTAGAAATCCTATGCAGGAATCAACTGGACTGCACTTCACAACAACAATGTGATAAATTCTCCTCCCTCCTTCCCTACCTTTCTGCCTCTCTTTGCCCCTTTTTTCCTTCTTTGTCTTCTCTCTGTCTCTTACTTTTTCCTCCAATTTTATTTAGGTGAATTTAATCAGTCCTGGTTAAATTATAGTCCTGGTTTGGCACTGTAGTATGAGCACTGGACTGCCAACCAGAAAGATGATGGCCCAAACCTACCAGTCACTCCTTGGAACCCTTATACAGGATCACTAAGAGTCTGAACGGACTCGACGGCACTTAACAACAACATATATGTTTGACCCATCAACCTTGCAGTTAGCAGTCCAGTGCTGACATCACAGTGCTACCAATGCTTCTTACGTGTATACATACATATTATACTACAATATTCATATATGAAGGGCATTTCTTTTTTCTTAAATAATCCTGGGGATGCTACTTTGGTGCCTAGAGTCATGTATAGTTTACATTGTTCTCAATATTTGGCCATTATAAATAATGCTATCATGAACATCTATGTGTGTAAATCTTGGACTTCTTTCATTATCTTCTACGGACAGATTTCTAGAAATAAAATTAATTGCCAAAGAGTGTCCATCTATATTTATTGCAAAATTATGATTGATTTTTTTTCACTTTACCGTGATCACAGTTTCAATCTTATATTTTTGATAATATTATATGACAGATGCCATTATAGACAGTAAATAATTTACACAGCTGAAGTCTTGTGGGTTTTCATTACAGATAAACCATGGAATCATTTCTTCATTTCTTTAGAAAATGGCCCGGTAGTCTCATCTTTCAGGAAAAAAAAAAAAACAAAAAAACAAAATCTGATGTATCTAATTTAGAGGTATCATAATATTGCCTCTTATTAAGGCTAAAAAAGAAAAAAAAAACTTGCAAATATTCTTATGTATTATCATTTATCAAAACCCTGGTATTCCTCTCTAACGTCAAGATCTTTACCTATGTTCTAGTCCAATGTCAAGTTTCTTAATTGCATATTTTCTGCTTTCTTCAAATCCAATTCATTTGGGAAAGCAATTTTCTTACTTGGAAATGAACATTTTAATGCTACTTTTACAGAGAAGCTTTCAAAAGCAGACTGGAATTTAGCAACAAAATTTACCATAATATCTATCAGCTCAGGAAACCTGCAAAGCAAATCTATTACCTAAAACAGAATGCATCTATTGAGTGATTTGTATGTTTCTGGATTATAAAGCATATGTATGGGCCATGCATCATTACCTACCTTTTTTAGAGACACTCTAAACTATTAGCTAAGTACTATATTTAATTAAGTTGCAATAATATTTTCTTGGAAATAAAATTTTTCCTAAGCATGAGTCATATCAACGTTGATCACCAGGTTGTTTGCTACTTAAATATTGGAATCTGGTTAGTATTAAATGATAAGCACTTAACTGCTAACCACAAAGTCAGTAGTTCAAACCCACCAGCAGCTCCTTGGAAATCCTATACAGAGTTGCTATTAGTTGAAACTGACTCAGCAGCACTTAATAAAATAACAACTTACAAACATGGACTAAAATGGTGATCTCATATTATTACAAAACAAACTCTTTATTGGATGTTGTTGGTAAAAGACACCTTACTCAGCTGCTTTTATCACAAAAAATATTGGTATGATTTTGACTCTGGCCCATGTCTTTTATGACTAACAGAAGAAATATCAGAGAACACAAATTACTAAAAACAATTTGTAGCTGTTAGATGAGATTTCAAGGCGATTATTTTTGTATTGTCATTTAAAACAGATCAATTGATTAATACCATTTTATTCAATCAGGATTCCATGTGTGGAGCTGTAGGATAAATACTGGACTGTGAACCAAAAGGTCAGTGGTTCCAACCCACCTGCCGCTCCTTAGAAAGTCTATACAGGGTTGCTATGAGCTGGAACTGACTTGATGGCACTTAACAACATTTCAATCAGATTGGAAAAATAGATTTTTTGGTTTCTTTTCTTTTCCAGCTGGACCTCAAATGCAGCTTATGCCATCATGCAAAATATCAGTAAAGATTTACAGCCTCAGAAACCCTATACAGTCTCGCTCTGAGTTGAAACCAACTCAATGGCACATAACAACAACAATATAATGAGCATAAAGAAAGTGATTAGAGCAATTGTCAGCAGAGATGAAAATCAAAACTTTATATTATTACAAAGATTAATATTAAATGTGAAGATTTATA
>NW_006408537.1:11038128-11039449 GCF_000296735.1 Chrysochloris asiatica
ATAAATTGGGCTGCAAACCTCAAGGTCAGCAGTTCAAAACTACCAACTGTTCCGCAGGAGAAAGATGAGGCTTTCCGCTCCTGTAAAGATTTACAGCCTCAGAAATGCTGTACAGGGTTGCTATGAGTCAGAATTGATTCCCTGGCATATAACAACAACAACAACGTATATTGGACTTAGCAAAAAACAATAATAAAATTAAAAGAACAAAAGAAATGAGAGATTTTATAGATGATGGTTCTGACATTCCAGTTGAAACATTTTAATTGGCAACCTTCTATTTCCACAGCCTTATTTATCACCAATGCCTTCAGTACAGCTTGGACATCTTCCTCCCATACCATTGGTTATTGATCATATGTTATCTTTTGGAATAGTTGAACATCAACCGATTCATTTTGGTACAGTGACTTTGTGTATTCCTTCCATCTTCTTTTGATACTTTCTGTGTCACTCAATGTTTTGTCGATTGTTGTTATAGATAAGTACTATTGAGTGATTTCCGACTCATAGAAACCCTATATAAGGTTTCCGAGGAGCAGTTGGTGAGTTTGAACTTCTGACCTTGTGGTTCAAATCAACCTTGGGTCCAGTGCTTATCCTAAAAAGCCATATATTGGAAGTTGAGATTTCAATGTTTTTCTTTAGTTCTTCCTGTTAGGTTTGTTAATTCCATGTGTTTGCACATTTCATTATAATACTTTGCTTTTATACCTGTCCTTTAAAATCTTTACAGTTTGTTTGCTTCATTATTTCTTCAGTTAGAATGGCACTTTAGAATAAGCACTGGACTGCTAGCCACAAGTTTGGTGGTTCAAATCCACCAGCTGGTTCTCAGAAACAGTATACATGGTTGCTCTAAGTCAGAACTGACTCAATGGCACTTAACAACAACTCTACATTCAAGAGCAAGTTTCCGAGTCTTTTCTGACATTCAATTCCGTCATGTCTTTCATTTCGCTTTCTTCCTATTTGATGTCTTGATGTCATCCTGTATCTCATCTGGTCTTCGTTCTTTAGTGTGCATTCAATGTGTCAAATCTATTCTTGAAATAGTCTCTAATTTCAGATGGGATATATTCAAGGCTGTACTTTGGCTCTCATGGGCTTGTCTATGGAAGTTTGTCATACTGAGGTGACTTGTATCTTGTTGTGATACTGGATGCTATGCAGTCAGAATTTCAAATGCCAGTCAGGTTATTATGGTGGACCAGTTTCACTGGCACTTTCAGATTAAGACAGATTGGAAAGAATGACCTAATGACCTACTTCTGAAAAATTGTCCAGTGGGAAGCCTTATGAATGGCAGTGGGACATTGTC
>NW_006408537.1:11039919-11046059 GCF_000296735.1 Chrysochloris asiatica
TTCTGAAGTCCAATGCTGTCAGTGATAAAATGATATCCATATTCCTATCAAGGTGACTAACTACACATAATAGTTGAATGCTGTTGTTATTAGGTACCAGTGACTCATAGCGACCTTATACACAACAGAAGGAAGAATTGATAATACACTATTATTCAGAATTACACACCAACCACTAATTTCAGAAATTAAGATACTGAAGTTTTTATTACCAACTTTCGCAGTCTGAAGTTGATCAAATAAGCAGTGATTGCATTGATAATTATTAGTGATTGGAATGTAAAAGTTGGAAACAAAGAAGAAAGATCAATAGTTGGAAAATACGGCCTTGGCAAAAGAAACAACAGAAATTTGAAAGACCATGACCTATTATTTGGAAATACTTTTTCTCAACAGCATAAACAGTGACTATACCCTTGGATTTTATCAGATGGAACACACATAAATGAAAATAACTACATCTTTGGCAAGTTGATGGAGAAGCTCAATTTCAGACCAGGGACTGACTGAGGAACAGACCATATGTTGTTCCTATGCAAGTTCAAGTTGAAGCTGATGTCTTATAAAGAGGAAATATAAACAATCAGCTACTATTCCTATCACCTTGGATGCTACAGAATTGATTCAAGGATATAAGAACTTGGAAAATCAATGACATTTTATACCCAGAGCAAGACTATAGATTAGACTGGCGAAATGAGAAATGCATTTTCCGTAATAAAGGGGTGTTTTTCAAAAGATGCCTTTACTAGAAATAAAGTAGAAATACTTGTCCAAGTAAAATACCACTAGGATTCCTCATTTTGTACTCACCAGAGTGCTCTTCCACTTTTCCTTGTTCTTATTTTGAAACATTTGCCCTTTTGTTTCATCAAAATTTCTAAGCCATTAAATTTGAAAGATGCTTAAGTGAATGCAATTTAAAGCAGCATTTGCTAAAGAAATTAATCAAAGCTCTCACAGTATGTCTTATTTAGGATCTTTTGTAAAACAACAGTGGAATCTGACAATAGCATCCCTTGCCAGCAAGAATATTTCCTTAACAGCAGTTCAACTTAAAAGTTGCATCTTTTCACGTGAACCTCAAAAAACCTCTAAGTTAATCATTGGATTTTTCCTTTAATCATTCATTCATTTTCAAATTAAACTGTTCTGATCTTAGGATAAACCAAATTTGTCCATATGGCATTTTCTTTTGTTAAGTTATTATTTATTGCTGAACAGAGTTTGCTAATATTTTGTTTAGGACGTTTCCATTCATTCTTATGGGCGAGACTGTGCTCACTTTACCCACTGATTGCCTTTGTTAGGTTTGGGTGTTCAAGTTACATAGCTTGATTGGGTCTTTCATCTTTTCCCCCCATATGTAGTGTGACACTGTAGAATAAGCACTGGACTGCTAACCACAAAGTCAATGGTTAAAAACCACCGGCTGCTCCCCCAAAGCACTATACAGGGTCATTATGGGTTGGAAACTGCTAAATAGCACTCAACAACAACAATAACAACAACACATCTGGGGATACATTTCATAAACACTGGCATTTGTTTCATGAATGCTTCATGCACTTCATTTGGGTTATGAGTTTATTCAGTGGAAAAGACTGGCAACTACAACCAATGGCTCTTTAATAGCTATCTGGCAACTTATATTTTCTAGTTCTAGAGTCAGGTTTTGTTATATTGTTTTGATGGATATACATTTGGCTACTTAATCTAAAATTATATATTTATATTTGTTGGTATGAAGTTGTGTACACTATACCATGATTGTTGTTGCTGTTGTTAAGTGCCGTCAAGTAGACTCTGACCTATAGCAACCTGTATAGGGTTTCTGAGGAGCACCTGGTGCGCTTGAACTACCGACCCTGCAGTTCAGACTTTACAGTCCAGCTCATTAACCCACAGCACCACACCAGGATTCCATACCATGATTAATTCTCCAAATATTTCAGATTTGGTAGTTATTTTTTTCTTTTTTCTTGATCATTCAAATCAGAAGCATGTCAAATTTATTACCTTATTATTATTATTATTATTATTACCTTTTTATTTTTTTCTAATAATCAACATCTGGCTTTTGTGAGCCTCTCTGTTGAATATTTGCTTCCATTTCATCAGTTATTGTTATACTTTCTGCTTTCTTATACCATATTTGGGAGTTTATTTTGTACTCTTCTCTGGTTTCTTAAAATGTTGGCTTGGTTTATCAAATTCTAAAATTCTTCTTTACAAAGGTATGGTTTTAAGGCTGCAAATTTATTTCTAAACCCTGATTTAACTATATTTCCCAAGTTTTAATATAACATGTTTCATTATCATTAAAAAATAAACATTTTCTCATCTCCATTCTGATATATTTTCCCTCTCGAATGTATTCCTGTTGATGTTAAGTGCGCTCCAGTTGGTTCTGACTCATAGTGACCCTGTAAAAGTTTTCCAAGGAGAGCCTGGTGGGTTTGGGCCGCCAACCTTGTGGTTAGCAGTCCAATGCTTATCCAACAGTGCCACATCATAAGTTATATAAAACATATTTCTAATTGATTTATTAGATTAAATACAGTAAGTTCAGAGAAATTCTTCTGTATCATCACAATTCATTCACATATGCTAGATTTGCTTTACAGTTTATTTTTGATACAGTTTTATTAACATTTTCTTTATGTTTTAAAAGAATGTGGTTGTTATATTTTCTTTTGGTTGTGTCTTGGGTAAAGTTGGCAGTCTAAAGGACTATTTCCTTTTGAATTTGTGAGACATGACCTAGTTGTGGTGATCGGTGTCAAAGAAAGCGATACTGTACTTGAAGTTGTTATTAGAAGTAGAGGCTTGTTTAATTGATTTCCTTTAGGTATATAGTTGTAGTTTAACAACTTTTTCTTTTTTGTCACTTTGAAAATATCATTCATGTTACCTGCTGTACATTTTTCTTCATGACAAGTCAGAATGACAACAACTAATTAGAAAACATAATAAAAACATTTAAATCCTCCCCTTCTATAATCTAAAAGTTAGTTGGGAATAATAAAAAAATATGGAAGAGTTTAATATAAAATACTCTGAATGAAGAAATATATCACATTCTTAAGTGGGAAGATCTAATATAATGATGTCAGTCCTCCTTAAATTCAACTAGAAATACAATGCAATTTCCATTCCAATTCTAAAATTCTGTGTATACATTCTGAAATTCACATATAGAAGCATAAACAGCAAAGAATTGTAAAAAAAAAAAAATTAATTTTTAATTTGAAAGAGAACAGTTATGTGGGGCTTCATACTACTAAATATCAAGAGCTGTTAAAAAACCTTGAGCATGGATAATTTTGAGTTTACATATGGACAAATACACACAAAAAAAAAAACCTCAGAAATAGATTCATGTGTATAATGGAAACTTGGTATATGACAGTGAAGACATTGTAAGTCAGTGACAACGCAGTGAACTATTTTATAAGTGGTGGTGGTGGTGGTGATTTGCCATGAAGTCAATTCTGACTCACAGACCCTGCATAAGGTTTCCGATGTTGTAAATCTTTAGAGGAGCAGGAAGCCTCATTTTTCTCCTGCAGAGGAGCTGATAGATTTGCATTAATATCCTTTCAGTTAGCAGCCCAGTTTATAATCTACTACGCTATCAGTGGGAGAATTTAAAAAAATATATATGCTGAAAGAACTAAAATGTGAACCCACTCTTACAACATTTACAAAACAGATTTCAGATAATAGTGTAAACATTAAAGAGTTAAACACAAAACTTTGAAGTTAACTGTGTGGCGATGTGGGCTAATTTGCTGGACTTCAAAGCTGCTTTGAACCACAAGGTTGGCGCTTCAAATTCACAAGCTGCTCCTTGGAAACCATATACAGGGTCACTATGGGTTGGAACTGGCTAGAAGACACTTAACAACAACATAGGATAATAAATGATATCATTGTCTAGGGTGGACTTTTTAAAGAAAGACCATTTGTGGCAGAATGGAAATATAAAAGTATAAAAATATAACTCTAAAATCACCAAATTTGGTAGATCGATTACCTCTAAGGAGGGAAGCAGGAAAGGTAAAGAGAAGTAAAAAGGAGTTTCTTAGTTATCTAGCACTGCTATAACAGAAATACCACAAGTGGATGGCTTTAACAAATACAAGTTTATTATCAAAGTTTAGAAGCCTAAAAGTTTGAATTCAGATGAAAAATCCTTGACTTCTGTCAATATCTGAATGCCCTACACACCTTGGAGTTCTCCATTTGTCTTGGTATCACTCTCTCCCTGAATGTAGGCAATTCACAGTTCAGGCACTCCAGGTTCCAAAGACTCACTTCCCTCCTGGATTTTCTCTCTTGGTGGTCATATGTCCCTCTTGCTCTGCTCACTTTTATCTTCTTTTAGATCTCAAAAGAGATTGACTTAAGACACAACCTCATCCTGTAGATTGCATCTAACCTCATTAATATCATGGAAGTGAGGATTTACAACACACTGGTAATCGCATCAAATCAGGGCTCATCACATCAGGTCATATTAAAGGGAAAGTAATTATATTAAATTAGATATCATTATGGGGAATTATTGTATCTAACTGCTAAACCTCTGAGAACCCTGGGCCAGGTAAATTGTCACACAATGTTAACTATCACAGAGAGTTTCAACAAATCAGTAGTGTTTTACATCTTTAAAACAAATCAGCTAACTCAAATACTACAAAATAGTAAAATTAATCATACATATATACCTTATTTTTTATATTTTTCAATATGTTTAAAAAATCCATAGCTTTATGAATTTTACAACATATCATAAGATAAATAAAACAATTATTATTTAATGGCTATGTGCATTTAATATGGCAGCAACTATGAGCGCCATATTAAAATTTTTTTTTTTTTGATTGTTCCGCTGTGTTGCTATGAGTCGATACCAACTCAACAGCACTTAGCAACAAAATCACTCATATGGATTTTTTCAGATGTGACTTCGTAATAGCTGTAGCATTACCTTTGAATTATTGTTGTTTTTAAGTGCCATGGAGTCGTTTCTGACTCATAGCGACCCTGTATAGTGTTTCCGATGAGCAGCTGTTGAGTTTGAACCTGGTCTTGAGGTTCAAATCGACCATGCAGTCCAGCACATTAACACGCAACGCAAGACCAGGACCTTTGGATTATGAGGGTGTTAAGGCTTTCTGCTCCCGTAAAGATTTACAGCCTCGGAAACCCTGTTACAGAGTCGATACGAGTTGGAACCTACTCCACGGCAACAACAGATGCTGTATGTTAAATTAAGAACAGTTCATAAAGAGATGGATTTACTTAAGTGATAAAAGGTTCACTGTTTTTATTAAGTGCCGTAGAGCCGGTTCCGATCCATAGCGACCCTCTATTGGGTTTCGGAGGAGTGACTGGTGAGCTTGAACTACCAACCTTTCTGTTCAAACTGACTTTGCAGTCTAGCGCCACACCAGGGGTCCAGCAAGCTTTATCATTCAAATTCGGCATGGCTTCAAGACAGGAGCATAAATGTAGTATTTCTTCATTCAAAAATATTAATTATATAAAATATGTAAAAACAAACATACAAAACACGAAGAATCAAGATTTTTGTAGTACTAAGAGAAAGAGAGTGCGGAGCATGGTGGCCCTGTATGATAGAAAGTCCTGGACTTCAAACCACATGGTTGACAGTTCAACTCCGTCAGCTGCTCTGATGGAGAAAGATGAATCTTTCTGTTTGTATAAACATGTACAGCCTAGGAAACCCTATACTGGTTCTCTACGTGTTGAAACCAACTCAATGGCTCTTAGCAACAAGAGACACTGAACTCAATTTAGCTAGCATAGTGGTTACGAATCAGGCTGCGAACCACAAGGTCAGCAGTTTGAAACTACAAGCTGTTCCGCGGGAGAAAGATAAGGCTTTCTGCTCTGGTAAAGATTTACAGCCTCGGAAACCCTGTACAGGGTCACTATGAGTCTGAGCCTACTCCACAACACATAACAACAACAACATCCCATCTAATAATCATAGTGACTGTTTTGTTGTTGTTAAGTGCCGTTGAGTTGTTTCGGACTCATAGCTACCCTGTACAGTGTTTCTGAGGAGCAGCTGGTGGGTTTGAACTGATCCTTTGTTGTGGCTGTTA
>NW_006408537.1:11046372-11048859 GCF_000296735.1 Chrysochloris asiatica
GAATATTTAAAAAGGAGTTTGGTAAACCTGAAAAATTCTGCTAGGACTCAAGGGAAAAAATATAATTTTTCTTTGTATATTCTCTATGTTTTTATAAGTGCCATCGAGTCAGTTCTGGTTGACAGCAATCTTATATAGGGTTTTGGAAGAGCAACTGGTGAGTTTGAACTGCCAACCTTACAATTCAAACCGACCTTGTGGTCCTATAGGGTTACACCAGCATTTTGTATTTTCTATGTTGTTGTCAAGTGCCACTGAGTCAATTCCAACACATAGCAACCTTGTATAGGGTTTCCTAGGAGTAGGTGGTGAGCTTGACCCACCAACCTTGCTGTCCAGACCAACCTTGCAGTCCAGCACATTTACCCACAGTGCCACAACTAGCTTCTAATTACCTACTTAGCTCTTCTTATCCATATAGTAGGAATACTGAACTCAAACTATTAAAGGCATGCCATTAAGAACTACTGGGAAGAGAAAAAAAATTTTGGGAATCCTGCAGAAATCCAACAATACCACTAAATAACAACAAAAATACTGAAAGGGAGGCATGCTACTTATACACAAGATTAAATCTCCTCTTAGAAAACATTTCTCAAACAGTAGCTTGATGGAGACCATATACACTTAGAATGATACTTGTACATAGTACATGCACGTCTGAAAACAAAACACACAAAAACTCCTACTTTATTTGAGGTGGGCTTGTTGAATCCACTGATATAAATTTTATTTTAAAAAAATCAATGCTCACTAATATAAAAAAGAGAGAGCGAGAGAGATGGTTTTTGATGCCACTTTTGTTCCAATTTTATTTCCTTTCCTTTACTTTCATGCAGGTTTTACTTATCAAAATTTTCATGTGTGTATGCCCTTGCTAGATCAATATAATTTCTGCTTCTGAAGATCATCTTTATATTTTGCACCTTTTTTCTTACTGTGTTTGTGCAACAAATAGTATGAGTTGATTTGTTTATTTGGTTTGCTCCATTTCATTTATTTTATTTTCCGGTAGACCTGAGTAAATTTTTTCTGCTGTTGAAAGAGTGAAGGTACTATCATAGAATCTCTGAATGTTAGAGCTTCCAGATGAAACAAATGATATGGTCTAGTGGTTAAGAATATGATATTTGGACTTAGATGGAATAAGCTTGAATCTTATGTTTGTCACTTTGAGTCGTGGCAGACTATAAAAAGTAACTATTCTTTCATTATTTCACTTATAGAAAGAAAGCTTCAGAGTTTGGCTTTGTTACTACTTTTGAAGTGAATGTAAGACAAATAAGCAAGCTTAAAACATGTTTAGTTATTTGGTATTTATGTAAATAATTGATAGTTGTATTTCTTTAAATAGCCTGAAGAATTATGTAATACTTTTTTAATGGACAACATATAGAATTCCACATACATCTATCAGTGTTTTATTTGTTTAACAATTGTCAACTGTCAGACGTGGTTTAAATTATGAGAATTTAATATTAAAGGAAACATAAAGATTATTTAAACATTGATTACACTTAAAAGATGTTATTAGTGAATGGTTTAAAAACTACTATTGTTGTCAAGTGCCATCGAGTCAGTTCTAACACATAGAGATCCTACCTAGGGTTTCTGAGGCTTTAAAGATTGAAGTTGTCAAGGATTTAATTTTACTTTGATCCACAATCATGCAAGCAGCAATCAAGAAATCAAACAACATATTACATTTGGCAAATCTGCTATAAAAAACCTCTTTAAAGACGTCAAGAGCAAATATGTCACTATGACTAAGGCGCTCTTGATACGCGCCATGGTATTTTCAATCACCTCATATGTATGTGAAAGTTGGACAATAAATATGGAAGGATGAAGAAGAATTGATGCATTTAAATTATGGTGTTGGGAAAGAATACTGAAAATACCATGGTCTTCTAGAACAAAAAAAAAAATCTGTCTTGGAAGAAGTACATTTAGAATATTACTTAGAAGAGAGAATGGAAAGACTCAGTCTTACATACTTTGGACATGTTTCAGGAGGTATCAGTCCTTTGAAAAGGACATCTTGGTTGGTAAAATAGAATGTCATCAAAACAGAGGAAGACCCTCAAGAAGACAGATTGACACAGTGGCTGCGACAATGAGCTTAAACGTAACAAGTGTGAGGACAGCACATAACTGAGCAGAGTTTCCTTTTGTTGTACATAGGGTCACTATGAGTTGCAACCAACTCCATGACACCCAGCAACAGCAACAAGTAGGGCACCCTCCTATATCTGCAAGTGTTATTTCCATTTTGATGCTGCCTTTGGGCTGCCAAGTCATCTCTGAGACATTCCACCAAGTTCTACCTCACTTGTGCTCCATAGGCATTAATCTAGTATTAACATTCCATCAGTTCAACATAACTGTCTCTTAAGAAAGACAATTCAGGTTGTTAGCTGCTGTCAAGTCAGCCCCCAACTCATGGCCACCACAATGGGATCATTCAGTTTCACTAATTTTTTTTAA
>NW_006408537.1:11050480-11051011 GCF_000296735.1 Chrysochloris asiatica
TTCAGTTTCACATTTATCCATTGTATTTCATTTCATTGCAATTATTACAATCCCCTCCATGCATCATCAAATAACCAAAGGATACACCCCACAGGCCCACCCCCCTGGCTGTCAACAAGCAACCCCTCTCCCTCCCTGAGTCCTGTGTCCCCAGCCACTCCATCTGTCCACGTTATCATCTCTGTCTCCATGCCTAGCTTTACTGCCTCTCTAGGTAGGGTCATGCTCTCTGCTCTTCTCATGTGTTGGTCCCAGGGACTTCCGTTCCTGGACTGCAAAATCAATCACTGTCCTCTTTTTGGCAAAAAAAATCTACCTCTACATTTCCGACTCTTACAGTCAGTCCTGATGGCAATTATTCACTATTGTACCACCAGAGTCTTATCCCTATTTCCTTTTGCCAGTCTGGTCCCAACTGA
This sequence comes from Chrysochloris asiatica, assembly GCF_000296735.1. Taxonomy (NCBI): domain Eukaryota; kingdom Metazoa; phylum Chordata; class Mammalia; order Afrosoricida; family Chrysochloridae; genus Chrysochloris; species Chrysochloris asiatica. The sequence goes on from NW_006408537.1 coordinate 11,050,900, forward strand.
CTGGAAATCATTCAGTAGAGGTTCTACCTACCCCTGCCACATCTGGAACTAGGCTCCCTCTTGAAAGCTTATAAGCCAGCCACTTCTTGCCTTTATAGCCCCCTGCCCATTT
>NW_006408537.1:11055551-11056561 GCF_000296735.1 Chrysochloris asiatica
GAATTGGACTCCAAGACTCTCTTTGGACTCCAAGATTGTCTTTCCAAAACTGGTAAAGTGATCATTTTAGTGCTGTCCAGGTTATATTATAGTGAGCCTGCTTGTATAGTTCATTGTGAATGTGAGAAGCAATACAATAGTGCCAAAACAAGACTGCAATGTGAATCTTACCTTAATGGTCTTGAACATGAAGGTGCCTAATCTGTGTTCTTATAGTCAAAGGAACTAATGAGATATGAAACACATTCAGTTTCAATGAAATTTCTTTAAAGTCATTTAACATCATTAAAGAATACCAATTAGTTATGGTTAGCTTGGTTAAAGAATACCAAAATGACTTCATAAATATCACATACAATTTTCAGTATATATGTATTCTATATTGTCAAAGTAATCTAAAAATTTTTTTACACAATCTGAAGATACTATAATGAGTTCTTAATAATAAATTTTAAAGTTATTTTACTTGATTACCACAAGCCCCATAAAAACAAACAGAATTATCTTTTCTTCCTTATTATATTCATGTCTTGGTTAATGAGGTATTTTAGCTTATTTAATATTTAAGAGGGAAAATTAGAAACCATACTTTTCATGTTTTTCAATGACATTAGTTTGTAATATGGTTTTCTCTTAAACAAAAAACGATAGCTTTTATAATAGAATATACCATACATATATGTATATACACATTAAAGCATGTCTAAGAATTTTTTTAAAACTTTCAATATATATAATTTTTAAGCTAGTTATATAATGATAATGTTAAGTTGTTAAAATGCATTAGATGTGAATGAAAATTTAAGAGAATTGATTATGAAAAATGATACATTAGCCATGATTTAATAGACTATTTGACTGCCATTAAAAATAGAGTATGGAACTTGTTGTTGTTCTTGTTGTTAGGTGCCATCGAGTAGATACCGACCCATAGCGACTTTATGCACAGCAGAACGGAATACTGCCCGATCATGGGCCAACTTTACTACTGTTGCAATGCTTGAGTCCAT
>NW_006408537.1:11057447-11059473 GCF_000296735.1 Chrysochloris asiatica
ATATAATTGTTGTTAAGTGCTGTCAAGTTGGTTCCGACCCATAGGGTTTCTGAGGAGTGGCTGGTGAATCTGAACCTCTGATCTTGCATATCAAACTGACCTTGTTGTTCAAACTGACCTGGCAGTCCAGTGTTTAATCCTACCAAATGAGTCCTGCTGTGGTGTTGTGGGTTAATGTGCTGAAGTGAAAAGTCAATTTGGTCTGCAAGATCAGCGGTTCAACTATATACTTCAACTATATAAAATTAAATAGAAATATAAGCAGGGAGGGGGAGTGATATTCGCTATGTAAATTTCCTTTTTTTTCTTTGTGTTCATCATTTTGAATATCTTGGGGGCTTTTCATTGTGGAGTCCTACTGTTCTAACCTACAAAAAATTTTACTCTTATCTCTAAGCTAACTAAGTCACATTTTTTTGTATAGCTCATTGCTTTGTGAATAACATATCTTCAATAAAATAATCAAGGGACATTATCATCATTATGACAACTTAATGAAACAAAGTGATGAGTTATAGGGTTGTAATGTGAAATCAAATACTTTTCAAAGCACATAATCATCTCTTCAGGTTAGTTTTCAGTTAGTCCCCTTCTAATTAGTTTATCAGATAAATTACTTGACTATAAAACCAAAAACCTTCCATTAACACTAGCATAACACTTAATGTATCCACTGTCATATTCATTCAGGCATGGAATGTATTAATCTAATATTTATAAGAAAAAAAAAAAAAGGATGGACAGTAAAGAGAGACTGAAGGACAATTCTTACTTTACTGTATCTTTATGCCTACCTCCTACTTTGAACACTTTATAATTCCACTGCACTTCAACAGTGTTATGAAAATAATATTTGAGTACTGTTTATTATGTGTGAACATTATAAAGTTGAAAGTTATGCACCATAATCAAAACACATATCTAAGTTATGTGTAGAGTCTTGGCTTAGCACTGTAGGATTAAGCCCTGGACTGCTAAATACAAGACTGGCGGTTCAAATCCACCAGCTTCTCCTCTGAAACATTATACTGGGTCCCTATGAGTCAAAATTGAGTTGGCAACACTTAGTAACAAGAAAAACAAGCTATGTATATGTATGCAAACATATACATTACATGGTGGTGGTGGTGGTTGTGTAGCATGGAGTCGGTTCCTACTCATAGTGACCCTGTACAGGGTTTCCAAGGCTGTAAATCTTTATAGGGCTAGAAAGCCTTATCTTTCTCCCAAGGAGTGACTGGTCATTTCAAACTGCTGATCTTCAGGTTAGCAACAAGACACATAACCACTACATTACATTATATATATATATATATGTGCATATACACATGATTTTATATGATAGCATTGCCTTTAGATAGCATGCCTTTATATGATAGTTGTTGTTGTCAGGTGCCATTGAGTCAGAACCGACTCATAGCGACCCCCTGCACAGCAGAACGAAACAATGTCCAATCCTGAGCCAACCTCACTACCGCCGCCACACTTGAGGCCATCAATGATGCCACTTGGCCAATCCATCTCGTTAGGGGGCACAGGACCAGGCACTGTCTCCTTCTGTTGTGCATAGTGGATCTCTAGGAATTGGAACTGACTTGACACACCTGACAACAACAGCACATTGATTTCATTTAAATCTTCACTTTGGTTTCCAAGACGCAAATTTAACTTTCTGAATCATAGGCTGACTCATGTTGCACTGATTCCTACTCCTCCTCTTTATCAATTCTTTACTTGTTAAGTATGAGTGAGAATTGACCAAAAAACAACGTATCAATTGTTTGTGAATACAGAGACATAATTCTTTTACTGGTATAGTCCTGTTACCTACGGAAATAATATCTACTAAGAAGCAGAAGAACCAGGGTTTTTCCCAGCACCCCTTTCTGGAAAGGACTAGTGAACTCACTTGTCATGAAGATCCTTTCAAGAAAGAAATACTGACCAAAAACTCTCTGTTGGAATACAGACTTGTATTATACCACTTGCTTCCAAGAATCTCCAACTCATATATGTCCTTATACCT
>NW_006408537.1:11061251-11063922 GCF_000296735.1 Chrysochloris asiatica
TGGACCTTAAGGTTGGCTTGAACCACAAGGTTGGCACTTTAAACTCACCAGCTACTCCTTGGAAACCCTATACAGGGTCTCTATGAGTCAGAACCAATTTGACAGCACTTAACAACAACAACAAATATGTGGTATGGGTCAGAACCTACTCGATGGCACTAAACAATAACAGTATGTGCCAAGCACTGCTCAAAGTACTTTTACCCATAACATCTCATAACCATTATAGAATAAGCTTCAATATAATGCCCACTTTGGAGATGAGAATGTTAAGAAACAGTGGTAAAAAGTCCCAGTGACACAAGCTGTTAGTGGTGGAGATGAACAAAGTCACTCAGGTTTTAGAGTCTATACTTTTAATCATTGATGTTGTGCTTGATTGTATTTTCTAAAGATATATGCAAAAAACATATCAAATCCATTCTGGGTTTGCAACAAAGTGACACTGACACACTTCTCCTCAAGAGATGGTAGTCTGTTTCCTCTTCTCAAATCTGGGTGGAACTAAGGGAGAGATAAGGCACTCTGGTAGCTTAGTGGTTACGAATTGGGCTGCTAACCTCAGGGTCAGCAGTTTGAAACTACTAGCTGTTCCATGGAAGAAAGATGAGGCTTTCTGCTCCCGTGAAGATGTATAGCCTCAGAAACCCTGCACAGGGTTGCTATGAGTTGGAACTGACTCCACGGCACATAACAACAACAAGGTAGAGATGGGAGTCCTGGTGTGGCACTGTGGGCTAATGCGTCAGACTGCAAAGTCGTTTGAACTGCAAGGTCAGTGGTTCAAGCTCACTAGCTGCTCCTTGGAAACCCTATGTAGGGTGGCTATGGCTCGGAATTGTCTCAACGGCACTTAGCAACAACAACAACAACAACAACAAGGTAGAGATGGCACTGTGTGACTTTCAAGGCTAGGTTATAACAGATGATACAGTTTTTACACAACTCTCAGATGAGAATCTGTTGAGTCCTGAGGTTTTAATATAAACAGTCAGTATCACTGAGGTCACTATGGTGTCGGGAAGCCAAAATAACCCATAAGAAGAAACCACAATGTGAGGCCTTGTGAACATCTTCACCAACCCCTACTCCAGTTCCAGCCACCATCTGACTTCAATTACATGAAAGACTGCACAGACAAATCATTCTAAAATTCCTGAACCACAAAAACCATAGCAGATAATAAAATGATGGCTGGTGTTTTAAACCACCAAGTTTGAGTGATGTATTATGTAAATGGAATACCCTTACTATGGGAGTAAGTTTGAGTGATGTATTATGTAAATTGACTTGTTAAAAATGAAGTCTTTAGTAATTTAAATTACTAATTTAAAATGTGTTTTATTTGTATACCTTGGTACATGTATTCACTTCCTAAATCAAATATTATTATGTCATTATGGTTGAATCTCCAAAGTAAGTTTAATCCAATTACCAGTTGGATGGCTGTAGTTCCATAGAAACTATATTAATTAGATCCTAAAGTTTCAACAGTTCTATTAAAATAATTTAATTTTTTGTATTTCCAATATCAAATAATTTCTACAGGATAAAAATTTTCTACAGTTTTGTAAGATACCTTTTGTGTCAAACATATTCTATTTTGTAAATTAAAAAAACAAAAACAAAAACCATAGACATCATGAATAATCCCACCAGAAGACCTCTAGTATATAATAATATTAAATCAACTGTCATGTTGTAGGAATATTTGAAGAACAAATTAAATTCCTATTCAGTCACTCAAACAAAGCAACTGCTTGAATGCTCACTCAGTAGGCACCATCTCATCAACTCCGTGGGCATCTTATTTGAGAAAGAACATTCCCACTGGCAAACCTATTTACTTCAAGATTTTAAATACAGTTATGTGTCACTTAATACCCACAATGCATTCTGTGAAATAGGATGTTATGCAATTTGGATGTCTTGTGAACACCATATTATATAAAGGCAGTGCCTGGATTAAGAATGAGTTCTGTTCTTTGTCTTTAAGTCAAATTTATAGGTAAATCAGAACAATTAGGTTCACTTTGTATCTTAGTAGATAGTATATAGTGTACATTTCTATGAATAAAAGTCATTAAATAAATACTTCAAGATGCACGAAAACATCTTCAACAAACTTATATGGTAATAGTAATAATCTTGCAATGTGCAAAACAGCACCTGTCTGTTATTACAAACAATTGCATGTACCTTGAGTTTTTAATGTAATAGGCTTTATTGGGGTTGAGACCACACATGTAATGTGGTTGGATATTGCCTTTGTGACCATTATTTGGCAAATGACTGTATATATAGTGAGTAAAAGTGTAAGAACTTAAACTCAACAATCATTGTTGGTGTTGTTAAATATGATCATGTCATTTCCAACTGATAGGGTTTCTGAGGAGCAGCTGGTAATTTTGAACTAACAACCTGTGGTTCAAACTGATCTTGCAGTCCAGGGTTTATCCTACAGCCCTATACCAGTATCTTTGTTGTTGTTGTTAAATGCAGTCGAGTCGGTTCCAACCCATAGTGACCCTGTATAGGGTTTCCAAGGAGATGCTGGTGAGCTTGAATTGCTCATGTAATGTGGTTGGATATTGCCTTTGTGACCATTATTTGGCAAATGACTGTATATATAGTGAGTGTAAGGAGCTCTGGTAGTGTAGTGGTTACGAAT
>NW_006408537.1:11064237-11067673 GCF_000296735.1 Chrysochloris asiatica
GGTTCCAACCCAGAGTGACCCTGTATAGGGTTTCCAAGGAGATACTGGTGAGATTGACTTGCCAACAGTGCATTTCAAATGGCTTTGCAGTCTGGCGCATTAACCCACAATGCCACACCAGGACTTCAATATCACTAGTAGCTTAAATTTATAAAATTGATGCATTTTAAACATTTGAGGGTAAATTTTTTCCAGAAAACAAAGCAAATATTGCTTCTATATATGTTTAACATTTAGACTGATAACAAAAATTGATATTAATTTATTGACATGAGATTTGAATAAGTAAATGTGTCCTAAAACTTAAGTTTTACATGCTATTATGTTATAAACATGAAACTATATCCAGAATCCTAGGTCTAGTTCCATTAAACAAGTTTTTTACTTGATGCAGTGTAATTACAGTGAAATGAAGCTTCAGCATTAGGTTTCTGAAGCAATATTGACCAAAGGTCAGATGTGATTTCTCTAGGTGACATGATCCATTTTCTCTTAAATGTAACTTTGTACAATGAGTCACTGCCAGAGTCATATCTTTGGAGTATATGCTTATTAAGGATAAAACACTGCAAAACAAATAAATGAGAAATACACTTTGTACGAATTTATTGGCTGGGTTTGAATTACAGTAAAAATTTCTGTACTTAAATTCCTGTAATTATACTAAAAGAAATATAGAACATTTTCTGATTTTGAATGAAGTGCAAGATTACAGGAATTTGAAAAAAATTCAGATTGACATTTATACATGTTTGGCTGTTCATACAATTAAAATTAAATTTTCCTTTTTTTCTCTCTACATTGGTTGAACCAATATACTAATTCTGTTCCTCTAAAATGAACAATGAGAAAAAAAGTAGAAAATGAAATGAAATGAAATTTGGTATAAAGATATGTTTGAAGCAATTTCTTAAATACAACATCTATTTCTTCATTTCTAGACTGACAAAGAAATCTGCTATAATGACGTCCTGAATATAAGTTTCTTGTTTAAATTTTAGCTAATGGAGTCCACTGATGGGGGTTGAGGGGAGGAAACATTCAAGCAGTAATGCCACATTTAAGAATCAGTCTCCTTTTACTACATTTGCAGAAGTCAAAATGTACTCTATCAGTCTAATGTTTTGTAGTCCCTTCATGTAGATGGTGGCAGAGCAGGCATAATAAATCAATAGAGCAAATTGTCAGACCAGTAATGTGGCTTCTGTTGTTCTGTTTCTCATTAGAGGCAGTAGCAATTGAAGAAAAGCTATTACTGCATCCAGCATTCTTAATGAGGCTTGCTACCAATTAGTTTACTGCCCAACTGTATGCTTTGACATTTGGTTAGCTAGCAACTTGGGCACCTTTTCACACAAAAGGATATTACTATACATAAGTATGAAACAATTAGTTATTCTAATGGCTCAGCTAGATATTAAAATAGGTACTTGAAAAACCTTAAGAAAACATTGACCTTCAAACTGCTGCTTTGTTCTGAGCTGATGTCAAATCAATAACGAAACCTAAAGTCAATGTTTTATTGATACGTAAACTAATGTCATTCACAAAATCTTTCTATTAAGTTTTACAAACCAATGTCAAGTTAAACTATTGTGCCCAGAAAATGTCAGTCTCAAAAGCTTATCTGACAAATGTGATGGAACTTCTTTGACACATTCTCATCAAAACCCTACTCTGACAACTTCTGCTTTTCCATCACTTAAAGGCTATGAATAAATACTGCCAGCAATTTCGATACTCTAACTAGGATTTAGTCAGATATTTCATGGAGAAAATACTGGTATATGTGTCACTGGATGATATTAGCATTATTATGGTAAAGAACAATTCCTAATTTTTTAAAAAATGGTAAGCTCTCATAGGAAAAATATCTTTGTGTCATGTTTTTGTTGTTAAATGCTGGCGAGTCGGTTCCAACTCACAGGAAATTTTTATAGGGTTTCCAAGGAGTAGCTTGTGAGTTTGAACTGCTGACCTTGTAGTTTAAACTGACCTTATGATGTAGTGCTTATCCTACAGCACCACACCAAGACTCCTTGTGCCACAGGATCCCCCACAAAAAAAAAACATTTAAAAGGGGGCCCACATAACCAGAGGGCCGTTGTCTTTTTAAACTCGGGAAATGTTGGAACCAAACTGAGTCTGTAAATTGTTATTGTTGTCTATGACATTAAAAGAAGCTGAGCTTAGACAGTTGCTGGAATACCATCATTTGGTACAGTTTATCTGTTTTATGATATATATATTGCAGTATTGCAAGATGTGGTTCCTGTTTGAAATCTCAGTTCCTTAAGTATCATCTAGCTCCTAACAGAATTGTTTTTATTTTACCATCATCAATGTAGTCAAATCCTGTAGGAGATAAGTGAAATTAATTATTGTACAGTAATGAACTTTATAGTACCCAATTATAAGCAAGACAGATTTCTGTACCGTCTTGCTGACCTCCTAGTTAATAGAAATAGTACTCTAGCATACTTTAGGAACTTGTCATTGTTAGGTATTGATGACTCAGTTTTGACTCATAGTGACCTAATGCATAACAGAATGAAACACTGCCCATATCTGCATCATCCATACAATTGTTATATTTGAGTCCATTGTTGCTGACACTGTGTCAATCCACCTCATTGCGGATCTTCTTCTTTTTTGCTGACCCTCTACTTTATCAAGCATGATGTTTTATTTCAGGAACTGGTTCCTCCTGATCACAAAGTAAGAGGAACCAAGTCTCACCATCCTTTCTCCTAAGGAGTACTCTGGCTGTACTTTGTCCATGACAGATCTGTTCGGTCTTCTGTCAGTCAATGGTAATTCTTCGTCAAAACCATAATACAAATGCGTCAATTCTTCCATGGTCTTCCTTATTCATTGTCCAACTTTCACATGAACATGAGGTGATTAAAAATACTTTGACTCGGGTAAGGTCTCAAAATAACATCTTTACTCCTTAATATTTTAAAGATTTTTTTTGCAGCAGATTTGCCTAATGTATTATATCATTTTATTTCTTGACTGCTGCTACCATGAATACTGATTATGGATCCAAGCAAAATGAAATCTTTGACAACTTCCATTTATCATGATGTTATTTATGGGTCTAGATGTGGGGATTTATATTAGGAACAACATTTTTAATATTGCTTCTTACTTGTCCTCCTTTCCCAATGCAGTTCAAACATATTTTAACCAACCTGCCCCTTCACCATGTCTATAGGAAAAGGTTCAGTCCTGGCTTTAGTAAAAGAGAAGTCAAATAGATTCTTTCTTTCTTTTTTTTTTTTTCATGTTTTATTGTGAATTATATGATATTTTACATGAGAGAACTTTAGTTTTACATTCATTCCACCGTATATCGCTTCATTGTCATGGTTCCAATCCCCTCCATGCATCATCAACCTACCAAACGGTATACCCTATAAACCCTCCCCCT
>NW_006408537.1:11067837-11085679 GCF_000296735.1 Chrysochloris asiatica
TAGGCTCTTCTCTGTTGACGGTCCCAGAGACCTCTGCTCCTAGACTGGAGAGTTAATCACTCCCTTTCTTGCTACAAAACGTCTACCTTCACATTTCCAACCCTCACAATCAGTCCTGATAACAATCATTCACTGTTGTATCACAAGTGACCCATCTGCATTTCATTTCATCAGCTCTGCCTAGACAGATTGGATAGTACTCACTGGAGATTCTTCCTTTCTCCATGCCCCCTAGCTATAGGTTCCCTCTTGAAAGCTTGTAAGCCAGTTACTTCTTGCCTTTGTAGTCCCCCCCACCCCCCCCACCCCCCGCCTCCAATGTGGGTATCCAATGTCCAAGTTGCCCATCTGTCTACTCTGTGTGTGGAGGGGGTGGAAATGTTTCTTGCTGTAAGGGTTTGTTCCCTCTTTCGGGTTACTGCATCCATAGGTGTAGGTCAAGTTCATCAAACTGTATTGGATCACTCTTTTTTTTTTTTTCCCCTCTTCTTTCTTCTCCGGGTTGAGTTCTGATCACCCATTCATTGGGACCAGGTCACGTGGGTACCATCAGCAAGTGTGGGTGTTCTTGTGCATATGCCCTCTCTTCCTATCAGCTGGTAGCTTCACTCTCCACTCTAGTCCTCTGTGGCCACACCACTGGCTCTAGGCCCAGGAGTCCCCAGGTCTCCCCACACTGCTGGCTAACCAGGTCCCCATCTGGGTCCACAGAAGCGCACGGAACATTGTAGGGCTTAGCTTGCCGCTTCACTGCTGCTTTTACCCCACTTGCGTGGTCACCAATCAGGGCCAGGGCGCGTATTTCCGTTGAGTCTTAGTCTTGGAAGGGGGTTTGCATTAAGGGGACCTGACCACTTGCCTTGATGTTTCCTGGGCAAGCAATTTTTTGTTCTAGATTCCTTCTTATGCAAAATAAAGTCAAATTGATTCTTTCTTATGCAAAAGAAAGCAGAAATTTGAGATGCTTTTACCTTATATAATAATTTAATGTATTAATCAACCATGATTGAAAGAAAAATAAATGAAGTACCTGAAGTAAACGTTGACATTGTTAAGCACTGTCTGACCCATAGCAACCCTGTATAGAGTTTCCTAGGAGTGGCTGGTGAGCTTGAACTGCTGATCTTGTGATTCAAACTGACATTACAGTCCAGCGCATTAACCCACAGCACAACAAAACTTTGTGCAGTCCTAATATGGTTTAATTTAACCTAATATTTGGAATTCTTTGATATTGTTTGAGTTCAGGAGCATGTGGTGAAGACTAGCATAATTTTGTTTGTTTGTTTGTTTGTTTGTGTTTGTTAAGTGCCTATGAATCAGTTCCAACTCATAGTGACCCTGTATAGGGTTTCAGAGGCTTTAAATCTTTGTGGGAGCTGAAAATCTCATCTTTCTCCTGCAGAGCAACTGGTGAGTTTGAACCACCTATCTGTGGTTCACAGTTCAGTGCTTTTCATATGGAGCTCTGTACTCCCCCACAGCATAAATAATACAAAGAAAATAATACTGTGTCCCTCCAAATGCCATTACTTGCCCATAAGTAGTTAGGTATATACTTTATAGTTTTAATAACAATTGTAGAGGTCAAGAATAGGTACTTGACCATAAAGTTGGTTTGAATCACAAGTTCAACGGTTTAAACTCACTAGTCAAGAGGAGTCAGAATTGACTTGACAGCACTTAACAACACGGTTTCCTACTGATCTATTCTTACATTTACCTGGTGACTTACTCTGCATTTGCCAAGAGATTGACTGAGATTATCCTTAAAGTCAAAAGACATGGACTTGAGGGAAAGTAACTGGTCCAGGAGGTGCTCAAATCCGTGATCTTGCTATCTCTGTTGTTGTTTATGTTAAGTGCCAATTCCAACTCATAGTGAGTGACCCTGGATATGGTTTCCAAGGAGCAGTTGGTGGGTTTGAACTGCTTGTCCTATAGTGCCCCATTAGGTGGACTGATAAAGATTTGGCTTATATTTTATTACTGGAGGGATTTTCAACCTTGTTTTTGTTAGTGGCTGTGGAATCAAGCTCAACTCATGGCAATCCCATACAGAGCAAAACTGCTCCCAATGTATTTTATTGGCTCTAACCTTGTAGTGTAGTGGTTATGAATCAGGCTGCGAACCACAAGATCAGCAGTTCGAAACGACCAGCTTTTCCATGGGAGAAAGATGAGGCTTTCTGCTCCCATAAAGATTTACAGCCTTGGAAACCCTGTATAGGGTCACTATGAATTAGAACCAACTCCATGGCACATAACAACAACAACAACGATCTTTACAGAAGCAGTTCACCAAGCCTTTCTTCTGCAGAGTCAGTAGGTAGGCTAGAGCTGCCAATCTTTAGTTTAGTAATGGATTGGAAACTACTTATGTCTCCAAACACACTGCTCAATTTAACAGCGCTCTCATAAGTATAAAAGTTCTTTAGTGAATCAAATGTCACCCCCCTAATCAAAAGATTTACTGGTTTAGAGATGGAATAGTGCGTCTTTGAGATTTCTTATCACTTACTAAACTAATAATTTAAGTTTAATAACTGCACACAACACTTAAGATTTATTTAAAAATCCAGAAGACAAAGTTATCTGATTTTTATAATTCAACTCACCTAAGAAATGTTAGTTTACTCTTATTAAATCTATTAAAGTGAAATGTCATTGATGTAATGAAACAAAATTAATTCACTATTTCCATATAAGGTGACAATTAGAACCCTCCCACATGAATGTTTAATGCTAACATTTTTGTGTGTTAAAATATTCCTCTACAATCTATGGGAATTGTTCTCATTTGTACTATATGTTTTCTACAATTTATATAGTACCTAGAAGCTAGTAGATATCCATGTTGGTGCCTCTATTTAATAATGTTTCTGATGATGTATCTGCCACAATCTCCATAAATGAGGAACATGGTAGCAACTGCTGAAGCATTAAGTAGAGGCAGAGATGTGACAGAAGTATTTCTTCATGTGGATAATATGCAGCTTTTCTGAAAAGCATATCCCAAACACAAGCTGAATTCTCTTTTTTATCTACAAAGAATATAGATGTTGTCCCTAAATGATGCCTGTTTTACAAAGCAATTATGATATTTCCCATGAAATACATTTAACAGTAATGAAAACCAGCATTACTGATGATGGTTTTCAAGTTAAAAAATAAACAGCACTCATTATGGAAAATGATAAGAAGAAAATTACTGTCTTATGATTTTCTTGTGCCCATGTAGAAGTCCAGAACTATCTCAGTACACATTCATTTTCTTTGTTTAGTCCTCCATTTGTTACTTATGGTGTCAAAATATCACATTAAATATACTGCTGTACCAAAGAAGAATGACAATTATAGAAATGTTAAGCAATAAATTAGAAAATTCACTGTGTGCTAGATAGCCACTCATACATAGACTTTTAAAACCTATAATTAAGACCTAAATATTTCTTCCTCAAGAAAAACAAAATAAATTAGATTTAAAAAATAAAATGCTGTATTTTTAAGTGACCTTTGAAAATATGTTTGGTTTGCGTGACATTTTCAGTTCACAAAATTCCTCTGTATATTTGACCAGCAACTGTAGCTTTGGATATTTATTGGTTATTAGCCATATTAGTACCATGTCAAAGCTGTGGTTTAGCACACAATGCCCTGAAATCTCGCCCTACTAACCTTTACATAGACTTACAAGTCACTGGTGCATAATAAGTATAGCCTCCACTTAATGAAGCTAGATCTTTATAATTTTAACTCTCATTTGGAAAACCAATTAACTCTGGCTCTATTGAACAAATTGAACAGGGAATAAATCAAGTGTTAAAACATTTGTGACGAGCCAGACTGTCTGTAATTAGGGTGCTGATATGCCCAAGGCTATCTATGTGGAGTTCTACATTTTGATTGACAACTTCCACAGATTAAAGCCATTAAATTTTTAATATGCTTTTCCTTACCCTGTCTCAAAATCCAGAGGTCTGAGTCCAAAGGCAAATCTGTAAAAGTAACTCACAACTGACAATAGTAATTTCAGTTACGATTTCATATTCAAGTTGCTAAGATAATATTTACTGTGATAAATAAGATGTGACTCTACTGTTTTTCACATCAGTTCCAATTCAGGAAGGACATTTTGCTATCTGCTTCTGAAAAGACTTCCATTGTTAAAATAAACAAGTTAGGCATAGAAAGCATTCTGAAGTAAAAGAATTGTACAGCAGGCCATGCTAAGATTAGGAGAAAATAAAGATAAAATAAAAAAGGAAGGATATTATTTAATTGGCTATTGAAATTTGGAATATTAGTCTAAGATGATGAGAAGAGGGACCATCTATAAAGAACTGGAAGCTCCATCACTAAGAAGTTGGGAATGCTAACTCTGTACTGTCCCTAAGAGACTAAGAATCTATCACCAGTGCATGGCATCCTCTGGTGTCTAGATAAGTATATTTGCTTTGAGGTAGAGGAAACTCATGGCTTTAGCACTACCTACCTAGATGATATACTGGTGGCACAGTAGGTTAAGCATCAGGCTATTAACTGAAAGGTTGGTGGTTCAAATCTGCCAGCCATTCTGCAGGAAAAAGATGGGGTAGTCTGCTTTCATAAAGATTTATAGTTACAAAAGAAACCCTATGGAGCAATTCCACTCAGTTGAACTTATAACGTTGCTATGAGTTGGAACTGACACCATGACAGTAGGGCTTTCGTAGGGCTTTCTTACTTATTTATTTATTTATTGTTGCTATTTTGAGGTAGATGAAATACATGGAGCCCTGGTGGCATAATATTTAAGCAGGGAGCTGGTAACCAAAAGGATGGAAGTTTGAATCTACCAGATATTCCATAAGAAAAAAAGACTTAGTGATCTGATCCAATGAAGATTACAGTCTAGAAAACACTATGGAGCCGTTAGACTCTGTCCAGTGGGGTCATTATGTGTCAGAATCCACTGGATGGTATGAAATAATAGGACAACATACACTTCAAGATAACAGTTTATTTTTCTTTTTTTCCCATATTTACCAGATGATTTTTGCTGTTGGATGATGAAAAGAACCAGAAGGTCACTGGAAATGTGTCTTCCTTTGTAAATTGTTAAATTCCCATTTTATCACGCTTATTCATTTCCTGTGAGTTTGGTTACTGTAATCCTTGCCTCAAGACCATTGTTTAAGTGTAGAACAGCAGCAAAATTGGGTTGATAGACTCAAAACGTGAACAAAATAAGTGTACAAGTTTATACCACCATTCCTGATTTCCTCCAATCATGCTTATTATTGTTTCTTTAGTGGCTTTTGTATGAAAAATCCCCAATGGTCTGATTATTAGCTCAAAGAAAATGTCTATTTTTATGTATTTTTCTGTGAATTGATTCACTGAACCCCAAAAGGGCTGGGAAAATTGATAATATTTCCAGCACTAAATTTAGCACTTAGTTGAAGTAGATTCTTCTATTTCTTTCCTTTAAAATTTGCCCAATTTTGTTTTCTTTTAAAAATGTTTATTTTAGCTACAATATGTTAATACATTTGAACAACTGGAAAACCTCTGGCACTTTTTCTAAAGTAGAACGAATTTGATGTATGAAATATAAAATGATGATTTTATTCATATAAATGATTTTGCTGTTGTTTGTAAGTGCCATCGAGTTGGTTCCAACCCATATTGACCCTATATAGGGTTTCTGAGGAGAGGCTGGTGAGCTTGAACCGCTGACCTTGTGGTTAAAACTGACTTGGCAGTTCAGTGCCATCAGTGGAAATGTGATAGAGTAAAGTCAAAGGCATAAGGGTTTAAAGGAAAAGTTTTCCATCAAGTTTGTTTTTTGTTTTTGCTAGCATAAAGTACATTTTTTGCAATAATAAATCTTGAAATTCCTATGTGGGGCAGAATTGGGGGGAAGGGGTGGCGAGTGGGGCAACAACAATTTCTCTCACCAAATTGCTACACAGGACAGCTAAGAGGCGAGAGGGGGTTGGGAAACACCAGTCAAATTGCTACACAGGACAGCAAGGAGGCCAGAGGGGGATGGGAAATGCCAGGAGAACTTTGAGATCAGCAGGGGAAGCTGAGTATCAAAAACCAAGAGATGCTGAAGCTGCGACGACCAGCATCATTTTCTTAGAGAACACTCAAGAATTTGTCATTATGGCTGGGCTTTCATTGGTTATTAAGCATCTACAAACAGCACCTTTATTTAACTTTCAATTAAAGTTCTTAAAATTTAGGAAGTTGTGGAGTTTTGATAGCTATGAGACTCCAAATGACCTGAAAATTCATTAGAAAAACCACAGGGTGGCAAAAAAAAAAGGCATGTCAGGCCATAAAGATGGCTTTAGAGGTCTCTGCTGTCCCAGATACAGATACCACTAGTGTCCAACACTGCAGTGAAAACAATCTACTTTAGAAAAACAGTTTAAGGGGAAGGTGACTGTACTGGTGGAGGCAAAGGCTCTCTCTTCCCCCAATTCAGTTTGGAGTTGTTATTGTTGTTAAGTGTTATTGAGTTGGTTCTGACTCATAGCAACCCTGTATAGGGTTTCCAAGGAGCAGCTGGTGGGTTTGAACTGCCAACCTTGTGGTTTGCAGTCGATAGGTTTTGATTGAATTCAACCCAAGGACATCTCTCAACTTGGAGAAACGTTCACCTTCAGTGACTCACATCTGCTATGACTTTGTAGAACAACAGCAAGAATGTTTAATACATAATAAAAAATTTCAACCAAAAAATAAAATAAAATTTCTTGGACCCTCCTCCCATCCTCACACCAATTCCAAGTCTAAAACTCACCCATTGGTTGTTCTGTTAATACTGGATCATATGCTTAATTGGAAACCTAGACCAAAAGATTTAAACTGAATCTTCTCCCCAAACTACAACTAAATAAAAGGAGCATTTTGAGGTGGATGGTATATAGTTTAAGTCAATATATATACAAGGAACAAAGGAAAAGAGCAAACAGTGGTGTTGGAAGCAAAGCTGAATGACAGAATGCATTCAGTGGGGGTCGATGTTTATACAAAGAGTGGAACATTGGGTAAAACTCAATATGGTGTCACCTGCGTGTGTCTGGAGGCACCAGATCCCTCCAGGGAAGATCCAAGGACAGGGAGCTAAGGAAAGTGGCCATTCTTCTCATTCCAGTTTTAGAAGCTCCACGTCAAAGATGAGAGTGGTCTTTGGTGGGATGATGCCAGGGTGCCTAAGGGCACCATAGGCATATTTTGGTGAGATGGTCAGTTTGGCTCTCTGACCCACCCTCCTCTGGGAAACCCCTTCTTCCTTGCCTCAGGTCACCTCCTGCGTGCCTAGCATAAATTTAAAGGAGTTGTTTCTGTCCAGGAAGGAATCAAATTTCTTTCCATCTTCAAGTATCCCAGTGTGGTACACCATGCAGTTCTGGCCGCGCTTAGGAGAGGTGTGCCAGTTTCCAAGGGAGATGGTCTCCACCTGCACTCCTATGGCAGTGGAGGCTTGAAGGGACCTGGGCAGGTGGCGCAAGAAGCAGTGTGGATCAACAGCAGACCTCTCCATTAAGTTTTCATGGATAATTTAGGTGTAAACTTACTTTGTTTTAGTATCTTTTCTTCAAAATTCTGTTTAGTAGAGTGTTACACTTAAGGAAATACATGTTGAAGTTCATTATGTCCTTGCTGTGATTATCTTCTTCTCTCTCTCCTTCCTGACAGATACAAAACATTCAGGAGTTACTATACATCTTTTCTGTCTATGTTTTTCTTCTGGATAGAGTTATACCTATGAACAACATCAACATTGTGTTTTACACGTTTTGCTTCTTGTTCTATTGATTGGTAACTGAGGTCACTGTCTTTCCTTAGATTAAATGAGACCCATCAATACATTTTTTTGTTGTTGTTTCTTTTTTTTCCAAATAGGACCTTAAATTAAATTTAACTCTGGCTTACAGACATTGCTTTCGATGTTAGGGAAAAAGTACTGAAAAGGGCAGGTATGACAACTGTTGATGTTAAAAGTTATGAAGGAAATATGCTGACTGACGAGAGAAGATATCTTTAAGGAGCTGAATTGCAACTGAGAACTGATTGATGATAAGAACATTGCCTAGCTAAGGGTTGGGAAAGAGCAGCCCAGTTAAAGGAAACAATAGGCTTAAACAATACAGGAAAGTAAACTGTTCAACAGAAAGTATCTAATCGATAGAACGAAATCTGTAGAATTTGTGTCATTAAATTGTCTCATTCCTGGATGCAGGATATAAGTAAGGACACAGCCTGATTCATCTGACACATCAATGCTATGGAGAAGTTTCAAATATCCAAAATGGTAAAATAACACTGTAAGATTAACTATCTCTGAATTGAACACTCTGAAGTAGATACCATTTTGTTGTTAAGTTTCAGAGGAGACACAGGAAGGCTAATTAACTTGTCCAAGCTAGAAGGTGCTCAAGCTGAGATTGCTAGACCTACCTGCTGTAGAGTCATAGGGTGGGTTCAAACTACCATGCTTTTAGGTTAGTAGTCAAGCACAGACCATTTGCTCCCCCTAGGGATGGAAGTACCAGTTGTTGTGTGATGTCCAGTGGATTCTAAGTCATAGTGACCCTATAGGACAAAGCAGGACTTCCCATAGGGTTTTCTAGGTTCAAATCTCTACTGGAGCAGATTTGCAGGACTTTGGTCTTGTGGAGCAGTGGTTTAAACCATTAAATCTTTGTCAGCTGAGTGCTTAACCATTGCTTTAAGCATTAGAACCAAAAAAAGAAAAGAAAAAGAAAACAAACTCAATGCCATCTATTTGATTCTGACTCATAGTAATTCTATACTTGTGGTTGCTGTTAAGTGCCATCGAGTTGGTTCCGACCCATAGCGACGCTGTATAGGGTTTCTGAGGAGCAGCTAGTGAGCTTGAACCACCAACCTTGCAGTTCAAATGACTTTGCAGTCTGGCGCATTAACCCACAACACCACACCAGGACTCCAAGTAACTCTATATAGAGTTTCCCAAATAGCCTCTCTTGCAGTTAGCAGTCTAACTCACAGTACTATCCGGGTTCCTCTGAAGCACTAGTAAACCCACTCCCATAGAGCAAATTCCAATTCATAGTGACCCTTTATGGGAGCAAAAAGCCTCATCTTTCTCCCATGCAGTGACTTATGGATTTGAACTGTCGACCTTGCAGCACCACCAAGGGTCCTTTCAAGCATTAGTGTTATTGCTTTTGTTAAGTGCCAGCAAGTTCATTCTGCCTCATAGCAACCTCGCATAGGGTTTCCAAAAACTGGCTTGTGAGTTTGAATTGCTAACATTGCGATTAGCAGTCCAGTGCTTATCCAACAGTGCCACACTAGAACTCCTTAAGCATTAGTTGTTGTTGTTAAGTACCGTCAATTCAGTTGTGACTCATAGCGACCCTGTAGGTTTCCAAGAATTGACCTGTAGATTTGAATCCCCTACCTTGTGGTTAGCAGTCCAGTGTTTATCTAACAGTACACCATGACTCCTAAGCACTAGTTGGTGTTGTTTCTTGTCAATTAAACAAGATCATTGCTAAAATCCTAAATCTCTCGTCTTGGGATTATTGGCTTCCAATGTTCCCCGACTTCAAAATCTACGAAGTGGTTTGTGGTGCACCTCTGTCTGAGTCTACTAGGAAGCAGCTGGCAGGCTTGAATCATGGCCCTTGTGGTTCATACACCAGTGCATATTGCATGGAGTCAGTATTCTGGTGCTATTCATAATGTTTTTACTTTCTGGCACTATATCTGACAGTGTTCTGCTGCTATTTATAAGGTTTGCGTGGCTAACCATCCTGAAATAGTCTGCCTTTCTTTCTTCCTAGTGTGTCTTACTCTGGAGGCTCAGCTGAAAACCTGTCCATCATGGGTAACTCTACTAGTATTTTAAATACTGGTGACATAGTTTCCAGCATCACAGCAACACACAAGCCACCACAGCACAACAAACTGACAGTCGAGTGCTGGTAGGAGTCACATATCACTATCAGTATCAGTATATGACTTTTAAAATAATAACTGAAGTTATTTTAATACATTTTGTTCTCATAAAACAAGTGGTTTTAGTTTATTGACAGAAATCATTATGTCATTCTTAATAAACTTGTCGTATAAACAGTGTTTCTTTAGATACAGAGATGGGATAGAATTTACCTGACAGTTATAGATAATAATCCAGTGCCCCAAGTGAGCAAACCCAGACACAAATATTCCTTCCAGAAGGTAAGGTTATTTCTCTGAGAATGTGATGCACATTATAAGCAAATCAGCTTAGTTTTATGATTCTATTCCTCAATGGGGTGATTACTTCAAAATGGCTCCCCATTATTTCTTTTCTATTGAAAGGTATCCATGAATAGTTGCATCCTTAAAAAACACTTCTTCAGCTAAATATTTATGTCCTTTAGAATGACTTTGTGTTAAGAGTAAAGGTTGCTTAAATTTACAGTTCTTAAAAATGCTTGGCTGTTGCAAATTCTAGATATTTTAGAATTAAAACTAAGAAACTAGGGACTAATAAAATATCAGCATATGGATCTTCTAATGAAGAAATAGTATCCGAAATAACATATTAGAAAATATCAGATCTGTAATCCAAGTTAAATATTAGAGAAAGGTTTACTATCAATCCTTTCTTAATCTGGTGATATGAAAAAACATTTAGTTTTATCTTTGAAAATTTCCCAGAAAACAGTAGGTTTTTTTGCTTTTTTGAATAATATAATACATGACTATAAAACTTATAGTAATATAAAATCATGAAGAAATTGTGCTTAAACTAGACAAAACTCTGTATAAAGTAAAGTTTATTCTTCTACTTTTATTCAGCTAGGAGCCCTGGTGTGGTGCTGCAGTATAAGTACTGGACTGCTAGCCCCAAGGTCGGTGGTTCAAATCCACCAAATGCTCTTTGGAAACCTTATAGGGGGTCGATATAGGTTGAAACTGAGTCAGTGGAAACATAGCAGTCTGTTGTTGCTAAGTGGTGGTTTGATTTTGACTCTTAGTGACCCCACAAGACAGACTACACTTGCCTCATAGGGTTTTCTATGCTATAGTATGTATGGGAGTAGATTGCCAAGTCTT
The DNA here is from genome assembly GCF_000296735.1 of Chrysochloris asiatica. NCBI lineage: Eukaryota > Metazoa > Chordata > Mammalia > Afrosoricida > Chrysochloridae > Chrysochloris > Chrysochloris asiatica. Next base: position 11,078,929 of record NW_006408537.1, read on the forward strand.
TCACCCATTAAGTTGTTGGGTGGTTTCGAACTGCCAACCATTTTGTTACCAGTCAAGTACTTAAGTGTTGTGCAACCAGGGTTCCTTCATTTTGTCTAGTCAATATCTATTGAAAGCATAGGTCTCTATTTTTTCCTAGAGTTTGGGCACTGGAAGACATACATTTTAGAACTTTATTTCAACACTGTTGGAAAATTAAGGTTTCTTGAAAATTCCATACAACACATAACATTAGGAAATGTTTAATTTTAATAATAAGACATGTGATCCTTTCTATATGTTTTAGATGATAGTATAGTGCATCCTGGTGTGGTGCTGTGGGACAAGCACTGGAATTCTAACTGGTCGGTTGTTTAAACTCACCAGCCACTTCTTGGAAACCCTATGCAGGGTTGTTATGAGTCAAAAATGACTTGCTTGCACTTAACAGCATGATATGGTCCAAATTTGGTTATGAAACGTTAAGTTCTGTCGTGTTGGTTCTGACTCAAAGCAACTCTATATAGGGTTTCCAAGGAGTGGCTAGTAGATTTGAAGTTCCAACGTAGATTATCTTAAAATGCCTTCTCATGTACAGTTGCCAGATATTTATAAGAAATTACAACTTACTAAAAATAAAATGTATTACATATCTCCTAAATGAGAGTAGTACATTAATAATAGTCATGCTATTCAAATAGATGATGTCCACTTTGCCAGATATTCAACATTGTTAAAACTGGGGAGATTTATTGTGCTAGGAGTTTTTAAAATCTACTATTTCAGAGTTCTTATCTTAAAAATTTCACATAGATTCATCTTTTTATTGCATAGTTAATTCAATATTCATTTAATATTCACTTTATTTTAGTTGAAATCAAGGGATAAATTATTTCATTAGACCAAAAATTGTGGAAATGGATATAATTTGGATTCTGAAAATGGAACCCATTTATGTTAAAAAGGTATTTTCACAAAATGATTTTCTGTCCTTTAAATATTGTATTTGTCAAATAATTCTCATCTGACAATGTGCACATTTTTATTTATTATGAAAGTAAAATGAATTATTAATTTAAAGCACATTCTAAGTCATTGGGATTGATGATATACGTACAGGATTTCATTATATAAATAGCTGCCATAATTCTGGAGCCTCTAATCACACTTAATCCTCTAATATACCTCTAAATCTCAGACTCTGACAAATAGCACCCCAACCTGTGTGTACTGACACCAAAAATGATTGTGAATGGTTTCTGCAGTTGGTTTGATGGTGAGTAGAAAATGCATCTTCTTTAAAAGTTATATAAGGAAGTTATTACAGTTAAGAGGTTGTGAAAATTCATGAGAAAATAAAAAAATTCAGCTATGTGAACAAGGGAGCATTTAAAAATATATTTGTGCTGTGAATTATGCTCATCTAACAAGACACCCTGACCCCAATAGCAACAACAAAAATGGTGGCACATGGCAGTGGCTAAGACCCAGCTGCTCCTCACAAAACCTATATAGGGCTGCTGTGAGTAGGAGCCTACTCAACAGCACTTAACAACAAGAACGCACCTTGTCCCCAACAGCAACAACAAAATATGGAGGTACATGGCAGTGGCTAAGATCACCTGAGAACAAATATTGTATTAACCATCTACTGTCAGAATTATGGCAAGTTATGTCATTTCTTTGGATGCCATAGTCCTTAAATGTTTAATGAAGAGGATTAGAATAGACATAATCTATTTCCAATCATTGTATGAAAAATTAAATCAATCAGTATTTGTTAAATTATTTAAGTAGCAGTATAAAACTGGATGTTAAATCGCATTTGGAGAAACAATGCCAGATTAAGATGTTATAAATTAAAAGATTTCTTTCTCTTCCTAAAATGTTGTCACTAATAGTCTTCAAGTTATTATGACTCATATGAACCCTGTATAAGGTTCTCTAATCTGACAAAAAAATAAATAAATAAAAGAGTATTTTGGGTTGCCAATGATTAAAGTTTTTTTTCAGAGCAAACAAACAAATAATATTTTCCCTATTTAACTTATTTTCAGGTTTGGTATGAGATGTAGCTACTTTGGGGGGCGTTCTGGCTTACTGTTTTCTGATTGTTTTTTTTGTTTTGTTTTGTTTTGTTTTGCTTTATTCAACTCTGCTCTCAATCCAGGATGTTGAACTCTCTAGACTGAATCACTCCAACTCCCTTGAACCTGGCTTTCATTTAGGTTAGTCCAGGGGAGACACTATCAGAAATTGGAGGGCAGGAAGTGAGAGAGATTAAGAATGTTTCTCCCCTACTGCCATCTTCATTTCTTCTGTTAGTCAAGGTCAAATGGTGACTCCTATAGGAGTCACAGTGAACTGCTATTTTCTCAAATTCATACCTACTTGCCTATTCAATTTAAAAATTTTCCTGCTGTGATTAGTCCCTGGCTGCTTCACCATCCTTTCCTGAAATGGTTTCTATATTGTTATGTTGTTGAATTGCAACCGACTCATAGTGACCCTCTACACAACAGAAAGAAACAATGGTTGGTCCAGCAATATTCACCCAAATTATTGCTATGTTTAAATCCATTGTTGCTGTCACTGTACCAGTCCATCTCTGTGGGAGTCTTCCTGTTTTTTTTTGCTAACCCCTCTATCAATTATGATAAGTAGATTGGTTCCTCCTAAAAATATGTCCAAAGTACAAAAGATGAAGTCTCATCATCCTCACTTCTAAGGAACATTCTGCCTGTACTTCTTCCAAGACAAACTAGACTTGTTTGTCCTTTTGACAATTCATGGTACTTTTGATATTCTTCATCAACACCATAGTTCAAATGTATCAATGCTTCTACAGTTTTCCTTATTATTGTCCAACTTATACAAGGCACGTGAGGCTACTGAATATGCTATGGCTTGGGTTAGGAACATCTTAGTCCACAAACTCACATCTTTGCACTTTAACACTTTGAAGAAGTCTTGTGCAATAGATATGCTTGATGCAATGAGTCTTTTGATTTCTTGACTGCTGCTTCCATGAATATTGGTTGTGGATCCAAGCAAAATGAAATCTTTGGCAACTTCAATCTTTTCTCTGTTTATCATATTGTTATTTATTGGTTCAACTGTGAGAATTTTTGTTTCTAAACATTAAGGTGCAATCTGTACTGAAGGGTGTAGTCTTTGATCTTCATCAGTAAATATTTCAAATTCTCTTCACTTCCAGCAACCATAGTTGTGCCATCTACATATCACAGGTTGATGATGAGTCCTCCTCTAATTCTGAAGCCACATTTTTCTTCATATAATTCAGCTTCTGGAATTATTTGCCCATCATACAGATTTAATAAATATTATGGAACAATACAACACTGATGCACACCTTTCCTGATTTTAAACCATTCAGTCTCCCCGTATTGTGTTCTGATGGCTGCCTCTAGGTCTACATACAAGTTTCTCATGAGCACAATTAAGTGTTCTGGAATACCCATTCTTTTCAATGTTATTCATAGTTTGCTATATTCCACACAGCTGAACACCTCTGAATATTCAAAAGTACAAATAAACATCTTTCTGATAGTCTCTACTTTAAACCAAGATCCATCTGACAACAATAATGATTACCCTTGTTCCACAACCTGTTTTTAATCTATTTTAACTTCTGACAACTCCCTGTCAATGTACTACTGCAATGGTTTTTGAATATTCTTCAACAAAATTTTACTTGCATATGATATTAATGATAGTGTTCAGTGATTAATGCATTTTGTTGGGTCAACTTTCTTTGGAAGGGGCATATATTGGATTTATTTCAGTTGGGTGGACAGGTAGCCAATTTCCAAATTTATTGGCATAGACAAACCACCATTCATCGGTGCTATATTAGTTTGTTGAAACATTTTGTATTGGTATTCTGTCCATTCCTGGAACTTAATTTTTTTGCCAAGGTCTTCAGTACACCTTGGACCTCTCCCGTCAACGTCAGTGGTTTTTGATCATATGGTATCTCTTGAAATGATTGAACTTAGGCCAGTTCTTTGCAATAAGCAGCTGTGTGTATACCCTCCATCTTCTTTTGATACTTCCTAAGTCATTCAATATTTTGCTCATAGAATCCTTCAGTATTGAAACTCGACGTTTGAACTTTTTGTTCAGTTCTTTCAGCTTGAGGTATGCTGAGCATGTTTTTCCTGATTGGTGTAACTCCAGGTCTTTGCTCATTTCATTATAATACTTGACTCTGTCTTCTCGACCTGCCCTTTGGAATTTTCTGTTCATCATTTCTTCCATTTTCTTTAGCATTTCTATGTTCAGGAGCAAGTTTCAGAGTCTCTGCTTTCATCCAATTTGGTGTTTTCTTTATTTTCTATTTTTTCAATGACGTTTTCATTTCTTCATGATGATGTTCTTGATGTCATCCTACAATTCCTCTGGTCTTCAGTCATTACTGTCTATGCGTAAAAGCTGTTCTTGAGATACGTCTTTACATTCAGGTGGGATAAATTCAAGGTCATACTTTGGCCCTAGTGGACTTATTTTAATTTTCCTCAGTTTCAGCCTGAACTCTCATAAGAGCAATTGGTGGTCTTTTCCATAGTTTGCTCTTGGACTCGTTTTGGCTGATGATGTAACAGCCTCTCTATTATCTCTCCCCAAACAAGCTGTTGATTTGATCCCTGTGTATTCTATCTGGCGAGGTCCATGTCTATAGTCATCATTTATGTTGTTGAAAAAAGGTATTTGCATTGAATAAATCATCGGTCTTTCAAAATCCTATCATGTGATCTACAACATCATTTTTGTTACCAAGACCATATCTTCCAACATTGGATCCTTCCTTTTTGTTTCCCATTTCACACTCCAGTCACTAGTAATTATCAATTCTTTTTGATGGCATGTTTGATCAATTTCAACTTAAGGGTAAAACTCTTGAATTTTCATCATCATTGGCTTTAGTGTTAGGTGCATAAATTGTATAATAGTGTTTGCTGCTTTTCCTTGGGTTGTTAAGTACTGTTGAGTCATATCTAACTCATAAATGAATCTGTATAGGATTTCAGATGAGTGGCTGGTGTGTTTGAACCTCTGACTTTGGGGTTATCAGCTCAGTTCTTATCCTATAGTGTCACAACAGGAATCTTTGTAGGCAAAATACCTCACAGCATTGTACTACTGCACTGTACTTCAAAAGAGATGTTGAAATTCTCTTTTTGACCATAAATGCGAGCCATTCCTCTTTAGTAAACTATATGACTGTCTTATTCAAAATGTCCAATACTAGACCATTTCAACTCAATGCCTAGTCTATCAATCTTTATGTGTTCCATTTCAGTTTTGACAACTTTCAATTTTCCCAGATTCATATTTCTTACCTTCCATGTTCTTATTATTAATATACATGAGGATGAGTCAAAAATTATCTACACTTTGGCTGTAGAATTTATTTTAATCAACTTTTAGGAAAGACAAATGTATTACTTTTTGACATAATCTCCTTGCTTTTCAATACAATTTGTCCATCAGCCAACAAGCTTTTGGATTGCCTTATTAAAAAATCATTATAGGATGAGCTGAAAACCACAGATGTATTGCTACCTTCACTTCTTAGCAGAGGCGAATCTTCATCCTTGAAAGGCTGATTTCAGGGGACTCTGGTAGTGTAGTGGTTACAAGTCGGGCTGCTAGCCTGAAGTTCAGCAGTTCGAAACTACCAGCCATTCTGCAGGAGAAAGATGAGGCTTTCTGCTCCTGTAAAGATTTACAGCCTTGGAAATCATATACAAGGCCACTATGAGTTGGAACCGATTCCACGGCACACAACCACCACCAAACAGGTGAAAGTCCAATAGAACAAAATTAAGACTATAGGGAGAATGCTTTAACACCTCAAAACAAAGTTTTTGCAGAGTGTCAACATTGTGATGAGAGATATGTGGGTATGCATAGTCATGCAAGATCACAAAGCCCTTGGATAGCTGTCCTCTGTGTTTAATCCAAAGTTCAATTATCTGCTCTTCAGTGAGCATCTCACTGTAATGAGCACTGTTAATTGTTGCAACTTTTTCGTGACAGTATTCCCATACTGGCCCTTGAGAATCCCAGAAAACTGTAAGCATCAATTTTCCAGCTGATGGTTGACTTTAATTTTTTTCTTGATTGGTGATTAAGGATGTTTTCAATCTATAATTTACCATTTACTCTCAGGCTCATAACGATGAATCCATGTTTTGTCATGAGTAGCAATTTTTTTAAAGAAACTGTTACCTTCCTTCAGGTATCCATCCAAATTTTGTTTGCAGATGTCCAAATGCTCTGTTTATGCTCTTCCATGAATTGTTTCAATACCCATCTCACACAAACATTTCAAAATCAAAGTCTGTCATGGATTATTATATAGGAAGAGCCATGGCTGATTTGAAAATGATTTGCCATATAATCTACTTATACTCGTCTATTTGATAGATCATTTCATGTGCATACTCAATGTTGTCATCAGCTGTGGATGTGGATGGGTGTTGTAATATAACTAGAGTGCAGATAACTTTTGACTCACCCTAGTATTGCGCCCCATCAGCTAATGAAGGTCTTGAAAGTTTTGTTCTATCCACATCATTATGGTCAACTCTATTTTGAGGAGGCAACTCTTCCCTACTCTTATTTTAAGTGTCTTCCAATCTGAGAGGCACTGTAACTGACAATCTCCCATTGCTATTCATAAGATTTTCAGTGTCTAACCATTCTGGAGTGGTTTTCCTCTCCATTTTCCTAGTCTGTCTTAGTC
>NW_006408537.1:11086404-11112636 GCF_000296735.1 Chrysochloris asiatica
CAAAAGCATCAATTCTTCTACGGTCTTCCTTATTCACTGTCCAGCTTTCACATGCATATGAGGTTATTGAAAATACCATGGCTTGGGTCAGGTGCACTTTAGTCCTCAAGCTGACATCTTTGCTCTTCAACACTTTAAAAAGGTCTTGTGCAGCAGATTAATTTCCATAAAATTCACAGGTTTGGGGGAAACATTTTCTGATTTCTTAGCACAAAATTTGGCAATTTTTAAGTAGTACAGTACTTTCATAATTTTTCTAATGTGACTCATAGAATCCAAAGTAATATTTAAAAGGAACCCATCATAACATGCTATAGAAAAATTGACTGTCACCTAGATGACATCAAAACCTGAATTCTTTTTTCAATAATCCTAAATATATCAGAACACAATATTGGGAAATAAATAGTTGAGGCTACATAAAATTCAACCACTTGTTTATTTCGTCAAAAAATATAGGACAGCTAGTTCAGTGATGAATTTAATTGTACAGTACTGGAAAGAAAGCATACTTCTCAGGACTTTAGAGATGAATATTTAAAGTAAACAAATACATTATAATTTCATACAGTAGTTGATAACCATCATGAATTTACTTCTTCTATAAATAACTGTGCTAGGCAATGTGCAAAGTACTTAATGAACAAAATGGATAGCGTTCCTGTGCCCAGCAAGCTTATAGCTGGTAGGTAGAAAGTTGTTAAAGCTGGTGGTCATTGGTTCCTTCTCTTTCTTTGTGATTGTTGATGTTGCCCATTTGGGAAAGAGAAGAAAGAAGGAGACCTTGTTAGTCTCCGTGTATACTGAACTGCAGCTAGGCAGACACATGATACTTGCTAGAAGAAAAGAACTTGCCTAAGAGATTCCTTATTGCCCATAAATCCAGAATCTATGGATTCACAAGGCATAGTTTCTTACAGAATGTCACATAACTTGGACAAATCTCTGAAGGCACAAGATAAAGATATTGCATAATTTAAATGCTCCCTGCTCTGTGAGGCAGTCTCAGGAAGCTTTCCTAAAGACCTCACATGTCTTTTTGATGTTGCAAAAAAACCCTGGGAACTGCCTCAATGTCCTAGACGTCTCTCTCTGCATTGTGAGCCTACATATTGTCTGTATCCTTTACATTCTTAGTAAACCTTCACACTAGATACTCTCTCTGACTCATAAATACAACCTAATCCTGAGTGTTAGCTCAACCTTTCAATGAGCATACAGTGCACAGGTAGGCACACATATAACATCTAATTACAAATTGAGATAAAGCTGATAAAGGTAAGGTGCAGGGTGCCTTAAATGAATACCAAATAGGACCAAATTTAGATTTAGGTGTCAAAGGTTTCTCTGAGGAGGTGACTTCAGGATTAAGATCTGAATGCCAAAGGAATTCAGACTAGCATAGAGGGTTATAGCCTGAGGTAAGGGGTTGTTTTTGTGTAAATTCCCTTTGATTATTCTTTGTTGAGTCCCGGTGTGGTGTGGCACTGTAAGATAAGCACTGGACTACTAACTGCAAGATCAGCAAATCAAACCACCAGCTGCTACTTGGAAACCATATATAGGGTCACTATGAGTAAGAACCGACTTAAAGGGACTTAATAACAACACAAATCCTTTGTATGGTTATATTTATCTTTTATTTGTTTATTAACTTAGCATTTGATAAAAATGCCAAAAATTTATAATAACCAATGATTAAGTTTCTAAAAGTCTTACTCATTTTTCACATTTTAGCTCAATGGTACTCTCCTCCGTTCTCTTTGTCTTTTTCTCCTAGAAGGCTTGGAGGCAACCATTTCCACACTTAAATAAGACAGTCCATTCTGCTCTGCCCATGATATGTCTCTGTTACAGCTTTATCACATTGGGATTTGTCTCCTTGCTTATCTATGGGAAATTTGATGGCAGATGCTATCTGCAGTGTAGTGAATTATTTAGTATGTCTCTTCTAGCCAGGAGTCCTAGTGTGGCTGTGTAGAATAAGCATCCATTATAAGAATGGACTTATAATCACAAGGTCAATAGTTCTAACCCACTAACTGCTCCTCGGAAATCCTATACAGAGTCACTATGAGGCTGAACCTGCTTGATGGCACTTAACAACAGCAACAACATTTTTGCATCTCTCAACAACATTTTTGCATCTCCCACCAAAAGGCTTTTTCCTGATGGATCTGGGTAAGAGATGATAGGGGAAGATGCTGATGGCATTATATGGGTCATCTATGAGTGATAGTTAACAGGGATAATTATTATTTTTAAAAACTTGTAAACATAAATGTAAAAAATGTACCATCTTGGTGATATGAATGGGCTGTGCATGCCTTTGCTTGAGTAACCAAGCCTGCTTTCATCCGACCTCCAGTTCTTGGGACTTGAGACAGCAGCCTGATCTGATTTCCCACCTAGCCTGATGTAGCGCTGTTGATAAGGACTGGACTGCTAACTACAAGGTTGGCAATTCAAACACATAAGCCAGTCCTAGAAAACTCTACACAGGGTCAGTATGGGTTGGAACTGACTCGACAGCACTTAACAGCAACAACAACAATATAGCTTAATGGGTTGTGAATTGGACTGCTAAATGCAAGGTCAGCAATTTGAATCTACCAATTTGCAACGAGGGCGAAAGATGAAGCTTTCTGCTTCCATAAAGGTTTATAGCTTTGGAAACACTAAACAGGGTCACTATGAGTCAGAACTGACTCCTCATCACCCCACATTTGGGATGCCTTCAACCCTCCACCTCATATGGATCTTTTACTTCTAAAAGAAATGATTGCTTCACTCTTTTATTTATCTTTGGTTATTTTTCTATCTTTCATTTGCCTTTGTATAATTTTATTTATAAAGTTATATATTGATCTCTATATATCATTTAAACTTGGAACATAAGTGATGCTCCCAAATAATTCCCAAACAAATAAATGAATCTTACATTGTAAGTGTTGAAAATATTTAGCTTAATCAGTGTGTAATAATTGGGATTATTAATATCCTGGAAAATATCAGTTGTAAGCAAAATGACTATTGGAGATTGCATTTCTGGAATCTACTCTAAAAAGTTTTATAAGACTATTCTTTATTCTTATTAATTTGATGATATTTCTTAATATGATATTGAGCCTACCAGCCATTCCATGGGAGAAAAATGAAGTTTTATTCTGCCCCCAAAATTTAAAGCTTCAGAAACCCAATAGAGCATTGCTTTTATTGGGATTCAACTCAATGGCACTTTAACAACAACGTGTGTGTGTGTGGTTGAAATTGTGTGTATATGTGTTTATACATGATGTGTATAGCATTGATATGAAGCTTTTATGTGCTTTTTCAGAAATTAATTTCACTTAGAAAAATAAGCAAAAGAAACTTAGAAAATCAAATAGGATCTAATAGAAGAAAATACAGTAACATTTATTAAAACTATGCAATTAAAAGAATGAGCTATAACTATACACCTATTGTTGTTGTTGTTGTTAAGTACTGTCAAGTCAGTTCTGACTCACAGTCAGTTTCCAAAGAGCAGCTGGTATGTTTGAACCACTGACCTTATGGTTAGCAGTCCAGTGCTCAGCGTATAGTGCCACACCAGGATCCTATAAAGATGGTAAAAATCCCAAACACTGACAACACCAAATGCTGGCAAGGATGTGAAGCAATAGGAACTCTCATTCATTGCTAGCAGGAATACAAAATGATAAGGCCACCTTGGGATATAATGTGGTCATTTCTTACAAAAGTAAACATAGGCTTACCATATAATCCTGCAACCACACCCTTAGGTATTTACTCAATTGAGATGAAATTGTATGTTCATGCAAAATTAGAAGCAACCAAGATATCCTTTAATAAGTGAACGGATAAAGAAACTGGTTATTGTTAAGTGCCATTGGGTCAGTTCCAACTCATAATTAACGGTATAGGGTTTCCAAGGAACAGATAGTGGATAGGATCAACACTGGACTGCTAACCAAACTGGTAATGGACTATTATTCAATGATAAAAAGAAAGGTGCTAGCAAGTCACAAAAATATCTGGAAGAATCCTAAATGCATATTGCCAAGTGAATAAAGCCCAGTCTGAAAAGACTATATACAGTATGATTCCAACTGTATGACATTCCAAGACAAAACTGTAGAGGCAGTGAAAAGATCAGTAGTTGTTAAAAGTTCCAGAATAAGAGAGAAGTAAAGAATAGGTGAAGTACAGGGAAATTTTAAGGCAGTGGAACTTTCTGTGTGGTATTATAATTGTGGATACAAGACATAATGCATTTGTCAAAACTCATAGAACAGTACAGCATTGAGAATGAACCCTAATGGATTTTCATTAACAAAAACATATGTATGCCAATGGCTAGGACACATGAAAGTCTCCAAGGAATGCTGGGCCAAGAGATGCTGAAAGGAGACCAAGACTTTTCCCCAGAGATCATGCTCTGATTTTGGACTTGCAGCCTCCTAAACTGTGAGAGAGTAAGTTTCTGTTTGTAAAAGCCATCCATCCACCTGTGGTATTTCTGTTACAGCTGAACCAGATAACTAAGATAGTATCTTATTCATTTGTTAAAAAAACAAAAACATATGTACGTTGGTTCATCAATTGTAACAAATGTACCATAGCAGTGCAAGAAGAAAGTGAGTAGGGAAATGTGTGGGTATTCTGTACATGTGGCTAAAACTTTCTAAAACTGCTCTAAAAAAACAGTACATTAAAATGGGGGGGGGGAGGGGGAGGAGACTAAGAGAATAAACGCTCAAAAATGTTGTTGTTGTTAAGTGTCTTTGAATCGGTTCTGACTCATAGTGACCCTGTATAAGGTTTTCAAGGAATGGCTAGTGTATTTGAAACACAGACCTTGTGATTAGCAGCCCAGCTTATCCAATAGTACCATACAAAGACTCTGTCAAAAACATAATAAACAAATGCAAAACAGTAAATGTAATTTTTTCTAACCTAAGTTGCTTCAGTATTTAAATAAGACCACAGTAATAAGGTTTTGGATGAACAAGATAAAACCAAACAAATCTCTTTATAAATCTATTAAACTGTGAGAAACACAGTTAAATAATTGTATTATAGGTAAGGACAATAGTAAATTGGAAAATGATTCTCATAAAGTAATGTACCAAATAATTTTCTCAAGCACCAGTAGCAATACATCTATTTAAAGATAGTTTGACATAACATTCAGTCATTTGTGCACATTAAGTGGACAGGGCATATATTTGACCAATAATTTATAATCTAGAGAGAGTTTGTCTAGAGTGAAAAAACCTAAGAAGTTGGAACTTGATAAATTCAATAGGAAAACAGCATGAATATAAAGAACCAAATTAAAAAAAAATGTTTTGTCCAATGTTCATTCATAAATGATCCAATAATAATTACAAGTATTGCTGTTAAGTGCTGTTGAGTTGGTTCCGGCTGATAGTAACCTGATAGAATTTCCTAGATGTAGTTAGTGAGTTTGAACTGCCAACCCTGTGGTGAGCAGTCCTGTGCCAATCCATTTTAGCTCACTAATACTTAGGATATTGGTCTTTATGTGTTTCATTTCATTTTTGACAACTTCCAATTTTCCTAGATTCATACTTCTTACATTCTACAACATTAATGAATGTTTGCACTACTTAACATTTTGCGCTGTGCCTTGCCAGCAAATGAAATCCTGAAAGCTTTGCTCCATCCATGTCATTATGGTCAACTTTACTTAGATGAGTCAGCTTTTCCCAAGTTGTACTTTGAGAACCTTCCAACCTGAGGGACTCATCTTTCAGCATTAAATCAGAAAATGTTTTGCTGCAATTAGTAAGACTCTTTTTCAGTGACTAACCATTCAGAAATAATCTGCCTCTCCTTCTTACTCTGGAAACTGCTGAAATCTTTCCACCATGGGTGACCCTGCCTGTATTTGAAATACTGGCGCCATAGTTTCCAGCATTATAGCAACACACAAGCCACTACAGTATGACAAACTGTCGCACAGGTGGTGGAAACAAATAGACAAGTTTTGAGAAACTCAGAATATAAAAAAAGGAAGCCAGACTTCCCCATTTCTCTAATTAAATTCCTGAGGCACATAATGTAAGAAGCTTGAGGGTATACTGTGTGGGTGGAGTGACCTCTCACGATGGAGAAATGTGGACTCACTCATCCTCCTCAGGTTTTGAGTGGTTTATTTGTTGTCTGGATCTGCTTATGGGAAATTCAGAATAAAAGAGGGGTATGATACGTTTTTGTTGTTATTGTTAGTGCCATCATTTCAGTTCCGACTCAGAACAACCCTGTATATGGTTTCCAAGGAGCGAATGATGAGTTTGATCTGCTGACCTTGTGGTTAGCAATGCCAGTGTTTATCCTATAGTGCTATATGTTCAAGATTCCTGATGTGATGCTGTAGGATAAGCACTGGACTTCTAACCACAAGGTCAGTGGTTCAAACCCACCAGCTGCTCCTTGGAAACCCTCTACAGTATTGCTATAAGTCAGAACTGACTCAATGGCACTTAACAACAATAGTATAGATGAAAGGACTTTTAGAGGTTTTCTGTAATCCTGTCCAAATTGTCTCCAAACTTAACCTTTCCCAACTCACTGTCTATGGAAAGAAATTGGAAAGAACCATTGGTAAGCAATGTAAAATTTAGCAGCCAATTTTCATCTCTTCCTAGAGAGAAATGAATGTTGAAAACTCCATTTTTCCTTAATTTGCTTTTCTGCATTTAAAAATAGAATTTATTTTTTCAAGTTTTTTATTCCCTTGCTTTCTCTTCTTGACAAAACAGGCTGGCAGTGAACCTTTTTCACATTAGTCTGTCTGCTTTAACGTCGCACTTCTATCTTTAGCTTCTCGTTTGTAGGTCTAATGTTATGGCCTAGGTCCCACCAAAAGTTAGCTTGCTATTAAAACTTTGAGCCAAAGGTAAGCAGACGTTGATAAACATGCTTATTTATTTACACTCTTATATTCTTTATTAATCCTCATAATAAAATATAAATAAGAGTTGAGGTTAATTGGACATTCTATTTTGTCAACTCTAAGATGATGGCTGTTGTTAAGTGCCATGGAGTTGGTTCTGACTCACAGTCACTCTTGTAGAAAGGTTCTGAGGCTTTAAATTTTTGAGGGAGCAGAAAGGCTCAACTGTTTTCTGTGGAGCAGCTGGCAACCCATGGACCTTGTGGCTTGCAATCCAGCGCTTATTATATGGAACCACCATGCTCCCAAGATGATTGTTGTTGTTGTTAAGTGCTGTTGAGTCGGTTCCAACCCATAGCGACCTTGTATAGGGTTTCTGAGGAGCAGCTGATGAGCTTGAACTGCCAACCTTGCAGTTCAAATGGATTTACAGTTTGGAACATTAACCCACAGTGCCACACCAGGACTCCAAGATGATGATTGTTGTTGTTGTTATGTGCCGGAGAGTTGGTTCTGACTCATAGCAACCCTGTACAGGGTTTCTGAGGCTGTAAATCTTTATGGGAGCAGAAAGCCTCATCTTTCTCCAGCAAAACAGCTGGTAATTTTGAACTGCTGACCATGAGATTAATAGCCTGATTCATAGCTGCTAAGCTACCAGAGCTGCTTAAGATTAGAGGGAGTTATTTTCTATATTATTAAGTAAGGTAAAAAGAAATGCTTCCAAATATATTCTTTCCTATAATATACAGATCTGTTTCTGAGAATTTGAGAAAAAAATATAGTTACATTAGATTACTGTCTTTCTTACCATATTCAAAAATCCACTGAACACAATGAGAGGTCAAAGGCTTATCAATTTTTATCTGTTTGAAGTTGTTATATTTCTTTTATTAGCATTAGTACCCTGAGACCTTTGTTAGAAATCTTCAATAGTTGCTACACCGAAGGAACTTGGACTTAAAAGACATCTAGCAATATATAATTTTTGTTTTCATTTTGGAAAATTATCAAATGATAATGTCTTATTGTTACTATCTTATTACACTTTACACTAAAAAGAAAAGTAGTATATTTATTTGCCCTAAGTGTATTACCAATACATTCCTGAAGGCACAAATGGAAAAATGTGTGTGTGAGTATTCCATTCTTGGAATTAGAGTTTAGAATGTGCATGAGTTTTATTGAATAATAAAATATTATTTACTTAAGTACTATTTTCACTTATTTGTTTCTTAAAGTTACACACACACAAAAAAAGACTTAAACTCATGGCAATAGTATGATTTAAATGGACTTTTAGGGTTATCTGAATTCCTAGTCAATATTTGTAACATTTTCATGGAAAACAAATTGAAAATTTTCAACAAACTGATGCAGAACTGGTAGCACTCACTTATCTATGCCAAGAAATCTGGAAGAAAACTACCTGGCCAACAGATTAGAAGAGACCCATATTGTGCCCATTCCAAAGACAGGTAACCAAAGAAATGAGCAAATCATCAGACAATGTCATTCATATTGTGCACAAGTAAAATTTTGCTAAAGATACTTCAAAAATGGCTGCAACAGAACAATGACAGGGAGCTGTCAGAGGTTCAAACCAGATTCAGACAAGGACATGGAATGAAGTATATAATTGCTGACACCAGATGGAGCTTGGCTGAAAGCAGAGAATAAAAGAAAGATGTGTACCTGTGCTTTGCTGACTGTGCAAAGATTTTCAACTACATGGATCATGACAAGATATGGACAACTTTGTGGAGAATGAGTATTCCAGGACTGAACAATGACCATGATGCATTTGTTTGAATAGAAAAAGGGGACACTTAATCTAAAATCAAGAAAGGTGTGTGCCAGGGTTGTATTCTTTCATCATATTTATTCAGTCTGTATACTGAGAAAATAACAGAGAAGCTGGATTATATGAAGAAGACTGTGGCATCAGGATTGGAAGAAAATTCATCAACGACCTGCAATATACAGATGATACACCTTGCTTGTTGAAAGTGAAGAGGACTTGAAATACTTACTGATGAGGATCAAAGATCACACCCTTTGGTATGGGTTGCATCTCAATGTAAAAAAAACAAAAATTCTCACCACAGGAGTGAAAAATAGCATCATGATAAATGGAGAGAAGATTAAAGTTATCAAGACTTCATTTTGCTCGTACCCACTAAAACACTTATGGAAGCAGTCAAGGCAACAGATGTATTGCATTAGGCACACGTGCTGCACAAATCTCTTTAAAGTGCTCAAAAGCAAAAATGTCAATGTGAGAACTAAAGTGTGCTTGACCCCAACCATGGTATTTTCAATAGCCTCATATGCATGTGAAAGATGGACACTGAATAAGGATGACCTTAGAACAACTGATGTACTTGAGCTATGGTGTTGGAGGAGAACATTAAAGGTATCATGGACTGCCAGAAGAACAAAATTATCTGTGTTGGGAGAAGTACAACCAGAATGATCCTTAGAAGTCAAGATGGTCATATTTAGCTTCTCACCCTTCAGACATACTATCAGGAGGAACCAGTCCCTGGAGAAGGACAGCATGCTTGGTAAAGTAGCTAGTAAGTGAAAAAAGAGGGAGAACCCCAGCAAGATGGAGTGGCACCATGGTAGCAGCAATGTGCTCAGGAGAAGCAGCAATTGTGAGGATGATTCAGAGCTGAGTGCTATTTCCTTCTGTTGTATTAAGGGTCGCTGCAGGTCGGAACCAACTTGACAGCACCTAATAATAAAAACAAATTCCTGAGGAAAAGTGATTCCCAGCCAACTGTCTAAAACATAATCCCTAAAATATAATCAACCTAAAACTTGTAAGTTTCCTGCATTTTTATGAATATGAAGAATATATTGGTGGACATTCAATATTTGGAATATGGTCATTATGTTGTTAAGTGACGTTGAGTTGGTTCTGACTCATAGCGACCCTATATAGAGTCCAGTGCATTAAACCTTGCGGTCCAGTGCATTAAACCTTGCAGTGATAATTACCTTCACAAAACTTCATTGTGAACAAAAAGACATAATACAGTTATTCAAAATATAACAGTATCAAGTAACTTAATGATAAAATAATTTCCAAGTGCAGTCTTACCTATGAAAAATGATAACCATATTCTACTCATGATTAGGGATAATAAGTAATTACATATGGTAAAGATATTTATACATACTAAAATAGGAAAATATCTGATGTACTAATTACTTAAAATATTAAAATGAACAGATAATTCACTTAGAGCTAATTTTACAAACACGGCCATTTAAATTATGATTTGGCATGTGGCCTGCATAGCTCCTTACCTAAAATCTGTTCTCTTTTATCTGCTAAGTGTATCTCAAGTCTTCACATAGCTTCAAAAGTGTGAATATAATGAAGTAAATAAAGGCTGAAACTTGACATCAGAAAATCTGAATCCAACTACCATTTCTGTTTGGGGAAGTCCCTGACTTTTTTTCCCCTCAAATGAGATAATCTGATTAAAACAACTTAAAGAATTACTGGAAGGACAAATGAGAAAATACTTGAAAGATCCCATTTTAAACTTTGAATTGCCGTAGACTGCCTTTAGTACTTATTAGAGATTAGGAGTCACTGAATAATAATCAGAGGAGCACCGGTTGCACAGTTCTTAAAGTGCTCAGTTGCTGATCAAAAGATTGAACAGTTCAAATCCATCAGCTGCTCTGCAGAAGACAGATGTGGCATTCTGCTTCCAAAGAGCTTCATAACCTTGGTAAGACTGTGGGACAGTTCTTTCTGTGCTATAGGGTCGCTTTGAGACTATGAATTAGAATCTAGTAGATGATAGTGTGTTTGTTTGCTTGCTTGCTTTTTGGCTGACTGAACATCATTTAAGAATGTGTCAAATGGAGAAAGATAATGTGGTAGGCTTGATCTGGCTGCTGATGACACCTGGTTTATCTGGAACCTAAAAGACTTTGGAATGGGAACATCATAGTCTTTTGTATCTAAATGAGATAATACTGAATGAATTGTAACTATATTTGTGGGCTGCAGGTTTTTAGTCTACAAATAGATATAAGTTCCAGATTTTAACCTTTATAAACATAGCAAACTGATTAAAACTATATGTTCATAAAATTTTAGCAGATTATAATTGTATTCTGGAGCAGACATAGGCAGTTTATGCTAATCCTCATTATACTCATAAATCAGTATTGGATAATGTCTTTTCATTATAACTTACCTATAAAACATGGTCTCTTTTTAAAAAATATTTCAATGGATTTAACAGAACAGATGCTTAAAGGACAAAATAGGCAGGTTGTTTATATTAGCTATCTCTTGGTATATCTATGAAATTAGTTTGTGATGCCATTATTGACACTGGTATGAATGATATCTGTAGCACACAGTCATGACAATTTGTTAGCAATGATTTCTGGCCTGAGTGACATTTTTCACATTACCTACATTCTTTGTCCCAGAGTATTTTCAAAGCTCTTGCTGTTGATTAAATTCTAGGCCAGGCAATTGCTAACATCTCCAAAATGTAATATTTTCTGAATAGCTTTGGAAATGCTATTTCACTCACACATTCTTGAAGAGTTTCTTTTCCTATATAATACCATATGTTCAGCTTCTATCATATATTCCTAATTCAAAAAACCTTCTGTCTTATGATGTGTCACATCAATCAACAAGGTGTTTATTTGGAAGACATTTGGTCGTGAGCTATAACATTTCTTCCAGATACAAATTAAATGAAACCCCAGCACATAGTTCTCCATCATTCATCACTCCAGGTATTTGGAAAAGAGGCTTTAATGACTCGAAAGCTCTTCCAAGGGCAAGTGTAGTTCCAGGCATTTTGGCGTGAAAAATACTATGGTTACGCTGAACTTATGCCCAATTTCTCTCCAGTTAAATGTATTTCCAAGACTTTTAAAGAAATCCTTAAAGAACATATGACAACTCTATCAATTTCTTTAAACTTTAAAAACATTCTCACTCTCTGTTCACCTCTCCTCTTTTCTTCCACTTCCTTTCCTCTAACCTTCATTTAACTATTTCTCAAATGATGGTTACAAGTATTTCTATATAACAACCAGAGTTAAACTGAAGATTATATATAAGTACAATGATTTGATTTCTATCTGCTGTTGGAATTTTCTAAATGGGAAATTATTTTACTGTCATTCTTTATGCAAACATTGTTTCTACCTATGCTTCTATTAACCTCCAAAGTATTTGTTTTACTTTTATTTGTAGCCACGAATATCATTTCAATACATTTTACTAAATGGTAATAGCTTCTGAGAAAGAAATGCTATTAAATAGAATTAATCAAATAAAGATAACTGTTTTGAGTCACCAAATGTATTTTCCTAAAATTTGGAACACAAAGATAAGAGATTCTCCCCCTCCCCCATTTTCTTCATTATTGTCAGTTAATAACAAAAAAATGAGTGTATGTTTAATTAGCATATGAAATATAAGATACAATGAAACTACATAATGAAATGAACATGTAAATGCAATCACTTAGCATTCTAAAACTAATTAACAGCAGAGAGGATGAGTTCTTTCACCTTTGCTAGCACTGATTCTGGTTTAATTTTCTTCATCATAATTGGAATAAAGAATGTTCTGAAAAGGAAATTTGTTTGGTTTTAAGGGCATTTTCTTTAGTTGCATTTTTCAAAAATGGCTACTCCTCTAGAAGCGAATGCAAAGATATCACTGTGACAACGCACTTACAGATGGGAGTCACAGGTAGATATTTTGTTGGTTTCTTAAGTTATTAGTAGGGTTCACCATTAATTTCACATGTAAGGAAGTGTAGTATCTTAGTTTGCTAGTTCTGCTGCTACGATACAAATAGCCTAAGTGGGTGGCTTTAAAAAACAGAAATTTACTTTTTCAAAGTTCTGGAGGTTAAAAGTTAGCATCAGGATTTGGTTGTATTGATTATTTCCTCATGTTAGCTCCCAGTGTTTCTTGGTGAACCTCACTTAGCATATGTCTAATCTAATATTTTAATAATTTAGAAGTGATTAGATTCAGAACCCACCTGCTTGGGCATGCCCTAATTAACATAATAATGAAAAGTTAATTTTCTAATTGTATTAAAACCGCATAATAGGGATTAGAACTCCAACACATATTTTAAAGGGTATAATTTTATCCATAATAATTCAGAGAAGTGTCTCATTTTTCTAAAATAATCTGTATTAGACTGATTCTTAATACACTTATTTTTTTAAAGGATAATTTATTAGAAAAAATACAATTCTCTTTTATGTTTATTATAATATGGGTCCTACTTATGTATCACAGTGGTTATTAAACAACGTGTTTCCTTTCATTAAATAACAAAATATAATAATTTGTTGTTAGGAAACATTTCATATTATTTAATTCATTTTTAGTTTTCCTTCATTCCATCATACCTTCATGGCTCATGCTGTTTTTTCTTTCCTTCCTTTCTAGATCTGTGCTGTTCTCTTGCCTTCTTTCTTTGCAAAGGGATGAAAAGCAAATTCGTCATACTCTAACTGGAATTCATTTGCCAAAATGACACCGTCACAGATTTTACCTTCACCACATGTTTTAGTTGACCAATTTGATTAGCAATGTTTGTAGGGATGCAGCCAAATCCTGCTGCTAAGAGTTTGAGTAATGCAGATGAGAATGACTTCAGATTGTGAAGGTTGCAGGTTTCTAAAAAACACTTTTCTTATGTTTATGAAATAATTCTACAATAAGAAATAATTCTTATTGATGCCTTTTAATCGCAATAACAGTGAGTATAAAACAAGTATGGAACTAAGTGTCAGGCGGCTTTCAGTAATCAGTTGTATTGTGTGATCCTTGGATGCAACTCATTAATCACAGTGTTTTAGTTCTATCTTTCATAGCATAGGGATAATGCTATCAGCATGAGTCATCTCAGAATCGCTGTCAGGATCTAGCATGATAATGGATATGAAACAGCTTTGAACAATACAGGGTACCCTAGAAAGGCAAAATATTATTATTATTTCAACACAGTATGTACATAATGCCTTCCCAAACCTTTGACTGATTTGAATATCAACCTCAGAATGAAAAAACAAAAACAAACAAAAAAAAACTTTCATTGACATTATTTTTAGAATTGAACAATATGTAAATGTAGTGACTACACAAGATACATAAGACAATTCTAGTATGAATTTCAAATATACACAATTAAGGCACTAATAAAAATAAGATAAAGGTATAATCTTGTTAACTAATTAAAAAATTAGTTTTGCAGATTTGATAACCTTCATTTATTCCCTCAACTTCTCATGCACATATGGAGAATTTGTTGTTCATTTTATTATTCTCTAATTTGGGGATGCTTCACAGAATGACACACATTGTGAGCAACCCATAAGCCATTTTTGTCAAAATGCTCTTTTTAGCCTTTTTAAAGCAAAAAAGCATGAGAAGTTCAAGTGGGATTAAATGCTATACAAGCGGTCACTTGACTCAGGAGGAGCAGAGACGGAACACTAATGCCCATCTCTGTTTATTTTCCCTTCTACTCTCTATCACATGAAATCAGAACTGTTTTAGACATTTATGTGACTGGCCAATAAGTAAACTAGCATTGTCTCATCTTTGCCATTATTTTGTTTGACCTCTAGTGGCCCTTCAAATTATTCTGGACCATTTTTGTCCCTATGTGGCCCCATTGTGAATCAGTGCAATAGACTTAGTTCATGTATCTCATGGGCATTTCTACATTTCCCATATGTACAGACTTCATGTAAGACTCGTTTCGTACATATTTTTTTTCCATATGAAAGATGCATGCATTATATAACGGAGTTGAAAAGCAGCCAAAAGGATAGGAAGATCTGGCACCCTGTCGTTTGTTTTAGATTATGAAACTGTTCATG
Source organism: Chrysochloris asiatica (assembly GCF_000296735.1). Classification (NCBI taxonomy): domain Eukaryota; kingdom Metazoa; phylum Chordata; class Mammalia; order Afrosoricida; family Chrysochloridae; genus Chrysochloris; species Chrysochloris asiatica. The sequence continues at coordinate 11,101,241 of NW_006408537.1, forward strand.
TTTTATTATCTACATACTTGGATAAAATTAGGTGGGACACATTTTTAATGCTTCCAATAAATAAGAAAAATGTGCCTGTAGCACGAAAAATCTTCAACTGTGTTATTTGCAATAGATGAAACTAATTTGCATTCAGACATCAGTACTATAACTAGGACATAATGCTTGGTAAAATGGAGGCTCAGCGAAAAAAAGGAAGACCCCCAATGAGATGGATTGTCACAGTGGCAGCAGTGATGGGCTAAAGTGTATCAACAATTGTGAGGCTGGCATAAGACTGGGCTGTGTTCATTCTGCCATGCATACGGCCATTATGAGTTGGTTTTGACTCAATGGCACCTAACAGCAACAAAAGCCTGAAACATGAAATATCTTTTGACGACCTTGTTTTATTTGCAACAGATGAATCTAATTTGTATTCAGACATCAATGCTATAACTAACTAGAGAAATAAAATGGATATCTATGTCCTCTCCTTAATTATTTAATAAGGATGAGGTGTCAATTGCCTAAAAGTAATGATATTGTGGATATACTTAGTGGTACACCTATTCAGTAGAAATTCAAGGTGAAATATATACACATACGTATGTTAAGGAGCTCTGGTAGCGTAGTGGTTACAAGTTGGGCTGCTAACCTCATGGTCAGTAGTTTGAAACTACCAGCCATTTTGTGAGAGAAAGATGAGGCTCTCTGCTCCCGTTAAGATTTACATCCAGCCTCAGGAATCCTAGGCAGGGTCAGCTATGAGTCAAAACTGATTTCACGGCACACTACCACCACATGTTAAATTAATAACATTGAAGGTAACATAACACAAAATCACTGTATTACTTTTGTAGTTACGTGCCGTCAAGTCAGTTCTGACTCATAGCAACCTAGAGCACCACACCAGACTTGGAGGTGGTTATGAGCCTGGAAGTCGGTTCTGACACATAGTGACTCTGTATAGAGTTTCCAAGGCTGTAAATCTTTACCGGAGCAGAAAGCCTCATCTTTCTCCTGTGGAATGGCCAGTAGTTTTGAAATGTTGACCTTGAAGCTAGCAGGCCTATTTAGGAAACCTCTAACACCTACTTATCACCCAAACCAGAAATGGAGATGAAGAACTTATACACCTATAAGATTAGTATGTGGTAGGAGAAAAATATCCACCAAAAGACTTCCAAGGAGTGGAAATATACACCTGAGGACTTTCATTAAGTGTGGTGGTGGCTGTGTTTCGTGGAATCAGTTCTGACTCATAGCAACCCTGTACAGGGTTTCCGAGGCTGTAAATCTTTACGGGAGCAGAACGCCTCATCTTTCTCCAGCGGAACAGCTGGTAGTTTCGAACTGCTGACCTTGCGGTTCACAGCCTGATTCATAACCACTAGGGATTAATAAAAGATGGTCTGGTTTTAGGGTTAGTAATGGAACGGTTCTAAAAACATAGGTTAGATATAGATTGTGAAGTTAAAAAATGGGGAATGCACACTCACTTTTCCTCTCACTCACTTTTGTTTAAAAAGTTTATGTTTTCATGCATACAAGTATTTTGCAGATCTCAATTTCTTAGAATCCCAAACAAAACTATCCTTAAATTAAGTTACATTTAAAAATATATATATATATTTGAGTCAATTCTTAAGGCCACATATACAAAAAATTAAAGAGAACATAATTCTATCACTTAACCCATATATTTTATCTTTTTACAAATGAAGGAGCACTTAAAAATAAAATAGAAACCTTGGTCAAAAAGCTTGGTATCAAGTTCTTCTGGTCTCATGGCAAAGAAAAAAGTTGTTTCTGGAGGTGATTACTCACATATTTCATATCGTCCTTCTATTCCTGGTTCTCCTTCATCTTCCACTCCAGGAGAATGGAGACTAATGGCTGTACCTCAGAAGGCCTATTTTAAACTTTTAAGACCCCAAGTACTTGGCAAGAACCATCTAATTTAGGCTACAGACATTCTCTATTTTGCTACTGTCTGATTTAAAGACATCTCCTGCTTGTTTTATAATATGATGTAACTTTGCCCTAACTTTGAACTCTTTGAACCAACCCCTACTTGTAACAAATTTTTTATCACATTCACTTTCACTTGATGTATTTACAGCTTTTAAATCATTAAAAAGGCTTGGGACCTTTCTTTACTATGCAAATCAATGAGAATTATGTGAATGTTCCAACTCATGTACATATTCCACTACTTAGAAACACAGTTAGGATTGGATCTCATGCATAATCAGAGCCTACCTATATTTAGTACATTGAAAGGGAATTGCCAGAAGTTCATCCTGTATTCAGATAAAGACGTGGAACTAGGGATATCATTACTGACTTCAGGTGGATCTTGGCTGAAAGCAGATAACACCAGAAAGATGTTTACCTGTGCTTTCTGACTATGCAAAGGCCTTGACTGTGTGGATCATGACAAATTAGGGACAACATTTTGGATAACGAGTATTCAGAAACACTTAATAGTGCTTATGTTGTTGTTGTTTATGAGGAACCTATAGATAGACCAAGAGATAGTCGTTTGACTAGAACAGGGGGAGACCGAACAGTTTAACATCAGGAAAGATGTGCTCCATGGTTGTATTCTTTCACCATATTTATTCAATCTGTATGCTAAGCAAATAATCAAAGAAGCTGGATTATATGAAGAAGAACGCAGCATCAGGATTGGATGAAGGCTCATTAACAACCTGCAATATGCAGATGATATAATCTTGCTTGCTGAAAATGAAGAGGACTTAAAATACTTACTGATGAAGATCAAAGACAGTCAGTATGGGTGGCATCTCAATGTAAAGAAAACAAAAATCCTCTCAAGAAAGAACATTATGATAAATGGGGAAAAGATTGAAGTTGTCAAACAGTTCACTTTGCTTGGATCTACCATCAACACTCATGGAAGCAGAAGTCAAGGAATCAAACGATGTATTGCATTAGGCAGATCTACTGTACAAGACCTCTTTAAAGTGTTCAAGAGCAAAGATGTCAGTTTGAGGACTGAAGTGTGCTTGATCCAAGCCATAGTTTTTTCAATAACCTCATATACATGTAAAAACTTGGACAATGAATAAGGAAGGGTGTAGAAGAAGTGATGCATTTGGTTATGGTGTTGTAGAAGAATATGAAAGGTACCATGGACTGCTAGAAGAACAAACAAATCTGTGTTGGAGGAACTACAACCAGAATGCTCCTTAGAAGCCAAGATGGCCAGACTTCATTTCCCATACTTTAGACATATTATCAGGAGGAATCACCCCCTGCAGAAGGATATCATGCTTGATAAATGGAGGGACAGAGAAAATGAGGGAGACTCCCAACTAGAAGGATTGGCATAGTGGCAGCAACAATGGACTCAAGTGTAGCAGCAACTGTGAGGATGGCACGGGACCAGGTGTGGTGTTTCATTCTGTTGTATGTGGGGCTGCTATGAGTCATAACCAACTCAATGGTACCTAACAATAACAACAACTATATTCCTAATAATATTTATGTATCTTGGAAACATTTTTTTCTAAGTACAATTTATCTCAAAATATTTGTGTACATTATTTTAATAATACAATCATGAAAATGTCTTGTTGTTTCTAATGGAAATCAAAAAAAGCTCCTCCATTTATGTCAACTTTTATATCCTGTATACATACTATATTACCCAAGAAAAAATATATTTTATGTAGAAAAAATATAGAAAAAAAAATCTATGATTTATCCAGTCTTCTGACTGATTATAAATCAATATTGATTATAAAAAAACAATACCTTGAATCTATCTATGTTTATGCATCTCCTTCATCATCACAGGTAACTATCATCTTTCACTTAGACTAATAAAATGAATTCCTAATTGGTCTCTATTCTTCACATGCTCATCTCCAATTCATTCTCTAATGTATCACATTAATAGATTAACTAAAAATGTGATCTTGTAAGTTTTTGTTAAAAACGCTAAAGATTTCTCAATCCATAAGATCAAAAAAATATACTCACTATGAACTAAATTTTTCTTAGTAACTAGTCCTTCTTATCCCTTTTTGGTCATTTCCCACCACTCTCTGCAGACTAAGAATGTCCCAGAAACTCTGGACTGTGCTTTACCTACCTCAGATATTTTGCAGATGCCCTTTCCTCTTTCTAGAATACTGTTCCCCCTGGTATACTGGGCTATTTCTTTATGTCCTTCAGATCTCATCTTAAAGCCCCTCCCTCCAATCTAAAATAGTTGCCAACTTAATATTGCCTTATGGCAAACTTTAACCTTCTTAGTTTCTCATGGACAGCCTCGGAAACCCTGTACAGGTCGCTATGAGTTGGAACCGACTCGACAGCACACAACAACTTTCTCATGTAGTAATTGGATAATTTATGCCTCCTATGTCTTTATTTCTGTGATTCTCTGTGTAACTTCTAAATAACCCACCCCACTCCATCACTGTTTTAGCTGCTTTACCTAGCAAGAATATAGCTAGTAGCAAATCAGTAAGAAAAAAAAAAATGTGAAAAGAGTGATTAACGGACTAACTAGATTGATAAATGAATGAATGAATGAATAAAAATCAAAGCTAACCATCAAGGGAGAAGAGCAGAGAGCGGGACCCTACCCAGAGAAGCAGTGATGCCTGAAATGGAGCCAGAGATGATGACGTAGAGCAATGGAGCAGCTGGAGACTTTAGATCCAGAGAGGGAGAGCGACTGTGTGCTGAAGACCTGGGGGCACGGGGAAGGATTGCATGGAGGGGATAGTAATGTAAAACCAATGTTCTCCCATGTAAACTATCACATAATTCACAATAAAACATTAAAAAAAAAAAAAAGCAAAGCTAATATTTAAGGAGATGAAAGTATTCAATAGTCGTGCAGAGCTTATTGCTAGTTAGGTTTTAAGTCCCAGCTTTGCTAGTATTTTCTGTATGACATTGGACAGGTTAATAATAAACTCCTAAAGGGATTTGTTTGTGTGTGTGTTTTACAGTATGTTTTTGGTTTTTAACTGCAATGATGAAATTGAAATTAATTTGTAACATAAGAGAACTAGTACAGAGGCAAAAATTTTAGAGAAAGTAAAGAAAATTCATGTTAATGAATTATTGAAAATGAGCAAAAATAAGGAACACAAGCATTTGTATTGTCTTAGATTAGAAAGATGGAAAAAAAGTTTTCTGAAGGGAAGAGAGAGAATATTATACTAATAATGAATGAAGGAAATAAGGATAGAGATAAAGAAAGATGGCAGAATAAATAAAGGTAGAAGTTCATGAATGATGGCTTCTAGTTTTTTATGTCTTCACAAATTGAGTAAATATTTAGCTTAGAATGAATGTATGCAGAAGTTGTTTGTGGCTTAAAGATTAAACAACATGATTTCAGTGAAATAATCTGTCCAGGTTTTGTGCGTGTTTTTTGTTTTTTTGTATGTGTGCCATTGAGTTATTTCTGACCCATAGCGACCCTGCAGAGGGTTTCCAAGGAGCGACTGGTGAGCTTGAACCTTCTAATACTGACCCAAGACGACTGAGTTGATTCCAACTCATAGAACCCCGTACAGGGTTTCCAAGACTGTCAGTCCTTACAGGAGCAGAAAGCCTCACCTTTCTCCCACAGAACAGCTGGTATTTTCCAACTGCTGACCTTGTGGTTCGCAGCCCGATTTGTAACCACTAACCTACCACAGTAAAAATGTGCATGCATAAAAATAAAGTGTTATTGTCAAAGAAGTTTCAAAGGAATTTTATAAAATCATTTTTAGTTCAAATGGTAGAAACTTAAACCAAAGAAGACATTGTAAAATGATATTAATATTGCATACTTTTAAAGTAAATATTTCCTATGTCAAATTAGTAGTTGATGATTCTTTTCCACCCCATGATATTAAATACAATGAGCTTGACTTTCTAAAAATGAATACTACAAATATAATTTTACTCAGTTGCTTTCAACATCTCATTCATATGTTCTGTTGTTATGTGACATAGAGTCACTCCTGATGCTGTGGCAACCCTGTATAGGGTTTCCAAGGAGCAGCTGGTAGGTTTGAATGCCCACATTTCTGGTTACCAGGTCAATGCTGGTCATACAGTGTTACACCACAACTCCTTATATCTTCTCAATCCTAGATCGTATGTTCTAGGATTCAATATAACCTACAACCTAATAACACCACATAATAGCAGCTTCCTAGTAATAATCAACAGATAAATAATACCAGTTAAATATGTAAATAATAGTTAAAGCCACTTTTAGTTCTTTAAAATAAAGTTCATCCTAGAATACAAATATACTAAAATAAATTTAAAAATAAGGAAAAGAGGAGTAATTTGAAGCTAAAGTTTAATCACACTCAAGGTACCAAAAGATAAGAAGATTAAGATTAGCTTACATAAAGTAGATTTCCTGTTGGAAATTTTGAGCAGCATTACAGACAAAAACAACTGCAGGTACCTACTGAAGCACAGCGGCAGTCACCAAAGCAGCATGTGTGATAGGACATGGTAATGTAGGACATAAATGGGAGCTTTGCTCTAGACGCAGCCCATGCGAATCCCCACAGCTGACATCCCAATTGACCTCATTATGCTCAGAGGTTTGAACCAAGACGAAATGAAATTCCTGTCCTCCTCCTATGTGAGACGAGAAAAATAGCTCTCTAACTCTTCCTGCTGCTGTTGCGTGCCATTGAGTCAATTCTAAATCATAGTGACCCTGTATAGCGTTTCCAAGGCTATAAATCTTTACCAGAGCAGAAAGTATCATCTTTCTTTCCTGAAGATTATCCATTCTCAATGGAAGCTGAAACAGAAGTTGGTGGAGTTAAACTGCTGACCTTGTGGTTGGCAGTCTAATGCATAACTCACTACATACCAAAGCTCCTTCTGTGGTTTATCATATTTCATTCCCTGATCACACAGAAAAGATCTTCAATAACTGAAATGGAGATACACAGTCCAAACAAGTCTCTGTGATGACTGGGAGCCATCTGTTTCATGCCATTTTATTATATTCTGAAATTAAATTTTAGAGTTTAAATTTGTATCAAAAAGATATTTGTACTTATAACTTTACAGTAGTTCTTAGAACTAATGAAGTTTCTATAATCTCAGGGTTTTTAAGCTCTGCTGGTATGGTACTGTGGGTTAATCACTGGACTGCAAGGTCGGTTTGAATCACAAAGTTGGCCGTTCAAGCTCACCAACAGCTCCTAGGAGACCCTATACAGGATCACTATCAGTTGGAATTGACACAACGGCACTTAACAACAACAAGTATTAACAGGAGCCCTGGTGTGATGCTCTAGGATAAGCCCTTGACTGTGGTTCAAACCCACCAGCAGCTTCTAAGAAACCCTATACAGGGTTTCTATGACTAAGGATTGACTCGACTGCGTTTAACGACAACAGTATTAATATAAACAGCAGTTTTCTTATTGTTTTTAATTCTTGTTAGAATCAAGCAGCCATAGTTTAAGTGTTCAGCTTACTTTCCTTGTTGTTGTTGTTGTTGTTAAGTGCCGTCGAGTTGGCTACAACCCATAGCAGCCCTGTGTAGGGTTTCCAAGGAGCAGCTGGTGAGTTTGAACTGCCAACCTTGCAGTTCAAACAGACTTTGCAATCCAGTGCATTAACCCACAGCATCACACCAGGACTCCTGTTACTGTGTGCTGTTATCTGACTTGCATAAAGTTTCCTTATTGTTGTTGTATGCCATCAAGTGGATTCCAACCCATAGCAACCCTGTATAGGGTTTCCAAGGAGCAGCTGGTGAGCTTGAACCTCTGACCTTGCAGTTCAAATGACTTTGCAGTTGGACGCATTAGCCCATAGCGCCACACCAGGACTCCATAGGGCTTCTTTGTTGTTGTTGTTGTTAAGTACCATGAAGTCGGTTCCAACTCATAGTGACCCTGCACAGGGTTTCTGAGGCTGCAAATCTTTACGGGAGCAGAAAGCCTCATCTTAGTCCTCCAGAACAGCTGGTAGTTTCGAACTGCTGACCTTGAGGTTAGCAGCCCGATTTGTAACCACTGCTCTACCAGAGCTCCTTAGGGTTTCCTTACTGCTACTTAAATACTGTACTCTGAAACAGATTATAAAATAAATACTCAATACTGTTTTACATAGTCTTGTTGTTGTTGTTAAGTGCCATTGAGTCGGTTCCGACCCATAGCGACCCTATATAGGGTTTCCAAGGGTGTAAATCTTTACGGGAGTAGAAAGCCTCATCTTTCTCCCGTGGAACGGCTGGTAGTTTCGAACCACTGACCTTAAGGTTCGCAGCCCGATTCGTAACCACTACGCTACCAGAGCTCTAGAGCTCCTAGTCTATTAGACTGTAAACTCACTCAGGGCAAGCCCCACGTGTTTAAATTTCTCTCTTTCCTCCTGTGGTGTTGTGCATATGCAGTTTTAGTAATTACTTCTTAAACACATTTATAATTTAAGAAATTTCAGCCTTTTAAAAACCATTATTATATTTAAATAAAGCTATACGGTAGAAGCAGAGAGTAAATAAGATCCAGAAGATTAATTTGGCTTTACAAAGATTAATGTTTCTTTCTGATGATATTAGCAGCCTCATTAATACATATTTATTGTGTTATCACTGGTAACATGGCTCTCATCTGGTAATGTGGATCAAACACTCACTATTTCTATGCATTCTGCTGAGACAGGATTGACAGTATCTTCCCAAATGAGCCCCACAACTGTAGCTTCCAAAGAACGGTATGAATCATTTACGTCAGTTAGCACTGAAAAGCTCAGCTGATGTGGTAGCATTTATTATAAAACATACTCATTTGAAGCAGTAATTGTTCTGCTACCAGGGCACAACCCTTTATAACATCCTTTAAACAGTTTTTTTTTATGAAGATGGAACTTTAATTTTTTCAGTAGCTACCAAGTGCAATGCTTGAGTACCTTTCCTCATTTGTTTTTCATCATGTATCACTACCCAGAGGCAATCATTAGCTAATTTGCTGATTTATGGTTGCAGTTTATGAGCTTTAAGCAATGCTAAAGCATTTTTGCACTTTCCTCAGTGAGCTGGCAGATGAAGGATGTCTGTCCTTTATATTCGTAGCTGTGTAAAGAAAATGCACCTCACCCTATGTGTTCTTGGCTTCTATGACATCCAAAATTGCTGCCTTATTACTTTCCTGCTGGATCTTAACTGAAAACAATGTTTACCTACCCACCCAATCTGAAAACTGCTAAAGTTCTTTGTGCTGCCATCTATGACAAAGCAAGGTCAGAACACCAGTTTAGAATGGGAATCTAATACCTATTACTTATGCAGTATCCCAGTGACATATATACTGAAGAGCAAAATTGGTTACTGCTGTGTAGGCTGACATGGCCTGGAATCCTAGCTGTGTAAAACATGTTTTCATTATTCAACCAGACGTAAACATTCACATCTAAAACTTGTTTTGAATAATGGCAGTCTATGTTACCTTTGCATGTCTGACACAAATTTACACTAAAGAGGAGACAGATTTTAAATGCTTCCTGTATTTTAATAGATAAAAAGGTCACAATAGGAAGCAGCATTAATATGATTCTAAATTGGCTGACAAAACACACATATCCAATAGACAATAACAAGTGTTGGGCCAGATACGGAGAAATTGGAATACTCATAAACTGCTGGTGGAAATACAAAAGTATCAACACTTTGAAAAGAATTTGGTGGTTCCTCAAAAGTTAAACATGGAGTTATCATATAACCCACTAATCTCACTCCTAGGTGTGATGATGGTAGTGGTTGTGTGCCGTCGAGTCTGTTCCGACTGATAGCTACCCTGTATAGGGTTTCCAAGGCTGTAAATCTTTATAGGAGCAGAAAGCCTGATATTTCTCACTTTACTCCAGTAAAGAAAGTTAACATCTGCTTACTCACTAATCTTTAGTGAACAATAGTATTTTTCACCACATCAAAGATTCTGCTTCTATGTACCGCTGGTATCTGCCTCTCCCAACCCCAAAGAACCTTCCTACAGAATGAAATTTATAATCCCAGACCTGGATACAGTATCTAATAAGTAAGGTGAGCATGTGTTTACTTGTGCTTTCTTACTAGTCTTCCTTACCATCATGTTTTTCATGATGTGGTAAAAAACGTGAAGTTGTTCACTACAGATTAATAAGAGTACAAGTAAGCCTGTGCTTACCTTGCTTACTGGTTAATCCACTCCGTGTTTACCCAAGAGCGCTGTAAAAATATCCACACAAATGTTGTACAAGGATTCGCAGCCCTGTTTGTAATAGCCAAAAAGTAGAAACAACCCAAATTTCTATCAGCTGAAATTTAACCAGGCTTCTTGTTGTTCTTAAGTGCTGTTGAGATGCTTCCAATTCACAGTGACCCTGTATAGGGATCTCAGGAGTGGCTGGTGAATTTGAAACACTGACCTTGTGGTTCAAACCAACCTTGAGGTCCAATGCTTAACTATGGTGCCACATGAGGACTCCATAAAAATAGAACATAGATTAATGTTTGCCAGAGTCTGGGAGAAAAAAGAAAGGGGAATGATTTCTAATGGGCATATAGGTATATATCCATACAATGGAATTCTATTCAGCCATAATAAAGAAATTGACGTACATGATACATTATGAATGAACCTTGAAAAAAAGTATACTATGAAGCCAGATACAAAAGTACACAGAGCATGTTGTTGTTGTTAAGTGCTGTCAAGCAGTTTCTAATTCATAGCCACCCTGTACAGGCGCAGCTGTACAGGTGCAGCTTCTGAGGAGCAGCTGGTGGGTTTGAACTGCTTACCTTGTAGTTAGAAGTCTAGTTCTTATCCCCCAGCAGTCAGTCATTCCCCATTTTTCCCTCTCCCAGACTCCGTCAAACACTAATCTACATATATATCCCATTAATAGAAAGGTCGTCTGTAAAAACAGAAAGTAGATTAGTTGGAGATGGAAGAATGGGAAGTGACTGCTAATGGATATAGAGTTCCTTTATAGGATGATGAAAATCTGGTATCACATTGTGAAGATGGTGGCACAAATTATGAACATATTGAAAACCATTCAACTGTACACTTTTAAGTGGTGGTTGTATGAAATGTAAACTGTGCCTTAAAACACACATATTGTGTTATTTTTATGTGCTATGCATCCTGGTATTATATATTATTATTGGTGGTGGTGGTAGTGGTAAGCTATCGAGTCAGTTCTGACTCAGAGCAACCTTGTACAGGACTTCCAAGGCTATAAATCCTGACAGGAGAAAGAATCCACATCGTTCTCACCCAGAGCAGCTGATGGATTCAAACTGCCGACCTTGGTGTTCACAGTACAGCCTCAAGCCTCCTTATTTTTCCATGTGCACACAGAAAACATAGTTGGATCTCTTAAGACCCAACTTAATTATAGACTTCTAA
>NW_006408537.1:11112916-11118872 GCF_000296735.1 Chrysochloris asiatica
TCCTGTAAACATTTACAGCCTTGGAAACCCTATGCAGAGTCAATATGAGTCGAAACCGACTCCACGGCACATAACAACAACCAAGGTTGGAGTACTGATGTGGTGCTGTATGATAAGTACTGGACTTCAAGGTCAGTGGTTCAAACTCATCAGCTGTTCCTCGTAAACTGTATTACAAGGTCACTATGAGTCAGAATTGACTTGATGACACTTAACAACAATAGCCAAAAGGCTGATGATTCAAACCCACCAGTCACTCCTTGAACACATGATTGCAATGAGATGGAATCGACTTGACCACACTTAACAACTATCTATGTTTTTATCAAAACGTTGAAGAGCTATGTTTTAAAATAAACTTATTAATGCATCAAACTGTCATTTTATTTGCTACATTTGATATTTCTGACTTCTCTTTTTATTGAATGAATCCTTAATTTTCTTTGTTTGAAGTTTTTAACTTATTTCTATTTCTCTGAATGAGAATTAGCCCACTGCTAATATTAACAACTGTTTGAATAGATGAGCTGCTTTCTTAGCTATACTTGTGTTTGTCAGTGGAGGGAATATAAAAAAGAGGAAGAAGCTATATCTACTTTCTACTTCTGTGTCTAGGAGTCTACTGGAAATGTAATTCTATTCCTCAGACAAAAATAAATACAGTTTAAAGGCCTCAAATTACCATATTCCTCAAATCTATCCCATGATTTCTGATACTTAATTACCTTTCCCTGAGACTATAGAAATCATTTCTTAACTGGTATCACCCAGCCTCTACACTTACCTCTCTAATTGATCCTACACATTTCATCTTCACCAAAGTACACTCTAGTTACAGTGTTTGCTGCCTTAAAACTCTCCAATAAATATCAGTTCCCTGCTGATCTTCACATAATTTTCAGTATGGTATTTTGGTTTTTCTGATTTCCCCACCTCATGTCCCACTAATTCCTAAGTGCACTGTGTTCTTTTTTTTTTTTTTCTTTCCCCCATACGTTTGTGATGTGTTCCTCGTGTTTCCCACCACCTGGAAATATTCGTCTTTGCATAACTCTGTAGACATTCCCTGAAAACAGTTAACTGCTCAATGAGAATGGAAAAGTTGGTGGTTTGCATTCACCCACAAGTACCTCAGAAGAAAGGCCTGATAATCTAGTTGTGAAAACACAACCATTGGAAACCCTGGGAATACATTTCTACTCTGACACACACATACAGCAAATCAACAGTTCATTTACGAAGGCTCATGTCAATCACAAAGTACACGGAATTCTTCTAAAAGCAGGAATTTTTGTCTTGTCCTAGAGTTTAATTTTTGTTTTGTGCTAGAGTTTAGTGAGGTTGGCCCAGGATCAGGCAGTGTTTCCTTCTGCTGTGCATAAGGTCGCTATGAGTCGGTGCTAACTCAATGACAACTAACAACAACAGAGTTTAATCTTACTGACTGAAACAGTGATTGGCACAGTACAAATTCAATAAATAAATAAGGTAATAAATAAATACAATATTAACTTATAGTTAAATGAAGGAATTGTGTTGTTAAATGCCTTTGAGTTGCTTCTGACCCATAGCGACCCTGTATAGGGTTTCCGAGGAGTGACTGGTGAGCTTGAACCACCGACCTTGCAGTTCAAATGTGTTGCAGTCTGGCGCATTAACCCTCATCGCCACACCAGGACTCCAGATGAAGGAATTAGCAGTGTCTATAAAACCTTGATACTTCAATTCTCTATTCTAAAAGCTTGCAATACTACCTTCTCATTGTATAATATGTTGAACACTTTAGTTATTTAAGTAAGTAATTTATTTTCCTTGTGTCTTATTCTTTTTTCCTGGATCTTTTAATACAGCACCTTGCACTCTATGTCCCTGCCCTGTCAATATTGGTTGGATTAAGTTAATTAACAGAGCTCAATATTTTCACTTTGAAAATTTTATCTGCTTTGCCTTTTTTCCCTTACAGGCAGGTTTACAAAAATATTACATGCTTATAAAGAGAAAATTCTACTTAAGAATGAGCAAATACATTACTTTGTTTTCAATTAGACTTGTATATGCCATGATATACTATATTTAGGCATTTGTAATTTTTATATAATGTGTCTATTAGAAGCAAATATGGGATTCACATATGTGCCATGTATTCAAAGGAACAGTAGTGCTTCACAGACACTAGGCAGTTGCCATTCCTTGCTTTACTCTACTTTTTCTAGATACTGGCAAAATAGTCCATTTATAACTACTGATCAAATTATATTATCCATGTAAAATAATTTCTATGTAAATTTCATTAGATGAAATTGAGATTTTAAACCATAGCTGCCACCCTTATTTCACCAAAAGTGGCTACAATTTCTGAATGTCACAAATAGGTTCTATGTATACGTTACTAACTTCTTTTTAGGAAAATGAAAATGTGATATACACCTATCAAAAATGAGCTCATAAAAGTCTTCCCTGAGTTGAGTTTTGCCATTAAGCAAGGTTTTATATTAGAATATTTATATCTTAGTTTAAAAATAATAATAAAAGAAACTTCTTGCTGTTAACTGCTGTCAAGTCAGTTCTGTCTCATAGCTATCCTGCATAGGATTTCTGAGGAGCAGCTGGTGAATTTGAATAGCTAACCTTGCAGTCCAGTGCTTATTCTCCAGCACCACACAAGGACTCCTAAAATAAAAACACTGGTTTCCATGGAGCAGCTGCTGAGTTTGAACCATGGACCTTGAGATTCCAATGACCTTTCATTCCAGTACATATCCTACAAAGCTACATCAGGACTCCCTAGTAAACAATTATTTGTAAATAATTGTATTTTATTCACTAAGAAGTAATTGGAGTCCTGGTATGGCACTGAAGGATAAGCACAGGACTGCTAACCACAAGGTCGGCAGTTCAACCTACCAGCTTCTCCTCAGAAACTCTATACAGGGTTATTCTGAGTCGGAATTTACTTGACAGCACTTCACAACAACAAAAAAGAAGTAATAATTTGAGAATTATTTTTATAATTTATAATAAGAATTTATAATTCTTCACAAAAACTAGCAGACATCCTTTCTAAGCTTTAGTTGCATGAGGAAAGAACTCCAAAACCTGCAAGCTATAGAATGGCATCTAAAAATATCAGATAGATTCTTTGCAGAAAATATACCTGATACATATAGGTCATCACGAAATAATTTGTTGAGTAAAAATCAGAAAACATTTAAAAATGATGCAGTAATTTTTCCTTCACTGCCTTTAAAAATAGAAAAACAATGTTAGTTTGTTCTAGTAATGCTATGCCAATTCATGAAAGATGGTTCTCTATAGTCTTAATGTAAACGAATTACAATCAGCAAACTTTTTTTTCCCCCAAAAGATGTATTTTACTTTCAAACATTTATGAGTCAAAATTGCATTTTATAAAAAAAAATATATTATGGTCATTTTAGAGAAACCATAAAAATTTACCCAGTTGAAGAATATGGCTCTTATTTTATTTATATTAGGCTACACAAAGATTCTCCTGATGTCTTCCTACTATATGTAAATTATTAACTTGTTAAGTGCTGTTGAGTCGGTTCTGACTCATAGCAACCCTGTATAGGGTTTCCAAGGAGCAGCTCATGAGCTTGAACCACCAACCTTGCAGTTCAAACTGACTTTGCAGTCTAGCGCATTAATCCACAGCAGCACACCAGGATTCCTAATTATTAACTACAAGTAAGTAATTTCATAGCAGTAAATATTACCAATTAATTATATATACATTGTTTTCCATTTTTATTGTGAATGGAGTGATCATTTACATGGGAGAATATCAGCTTTACATTCATCTTACCGTATTTCATTTCATTGCAATAATTACAATCCCTTCCATGCATTTGCTTCCATCCCTCTGTTTTGTTTTTTGTTGTTGTTGTTGTTGTTTTGGATATACACCAAAGCCCTCAGGAATATATAATCATTCAAACAACCAAAGGGTACATCCCGCAAACCTGCACACCCCCTGCCCCACTGTCCGCACACAGCCTCTCTTCCTCCCTGAGTCCAGAGTCCCCAGCCACTCCATCTCTCCATGTCATCATCTCTGCCTCCATTTCTCACGTTACTGCTTCTCTGGATAGGGTCCCGCACTCTGCTCTTCTCCCTTGATGGTCCCAGGGTCCTCTGCTCCTGGACTGCAAGAGCAACCATTCCCCTCCTTTTGTTATAATACGTCTATCTTTACATTCCATTTGTAACACTCACAATCAGTCTTGATAGCAATTATTCACTATTGAACCACAAAAGTCTTATGCCCATCTCTTTTCACCAGCCCTGTCCAGACAGGTTGGAAACCACTCAGTGAAGATTCTACCTTTCCTCATACCCTCTGAAATTAGGCTCCTGCTTGAAAGCCCAATTAATTATATTTCACAGGTCAATATAGTCTTCATATGGAGTCCCAAGGCTGCACAAATGGTTAAGGCCTGTATTACAAACTGAAAAGTTGGCAGTGTAAGCACATACAGTGGTGCCTTAGAAGACAGGACTGAAGACCTACCCTGAAAGATGACAGTACTGAAAACTCTATGGAGAACAGCTCTACTCTGCATGCATACATGGATTGCCAAGAGTCAGAACCAACTAAGCAGCAACTAAAAGCAACAGCATATGCGTACGTGTGTGTGTATGTATGTATGTATATCTGCATATGTGTGTGTGTGTGTGTGTGTTGTTAAGTATCATCAAGTTGGTTTCGACTCACAGCAACCCTGTATAGGGTTTCCAAGGACCAAGGAACAGCTGGTAGGTTTGAACTGTAGAACCTGTGATTTACAGTCCAGGGCTGATCCTACATCACCATAGCAGGAGTCCAATTAGAAAGATAGATAGATAGATAGATAGATAGATAGATAGATAGATAGATAGATAGATAGATGCATTTCCTTTTAAAACATGTCATAAATAATACTATAGATGATAATTAAAGTCTTTTAAAAGTCTGCTTCTACTTAGTGCTACAGAAAACTTACTTTATTGTTTAAAAATAGAGAAACCATAGTCCTCCCTTGAATTGTATTTGTTAGATACTTTTGTATTCCTCTTCTTGGTTTACTGGCTGGCACATTCATGGTAATCACTAACTCTCTAATAATCAAACATATGTTACTATCCTGGCTCCTGCAATTCAGTTTAGTAAACAACTGCTTGAGTATCAGTACATAGCAAGTGAAACCCAGGTGCTGGCAGTACAAGACAAAACAACATGGTATAGGGAAGTGATCTCAGGATACTGCTTCTTCAACACATATCAAATTTTATGAAATATCATTAGGTGAAATTGACTACTTTAACTCCATTTTCTTCTACATCCAAACTCCTAAGAAAGGGATTTAAGATATTCAAAACTGAATAAGCAAGTTACAATGTACATGAACGCTGATTTCTATCGTGTACATACCAGTCTGTATAGAATGAACATAGAAGGAAATGCATCAAAAGAGAGATAAAGTACATTTTATTTTTATATGAAGAAACTAAGATACATTCTGTCTGTTCTTCAATGCTCTTCTATTGCTCATATCATCTAAGTAATCTGTGTAATCATCATCACTTTATATACACGTATTTCCCTTCTGTACTGTATGCAATTTGAAGGCAGGGGACATTTCTTACTTATATTTTCACTCGATGTTGAGTTGAAGAGCAGGCATAGGATGTCCTATTTTGAATAATTAAAAACCAATGTAGCTTTAATAAAAGCTTTTTTAAAAAAAATCAATGTAGCTTCACACACCACCACTCATTTGATAGTTTGTTTTACTGTAGTAGCTTAAATGTTACTATGATGCTGGAAGGTATAGCAACAGTATTTTAACTAGCAGTAGAGTCACAAATGGTAAACAAGTTTCAGTGGAGCTTCTAGACGAAGCCAGATTATGTATAAGAACAAGCAGACTACTTCTGAATGGTTGTTGTTGTTGTT
>NW_006408537.1:11119947-11121115 GCF_000296735.1 Chrysochloris asiatica
TATCATCAGCCAAAACAAGGCCAGGGGCACACAATGGACCAGATGATCAATTGCTCATATCCAAGTTCAGGCTGAAGCTGAAGAAAATTAAAACAAGTCCTTGAGAGCCAAAATGTGTACTTGAATTTATTATACCAGAATTTACAGACCATATCAAGAAGAAATTCGATAGATTAGACACTAATTATTGAAAACAACAAGAGTTAGTGGATGAAAGGATATCATACAAGAAGAAATCAAAAAAACACTAAAAAGAGAAGAAAGAAAAAAAGATTTTAAAAAATGGATGTTGAAGAGAATTAAACTTGTTCTTGAGCGTGGAGAAGCTACAGCAAATGGAAGAAATGAGAAAGTAAAAAAGCTGAACAGAAAAATTCAAAGGGCAGCTTAAGAAGATTAAATACAGTATTATAATGAAATGTGCAAAGACATAGAGTTAGAAAAACAAAAGAGAACAACACATTTAACATTTTTCAAGCTGAAAGAACAGAAGAAAAAATTCAAACCTCAACTTGCAATATTGAAAGACTCAGAATATTGAATGATGCAGAAAGCATCAAAAGAAAATGGAAGGAATACACAGTTAGTGAACCAAAAAGACATGGTCACTGTTCAACCATTTCAACAGGTAGTATATGATCAGGAACTGATGGTGCTGATGAAAGAAGTCAGTCCAAACTGTACTGAATGCATTAACAAAAAACAAGTCTTCAAGAATTGATAGAATAAAAATTCAAATCTTCCAACAAAATGATGGAGCACTGGAGGCACTCACTCATCTACTTCAAGAAATTTGAAAGAGAGTTACCTGGTCAATCAATTTGAAGCGATCCACCTTTGTACCCATTCAAAAGAAAGGTGACCCACCAGAATGTAGGCATCAATGAACAATATCATTAATGTCAATGCAAGTGAAATGTTGCTGAAGACAATTTAAAGCTGTTTGCATCAATACATCAACTGGAATCTGCCAGAAATCCAAGCTGGATTCAGAAGAGGACATGGAAAAAGAGATATGATTGCTGACATCAGCTGGATCTTGGCTGAAAGCAAAAAATTCTAGAAAGATGTTTGGTGGTGGTTATGTGCCGTGGAGTCGGTTCCAACTCATAGCGACCCTGTACAGGGTTTCCGAGGCTGTAAATCTTTACAGGAGCAGAAAACCTCA
>NW_006408537.1:11122068-11132649 GCF_000296735.1 Chrysochloris asiatica
TGTTGTTGTTGTTGTTAAAGTGCCGTCGAGTCGATGGGAGAAGTAGAATCAGAATATTCTTCAGAAGCCACGATGACTAGACTTTGTTTCTCATACTTCAGACATGTTATCAGGACATCATACTTAGTAAAGTGAATAATGAGGTAGACCCTCAACTAGATGGACTGACGCAGTAGCAGCAGCAATGGACACTAATGACAATGGAGAGGATGGGGCTGGTCCCGACAGTGTTTCATTCTGTTGGGCATAAGATTGCGCTCAGCCAGAACCAATTCAAGGGGGAACTAACAACAACAACAAGAATCTTCACACTCTTTTTAATTTTAAGCATTTCACTGCCAGAAACAGTATCCTAAACTTTGAAATAAAGGAGGGAAATTGTGTATTTCATCCTTTAAAACTCATATAAGGGCAAAGGTGGCCAACAACTGTCTATGGAATGTATTTGGCTTGTCTCACTGTTTACTCTGTATTAAAGACCCTGGATTTAATTAAGTCACTTGTATACTTGTAGGCTTTGCCCAATAGAGATGCAAATACTTTCTGTCCAGTGGAAGTATAAAAGAAAAAACGGAACCCATAGTCTTTAAGTAGATTCTTGCTCATGGAAACTAGATTGGGCAGAGGAGAATCGCCTCATAGGTTATTCAAGGCTATAATCTTTATGGAAGCTGACAACAACATCTTTCTCCCTTGGAGCACATAGCTTTTGATTGACAATTGAGTGACTTAAGCACTGCACCACAGAGCTCCAATATCTCACCAGTTCTTACCTGTATCAAAGCTCCTCTTTAACTAAGTCATCAATTCTTTATTATTAAATCAAAGACCATCTTTGATACAGGTTCATGTACTATTTGCCTAAAAGTAATGATTTTAACCTCTTTAAAAATAATACTATAGTATTTGCTTTATAAAATTAAAATAATTAATTTTGCTTTCAAAACATCAGCTAGAGATTGTTTACATATTATCAAAAGTTAAGCAGTTTTGAAACATTTCTCTTAATCCATTGTTGTTGTTCAGTGCTGTTGAGTTGTTTCAGACTCAGTGACCCTGTATAGGGTTTCTGAGGAGTGGCTGGTGAGCTTGAACCACTGACCTTGAAGTCCAGCACATTAATTAACCCACAAAGCCACACCAGAACACCTTTTAAAACAATAAACATACATAAATTACATAAATTAAAGTATTTTCTAACTGAGTATCTTTTTAATGCCTGCTAAAATAGAGTCTTGGAATCTTTCTTTGGGTTAGCAAGAATGGAATTAACTATTCACTTGCTAAGTCAAAGAAAATGGATGTGTCCTTAGCATTGACTTTGGATTTCAATGGTCTGATAAGAAATGTCCCTCTGAGAAAGACTAAAAAAAAAAAAAAAATCTAAATCTTTCTGAAAGACACAGAAGGAGCTTTCAATGAGATTCATAAAACATGATTAATAGGAATCATAGATGATGCTTAAGCCTCTGTAGAATTTTTATAGCGGATAAAGATCTCTTAAGATTTTCCTAGTGCTGAAAAGTTTATGAGAATTAATTTTAACCTTATGGCAGAAACAAGGAATGCCTGCCATACAGCTGTCAGTAAAAACAGCATAGAGAATGAATCCTATTACCTCCTGGATGAAATGGAAAAGACCAGAACTTTATCTTTCGCTATCTAAATTTCAATTAATTTATTAGCATCTCTGTTAACTAATTAACTTTCTGAATTTTGAAAAACAGAAGATAGTTATACTAGGGTCCAGGACTACTTTCTAGAAATAAAATCCCACAGTATAGTAGAACTCTTGACGTAATAACTATTCATCCTGTTGTAACCCTCAAATGACTTAATCTCCTTGTGGGTAGATTAGAAATATAATCTTCATTTTAATGAGTTGACTAGAAGAATAAAATAAGGAAATTAATATGGCCCTGTGGGATAAAGGTCAGTTTGAACCACAAGTTCATTGGTTCAAATTCACCAGCCACTCATTGGAAACCCTATACATGGTCACTATGAGTCAAAACCAAGTCAAAGGCACTTAACAACAACAATAATTGCAATACCTAGAGACCCTGGGTGGTACAAACAAGTAATAAAATTGTCTGCTAGGTATATGGGTGAGATCACTCACAAATGATTTATTTCAAAAAGATCACAGCCACTGAAAACCCAATATTATGGCAAATGGTCAATAAAAGTATCTGATGATCCAAAGCCTGGTACACAGATCGAACTTTCTATATGCCTCATTTTTCTTTTAACCAACACTTTTGGCATCTACTCTTTGAACAACCCTAAGTCACTGTTCTATGAAACTGCAACACCTATTAGTGTTAGTTGCCATCAAGTCAGTTCCAACTCATGGTGATCTCATTAGTATTCATGGAGTGAAAAAGAGGAAGACCCCCCAATGAGATGGACTGGCACAATCGCAGCAGCAATGGACTGAAGCATCACAACAATTGTAAAGATGTTGCAGCACAAGCAGTGCTTCATTCTGCTGTGCATGGGGTCCTTATGAGTCAGAACCAACTCAGCAGCACCTAACAACTACAGCAGAAATGCCTCATGGGGTTTTCAAGGCTGTGATCTTTCGGAAGCAGATTATCAAGACTATATTCTGAGGGACTTCAGGGTGTGTTCAAACTGCTAGGCTCTCAGTTGGTAGTGGAGTACTTAACATTGGTGTCACACAGGGGCTCTGTCTATATCTAGTATTAAGGGAAAAAATAGTATTGTCATGCCATTGGGAAAGATATTTATATTTATTATGGATGAATAATTTTCATAGTTTGGATATATTATCAGGAGGAATCACCTGTCAGTTTGTCATACTATGGGGCTTGCATGTTGCTGTGATTCTAGAACCGGTATTTTAAATGCCAGTGGAGTCACCAATGGTGAACAGGTATCAGTTGAACTTCCAGACTAAGACAAGGAAGAAAGAGCGAGAGACTACGTCAAAAATATTAAAGTCACTAAAAACCTTATGAATAGCAGTGGAATACTGGCAGCACCAGAATACTGAATATTGAAATATGACAAAGAGCACCACAGTATTGTCAGATATAGTGCTAGAAAATAAAATCTTCTGGTTAGATGGTACTCAAAATACACCAGGGAAGAGATGCCTCTTAACAGTAGAGCTGACCATGATGTGGTGAATATAATAAAGCTTTCAGGACTTACATCTGTTGATGGAGCACAACTTAAAATAAAGAGAAACAGCTATAAACATCAACTGAAAATCAGAATATGAATTGTAGGAAATGTGAATCTAGGAAAATTGAAAGTTATCAAAAATGAAATGGAACACATAAGCATTGATTGATATCCTAGGCATTAGTGAGTTCAAATGGACTCATATGAGTTACTTTGACTCTGATAATCACAAGGTTTATTATGCTGGGAATGACAAATAGATGAGAAATGGCACTGCATTCATCATTAAAAAGAATATTTCAAGATCGATTTTGAAGTACAATGTTGTCCGTGATAGGATAATAATCATGTTTGAATAATAATGTTATTCAAATTTATGAACCAACCACTTAAGACAGTGGTGATGAAACTGAAGAATTCTACCAAATCCTTCAATCTGAAATCGATCATACATGCAATCAAGATGTACTGATAATTACTGGTGATTGAAATGCGAATGTTGGAAACCAAGAGGAAAGATCAGTCCTTAGAAAATATGGCCTTGGTTATAGAAACAATGCTGGAGATCACATGATAGAATTTTCTAAGAACAATTAATTCATTGCAAATACCTCTTTTAAACAATATATAAGATGACTATAACATGAACCTCACCAGAAGGAATACACATAAATTAAATTGACTACATCTGTGGAAAAAGACAGTGGAAAAGCTCCATATCATCAACCAAAACAAGACCAGGAGCAGATTGTAGAAGAGACCATCAATTGCTCATATGCCAGTTCAGATTGAAGCTGAAGAAAAGTAAAACAAGTCCATTAGAGCCAAAATGTGACTTGAACATATCCCACCTGAATTTAGACCATCTCAAGAACAGATTTACTTATACACTAATGACCAAAGACCAGAAGAGTTGTGTATAATATCAGGAACATAATACAGGAAGAAAACATACGGTCATTAAGAAGAAAAGAAAGAAGGAAAAGACCAAAATGGAGGTCAAAAGAGACTCTGAAACTTGCTCTCCAGTATAGAGGTGCTAAAGCAAATGGAAGAAATGAGGAAGTACAAGACCTGAACAGAAAATTTCAAAAAGTAACTCAAGAAGAGAACAAGAAATCAATCAACATATTGCATTAGTCAAATCTGCTGCAAAAGACCTCTTTAAAGTGTTGAAGAGCAAAGTTGTCAGTTTGAGGACTAAGATGCACATCTGACCCAAGTTATGGTATTTTCAATAACCTCATATACATTTGAAAGTTGGACAATGAATAAGGAAGACTGTAGAAGAATTGATGTTTTGGAGTTATGGTGCTGGAGGAGAATATTAAAAGTACCATGGACTGCCAGAAGAACAAAGAAATCTGTTTTGGAAGAAATACAGCCAGAATGTTCCTTAGTGGCCAGGATGGCTAGACTTCATTTCTTATACTTTGAACGTATTATCAGGAGGGGCCAGTCCCTGGAGAAGGACATCATGCTTGGTAAAGTTTAGGGTAAGTGAAAAAGAGGAAGACTCACAATGAGAAAAAAAATTTACAGTGGCAGGAGCAATTTGCTCAAAGGTACCAATGATTATTAGAATGGCGCAAAACTGGGCAGTGTTTCATTCTGTTGTGCGTAAGGTCAGTATGAGTCAGTACCAACTCGAAGGTACATAAAAATAACAACAACAAATCAGGAGAGTCCCGTCCTTGGAAAAGGACATTATTATGCTTGTTAAAGAAGAAGATACCCAACAGATGGATTGGCATAATGGCAGTAACAATGAGCTCATACACAATGATTGTGAG
This sequence comes from Chrysochloris asiatica, assembly GCF_000296735.1. Taxonomy (NCBI): domain Eukaryota; kingdom Metazoa; phylum Chordata; class Mammalia; order Afrosoricida; family Chrysochloridae; genus Chrysochloris; species Chrysochloris asiatica. The sequence goes on from NW_006408537.1 coordinate 11,127,015, forward strand.
GATGCCGCAGGGCACAGTTGTGTTTCATACTGTTGTGTTTATGGTCACATGAGCGACAATTATTAAGGAGAAAATTTCTCATGATAAATTTAAAACTACTTTTAATGTCTCTAGTGTATCTAGTCATGTGATACTGATTCAGTTTCAGAAGAGACTATTAAACTAATTAATTCATAATTTATACCAATAAAACTTTCACAAAAGATTCTGATACCTGCTCTCTGGAAAGTTTGGAGTCAATAAGACACAAAACTTATTTAAAACACACATAGATATTATCTAGTTACAGTTTAAGGTCTGATTTTGGAGTCCTACTGTGATGCTGTGGGATAAGCACTGGACTGTTAATTGCAAGGTCAGCAGTTCAACCCTACAAGCTGCATCTTGGAAACCCTATTAGGGTCACTGAGTTGGAACTGACTCAGTGGCACTTAACAACAAGTCTGATTTGAAAGTGTCAACTATGTAGCAAGGAGGGCCTATCATCTACCTCAGATAATTAACTAAGGGAAGCCTGAGGAGATGTTTCTGAGGCAATGATGGGGCCAGGGCCTAAGAGAACCAGAAGGATGACGAGAGATTTTAGAATCTTGACTATCCCTTCCCCACTCTACCATGCATCGAATAAGCATTATAGCAAGTCATCATAAACAAAGGTTTATATTCTCCAGATCAATTCTGGTTGCAACAAGGTTATAAATGACTTGTCTGAGAACTAGAAAACACCTCCTAAATAATCCTCAAAGAGTCCTGATGGCATAGTGTGTTCAGTGTTGAGCTGTTAACCAAAAGGCCGGCAGTCCAAATCCACCAGTCACTTCTCCAGAGGAAGATGTGGCAATCTGTTTCCACACAGATCTTGGAAAACCCTAAGGAGTAGCTCTATTCTGTCCCACAGGGTTATAATGAGTAGGAATTTACTCCATGGCAGTGGGCTTGGTTTTGGTTTTAAAAGACCGCACATTTGGTGGTGGTTATGTGCCGTGGAGTCGGTTTTGACTCATAGAGACCCTGTACAGGTTTCCAAGGCTGTAAACTTTTATGGGAACAGAAAGCCTCATCTTTCTCCCACAGAACAGCTGGTAGTTTCGAACTGCTACATGGTAGAGAACCTTAATGTTTGCCTGCCTGGTTGTTACAGTAACTTCCTAGCTGGTTTCTCCATCTCCATTTTCTCTCTGATCCAGCCTAACTACAATGTTGCCTGGATTATTTTCTCCCAAATAAGTCTGATTATTTAATTTTCTTTCTTAAAAGCCTCTGTTGGAATAAAGAACAAATAATATACCCCATTTATTGAGTTGTTGTTATTAGGTGCCATGGGGTTGATTCTGACTCCCAGGGATGACTCTCTGTATAAGGTTTTCTGTGCAGGCTGCAAATCTTTAAGGGAGCAGACAGCCCAGTCTTTCTCATCTTTCTCCCCTGGAGCAGCTGGTGGATTTGAATTGCTGAGTTTGTTGTTAGCAATAAAATGCTAATCCTACTGTGCACCTTTGACCTTACAAGTTGATACCTTTAAAGTCAGCTTTTCTCTATGGATTCTGCTTTTTTTGATGCTGGTGTTTCAGATGGGATTTCTTGCTTAAATTATAACACCCTAGAATTTACTCCCAAATTTCTTCACTGAGCTTGTGCTTAACAAGGCTAGTCTCAGTCCCCAAATTTAATACTTTATAGCCAATAAGTATATGTGAGATATAAATGAACAAATGATGTTGTTGTTGTTAAGTGCCATCGAGTCGGTTCCGACCCATAGTGACCCTGTACAGGGTTTCCGAGGGTGTAAATCTTTACGGGAGTAGAAAGCCTCATCTTTCTCCCGCAGAGCAGTTGGTAGTTTCGAACCGCTGACCTTAAGTTTCGCAGCCCGATTCGTAACCACTACGCTACCAGAGCTCCTAGTCATTTTTATTAACACAATGTGCTGTCTAGAAATAACTATACTTGAAAAGATACATATAAATAAATATAGTTATAGGACAAAAAATTTAAACATAAGCAAAAAGACGAGAAGAAAATCAACTAAAATATTAACAAAGGCTCCCTTTCTCTTTTTTCATTCTGCTGACATTGCAGAATATGTCTGATACTACAATGTACTGGAAAGTAAACGTTCCTTAAACATTTGAAACTTCATCAGTAACAGTAGTATCACCATATTATATCTGCTGAATTTTAGTTCTATACTCAGTATGATTGGGTTCAGGGGCAGGACACAAAATGTTCCAAATGAAATAGCACAAACAAGATGAAATTTAATTTCCTTTTCATGGAAGAATTTAAATAGATGGTTCAGAACTGATATGACTCTTCAAATGCCAGCTCTTTTTATAACCATTGTTCTATCCTTCATGATTTTGATCTCTGGTTGTTTTTGTTAGGTTCTGTGAGTTGGCGCCAACTCATAGTAACCTTATGCACGATAGAATGAAACACTGAGCAATCTTGGTCATCCTCACAATTGCTGTTACCCTTGAGCCCATTGCTGCTTCCTTTGTGTCAATCCATCTCCTCTTTTTCACTGACCCTCTACTTTATCAAGCATGATGTCTCTCTCTAAGGACTGATCCCTCTTCATAATATTTCTGAATCATGAGAGATGAAGTCTTGCCATTCTGACTTCTGAAGAGAATTCTGGCTCTTCTTCTTTAAACAGATTTGTTTGTTCTTCTAGCAATCATGACATTTTTAATATTCTTCTCCAATATGACAATGTTCCGCTGCTATTATAAGGTTTACAATGGCTAAACATTCAGCATTCCTAGTCTGTGTCCGTCTGGAAACTCATCTAAAACCTGCCTACCATGGGTATGGTGGTGGTGGTGGTGGTGGTGGTGGTGGTGTGTCGTGCAATCGGTTCTGACTCATCGGTTCCAACTCATATCAACCCTGAATTTGGTTTCCGAGGCTATAAATCTTTGTGGGAGCAGAAAGTCTCATCTTTCTCCCGTAGAACAGCTGATAATTTCGAACTGCTGAATTTGGGATTAGCAGCCTGACTCATAATCACTACGCTACCAGAGCTCCTTACCATGGGTGCATTTAAAATACTGGTGGCATAGCTTTCAGCATCACAGCAAAATGCAAGTCAACAGGGTATAGCAAACTAACAGATAAGCAGTGGATCTCTGGTTTTGGCAATTGCATAGAGAGTTGCACGTAGAATAAGAGCTAAAGGGCCTGCTATATCATCTCTTAAGGGCCTTGGGTAAAACAGTTTGCACTTCATTACCATTCTAAATGTTGGCAGTTTGAATTTATCAGATAGCACTGCAACAAAATAAAAGGTTCGGTGATCTGCTTCTGGAACGATTGTTTTTGTTGTTAGGTGCCATCAAGTCGGTTCCAACTCATAGCTACCCTGTATAGGGTTTCCAAGAAGTGGCTGTAGTGTTTGAACTGCTGACCTTTTGGTTCAAACTGACTTTGTGGTCCAGTGCATTACTCTGCATCGTCACACCAAGAAAATCCTATGGAGCAATACCACAGGATTTTCAACACATGGGGTCACCATGTGTTGACAATGAAGTGAAAGTAATGTTTTGGCTTTTTTAAAACACATATTATTCCTTAAGAAAGGCTTTTAGAAATTGCTTTAGAATGTTTTCAATGGACTAGAATTTAGGCACATGTCCCCACCTAACTCAATTCCGGATTTCCATGGACATAGCTAAACGAAAGAGAGGTATTGTGGCTTTTGCTGATGTTGTTGTTGTTAAGTGCCATTAAGTTGTCTCATAACAACCATGTACAGGGTTTCTGAGGAGCAGCTGGTGAATTTGAACCACAAACCTTTCATTTCAAACTGACTTTGTAATCCAAACCAGCACTCCATAGAGAGATATTTTTTAAGAGAAAATTCATCATTTCTGCCACTGTAATGAAAATTCTGCAAATTTTGAAATATGGTTATAGAATTTAATTTGAGCAATTTTGTTTTTCCTATGATAATACTACTATAATTTCTATTTTTTCTTCTGCCTTCTTGTTTTCTTAACATCTCCTTTTGCTTGTATAACCTTGATTTACATTTATTAGTTAGTTTAGGATTTTTTCATTTGTTTCTTTAATTTTTTAACTTTATATTTGCTCAACACCAGAACATGATCCATTTTATAGATTCTTAGACAAGTACAAGAATTAAATATGTAAGTATTCAACTGTTCAACATACCATTTAATTAGTTTATAGTATTCTAATTATTACATTGAGCCTTGGTATGGCATTCTAGGATAAGCAACGGACTGCTAACTTCAAGGTCAGCAATTCAAACCCACCAATGCTCTTGGTAACCCTACACAGGGTTAGAACTGGCTCAATGACATACAAAAATAACTATTATTACATTGCTTATAATTATATAGTTCAATTACATGTGTTCTTAGTCCTTTGAAATCAATATAGACTATTTTTTTAAGTAAGCAGAATTTGAATAAAAATTGAGCTTAACTTAATAAAAACAAATTAATAACATTCTCTCCTTTTAAGTCATTCACATTGCATTATCAATCATAACTTTTAAAATAAAAGCTGATTTCCTCCCTTTTAAAAACTTTAAGTCTGGGCTATAACAAAGGTGTATCAAAAATTGGTTGCTTTTGAAGATGAACTCTGAGATTTTAAAATAAGTTACGAAAATGTTTAGGGGAAAGAAAAATCTTCTTGATAAAATTAAATTAGTCAAATATATTAAACAAGAAATTGAAGACCATTATTATCTACAGAAAGTTAATTAATTAAGTAGATGACTTAATGCATGTAAAAGTAGTCCTGAATTCTGTTCTGAGACATCTGTCATAAATTGGTACTGGTGTTAAGGAGAATACTTTTTTTTTTTAGTGTTCACTATTATTGCCTTTTATTATCAAAATCCTTATAAATCAGATTTTTACTTGACTTTGGGAACTGGAAACACTATATACAAATTTACAGATATATTTTAACATTGTATTTAGTACATATTACCAATGACAAGATGTTAAAGAAATAAGAAAAAGAGCCCTAAGTGAGGTTCAATGCAACTCAAATAAGTTGTAATTTGTGTACTATCTGTACTGGTTTTTGGATTTAATAGTACAGGAAATTCTGGGAGACCATGTGCCTTCTATGCCATAAATGTGAAAGGAAAGAAGCTATTTAATAGAAGAAATGGCTCCCCTATTTATTAACTTGTATTTACATACAGTACTGATAAAAATCCCCAAAGCAATGACAGTGACTTCCATCTCCACTAACTTTCTAACGCTTTCAGAATAATAAAAAATGCTACAGGAACAATTAAATAAGATAGCTACAGCACTGAAAACAATAGAATAATAAAAACATTTTTATTAATAAGTCTGAATAAACCAAGTGCTCATTTTATTTTCATACTGTAATCGTTAGGAGTTTGTCAACTTGACAAGGCCAGGATTTCCAGAGATTTTGCAATTGGGGTGTACTTATTCTCATTTTGATGAAACCTAACACAGGCATAATTAGCTCTATGAATTGAAGGTATGCTTCCTTGGGGATGTGGCCTGCTCCTAATATAATGGACAAGCAGAAGGAACTCTCTCTCTCTCTCTCTCTCTCTCTTCCGCTAGGGACCTGGGACTGCAATTGTAAGCTCTTGCCTTCATAATACACTTTT
>NW_006408537.1:11133182-11138654 GCF_000296735.1 Chrysochloris asiatica
TGGAGTATGAGCATTTCCCTTGATATAAATTTCTATATATATATATATTTCACTGGTTTTGCTTCTCTAGAAAACCCAGTCTAACACATATATAATGATGTCTCATGTCCTAAGTTTTGAATGGAGGGGGCTTGCTCTCCTCTCTTAGTTTGATTCCTCAAGTAGAAATTATTAGGAGATTTGCCATTTCCTTGAATAAGTGAAGATTAATCATACATGTTGTCCCATACTCTAAACATATAAAAGGTTTACCTCTTAAGGTATTAGGATCATTTGATTTTGATTAGTTATTGAGGGACAGTTACCATGTAAGGAATAACTGCAGAGACTATGGAAACTATTTTGGTTCAAATCCCAGCTGTGCTAGGTACTAGCCATTTTATCTGTGTTTACTTAATTACTTACATATCTTAGCTTCTTCCACATTTGCCAGATGGATATCATGTGCCTCACAGCGTTTATATGATGACTAATAAATGCGTGTGTGTGCGTGCACATTTATATACATGCACATTTATATACATCAGACATTTGTATATAAAAAACCCATAAAACTTGGTCCAGCTGATTTCAGACTAGCTGCAACTGATGATTCCTAGCAGGTTCCACACCATGTATTGTTTCTCTATTTCTTTTCCCGAAGCTTGGGAATACTATTCAGTCCACACAGACACAACCCAGAGGATCAAGGGAAGTCAATACATACCCTAGGGGCCATCAGTCCATGGATAAATGCCCAGTCTTCCTGTCCTTTGGTGGGATAATTCTACGGTACCCTCCACAGAGTTCCTTAGGGGGTTCCCAGTGAAACTGTCCCTCATTTCCCAAGGAGTAACCAGCTTATTAACAGATACCTTATTGATTTTCTTCTTTACTCTGTCACACTCAGATCACTCCCTAAATGTTTGTTCTTGGAATCTTTACCTAAATAAACTGCTTTTGCCAGGAAAATGACTAAGACAACCATTATTATTATCACCTACATCTATGCTTTTTGCTCAACACCTTAATATTTTAATTTTTTTGTATCTCCTCTCTCTTCTGCTCCTCCCATTACAACCATTATCAACATTGAGATAACAATCCTGTGTTTTTGTGTCCAAGCTTTACTGGTAGGATAGTGAAGAAGATCCAGCATTGATTTGTCTAAACCTGTTGGCTAATGTATTTATCTGCTAATAGTGGGAACAAAGCCTCCTTTACTTTTACTTCCTTGCAATAATCAATTTATTTATTTTTACCTAAGGCAGATGGCTGAGTTTGAAGAAAGTACCCTAAATCTTTATAAAGCCATTTAAATGTCTCATGGTTTTAATTTATCTGTAAACAGAACAGAACCCTTAGATAAAATAAAAAGCTCATGTTACAATGTTTGTTTCTTTTTATTTTAAACGATGATTGTGAAGTATTGCTTATTTTAGAGGTAAGTTTTATTTTGGCATACATCTTTTACTTCTTAGGTTTGGAAGACGGTAGATTTAGAAGGTAGATTTTAGAAGCTCTCTTCCTGGTTTATTGAATCTCTGTTGTTTTGTTTGATAAGGCTATCCCTTTTTCCCTCTGCTTGTCCCTAGGTATAGTTTCCTATAAGAATCCCTGGTGGCAGAGTGGTTAAACACTCAGCTACTAAAGGAATGGTTTGGAGTTCAAACACACTAGCAGTTCCATGGGACAAGGGGATGCTATTCTGCTTCCATATAAATTACATATGGATTATAGAGTTGGAAACTCTATGGGGCAGTTAGTTCTTCTCTGGCCTGTAGGCTGCTATGAGCCAGAAACAACTAGAAACTAATGGGTTGATAAGTATTTCCCTGCTCGGTTGTCAATAGCTGTGACTTAAAAGACATGAAAACACTTAAGGAAATTCAACCTTACTCCCGGAATTGCTAAAGGTATAATGGAGTCAGCTCTATAATGCAATAGTCTTGTTAATCCTTCAGTTTTTTGTGCACATAATGCTGGAGGGAAGGATTTGAGAAGAAATTCAAATTCCTGCCAGGAATACTGGAACTATACAAGAAGTTGTGCTTCTAAAAATTTTAAACAGATGAGTACTGTTCCAATGTACAGAGTCCATAAAAAAAAAACACAGTATTCTTGCTTTGGAGCACACTTAATCCTAAAATAATATAGCAATTGCTATAACGATGATGTTAGTAAGTGCTGGTGAGTCAGTTCCAACGTTGTAGGATTTTTAAGGAGCAGTTGGTGGGTTTAAACTACTGACTTTGCACTTCAGTGCTTATCCTAATGGGCAAAAACAGGACTATGGTCTGAAATCGACTTTCATTAAGTAGTCAGTCTTCTTGGATATCCTGTGATTTTGGTCTTTTCCTTCTTCTTTTTTTTTTTTTTTTCTTCTTCTTCTAAGACTTATGTTGTTAAGTTCCGCCAAGTCGCTTCCGACCCATAGCAACCCTGTACTGGGTTTCCGAGGCTGTAAATCTTTACGAGAGCAGAAAGCCCCATCTTTCACCCGCAGAATAGCTGGTAGTTATGAACTGCTGACCTTGAGGTTGGCAGCCTGACTCATAACCACTATGCTACCAAAGCTCCTTCTGCTAATTATAATGCTAATTATAGCAATGAATAAATCCACTCTGATCTCAGTAGTGTTCTTGTTATGTGCCATAGAGTCAGTTCCGACTCATAGCGACCCTGTACAGGGTTTCCGAGGCTGTAAACCTTTATGAGAGCAGAAAGCCTCATCTTTCTCCCACGGAACAGCGGGTAGTTTTGAACTGCTGACATTGAGATTAACAGCCTGATTTGTAACCATTACGCTACCAGAGATTGACACCAGTAATTTTTTGAATTAATATTTCAGGAGTAAATTATAGAATTATGTGTTGAGTAAGTCTTTGATATAATCCCATGCTACCATACTATCGGATTGATGGCGTGGTGCTGTAGGATAAACACTTGACTGCTAACCACAAGGTTAGCAGCTCAAATCCATCAGCTCCACTATAGGTACCTGGTGTGTCCTGGTGGGGTGCTGCAGGTTAATGCTATGGACTGCAAAGTCAGTGGTTCAAATTCACCAGCCACTGCTCAGAAACCCTTTACAGAGTTGTTATGAGTTGGAACCAACTCAACAGCACTTAAGAACAACAACACATGTCTATACCTTATCATGAATGACATTTAATCATTTATGACAATGTTTAACTTATAGTTTTGTAAATTAGTTACATAAAAAGGACCATCATAATACACTCATGAAATATTAAGAGAAAGGTTTAATCACTCTGAACATTTTGAACTTCTTTTTGTTATATAGATAGCAAAGCATTGATATTGTTTAGTGCCGTCAAGTGGATTCTGACTCATAGTGACCCTGAGTCAGGTTTCCAAGCAGTGGCTGGTGAGCTTGAACCTGTGATGTTGCAGTTCAAAGTGACCTTGCAGTCCAGCGAATTAACCTGCAGTGCCACAACAGGACATAACAGACATATATAGTGGAGGAAGACAAACAAACAAGCAGAAAACAAGGCTGACCTAAGGTTTCTGTATCCTTCGCCTGTTCCTTCAAAATAATTTCCTTTGAATTTTGATAGAACCTATGATCAATCTTCCCATACATAACAAAAATATAATTACAACATTAAAAAAAAAATCTAACAATAAAAATTGCCACAATATCTTTAAGAAAAATCATGTTAGTCATATATAGATATTGCTGCCAGAATGAACCCCAGCAACTTATACACACAGAAGTTCACTTTCTAGTTTTGGAATTGATTGAACAGTATGATCTCATAAACCTCAAGCAGTGCAATGCTGATGTGATTATAAATCATCCCTGGCAACCTCTGCTGTCTGTAATGCTTTGAAATTCATGATATCTAATAACCATCTTCACTAAAAGATAAAATACAACATGATGGAGATTTTTCACTGAACGTGGCATTGTTCTTTGTGCATAACAAATCTATGCAACTTGTAAACTGCATCATTTATTATATATTATGTTATGTTATATAATTTCATATCTTTTGTTTTCTTTGTATGCCATCTGCGATAGTTTGGAAGCAACAAATAATCAAAGATCAAGAAATATTGACTTACTTTGAAATAGCAAATAAATGTATTCAAGATTGGCATCAGAACCTGGTTTTAAATTAGTGGAATGTCAAATAACTAGACTTATTAGATTGTATTTATGTCTTTGACATAACCAAGTTAGCCCTTCAGAAGCACTCATTTTAACTCTCCATTCTATATTCCTTTTCATAATGATCAGAAGCTAAGCGATTGAATATTTTATTCTAAGACTCTCCCCCACAATTTTGAAAAGCAAAGCAATATAATGGACAATAGAATTAAGCATTCTGAGTTTCATGTGTTATTAAGAAAAAGGTTTAAAATATACTCTAGACATGCTTCATTTTTTGTTAATTCCTACATAAGCATGTCCAAATCTGTAGGCTTATAAATAAAAAAGAGTGCATAGCTTTGTAATTAATACAGAGGAGAGAAGACATGAACATTTACATAATGTTCATTTCATTGTTGTTGTTAAGTGCTGTGGAGTCGGTTCCAACTCTTAGCAACCCTGTATACGGTTTCTGAGGAGTTACTGGTAAGCTTGAACTGTGGTTCAAACTGACCTTGCAGTCCAGTGCATACAAAACATGTTTCTCTATATCTAGTGACCTAATCTATAAAACTTAAGAAAAACTTACATACTGTTTCTACAAGTGGAGGATTTTTAACATAAAATCTTCTTTGATAAATCAATCAAGCATAAAATTCATGACTTTAATTAATTTCAATATATATTTTTTCAAGCACATGAAAAATAGTTACAAAATTATTTAAATTTTTCGGTGTGTTTCAAATTCTAATAATAAAATTGGACAAAAAATGATCACACATCAGGGCATAAAGCAAATCTCAAGAAATGTAAAAATTGTGTCTTCTAGAAAATAAATTCATACATATAACAACATATTAAAAATCAAAAAGAAAACAATTAAAAAACATCATTACTGTCAAAAATTTAAAACATATATATGTCATGAGTCAAAAGAAATTATAATGGAATTGAAAGTATTAAACACTAAATGAATAGTAAAAACACCATATACAATGACTCTGAGAAACAGCTTCATGATAATGGAAGAACAATATGTAGATTTTAATGATATAAAGTATTTTAGGAGGATGAAAATGAGTGATGATGTATAATTTAAGATGGTATCCAACTTAAGAAGTTAGATGAGGCATGGCTTGATGGCAGCTAGGGTGGAGGTGCAGTGAAGGTCACCATCAGCAATAACACAGAATACCAGGCAAAGCAGATCCAGGGCAGAGCTCTAAAACTCGGAACCACAGAGATAGGAATATTTTAAAGGTTTGAAGGCTTATAGCTTGTGGAGTCTGGAGCTGAAGTAAAAAATTGCGTACTTTTGAATCTGCCAGGCCGGACTCAGAGGCCTGAGCCAACATCCTGGGCGAGACCAA
>NW_006408537.1:11140799-11151798 GCF_000296735.1 Chrysochloris asiatica
TAGATTAGCTAAGAGAACATATTATAAATGTAGTCAATAATAAAATTGAAAAGTAGAGTAATATAAATAATTTTATGCCAATAAATATTGAAATTTGAATTAAAAACATAAAAATTACTAGAAATAATTTTATAAGAAACCTCTCTAATGTTGTTTTCTGATAGTTAATTGTATGTGTTAGCTGGGCTAGGGTTTAATAGCCAGAATATATAAAGAGATCCTACTTTACAAGTCAACAAAAAAGACAAATAACACTAAATATGGGCAAAGAATTTTAAGAGACATTTCAAAAGGACTCCAAACAAGATAAAATTTTGTTCAGTTATGGTCAATGAATGGAAATCAGAACATATTCTCATTTTTAACATATGAGTTAGGTGGAAAGATAGCCAGACTAGCAAAACTTACAAGTTAAAGCTCTGGAGTAGGAGACTCAGAAGTGGAATAGTGGGTTATTTCATCAGACTGATGTGGAGATTGGATTATTGTCAAGATTGTGGAGAGCAACATATATTCAAAGCAGTATGGTTGGCAGCCAACAATGAGTATGAGTAGGGCATCATTGTTTCCAACACTGCTAATCAAGAGGTTTGGTTGTTATACAAAATGCACAGTGCTTTTGTTTTCTGAAAAACCTATTAAGTTCCTAGCAGGGCATCAACCCATACCATTTCCCATTCTGACTCACCCGCATTCTACAAATTCTAATCCATTATGGTCTTATTTTATCAGCCATGACTAAACCAGTAACAACTGCATTTCATTAAGGAAAATATACAAATAGCCAAAAACGCAGGAAGGTATTTTGTAGATGTGGTTAAAATTTACAATCAGTTAATTTTAATTGAAAATTACCAACACCAATCAGCTGAAGGCCTTTAAAACATATATTGATGATTTTAGGAAAAGAGGAATTATGCTTTAAGCAGGCAACACAGAAATCCTGTCTGAATTTATATCTTGCCAGACTTCCTTAAAGATTTCAGATTCAAGATTGTAATATTAACTCCTTCCTGAATTCCCAGCCTATTGGCAGATTTGAGACTTGTCAGTCCCTAAATCACATGAGCCAAATCATTAAAATAAATCAATTACTCTCTCTCTTTCAAAAGATGTCTATCCACCATCTATCTATCTATCTATCTATCTATCTATCTATCTATCTATCTATCTATCTATCTATCTGTCTGTCTATCTCTAACACTTGTCTGCTAGTTTGTTGTATTGTGGTAGCTTTCATGTAGCTTGGATGCTGGAAGCTATGCCACCTGTATTTCAAGTGCCAGCAGGGTCAAACATGGTGGGTAGGTTTCAGTGGAGCTTCCAGACTAAAACAGGTTAAGAAGGATCAGGCAATCTACTTAAAATAAAAACAACAAAAGACAAGTCTTGTGAAAACTGTATGAATTACTGTGAAACATTAATATAGTGTCAGAAGACTAATCCCTCATATTGGAAGGCACCAAAGATATGACTGAGGAAGAGCTGCTTCCTCAAAGTATAATTGAACTTAATGATGTGGATGAGGTATGGCTTCAGAACCTTCATTTTATGATGTGGTATAACTAAAATGAGAAGGAACAGTTGCAAATGTTTGTTAGTCATTGAAATGTGGTATGCACAAAGTATTCATCAAGAAAACTAGGAATAATTAAATGAAATGATTGAAGATTAATCTTCTAGGTAAGCTGAAATAGACAAGCATTGACTATTTTGAATTGGACAATCATATATATGGTCTACTGTTGTGGTGTTGCTGGTTAATGCAGCAAACTGCAAAGTTGGTTTGGGCCATTAAGGCCAGCAGTTCTAACTCACCAGCTGTTCCTTGGAAACCCTGTATAGGGTCGCTATGAGTCGGATCCTGACTCTATGGCACTTAGCAACAACAATGCCAGGAATGACAAATTGAATAAAAGCAGCATCACATTCATTGTCAAAAAGAACATTTTAAAGTCTATCGTAAAGTACAATGCTGTCAGTGATAGAATGATATCAATATCCTTACACAGATCAGTTAATATGATTACTATTCAAATTTACACATCAACCTTTAATGCTAAAGATGAAAAAAACCTGAAGATTTTAATCAACTTCTGCATACCATACATACATATGTAATTATTACCAGGTCCTTGTTAAGTTCCATTGAGTTGATTCTGACCCATAGCAACCCTGTATAAGGTTTCCAAGGAGCAGCTGGTGAACTTGAACCACTGACCTTGCAGTCCAAACAATTTTGCAGTCTAATGCATTAGTGCACAGTGCCACACCAGGACTCTCCTTATGCCTTAATCTACCTTGTTCTGGGTAGATTAATGCATAAGGAACACCAGAAAAACTTTAGAAGTCTGTTTTTACCACTTCAGATTAGGAAATATTTTCTTAAATGAAACAACAACAAAAAAATCACATTCTGTAAGAGGAAATCATAACAATATTCAAATTCACCCTATTAATCAAACAGCATAAATATTAAAAATATGACTTACAAGTCAGTGGAATATATATATAATATAAAACTGACAAATAATTATCTAGACTATATAAAGACATATCTTCTGTATATTTTAGAAACAACTGCAAAAGATAAGAAAACCAATAGAAAATCAGGCAAAAGATACTCAAGTATTTCCCAGAAGAGGATCTAGAAACAATCAATAAATATATGAAAGCATAATTAACCTCATTATTAATCATGACAATGCAAATTAAAAACACAATAAAATTTGATTTCACATTTGATTAGTTGGCAAGACTCTAGAGTAATCGAAACTACAGTATACTAGGTAATTTAGTGTATCTACTTAGAAAAACAATTTATCTCTAAAAGTTCAACACATTCTCATGTTTTATGATCCAGCTTGAGGAGGCATGCACAAGAATGGTCACAGTATTATTCATGAAAGCAATATATGAGAAATGATTCGAATGTCTATCCACAACTAAATAAACTTGTAAAATTCTGATATATCCACTTATTAGTGAAAATAAATTACAGCTAGAAGCATCAATATGAATAAGCCTTAAAATTAATAATGTACTTAGTCTGAATGTCTTTTTCATAAAATTCAAAAATAAACAAAACTAAATCAGATGTCATTTCGGGATACATAGATAATGTGATTAGATTAAAAGAAAAGCAAGGTAGTACTTATTAAAATCAGGATATTTTATACTAAAGGGGGTATGACTAGATAAGGAGTGTAAAGAATAGAGTCTTCCAGACTTACAATGCTTCATTTTTCAATCTGTGTTTTATGTGTGCTTACTTTATAAATGGAATCCTGGTGTGGCTAATGCACTTGACTCAAAAGTTGGTTTGAACAGCAAGGTCAGCAGTTCAAGCTCATCAGTCACTCCCTGGAAATCCTATACAGGGTTGCTATGAGTGAAACCAATTCACACGCACTTAACAACAACTTTATAAATATTAACATACTTAAATTTGCATACATTAATGATATAAACGTGCATATACAAGATGTTTTCCACAGTAATAAAGACAAATTTAAAGCACTTATAAGGATAATGGGGTTTTTGCATTTTTAATATTTGAAAATTGTCTTTGGCTGTATCATATTGTTTTTATATTAAATAGCAGAGGAATTGATTCATTTGTATACAGTTTTTTTGTTCAGATAAATAATAGTAATCGTATAAATTTAATAATAAACGTCCACCAAAAAAATGCTAAAGATTGAACTTTTTTCTAAGAAATATATTTGACACTTTACTTTCCAGAAATACCTTACTCAGAACATTTCTCAACAGTGCATAGAAATTGATACAGATTAAACAGAATCGCTAGCAGAACCAACACAAAAGTCATCTCTAATTTAGATGAGGAATTAATTAATTAATGCTATTTACTTCCTTCCTACCCAACATGTTTATATCTTTCTCCTTCATGTCCAAACCAGTAATTATTACTAAGTAAATATTTTGTTTGCCTAATCAGTAGTTCAATATGTACTTGGGTGACATTTTAACCTGTGTGTCACCATAGCAATGTTGATCTGGTAAAGAAAGTTATTTTACAAGAATACTCAGCTCAACATCTCTGATAAGATACAATCACATCTAAGTATTTCTGAAGATCTCAATAATGAACAATAAACTAAATTTAAACAATCAAATCTGAGCAATTGAGAAAACTAGGTGAGGCTTAATTAAACTAGATGTCTAGCATAGCTGTCTCCCATTTGCCTCAGTCTGGGGGTCAGCAGTCAGAATTCCTGATGCCATGATTTAAAAAGTCTCTCCAGATTTCTTGAATCATTCCATGTGAAGGTTCCACATCACTTTTGAACTGACTTCATAAAGTCATTCATTTAATAGATTTCGGATCTAGCAGGAAAGTCAGAGAAGTTTGGAACTAACTACATTAAAGGTAGTCTGAACTCTGCTGAGCTATATGGAAAGGCAATATGTATTCTGAGTTGGGGTCCTAAAAGGTGAAGTAGATCTTGTTATGTGTAAATGTGTGTGTGTATTTATGTAGGGTTGAATGGAAGAATGATTTGCATGTGGAATTAATACAAGGAGGTATGGAAATACAAATAATGTCTGGGCACGATAATAAAAAAATAAATAATAAAGCTGAAGGTAGGGTTTATGGAATAAGAATGCAAGGGAAAAGAGTACGAAGTCATTTGCTCACCTATGAAAGCTCAGTTCTGGGATTGTGGAGAGAATGTTGTTGTTAAGTGCCCTTGAGTCAGTTCTAACTAATAGTGACCCTGCATAGGGCTTCAGAGAAGCAACTGGTTAAGTTTGAACTGTTGGTTCAAACTGACCTTAAGGTCAAGTGCTTATCCTACAGTGCCACACCAGAGATCTTATAAGCATATTTCAGGGAGAAATAAGTGAAGTCATTCAATCCATTTCACTCATACCACACTCCTGTCTGAAAGTAATACTTTCCAAGAAATTGTACAATCTACATTGTCAGGACCAATTCAGGTTAAACACTAAGAAATTGGTTGCAATTCTGTCTCCTTAACTGCCTGTGCTTCACAGATCAGAAGGAGCCTTGAACAAGAAACTTCCCACATTTCCATGAAGCATCATGTCAATTGAATTGTATCACAACTCAAGTCTTTAAAAATCATACTTCTAGTACACATCAACTACAAATATGACTTCCCCCTTATTAACTTGATAATTATTTTCATTTCCATCTCTCTAATATAGTCCTGGACTCCTGGTGTGACGCTGTAGGATAATGCACTGGATTACAATGTCGGTTTGAACTGAAAGGTCAGCAGTTCAAACCACCAGTCACTCCTCTGAAACCCTATACAGGGTTGTGTGTATTTATGTAGGAATCGACTTGACAGTACTAACAATAACAGCAGTGGAGTCCAGATGTGGTGCTGTAGGATAAGAACTGGACTGGTAACTACAAGCTACGTGGTACAAATCCACCCACAGCTCCTTGGAAACCCTATGCAGGATTGCTATGTGTCAGAACCAACTCCATGGCACATAACAGCAATGACAACAATGACTCTAATAGTTAAATATAGATTAAAGCACAGTGTCACTGTGGACTAAGCACTGGACTTCAACCCACAAGCTCAGTGGTTTGAGCCCACCAGTTGCTCAGAGGGAGAAGGATGAGGCTTTCTTTTCCCACAAAGATTTAGAGCCTCACAAACCCTATATAGGGTCCCAGTGATTGAACCCAATTCAACAGCACTTAAAAACAACAATAGTTAATTCTACATTACTTTGCTTCTGAGGTCAAACTTTAGTCAGATGTAGTCACAAATAAGGTCAAACTATGGAGCAAATTTCGTCACAACTACATACCTTTAAGTCTAATCATAATCATTTTATTATATTCATTACGTCCTTATTACATTAGGTTCTTTTGTTGATGTTGTCATTTACCTTTGATTCTGATTTTTCCTGTTGATCTCCTGTGACGTTCATGTTGATGTTAGGTGCCGTCGTCGGTTCTGATCATAGTGACCCTATGTTCAACAGAACGAAACACCACCCGGTCCTGCGCCACGATTAATGCTATGCTTGAGCCCATTGTTGCTGCCACTGTGCCAATCCATCTTGTTGGAGGGCTCCCTCTTTTTCTGTCCCTTCATTTTATCAAGTATTATGTCCTTTTCTAGGAATTGGTCTCTCCTGATAATATGCCCAAAATATGAAATGAAGTCTAGCCATCTTGGCTTCTAAGTAGCATTCTGATTGTACTTAAAACACAGATATTTTTGTTCTTCTGGAAGTCCATGGAACCTTTAATATTCTTTGTTAACACTGTAACTCAAAAGATGGAGTCATCTTAAAAGACTTGAGATTTTTTTTAAATGTTAAAAAGGGAAGCACTATTTATTTATTTAGTATACATGAAGCAGGAAAACCTACTGGCACAGTGGTAAGCACAGCTGCTAACCTAAAGATCAGCGGTTTGAACCTCCAGGCATTACACAGGAGAAAGATGCGGTGATATGCTTCCGTAAGGACTTCCAGCCTTGGAAACCCTATAGAGGAGTTTTACTCTGTCTTTCTAGGGTTGTTAAAAGTCAAATAGATTTGAGGGCAATGGGTTTGGTTTTAGTTTGGAATAAAAGAAGTATCCTGCAGCAGGAGGAGCTGACAAATAAATGACCAACTTGAAAGATTAGATTTTGTAACGTGTTCCAATTCCTCACTTTATGGCCTATGAGCCATTACCTTGAAATTCAGTTGTTCCCTCTCTGCCTTACTGATTGCTGAAGTCTCTAAGTGGCCTTAATGTCAAATCTAAGGTGCTAAATTTTATAACAAGATCAATTTCCACAACATTTTTACTGCCAAATACATTTTTTAAAGGATGCATTAAATTTGAGTCTGTCTAAAGCCTGATGGCTAACAGGCTCTTTGAGAAGAAAACAAGTAGCATACTTGTGTGAATATTTATCTGACAGTAGCTCACAATACTAGATTATTACAAATGACAGCAACAAAGCACTACGAGTGAAATGACACAGGAGAATTCATCATCAGAAGTAGGTAGCTTCATAGAATATTGGTATTACTGTACCTACATTCTTCTAAAAAAAATGTGAGTATCCAAGTTCATTTATCATTTAGTAAGACACTCACCTGCACAGTGCCTTCCTTACTTAGCCTTCAGAGGCTTTGCTGAAAATAAGATTTTTTTTTTCTTTAAAGGAATTCAGCTGTTGCAGTGAGTGATTTTTCTGCATCACATATCTGTCTTTAAATTAAAAGGGCACGTGGGTTTTTATATGAAAACAATGCTATGAAAACTGCCATCTCTGAGAACTAACAGTCTAAAGTTGACATGACTTTATGTACTGTTTAGTTCCTCCTCTTTGATGTACAGCTCCATCAGAAAAGGAAATAAATGGCCTCAGAAAAAATTATAGTATTCAAAATCCCAGGACTGTTTTTAGCAAACGTTATAGAAATAGGCTTTGTATAAACTTGATTCTGCTATCTGTCATGATGCAAAAATACAGTGGGTGCTACACATTAAACCAAGTATCAGAAAGTTCTGGCCCTTGGACCAAATCTGTCCCCAACACCTGTTTTTATTGGAATAAATTTTATTGGAATATAATTACTCTCATTCATTTATTATTATCTATGGATGTTTTTGTACCAGTGGCAGAGGGGGGTAAATTGTCTGTGACAATATTGACAGATATTTTCTTGTCCACATAGCTAAAAATATTTACTAACTGGTCCTTTACAGGAAAAGTTTGCTGACCCCTGCACTGGACCAACATTCCTGTGTACTCAGTAGATGTCTTGGTTCTGATCTGATTGAAGGACTTGAAGGACCAGGAAGAAAGATTGTAACCCAGAAGGGAAGAAAAAGTCTAGAATATATACTGGGGTAAAGACAATCACAAAGTGTTTACAGAAGTGTCATGTTAATGCTTTTCTACAATCAAGGCAAAGGAAGACACTGGGAGGAGAACAAGAGTTAAAGACAACAAAGGTAATCACTATTAAGTACACAGTCCTACAATTAACAGTATATAGGTAGACACGCAAGCTGAGCAGTTGTAGGAAGGCAAATGGGACTACACCTAGAAGTAGGGGATACTTCTACATATGTATTTACATATGCTACATATATCCATAAATGTAGTATGACACGTTGTTGTTGTTAGTGACATCCATTCAGTTCCGACTCATTCATCCCTGTACAGGGTTTCCAAGAAGTGACTGGCAGGTTAGAACTGCTGTCTTCAGGTTAGCAGCTCATTTCTTATGCTACAGCACCACACCAGGACTCCAGTGGAGCATGTTGTTGTTAAGTACTGTTAAGTTGGTTTTGACTCATGTTGTTGTTGTTATGTGCCATGGAGTCAGTTCTGACTCATAGCGACCCTGTACAGGGTTTCTGAGGCTATAAATCTTTACGGGAGCAGAAAGCCTCATCTTTCTCCTGTAGAACAGCTGATAGTTTTGTACTGCTAACCCTGAGGTTAACAGCCCGATTCATAACTACTATGTTACCAGAGCTCCTTAGTGACCATCTATTGCATGCCCAAGGAGCATATGGTGAATTTAAACTGCCGATCTTGCAGTTCAAACCAACCTTTTGGCTCGGTGTGTTATCCCACAGTGCTACCACCAGTGGGGCATACAAGAGGAATATTTATGAAAACTTCTTAGCCATAACCAAACACTTTGAAGGAATGAGTCACTAGGCTTTGGACACAAAATCTCAGGGGGTATCAAAATCATTTGGCATAACATACTCCACAAAAGTAATGTTCTGCATCCTACTTCAGCGAGTAGCTACTCACAGTGGTCTTAAAATTGTTGGTCTCTCCTTGTGTGAAAGAAAGAAGAAGAAAGATAATAAAAGATCCATAGAAACAATATAAAGGACTAATGAACTAAGTGAATCTCAGTCTCTTCATCCCTGAGACCAGAAATAGATAGTACCCAAGTACCCTTACCAGCCAATCTCACAGGCATCACAACTGAAGGGGAAAAACTGAGGAACAAAACACAAAACCATAAAAATGATTGATTTGATATAAACTCCTGGGACCCCTGAGATTATGTTCCTAATTCACTTTCAAGACTAGAACTCACCTCTATGGTTTAACCTTTTGCCAAACCATAGTCCGGCATGTAAGCTGAACAATAATACCAGGGAAATATGGATTCCTTAGACAATCGATTCTAGGAGATCAAAAGGGCTACATATGTCCAGGGATAAATCTTAGAAGGTAGGAAGGAATAGGAAAGAAGGAGGAATAGAAACGGTAAAAACTGGGAAGAAATAGGAAGAGTGCCCTTACATAGTGGGATTGCAACTAATGTTAGAAACATAACTGTGTATGAATTGTTGAATGAAAACCCAATGTGCTCTTTAAATTTTCACCAAACACTAACAAAGAATGCTTTTCCTTGGAGTAGAAACAGAAAATTCATTGGTAGATTAATGGGAGAGGAAGAGGGTTTTCCCTTGTAATCATGAAGTCCTGGCTTTCTTGTCCTCTGTCTTATTCAAATTGCATTTGAGCGATTTACTTTTTCTCCTTTGGCTCAGCCTGTGTTGCATCCCTCTTGGGGGTAACAGTGAAGACAGACCTCTATTGCTCTCTTGAGGTGCTACAGAGGTTCTGCAAACAGGGAAGCTATTTTTGAGAAAGAATAAAGATATCGACTGTTTTTTAAAAAATGTCTGTTTTTTGCTGTTATGCAAGTGGAGCAAAGGCAAAAATTGCCTTAGACAGATGGGTTCCTCTCAAAAAAAAAAAAAAAAGTGCAAAAACTACTGTGTTACAGTTTATAGTGATATTATGTTTAAAGCATCTCTTGAGAAAATGGTCCAAGAATTTGGCTATAAAGAAATCTGTAGTTATTTAAGTAAAAAAAGAATATTATTTTTCTCTTCTAAATCTTTTCTTTAAATCTTAAATATTATGGTCTTTATTATCAGTTGCCTAAAATATTTACTCAATTTCAAAAGTAGATAAATTGATAAACAAGATTTGCAGTAAAAGAAGTGTGCTAAAGAAATAATAGTGAAGTAAACTTATTTTTAGATTACTTAAAATGTTTATCACAATGACTGAAATTCTGGAATTGGTTCCAGAAATTAGCCCAATTAAGTTACTGTATTTTCCATATGAATCCTTTTGTTCAACTTCTCTAGTCTACTCCTACTTAGATTATTACGTAAATTTTCAATCTTGCCTTTACTTTCTATGTACCCATCCTTAGGTCCACATTAACCTTCATAAAACATGGTTTTACTCGGGCCTCTCATAAACTTTCAACTACTGCCCACTACCACCCAAGTTAATTGCAAATCCTCTTCCAGCCATTTCTTTACCCACAACTCATTTTGTTATTTTTTCCCCTAATTCATCTTTCTAGCCTTTCACTCAACAAGTCCTTATTTGTAGTTGTTCGCTATAGTACAGGTAGATTTAGTAAATGATTCCTTGAAGTGTTTCACTCATTTTTTTCTCATTATTATCATTTTGATATGAATACCTGAATTACTTTGATAACTCCAGAGTAGGATGAACTGAAACCAGATTGTTGCTGTTGTGAAGTGCTGTTGAGTCGGTTCTGACTCACAGTGACCTGTATAAAGGTTTTCGAGGAGCTTAAATTTCAGCTTTGTTGCTAATAATGTTGGCTGAGTTACTCCATCTCACTCTTTATAAGTCTCCTCATGTATAAAATGGGGATAAGGATGATAGTAATGATACATCTACCACTCCTCTGTCAGTTTGTTGTACTGTGATGGCTTGTGGGTTGCTGTGACACTGGAAGATAAGCCACTGTTCTTTTAAATACCAGAAGGGCCAACGATGGTGCACAGGTTTCATTAGAGCTTCTAAACTATGAAAGACAAGGAATAAGGACAGGTAGATTACTTCTACCCTACTTTGAGGAGGCATTTTTTTCCACAATCGCTTTCTGAGTGCCCTCCCACCTTCCAGTCCTATATCTGACAATGTTTCTCTGCTATGCATAGAGTTTTCAGTGA
>NW_006408537.1:11157785-11159073 GCF_000296735.1 Chrysochloris asiatica
GAAAAAAATGACTTTTTCCCATGAACTTTTTGAAGCCCCCTTGTATATACTGTGTTTCTGGTTATCATTCATTTAATTTTTCTATCTAAACATAACTCATTGCCATTGAGTCACTTCTGACCTATAGCGACCCTACAGGACAGAGCAGAACTGCTTCATAGGGTTTCCAAGACTATAATCGTCACAGAAGCATATTGCTCTAGCTTTCTTTTTCAGAGTGGCTGGTAGGTTTGAACTGGTAGGTTACAAGTCATGTGATTCAACCACCATGCCACCAGAACTATTGGTGTGCTTGTGTATGCATAATGTCATTTCGAAAACATCACAAGTAGGTCCAATTTAATTGCTGTTACCAAGCACTTCACTATAAACTACAAAGATAAAAATAAATTTAAGAAACACTTTCTTGGTATATAAAATAGTTAAAGTGGCAGAAGATAGCAGCAAAAATGATTCATAATAAAGGACAGAGTAAGATAAGAGGCCTATACGTTGGTGTTATGAAGTGCTCTAGAGTGTGTTCTAGCTCATAGAAACCCAGTATAGGGTTTCTAAGGAGTGGTTGTTGGGTTTGAACCATCAATCTTGTGGTTAGCAGTCCAGTGCTTATCCTACAATGCCACACTAGGACCACAAGAAGCCTATGCAGCAATTACATATTGTATGTTAACTGACTGATGAACTCTTTGTCTTCCCCACTAGATGCCATGCTTTTGAGAGTTAATCTGTTTCTACTTAGCCACATTTTTATATTGTCGGCACTCAGTTTCTGGAGGTATTGAGTTCTCTGTAGGCAGAGGTAGCTGGAAGCACTGGGAAACATTAGTCCTAACTTACATCTCAATGTAAAGAAAACAAAACACCTTACCACTGGACCAATAAACAATATTCTTATCAATGGAGAAAAGATGGAAATTGTCAAGGACTTCATTCTTCTTGGACCAACTATCAACACTCCTGGAAGCAGCACTCAAGAAATCAAACAACGTGCATCAGAGCTCAACCAGGAGAAGAAAGAAGGGGGGTGGAGAGGATAGAAGATTGAACTGATCCAAGCTGATGAACTTGACCTATGCATACAAATGCAGTGACACAAAAGAGGTGATAATTCCTTACAGCAAGAAACATTCCCAGCCCCTCCACACACAGAGTAGACAGAGAGGGGCAACTTGGACATTGGATACCCAAATGGGGAGGGAGAGACTACAAAGGCAAGAAGTAACTGGCTTACAAGATTTCAAGAGGGAACCTAGAGCTAGGGGGCATGGAGGAAGGCAGAATCACCAGT
>NW_006408537.1:11159173-11169685 GCF_000296735.1 Chrysochloris asiatica
AAGATTACTTCTGAAAGTTTAGCCACTGAAAACCTTAGGAATAATGGTGAAACGCTGTCAGATATGGTGTCGGAAGATGAACACATTATGATTAGCACCAGAATATTGTTGCTGGAAGATGATTCCCTCAGGTTGGAAGACACTCAAAATACAAGCGGGGAAAGCTGCCTCCTCAAAGTAGAGATGACCACGATGTCATGAATGGAGTAAAGCCTTCATGACCTTCATTTTCTGATGGGACACAACTAACTAACAATTAGGAAAAACACATACAATATCCATTAATAACTTTAACCTGGAATGTATGCAGTATGAATCTAAGAAAATTGGAAGTTGTCAAAAATGAAATGGAATGAATAAAGATTAATATCCTATGTATAAGTGAACTGAAATGGACTAGTATTGGCCATTTTGAATCATAAGATCATATGTTTAACCACTACAGGAATGAAAAATTCAAGAGGAATGACATCACATTCTTAGTTAAAGAGAACATTGCAAAATCTACCTTGAAGCACAATGCTGTCTGTGATAGGATTATATCCATACACCTACAAGTAAGACTAGTTAATGCCACTATTACTCTAATCTACACAAAAATCACTAAAACCAATGATAATGAAATTTTTAAAATTTATCAAATTTGTCAGTCTAAAACTGTTTTTTATACACATGGAATGAATAAGAACAAAACTGATTACCTATGTGGGAAGAGAAGGTGGAAAGGTCAATACATCAGCCAAAATAAATCAAAGGCAGACTGTGGAACAGACCATCAATTGCTCATATGTAAGCTTAGGCTGAAGAGGAAAAAATTAAAACAAGTCCACGAAAGCCAATATATGACCTTGAACATATCCCACGTATATTCAGAGATCATCTTAAGAAGAAATTTGATTCATTAGACACTAATGACCAAAACTCAGAAGAGCTATGGGATGACATTAATAACATCATACAGGAAGAAAACAGACGTTATTTTAAAAGACAGGATTAAGAAAAAAGACTAAAATGGATGTCACTGGAGACTCTGAAATGTGCATTCCAGCATCGAGACACTAAAGCAAATGGGAGAAATGGGGAAGTAAAAGAGCTGAATAGAAAAATTTAAAGGGCAGGTAGGACGATAAAGCACCGTATTATAAAAAAATGTACAAAGATCTGGAGATAGAAAATCAAAAGAAAGAATACATTCAAAATTTTTCAAGCTGAAAGAACTGAAGAAAAAATTCAAACCTTGACTTGCAATACTGGATTCCATAAGCAAATTAGAGTCCTGGTGTGGCACGGTGAGTTAATATGCTGGACTGCAAAGTCAGTTTGAACCACAAGATTGACAGTTCAAACTTCCCAGCCACTCCTTGGAAACCCCATATGGCCACTATTGGTCAGAACCAATGCTATGGTACTTAACAACAACAACATAAGCAAAATAATGAATGACGCAGAAAACATCCAAAGAAGGTTCAAGGTTACACACACAAGGTACTGTTCCAGAACAAAATGGTAGATGTTCAACCATTTCAAGAAGTAGTACATGATCAAGAACCAGTGGTACAAAAAGAAGAAGTCCAAGCTGCTTTTAAGGTATTGGCAAAAAAAAGGTTCCAGGAGCTGATGGATTACAAATAGAAATCTTTCAACAAACTGATGAAGTACTGTAGGCGCTCACTCATCTGAGACAAGCAATTTGAAAGACAGCTACCTGGAAACAGATTGGAAAAGATTCATATTTATGCTTATTCCAAAGAGAGGTGACCAAAAGGAATATGAAAATCATTGAACAATATCATTAATATCACATGCAAGAAAAGTTTTCAGAACATAATTTAAAAATAGCTGTTTTATGACATGGCCAGAGAAATGATAGTTGGATATCGTTGATGATATCATATGCAACTTGAATGAAAAAAAAAAAAAAAGAATTCCAGAAAGTTTACTTGTGTTGATTGAATACACAAAGGTATTCAACTGTGTGGATCATGACAAGTCAGGGATAACAGTGTGAAAAATGGGTATTCCAGAACATATAACCATGCTAGTTAGGAACCTGTATATAGACAAGAGGTAAACACTAAAACAAAACAGATAGATACTGAATGGTTTAAAATCAGGAAAGGTATGTGCTACTCCAGCGTTGTATGCTTTCATTGTAATTATTTAATCTGTATGCTGAGCAAATAATCCAAGAAGTTGGATTTTGAAGAAAAATGTGGCATCAGGATTGGAGGACTCATTAACCACCTGCAATGTACAGATAATACAACCTTGCTTGCTAAAAGCAAGGAGGACCTAAAATACTTACTGATGAAGATCAAATACAACAGTCTTCAGAATGGATTGCACTTCAATATAAAGAAAACAAATATCCTCACCACTGGACAATTAGATAATATTATGATGGAGAAAAGATTGAAGTTGCCAAAGACTTCATTTTGCTTGGATCTACAATCAACACTCATATAAGCAACAGCCAAGAAATCAAATGACAGATTGCTTTAGGTAAATCTGCTGTACAAGACCTCTTTAAAGTTCTAGAGCAAAGATGTCAGGTTGAGAACTAAGGTGCACCTGACTCTGACTGGAGCCATGGTATTTTCATAACCTCATATGCATATGAATGTTGGACAATGAATAAGGAAGACCATGACAGATTTGAGGTATTTGAGTTGTGGTGTTGGAAAAGAATATTTAAGGTACCATGAACTGTCAGAAGAACAAATAATTCTATGTTGGAAGAAGTACAGCTTGAGTGCTCCCTAGAAGCCAGGATGGTGAAATTTCTCTCTCATATTTGGACATGTTATCAGAAGGCACCAGACCTTGAGAAGGACAACATGCTTGGTAAAGTGGAGTGTCAGTGACAGACAGCAATACTCCCAATGAGATGGATTGGCACAATTGCAGCAGAGCTCAAGCATAACAATTGTGAGGACGGTACAGACCCGGGCAGTGTTTGGTTCTGTTCTGCACAGGGTTGCTATTATTCAGAACCAATTTGATGGCACCTAACAACAATAATAACAATAGTAAATAGAGGTGTCCGGAGGATAACTTGAGTACAAATGTATAAAGAGCTTAGACAAGAGCATGTCATGAGTTAAGTCGTATATTGTTATAACTTAGGGATTATGAACATTGCCCTAGAAATCAGACTGCCACTTACTAGGGAGGTATATTTTGAATTGTTACTTAGCTTCTTTAAACCACATTTGTTTCAGTTTCAAGACGGAAAAATACGAATGTAATAAAGTTGCTGAAAAATTAAATTTTGAAGGTAAAGACTTGTGCATAGTGTTTGATTCATAAGAACTCAATTTTTATCAGTATTTTAGTTGCTGCTTTTAATATCAACACTTTCAAAGAACTAGAGTATGCATCAAACTGTTTAATTTATACCTATTCTGACTACTAAAAATGGAAGAATATTTATTTCCCCCCCAAATTTCTATATTTTCACTATATCAAAAAAAAGTTAGGAGTTGACCTTAATAAATTCCTTAAGTTTTCTGAGTAGAAGAAAAGATAGTCTAGAACATTGCAGATGTGCACAGTTGAATAGGTTTTCCAGTAGGTACTATTACTACTTCACATACAATTTGTGAGGTAGGTCAGGGTAAGCATCAGCAGATGTTTGACAATGAAATCTGTAGTTCGCCTCACAAATGAAATTCTGTCTCATTTTTGTGAACTTTCCTTTTCCTCCAACTGTCTTACATACCCTTTTAATGTCAGACACTTTGACTTGTATGTCTTCATTTCTGTTGTCAACTTTGAAGACAGACTTATCTTTGTTATCAGATACTTTTTTTCTCTTTGAGTCCAAATTTCTTAATGAAAAAAATAGAGTTTATATTTTTCCTTCATTGATATTGTGAAGTTATGAACATATTATGTAGCTGTTATGTTAGGTGCCATTGAGTCAGTTTTGAGTCAGTTCTGACTCATAGAGACCCTGTATAGGGTTTCCAAGGAGCAGTTGATAGGTCTGAGTCACCAATCTTAGATTTAGCAGTCCAGTGCTTATCTTAAAATGCCACACCAAGACCTGTAGAATGTAATAGGCTATTGATAAATGTGGCAATATTATTATTCCCTATTCCCTCTGTCTGTGGAACTTAAAATATAGAATGAATATTGGATAAATTTTAAATTCCACTACCAATAAATATAAAATTCCACTGCTATCAAACCCATTCTGACTCATAGCCATCCTATACAGGGTTTCTTGTAAATCTTTACAAGAGAACAAAGCCTCATCTTTCTCCAGAAGAGAGAGTGAGCAGAATAATATTGTTTTTATTCCAATATGTTTTTGTAAACTTAAAACCATAAGGTTGCTGCTAACTGTATTGGCTATATAAATTTAGGATTCTTCTATTTTTCATCCACTTTATTTCTATTCTCGGTCAGAATCTCTCTTAAGAAAAAAATATATTTGTGAGCATTAAACTCGTATATTTCTTTAGCATTAAACTCGTATATTTCTTTAGCATTAAACTCATATATTTCTTTAGCATTAAACTCGTATATTTCTTTACCATTATTGTGGTGTAACACTGTAGGATCAGCACTGGACAGCAAACAACAAGGTTGGTGGTTCAAACAGACAAGCCGCTCTTGAGAAACCCTGTAAAGGGTTGCTACGAGTCAGAACTGACTCAATGGTACTAAACAACAACAACAACCAGTAGATTTGCATATAAATTACGGAGCTGAAATTTTATATAGGTAATAGGGAATGATTGATTTCTTTTAAATGAATGAATAAAATGAATTTAGCACTTTCAAAAATTTTATCAGAACTTAGTGTTTGAACTAAACAAGGAATTGAAGATGACTTGGAAATTTAAGGTTCAGCTAGTGTGATGCTATAAGATAAGCCCTGGACAACAAGATTGGTTGAACTACAAGGCTGGTGCTTCAAATTCACAAGCCACTCTTAAGAAACCATATACTGGGTCGCTATCAGTCAATGATACTTAAGAAAAACAACAAATAGAATAAGAAGGGAGTCCTGGTTTAACAGATGCTTGATAAAGTTAGATTTTGATACATGGGAAGTAAGAAGCAAGGCACTCTTCACATGGAAAGGTCTACAAATAAGTGGAGCCTGGATCATATGGACTCCTGGTGCGGCACAGCAGAATCAGCACTGGACAGCGAAACACAAGGTGGGCACTTTAAATCCAACAGTCACTCCGTGGAAAACCTATACAGGGTTGCTATGAGTTGAAACCGACTTGACGACACTTATAGCAACAACAATTGCATCATATGAGGTTAATACACAGGGAGAGATAGAATGTAAAAGTCTTGTGAGATGACAGCTGAAATTGTGGTCTTACAATAGCTTGGTAGGGAACTTGTTGCTGTTCGTGTTGTTAAGTGCTGTCAAGTCGGTTCTGAATCACAGCAGCCCTATGAGTGACTGGTGGGTTTGAAATGCTGACCTTATGGTTCAAACTCACCTTGAGGTCCAGTTCTTGTCTTCTAGTACCACACAGACCTCTAGTAAGGAGCTTAGAATAGCAAAATGGGAAGTATAGCCAGATGAAATGCGGTGCTTTAACACATTTTAATGGTGATTGTTTCTGGGAGGGAAGAGTTAGGTAGATTAAAAAAAAATTTTTTTTGAGTGATATTTGCTGCCCAAGTTACATATGAAATCTGTCATATTCTAGTATTGAAATTTTAAGAATATGTATTTTGTAAAATACAATGTAGAGTCAAAAACTATTGGCAGATGCATAGAGGGGATTGGAACCATGGCAGTGAGATGATATGCGATGGAATGAATGTAAAACTAAAGTTCTCCCATGTAAACTATCATATAATTCACAATAAAACATTAAAAAAAAAAAAACCCATTGGCAGTGTGGTTATATTAAAATGCCTGTCCACATCCATGGCTGATGACAACATTAAGTGTTCATGTGAAATGATTCTGTTGAATAAATGTAACAGTAAATTATGTGGCAAATCAGATGCAAATCAGTTACGGCTCTGTCTATATTGAAAAGGCCCAGAGAAAGAACCTGTTTTCATCCTTGTAAGTATTACAAAAGTCACTAGTCATCAAGGTAATTTTAAGGTGTAAGTCTGGATATGATCCTGAGTATGTCACAAACTTAGAAGAATCTGCAACTGTTTTAAAGAGACTTAAAAGTCAAAACATGTTGCTAGAAGAAGAGTTATTTATTCGGACTTGGACTTCAGAGAAAAATACACATACATTTTAAGACAGCATCTTTTATATTTTTGAGAAATAATTTAGAATGCTGATAATACTTAAATATCATTAACTTTCTGTGACTGTTTGGACCACACAGTATTACATCCATCCTATAATTTTATAAAACATTTCATTAACCTCACATGTTTTGGTCATTTTAAACATTTCTATAAACAAAGCCTGCAATGCATTTTGGTAAATTAGTCTCCACTAAATGGAGACTACAGCATGAAACTCAAACAAGAATGTTTAATGGAATACTACTATCTAATCAAGAAATTCTAATAAAAATCCCTGTCTTTGAGAGCTCCTCACCATTACACAGAGAGCCTCTAAATGCATTATAGATCAGGCTTATAATCTTTCCTTCCCCCAAAACTGCACAAGAATTGATTTCAATTATCATTTAATACTTATTTCCCTCTCCTGTCAAAAAAAATGTACCATACACATGAAACTGAAGGTTGGCAGCATGAACTCATTTATGGAACTTTTAAGGACTATTGATTTACCAGTGAATTTTCTAGTTCTCTCGTTGTTACTGGAAGGATGCCTCAGAGTCTGAATTAGGTGATAGGATGGGTTGGAATGCTGATAGGCTTAGTTAAGACTGATGAAAAGAAAAGCTCCTCAAAAATTTGTCAAAATGAATTTTATAAATTAGGTTAACATGATTGATTATACTGGGATAAATTTCTCTTGTAGCCTTGAACTGAATTTTAATTACATCTCTTTTTGCATTGCTGTAATGAGGTATATGCTCTGATGTTTGTTATTAACTTCGGGAGAGAATATAAAGTAATTTAAAAATAAACTAGACCCATGCCTTTGGAAACTAGAAACTGTTTGCTGTGCTTATAGGTGTCTTGTGTGTGTGTGTGTTTATTTTGTTATTTTTGGACACATCAGCATGAGTTATTAGTGAGTGTTTAGAGTGCTATTTAGACAACCTCCATTTCTCCTTCCCTGCCAACCCATAACCATATATATTGATTTGTATATATTTACTCATTTAAAATAAGAGAGATCATACAGTATTTTTCCTTTGATGACTAACTGCAAATTTTTAAAAGCTTAAACTATATCAAATGTCACAAAATCCAGAGAAACAGCATCATATTTTATTAATTAATTGTTTTATATACTCTTATACTTTATTTCCTTTATATTTTTGAAAGGGTGGTATGCTATAGGATAAGCACTGAACAGCTAACTGCAAGGTCAGCAGTACAAATCCATCAGCCACTCCTCAGAAAACTATATAGGGTCAGTATGGATTGGCACAGGACCATCAGCAGTGGGCTCATTTATAACAACAATGGTGAAGAGGGTGCAGGACTGAGCAGTGTTTCATTCTATTGTGAATAGGGTCACTGTAAGTCAGAACTGACTGCACAGCACAAAACAACAATGAGTTGGAACTGACTTGATGGCACTTAATAAAAAAACAACATATTTTTGAAAGTATAATCTTTGATTACCTTCTAATACAACAACGATTTAATAATATTTTTAAGAAGAGAAAATTGAGTGCTCTTTTCCTATAGTAAAAAGGTAATTGAAAACTTTGAACCATTTCTTTCTGTTTCACAACTCACTATGGTTATATTGTAGGCTGTTCATAATGGTTGTCAAATTGACAAGTTTGAGAAAACTACCAACTTTCATTTATAACTCAGCTAAATGTGAAGAGTGTTCCACAGACTTAATTTCTGGCCCAATGCAATTCAATAATTGTTTCTCCTCTACTGGCCGCACACTTCTGGTGTGGTGTTGTAGGATAAAGTACTGGACTGCAAGGTCAGTTTGAACCACAAGGTAGATGGCTCAAACTCTTTAGCTGCTCCTTGGAAATCCTATACAGGGTCGCTGTGAGTTGAAACTGAATCAACGGCACTTATCAACAACAACCACATATGTAAGGAATTCTGGTAGTTAAATATTGGGCTACTAACTGAAAGGTAGGTGGTTCAAACACATAACCAGCTCTGAGGGAGAAAGTTGAGACAGACTTCTGTAAAAATTCACAGTTTAGGAAATCCTAAAAAACAGTTCTACCTTGTCCTATAGGGTTGCTATTGGGGGCAGTGGGTTAGTCACATACTTCAGATGTCAGCGTTATAGTTCAAAATCATATAGCACTAAGACCATGAACACGGAGGTAACGATACCAGGTAAGTTGGTAAGAGATTTCCTGGAATCATTACTATAACAGTAGTAGCAACGTTTGTAATGTAACGATTGTTGCTAGTTGCCCTTGAGCGGATTCTGATTCATAGCAACCACATGTGTGCAAAGGAGAATTATTTCATAGAGTTTTCAACGTTATGATATTTGGAAGTAGATCACCAGGACTGCCTTCAAAGGTGCATCTCAGCGGGTTTAAGCCACCAACCTTTCTGCTAGAAATGAAGTGCTTAACTGTTTTTGCCACCCAGGTGCCTAAATTACATACATAAAAATATTGTATTAAATCTAAACCAAATGAAATGAATCTCTAACATGAGCTTCATTTAGCACAACCACATAAACAGCATGTCCACTGTCTTGGTTACCTAGGGCTGCTATAACAAAATAAAACAAAACCAACCAACCTAAAACAAGTGGGTCATCTTAAAACAAAAAAGTTTATTTTTCTCACAATTTTGGAGGCTAGTAGTCTCAAATTAGGGCACAGCAATAAGGAGACTCCTTTCTTGTTTGTAGTCCCTGGAGTTTCCTGGCATCTGCCTTCTCCAGTGTGTCTTTGTGTCTTTTTATAACTTAGAAGTGGCTAAGTTTATTTTTGTTGTTGTTGTTAAGTGCCACTGAGTCAGTATCAACTCATAGTGACCCTGTACAGGGGCAGCTGGTGAATTTGGACTGCAAACCTTGAGGTTCAAACCAACTTTGCAAAACAGCGCATTAACCCACAACACCACACCTGAACTCCTAAGTTTACTTGGGTATGACCTAATTAACATAAGGAAAAAAAAGCAATGCATTCACAGGTATGTATTCATAAGGGCCAGGATTTCAAAATACATTTTGGGGCACCACAATTCAATCCCTAACACCCATTATAACACCATCCGACACAAGGCAAAGTGTAGTCATTGTGGACACAAGAATGCAGAGATAGAGATATAAATTGATCACACGTAAAATATTTTACTTTTGTAAAAAAGATAGATGACCATGTGATCACATTTATAAGGCTCATCCAAGAGCCTTGAAAAGGAGCTTCTTGTGCTTCAAGTTTAATATTCCGTTGCCTACCTTCCATAATCTGTACAACCATTACTTTTCCTTGCCTCAGTCCCACTACAATATCCAAATTTGCACCCTAAAGTGAGCCTCAACTTTTTCTTCCTCTTCCACATCCTCTTGTCATCAAATCTTCTTGTTTTCATCATCAATGTAATCTTTGCTGATAATTTCCAGTCCCAGCGGTATCCTCATAATTAAAATCACATCAACCTTTTTGTTAATTTTATAATCTTTTTCTCTGTAATCTTAGCTCTCTTCTCCAGTCCATCCTAGACAATTAATTTAATAAAATTTCCAAAAACTTCACTTTTGATTTTGCTCAAAATCCCCATCAACTTTATATTATAATAAGTGAAATAGCAACTTTAAGCCTTTGAGGTAATTTGTAATCTCACACTAGTCTATATTTTTGCATCTTTTTTTTTTTAAAACATGAATTTTCTGTTTCACCAAATTATTCTCATAGATTCAATAGATTTGTCTTAAAAGGTCCTTTTTTCTTGCTTTTGCTCTTCACATCCTTTTAGAATGGAGGGTCTTCCTTCTTTTCTCTATTTCTCAGTTATCCATCCTGTGTTCCTTCCCCTCTTAGAAGTTTATGAAGCATCCAAAGCCATCAATGATGCGTTCCTTTACTGTAGTAGATATAGTCTCTGTTTGGCACTTAATATTAGGCTTCAAAAAGTTCATGGAAAAATATAATTGAAAGCCTTCAAGCTAACTATTCTCTTACTCCTTGGAAACTAAGATCCTCTCCCAACGTGTCCCAGGGCAGCCTTCAAAAAAAGATTGTTGTTACTGTTAGGTGTCATCGAGTCACTACTGACTCATGGCAACCTTATGCACAGCAAAACGAAACACTGCCCAATCCTGGGCCAGCCTCACTATTGTTGCCACGCTTGAGCCAATTGATGCTGCCACTTTGCCAATCCATCTCGCTGAGAGCCTGTCTCTTTTTCTCTGACCCTCCACCCTATGAAACATGATATCCTTCTCCAGCGTCTGGTCCCTCCTGGCAATATGTCAGA
>NW_006408537.1:11170185-11171460 GCF_000296735.1 Chrysochloris asiatica
AGTCACACAAAATTCACAAGGGAGCAACTGAAAATTCTCATCAACGTCTTCAACTATGAACCACACCCAAACTATACCACTAAATGGAAGCTTGCTTTAGAAATCAATATCGAAGAGTCTGGAATCCAGATTTGGTTTCAGAATTGGAGAGCTAAACACCTATCCCAGAAAAGATCAAAACCTAATGAGGCATTGAAACACAGGCAAGATAACCCTGAAGAAAGAAGTCAAGTCAGATGTTGTTGTATCTACTATAACACATCTTAATTGTGCACCTTGATGAAGGCTTTGAAGAACAACCCTTATCCTGGGATTGAATGTAGAGAACAACTTGCTAAATTAATTGGGGTTCCAGAATTAAGAATCCAAGTTTGATTTCAAATCGAAGATCTAGATTACTTGCCCGGATTAAAGTAGATCCTGATGAGACCACAGAGAGTGAGACCACGAAACAAGAGAATCAAAATGACAGAACTCAGAGTATTAAAGCCACACAAGATGAAATAACCCAAAGTAACGACATTAGTTGTTTGGATTCAGAATGAGCTGTGTAGAAATATATCCAGTATCCTTGATGTCATCACTTGAAGCCCAAAACCCACCTCCCATTCTCCCTGGAAATGTCTTCTTTCCCTGGCTGACAAGCTGAACCTTCTGACAATCATACCAGAACTTGAAGGAGATCTAGGCATGTGTAAGAGATATCCCACCGTCTTCCTAATCTTACCTGACTAGAGTTCAAGAAACTTGCAGAGCAATGGAAAAAATTTAACACACACCGTTTAAAAATGATCCTCATCGATTCAACCAAAAAAAGAAAAAAAAAATATCAATCGATGTTAAAACCTTTTGAGTGATTGAAGAATAAGATAATGTCTCAAAAATCTTCCCCACAGGTTATGTATTAATTATAAAAGGCAATTGTCATTGAGAAACTTGGAAGATTAAAATCTTCATAACTTGTAATGGCACAAGGTGGCACGAGTACGCACTAGGGAGGACACCATCACCCCTTTTTATATCACCACCCAAAGTGCATATACTGATGACCAGGAAGAAACACCAGATAGGTACAGGCTAACTGAGGGACACAGAAGTCACAGCCCTCTGTACTCATCAAAAATAGAGTGAACATTCATAACAGGGAGGTTAAGAAACTATGTCAACTCAGGAAATACCGACGAAGCAAGCCTCCTTCTTAAGTTTTCTTCTACGCATGTCTATCCAAAAACATGATTAAAAAAAACTCAACTGGTAACACTGTGGAAAGGAATG
>NW_006408537.1:11174780-11191369 GCF_000296735.1 Chrysochloris asiatica
ATGGACTCAAGCGTGGCAACAGTAATGAGGTTGGCTCAGGATTGGACAGTGTTTCGTTCCGCTGTGCATAAGGTCGCTATGACTCGGTACAGACTCAATGGCACTTAACAACAACAACAACAATGTCCTAGCTATTGTTGAGGGGATTCAAACACTGACTGATGGGAGGTCTGAAATATAATTGATCTGTATTTACACGTGAAAATTCTCTGTGAGACAAGTACTATCTAGGATATAGTATTAAAGTTATTTATTTATTGAGAGGAAATAACAATGTAAAAAAGTATGATGCTTTGAATTTACTTGATATGGCTTTTCTATCCAATGTCTTATTAATTCCCACCAAGTGACTGGGTTATTAAGTGATATCGAGTCAGTTCCGACCCATAGCAACCCTGTGTAGGGTTTCTGAGGAGTAACTGGCAACTTGAATGGCCGAACTTGCAGTTCATACTGATTTTGCAGTCTGTGGTTTAATGTGCAGATTGTGAACATTAAACCACAGCGCCACTCCAGTGATTTGAGTAGTACCATACAAATAAAGTATACAGGACTCTAAGGCAGGGATTGGTTAATTTTGCCTTCCAACTAGATTTAAAAGGAGCCATCGCAGAAGCAGGAACAGAAGATGCCAGGACCATTAAGAAGGAAGACAGCAAGAGGCAACAGCAGAGACGACAGCAGAGATGGTAGCATGGAGCGACAGAGCAGCTTCAGGCTTTAAGCTCATGTACTGACTAAAGCTGAGTTCCTAGTCAGGAAAATAGTGTGCCCTTTGGGCATTCACAGCCTGGCTAAAAGAGCTTTGTACCACTTGCCTTAGCAAGGGGGAGCCCATGGGGCGATATGGCTAAGAGGCTGAAGACAAGAGTGAGGTGTGCCTGTCATACGGCAGAGGAGAGGCTTTTCTGACTGGAGAACTGCTGAGTTCTGATTTGGTTTTGATCCTGAATTGTACCCTCTTTACTTCCCTAATAAACTCCATAATCATGAGTATTGTTATGAGTTGTGTGTGGCCATTGCAATGGATTATCAAACCCTGATGTGAAGCAGAGAGTGCTGTGGGAGGAATGCTTGGTGTCAGAATAGGGTAGAGAAAGTTGTGGCGTAGAAGAATGACTGATTTGAGCTTCATGGGATTCAGCCTTGGGCTGATTTTGAGTTTGATTCTCTTTCCTCCTTGTGAAGCCATGGAAAGTCACACATGGTTCCCATATGGTTTTGCACAAAGATACAAAGGACTTGGGGTAAAAAAAACAAAAACGGGTCCAAGTCTCAATTTCAAGTTTTATGTTCTTCATTTCCTAAAAGCACCCAAATCAACGACTAGTTTGTAAAGTTCTTTTGGGATTAAGTGGATTCACATAGAATGATGAGAACCTAGTAGGAATTCAAAAGGCTTATTTTTAGTTTATTTTCTTTTAATATGTTATCCACTGGTAGAGCTAGTAACATTTTATTGCACTAGAAGTTTTCTGAAATCTATGTTTCAATTCACCAAATCTACTTCAGTTATGATGATAGATCTGTAAAATGTAAATATACTCTTCAAAGCAGAAGGCCAGTGAAACCAAGCTATAAAATACATTAAACCTGAATTGGAATGTGTAAAATTAAAACTCACTTTAATTTTTTTTAAGACTCAGCTAACATTAATGATGGTTTTAAACAGCAATCTCATTTACAGTAAGCTGTTTCTTGTCAGGCAAGCAGTAAGAAGTGGGTTTGATTACCTATATACATTCTATGTGGTCAGAAACTTAATGCTACTCAACAGGGGAGAAAGAAAAGTCTGAAGAGTGAATTGGCTCCCAGCATCATTTATAATAAAGGGAACCTTTTCTAAGAAATTTTATCTGAAAGTAAAGGACTCCTTGGAGATTTCTACCTTCAACTCAGAATGGTGCTATTATTTTGTTATTGAGACACTTTAACTTTTGTTTTTCTTACCCCTTACTGAGGAATCAATAACCTAAAATTGAGTAGAGAGAAGCAACTCTTGAATGTTATTCTGAGTTTGGTTATTCACAGATTGCTGCCAGCAGTTCGGCATCCAAATATCAAACTCTATATGCCTTCTTTATAACTAATTAAAAAGTGCTAATATTTATGTTTTAATAAAATACAATGTAACAGCTTTTTATAAAACAGTATCCATTCTGTTCTTCTTACTATCAATGATATACAATAATAGATAAAATTTGTGTTTCTGCCAAACTCATAGTTCCCTGGGTGGTACAAACCCAGTTTGCTCAGAGTCCAAGGTGGCACTGTAGCATAAGCAGTCAACCACAAGGCTGACTTGAAGTACTCAATCACAAGGCCAGTTCAAACTCACCAGTCACTCCTTGGAAACCCCACACAGGGTGGCTATGAATCGAAATCGACTTGATGGCACTTAACAACAATACCAACCAAAAGGTTGGTGATTTGAACAAACCAGAGGTTCCCACAAAAGAAAGGCCTAGTAATCTGCTTCTGCAAAGATTATAACCAAAAACCGTACAGAGGTCAATTCTACTCTGTAATACATGGGGTTGACAAAAGTTAGAATCAACTTAGTGGCAGCAGGTCTAGTTTGGTTTGGTTTGCCAAGCTTGCATTAATTTATCCTTTGCACAGTAGTGTCTCCTAATATTGTCGTTAGAGTTAGGTTTCCAGTGACTATATTTGTACTGTGTTACCTTTCTTCTTAAGCGGCTCCCTGTAGACCTAGTTTCTGCTGTATAATAATGGGCAACAATTAGTGCTAGGCACCAGAAAAGACTGGGTGAATACTATTCTCTCAATTTGGAATCTGAATTAACACCACAAGACAGCCAGTCAGTAATTGGTTAGGCTTGGCCCAAATAAACTCAGTAGCTCCAGGGTGGCCATATTTCTCCATGTGTCGAGACATCTTGATCAGAGAAGCCCAAAGCAAATAAACAAAACCTCTGCTTATAAATAGGAAAAGATTCTTGACAATTTTCTACTTCCTTAGTCCAGGTATTTTTTAAGATTTGATGGCCTTCCTCTTGCTGGATTTCATGACCCTCTTCATATAATATGGAATCCTGGGTAGTATGACTAGTTGAGCACCCGACTGTTGGTAGAAAGGTTGATAGAGGTGCCTTGGAAGACGGATCTGGTGATCTCTTCCTGAAAGATCACAGCCTTGGAAACTGTAAGGAGCATTTCTACTCTGCTTACATGGGGTTGCAATGAGTTAAACTTGACAGAAGCTTACAATTTTCATATAATATCCCTCACCCTAAAATGGATTCCAGGTGTGGCACTGTAAGATCAACACTGGACTGGGAAGCAACAAGGTTGGCAGTTCAAATACACCAGCAGCTCCTTGAAAGCCCTATAAAGAGTCACTATGAGTTGGAACTGACTCAATGGCATTTAACAACAATTTCTAAACTATTGCTTTTATTTGACTATAAGAAGTTCAAATAGTTTTTGTTATTTGCAATCATTTAATGCCTAACTAATTCAAAAAAGTAGGCAAAAACAACAAACAAACAAAACACACAAACTGTGACTTCAATAGATCCAAAGTTTATTCTTGGCAGAAATTAAAGACATATATATGTGATCAAGTGATAGAAATGATCCTGGAGATCCCATGACAGAATTTTGCAAGATCAATGAATTATTTATTGCAAACACCTTTTTTTTAAACAATATAAATGATGGCTTAAATATAAGGGCCTTGCCTGACAGATAGAATACACAGAAATTAAATTGGCTACATCTGTGGGAAGAAACAATGGAGAAGCTCAATATCATCAGTCAAAACAAGGCCAGGAACAAACTTGCTCATTTGCAAGTTCAGGCTGAAGCTGAAAAAAGTTCAAGTTAAGTCCAGGAGAACTAAAATATGACCAAGAACATATCTCATCTGAATTTAGAAACTATTTCAAGAAGAGATTTGATGTTTTACACACTGATTGAACATCATAAGAGTTGTGGGATGACACCAAGAATATCATAATGCAGAAAGCAAAAGGTCATTAAAAAGAGAGGAAACAAAGAAAAGACCAAAAGGAATGTCCGAAGAGACTCTGAAACTTGTTCTTGAGTGTAGAAAAGCTACAGTGAATGTAAGAAATGAGGTGAAAGAACTGAAAGTTTCAAAGGGCTACTCTAGAAGAGAAAGTAAAGTATTACAAAGAAAGGTGAAAAAGCTGCAATTAAAATTCAAAAGCAAATAATATACTCAGCATTTTTCAAGCTGAACAAAGTGGAGAAAAATTAAAACCTCAACT
Source organism: Chrysochloris asiatica (assembly GCF_000296735.1). Classification (NCBI taxonomy): domain Eukaryota; kingdom Metazoa; phylum Chordata; class Mammalia; order Afrosoricida; family Chrysochloridae; genus Chrysochloris; species Chrysochloris asiatica. The sequence goes on from NW_006408537.1 coordinate 11,179,037, forward strand.
TGCAATATTAAAGAACTCCAAAGGTAAAATATCTAATTATGCAGAAAGCATCAACATTTGATGGGAGTAATACACAGTTACTATACACAAAAGAATTGGTCTATGTTCAGCTATTTCAAAAGGTAGCAGTGGTGACCAACAAGGCTCCAGGAATTGACAGAATATAAATTGAAACCATTCAACAAACTGATGAAGTACTGGAGGTGCTCACTCATCTATGCCAAGAAATTTGGAAGACAGCTAACTGGCCAACCAATTGAAAGAGATCCATATCTGTGCCCATTCCAAAACTGATGACTCAATGGAATGCTGGAATCATCAAACAACATCATTAATATATCATGCCAGTATAATTTTGCTGAAGAATATTTTAAAAATGGTTGCAACAGGACATCAACAGGAAACTGCCAGAAATTAAAACTATTTAAAGGAGGACATGGAATCAGGGATGCCACTGCTGATGTCAAATGGATCTTGGCTGAAAGTAGAGAACACCAGAAGATGTTTACTTGTACTTTAGTGGGTGTTCAAAGGCTCTTTGGCTGTGTAGACCATGACTAGCTACGGACAATATTGTGAGGAATGAGTATCCCAGACACTTTATTGAACTCTTGAGGAACCTGTACATAAACCAAGAGCTAGCCTTTCAATCAAAACAAGGGAATACTGAATGGTTTACAATCAAGGAAAGTGTGCATCAGGGCTGTATCCTTTCACCATACTTGTTCAATTTGTACACTGAACAAATAATATGAGAAACTGGATTATATGAAGAAGAATGTGACATCAGGATTAGAGGAAGATTCATTAACAACCTGCGATATGCAACTGATACAACTTTGCTTGCTAAAAGCAAAGAGTACTTAAAATACTGATGAAGATCAAATGCCAAGCCTTCACTATGAATTGCACTTAAATATAAAGAAAACAAAAATTTTCACAACTGGACCAATAGATAACATGATAAATGGAGAAAACATTGACGTTGTCAAAGACTTCATAGTGCTTTAAAGCACAATGAACTTTCATGGAAGCAGCAGTCAAATTTGCACTAGGCAAATCTGCTGCACAAGACTTCTTAAAATGTCCAAGAGCAAAGATGTCAGTTTGAGGACTAAGGTGCACCTGATCTAAGTCATAGTATTTTTCAATAGTCTTAGATGCATGTGAAAGTTGGAGAATGAATAAGGAAGACTGTAGAAAAATTACTACATTTTGACTTACGGTGTTGGAGAAGAACATTGAAAGTACCATAGACTGCCAGAAGAACAATCAAATCTGTATTGGAAGAAGTACAGCCAGAATGCTAATCTGGAAGCCAGGATGACAAGACTTCATCTCTCATATTACAGACTTGTTATCAGGAGGGACCAGTCCCTCCTGCTCTGTAAAATGGAGGGCATCCTTCTTTGTAAAGGGTTGGATCATTGTAAAAGAGGAAGACTTCTAACAACACAGATTGACACAGTGGCCACAGCAAGGAGTTCAAATGTAACAACAATTGTGAGGATTGTGCAGAGATGAACAGTGCTTTGCATAAGGTAGCTATGAGTTGGAACCAACTCCACAGCACTTAAAAATAATATCTGATGAATTAATGTAATAGTTTACTTTTATTAAATGTATATAACGCTTTAGGTATTTATGCATTCTTCTCTTTTGAGTGCTTATACATATTTATTTCTAATATCCAATATCATCTTGTAAGGGTGAATTTATCATCATTATATAGCAAAGAAATCCAAGTCTGGTATGGTGCTGCAGATCTATGTGCTGGACTGCAAGATCAGTTTGAATCATAAGATCAGTGGCTCAAGCTCACCAGCCACTCCTTGGAAACCCTACACAAGGTTGCTATGAGTTGGAACCAAATCAACGGCATTTAACAACAAATGTTCATAAAGTTACACAGCTAGTGAGAGCTGGAATTCAAACCTTGGGATAGTCCACATCCTGTTCAGCTGGAATTCAAACCTTGGGTAACAAAGTCCACATCCTGTTCAGCTGGAATTCAAACCTTGGGTAACAAAGTCCACATTCTGTTCAGCCTGCTGTACAACAGATTTTTCTGAATGTGTAACACCTTCAATAGAATCTGAAACTGAACTTATAGCTTCCCCTGTGGTAGTTCTCCTTTCAATAAATGACATCTCAAAAGTGCCCAGTTGTTTGGTCAAAATCTAAAAATCATTCTTCATTGCTCACTTTCTCACACATTCTACCACCAAATCCTTATAAATATATCTTTTCAGTACACTCAGAATCTGATCTTATCACTCCCTCTACACTGTCATTATATCCTGGGGATAGTGCAATGAGTTACTCAGTGATCTCCCGGCTTACATGATTGAGCCCACCTCCCATATTCTATTCTCCATTAAATAGACAGTATGAACATTTTAAAACATAAACTTGATAATGCCACGCCACTGCTCAAAACCCCCCAACAGCAACATGAATCGCCCTGACCTCACCTATTGCTACCCTTCACATATTGTACTTTAGGTTGAGTATCCTCCTAGCTGTTTCTCAAATATTTCAATCATGTTCCACCTCAAGGCACTACATTTATGATTTCCTCTACCAGAAATGCTCTAGACAGGTACAGTCCTTGGCCTAGTTAATCCCTCATTTAGGACTTTGCTTAAAAGTCTCTGCTTCAGAGAGACTTTCACCAAATGCACATTTTCTATCATTGAGCTCCCTCCTTTTCATTGTTCATTTATTGATACATGTTTGTTTGTTGTTCTCATTTCCAGACTCCTCCCACTACAATGAAAGCTTTCTGTTTTGTTCATAGCTGTATCACTAAAACCTTCAGCACAGAGCCAGAGAAAGAATAAAGGCTTAGTATATTAATTGCTAAATGAATAAATGAAGTTAGATACTTTGCAATCTAAGTAAAAATTTTGGATTACATGGTGTGATGGCTAATTTTATGTGTAAATTTGTCTACACTATGGTGCCCAGTTGTTTGGCCAAACACTGAACTCTGTTATGAATTGTTACACAAGATTGAATCAGTTGGCCTTAAGTAAACTTGTTTACCCTCCACACTGTGCATGGGCCTCATCCAATCAGCTGAAGGTCTTATGAGCAACAATGTGCTTTCCTTAGAGTATATTTTGCCTCCAGACTACAAGTAAACATTTTGCCAGAAATCTCACACTGTTCGCCTCTTTTGTTGTCTGAGCTAAGGATTTTGGGACACTAGACTAAAGAAATCTCCAGCATGTTGTCTTACAGATTTTGGATTTGTAGGCCCCCCACAATCCCACAATGTAATAAGCTGCTTCTTTAAAATTTATCTATCTATCTATCTATCTATCTATCTATCTATCTATCTATCTATCTATCTATCTGTTTGTCTACCATCTATATCTCTCTTACTGGTTCTATTTCACTAGAGTCCTAAAACACATGCTTTACATAGTTTCTTCTACTTTTCTAGAACCATCCTTCTAGATTTACCCTTTAATTCATGTTTTTTTATGAACTGTATATGCATCTGTAGCTCTTACTCTTGTTTTCCCTGTATTCCAGTGGATTGCATGTGAATTGGAACACATGTGAAGGGCTACAGTTCTCTCTTGCCACTCTTATTCTCTTTCATAATGCTGTTCATGTTGTGTAAATACTTTGTTAATTATCTGAAAAGTTACTTTTTGTTGTTCAACTATTGTTATTTTTAATTAACTTAATGCTTAAGTCTCTCTTTAGAAGTCACAAAACACCACAGGCAGAATAAATACATAAAGACTGTAGAACTAGACAGTTACTCAGAAATAAAAATGATCCCTTCATTGATTTTCTCTTGTGAACTTTCATTCATTGTATCAATAAGCTATTATTTTGACCCATTGTTATTCCTTCAGGCAAAAAAGATTTAAAATAACTTCCCCATATAAACATGCATGAGGATCTGCTTTTCCATTTCTGCAAAAAAAAAAGGGTGTCAAATTTTGCTAAGAATTGCTTTTGAACTTGAGTATCCCTTGAGTAGTACTGATCTTGTAACAATATTAAGTCTTCCATCCATGAACACAGGATGACTTTCCATTTGTTTAGATCTTTCATGTCTTTCAGCAAAGTTGTATATATCGTTTCCAGTGTACAGGTTTTTCACTCCTTGGTTATATTTATTTCTAGAATTTTTTTGCTAATGGATGCTATTTTCAATGAAATTATTTTCTTAATTTCCTTTCAGACTGTCTGCTGCTGGTGTATAGAAATGCAATGATTTTGTATGTAGATTTTACACTCTGCAGCTATGCTGGATATTTTCATTAGCGCTAGCAGCTGTCATGTGAATTCTGATATCATCCACAAATAGAGTTTTATACTCTTTCTTTATAATTCGTATGCTGTAGGGTAAGCCCTGGACAGATAACCACAAGGTCAGAGGTTTAAATTCACCAAAGACTCTGGGGCAAAAAGATGAGGTTATCTGCCCCCATACATATTTAGTCTCAGAAACCCTATATAGGATTGTTATGAATCAGAATCAACTCTATGACAGTAGGTAAGGAAATGCAAGAAAGGTCAAAGGATGCACAGAAGTACAAGACACTCAAGAGGTTTAGTAGATGAGAAGACTGGGGGATACTTAGAGAAACTGCATTTCTTCTGCAATACAAGCGGGCTTAAAAAAGTTCATGGAAAATTGAAATTACAAGATAATGGAATTTTTCAAACAAACTTTTTGAAGCTTCCTCATGTGTGTGCTTGTGTGTGTGTGTACATGCATTCTCCTTACTTATTGACATGATTATGTTCCAAAGATTAGATTGTTACATGAGAATCAGTGTGATGCAAAAATGGAGGATGACTGCAGTATGTGACTGCCAAATTACATCATTACAGAATTGCCAAACCATTATGTGTAACTTGCTCGACAAAGTTACACATAATCTTAGCCTCTTAACCATCAGAGCCAGTGTTATTCTTACTTTGAACCTTGGCATCTGTTACTTCCATATGTATGTCATCAATGTGCAAAGGAGTGGAAGAGTAGATTTCTTTTACTATTGTCATAAATGTGAAATGTCAGATAACAAAATAATAGAAAAGTGAGAAGTAGGTGTGTGTCTGTGTATATCAGTATGGATCTCTGTTTTATAATTACTTATTTCGAAATCTAATCATATCTTCTAAAGAAAAGACAATCTCAAAAACAATAGTTTTTTTTTTCTTAAATTAAAACCATTTGACTAGTTTTAACAATGACAACTCTGAAGTGAAGCATTTTCTCAAAATGCTTCCATTTAAATGCACTGTTTTCATCCCTGTTGCATTTGTTTTCCTGTACCAACTTTTTTTTTTCTCTCTCTCTCTTTCTCTATATATAACTTACCTTATTAGCCAATCAATTTAACTCTTTTTTACAGCCCAATTTCTCTATGGTACTTACATATTCATCATAAGCTTCATGGGCTGGAGGAGGAGGTGCTCTGTATCCTGGCACTGTTGGTGCTCCCCGTGTTCTTGGGGTAGGAACGCCTCTTGCTACTGGGGGCACTGGAAGAGCTCCACGGGTCACAGTGGTCCCTCGAGGGGTGAGGACACCTCTTCCAGGTGGTGGAGGAGGAGGAATGGCACCCCCACGACCCCTAAAAGAGACAGGTCATATATACATGAAAAACAAGTGTGAGATTTAAAGGATTACAACAGATAAAGCTCTCATCTCATAGGCAATGGGGATCTAAATTTATTTAATAACATTTATTCAATTGAGATTATTTAGAAGATAACATGTTTTGCCCTCCACTGCTGAATAAAGTTTATGAACACTGACTATGACTTAGAATTCATAAAAAACTCTTTGATATTTTCACTTATATAACTAAAAATAAATGCCAAAATTTAAAATAAACACTAAGAGTATAATCCAGATTTGCCAAGAAAATTCAGATCATCTGATATATTATGATTCACTGGCCCATCTATGAAACTGAGCTGTTATGTGTATGTCTCCTCAGTGCTGAGAGCTATTAACAGTGATGGGCAATGCTATCATTTACCAAAAAATGCTCTGTCTGTACTTTAATGAAATGTGGAACTTTAACCACAATGATTTCATTCTGTTTATTATTGTGACTAAAGCTTGAGGTCACTTGAAATCACAGCTACTGTCACTGATTTATTGTAATGCATGTAACCCCATGAGTTGGACAGTACCCAATACATTTGCTATGGTAACTATAGATCCAGTGAATATATTATCCTGCAATAACAAGTAAAAAAAAGATTACTCTGTACTGCAGAGCTTGACACAAAAGTAACTTGCATTGAAAACATAAGATCAAATGGTTGCAGCCAACTTTTATGGTATTACGAGGCCTTTTGAAAGGTTTAATGTCTGAAGTCTTTGAGCAACAGCATGGTTATTTCACTTTTTATTATATCTGAAAGGTTGGCTTCCAGAAAGCATTGCTTTCAGCAAGGACTCCAAAGCTTTGGGAGAAATTGATGATCACTGGTATATCAACAGTCACACTTTTTGGCTGTAACCACAAAAGAGGGGGGGTATAGGTTATACATTTTGCTATGAATAGCAGTCAGCTGATTCTTTATTACTTGCAGAAAATAAGCTTTTATGAGTGGACAGTAAGAATGCTGGTAAAGCTTTAAAAGTTTTAAATAGATTATGGCGCTGATGAATAGAAAAACTGCAGAAACTTGTTCATTGTTAACTTATTGTGAGTCTAATGTACACAGACACTCTTCTAGGTTGGGAAAAGGTGAAATACAAAAAGCTTCAAAGGTTCAGTGCCTGTTAGTAATACAGCATTCTAAATGATTATAGTAATATAAAACCAGATCTGTGGAAAAAAAATGTAAAGGCCAATTTTATTCTCACTTGGTCTCCAAGCACCTATCTGTTTGCTTACAATAGTTTTGGTTTACAACAGTTATTCAAGCTTCCTCTTCAGTTTAGTATCTTAGCATTCTCAAAAGTACCAATGTGTGGATAATAAATTATAGGGGTCACCCCACTTTAAACTATGGTCACAAGTTGGTTTCAAGTATGTTTTTCTTAAACAGTTAAAGTAGATTTATAAATCTTTCTAGATTCTTCTGCTCTAAAATTATATAATGCTCACATAAAATTTAAGTTATCCTGTCCCTTTATCAACTGACACCCAGAAATAGCCCCAGTAAACCTGTCTCCTGAACCTAATTCAAAATACAAAAAACAAACAAACAAAAAATGCACAAACCTTCTTCAATTTAGTCCAGCCCAACTCATTGTGAACCTATGTGACAGGGTAGAACTGCTCTTTAGGATTTCAAAGGTTGTAAATCTGTATAGAAGCAGATTGCCTCATCCTTCTTTCATGGAATGGCTAGTGGAGTTGAATCACTCGACCTTTCTGTTAGCCCAATACTTAAACCAAAGTGTCCACCAGGGCTCTTTGAACCTAACTCATTTCCTCCTAGCAGCAAAGGCCTTTCCCTGAAATCTTTACTCTGTTATATGATAACCTACTCAACTTAAGATTTAATTCATCTATTTTGGAAACCACCGGTATCTAAATCCACTACCACACTCTTTCTTCTATTTTCCCGATTTATTGAAAGAACATTTTTCATCTTTAATTCTTCACTTCTTATTCATTCTTCAACTGAATGTAATCTAATGCCTTCACTACTCTATCGAAATACTTTTTCTGAGATCAAATCCAATGGTTGCAAACCAGTGTTGTTGTTGTTGTTAAGTTCCGTCAAGTCTGTTCTGACCCACAGTGACTCTGTATAGGGTTTCTGAGGAGCAGATGGTGTGCTTGAAACACAAACCACAGTATCTATCTTTAATGATGATTATTATCTGTTTGCTTTACAACACATGCCATGTCCTGGATTGAGTGTTTTACAACAAAATTCCCTAGATTGTCTGCACATTAGGGTCACCTGTGTATCTTTAAAAAAATGTCAAAGCCCAGCCCACATTCTAAAAAATAAAAAACGAAACAAAAATTTACGCCCATTACCATTGAGTCAATTTCCACTTGTCGACCCAAAGCATGGAGTAGAACTGTCTCATAGCCTTTCCAAAGTTGTAAAGTTTATGTAAGCACATAGTCACATCTTTCTCCCACAAAACAGCTAGTGGGCTAAAACCATCCACCTTTTGGTCACACTCTAGACAAATAAAACCACAATCTCTAGAAGAAAGACAAAGGCACCACCACTTTTTCCAGTCTCTGGGGATTCCAATGTGAAAGTCTGGGAATCATTGCTTATAGGAATCATCTAATTAAAAAATTTGAAAATAAGTCATATAGGCAAGCTATTTTAAATGCAAGCTATTTTAAAGGTTGAGCAAACAAGACACAGAAAGTGCAAATCACCTGCCCAAGGACATACTGGAAATCTACAGAGCTAGAATTAATGATAGGAATAATTATATTCTTCATTTAAATTGATACTTCATCTAACTATTGTTGATAATATCATCACTTCCTTACCAGGTTAGATCCCAGAGAGTTACATTTGTCTTGAGCCAAGTGTCTTTTTTGTCTCTTTTTTTCTCCAACATTTCATTGAGAACTAATTTCTAAAAATTCCAGTCTCTAATCTGTCAATATTTGTCTACATTCTTTAGCTAGACCAAATGGTGTATATATTTATATTGGGTAATGGACTTGACATTTTATGATTTTCCCTGCCAGAAGTCACGTCTCTCTCTCTCTCTCTCTGTCTCTCTCTCTCTCTCTCTTTCTGGTGTTAATCAGTCTATTACTCTATTGCTTCTCCATCTCTCACAGTGACAACTTAGTAACCTTCCTTAGAATTAGATAGGGTTACTTCTATCTTTATCAAAGAGTTCTGGTGTAGTGTTGTAGGATAAGCACTGAATTGTTAATCATAAGGTCAATAGTTCAAACTCACTTGTCACTCCATGATAGCCCTATAAAGGGTTGCTATGACTCAGAACCAACCCAACAAAACAACAACAACAACAAGAATCTTTTAAAAACTCTGCTAGTTCCATCCATTATTTCTTATTCTAGTAAACAAAAGCCTTAAACGTTTGTCCTTAATATTTTACTTCCCACTACTTCCTCTCACTGCAACATGTATTTAGTATGACATATGTTAGATATTTCATGTGTTTCATTTGTTTAACTGCATAATATAAATTATTATAATACATAGATCTAACGCTTTATTTTCTGGTATACATTCCATATGGGCTTCAAAAAGTTCCTGGAATTATTCCATTATCTTTTCATTCCATTATCCATGAACTTTCTTGGAGCCCTCTTGTATGACTAGGAAATTAGATATTTATCAAAGATATGTTTACTGAAATTAAAATTCCATTAACTCAGTATTTCTTCAACAAATTATTATGGAGGGTTGAAAGTGTTATAGGGACTGTTCTTTTTGAATAAATATTATTGAATAATGTAATAAAATCATAGTTTATAAATTTTATGTACAAATTCAAAACCCAAAATTCAAACCCATTGCCTTAGACTCAGACTCACAGTAATCTATAAGATGGTGTAGAACTACCTATATGCTGTAAATCTTTACAGAAGCATACTGCCACATCTTTCTCCTGTGGAGCCACTCCTGGGTTTGAACTTTGAAACTTTTAGATAGCAGTTGAGCACTTTAACCACTGAGACATCAGGGCTCCATATGCACAAATTGTTGTTAGGTGCCATAGAGCTGGTTCTTACTCATAGTAACCCTGTATGACATATGTTACATGCTTCATGTGTTTCAATTATTCAACTGCATAATATAAATTACTTTATATTCTTTAGAGTTTTCAAGTGTGTAAATCTTTATAGGTATAGAAAGCCTCATCTTTCTCCCACAAAGCAGTTGATGGACTTGAATTGCTTACCTTGTTGTTGGTAGTCCAGTGTTTATCCTACAGTGACACCAGGATTCCTCATATTATCAACCATTTTTTCATGAGCTTTCTAATCAATACTATTTTCTGTTTTGTGAAACTAGTTTTTAATTGCCTGTTAACAGTACACATACCTCACGATGCTGTTTGAAATAGAAGACAACAGTGTTCTGCCCCATTTATTTATCATTAGTGCTAATTCCATTAATGTTATCAATCCAGCATTAAAAGTGTTTGATTTTCAATATTAATTTTCTTTTGTTTTTACTATGTCTTATGTAAAGGATAAGGAGCTCTGGTAGCGTAGTGGTTCCAAGTTGGGCTGTTAGCCTCAAGGTCAGTAGTTCGAAACTACAAGTGGTTCTGAAGTAGAAAGATGAGGCTTTCTGCTTCCATAAAGTCTTAAAGACTTGGAAACCCTACACAGGGTCACCATGATTTGGAACCAACTCCACGGCCTATAACCATCACCATGTAAGGGGTATTGAAATAAAAAACTTTTGATGACATTTTTCATCTAAAGAGAGGTTTAAAATACAGATTACAATGAACCATTGTTTATTAAATATGAAATATATTAAGTAATTAAATGAAAGCTTCACTGAAATTAAAATCTTATATGGCCCATTCAAATATGGCAAATGCAATATTAATTTATGAAACAGCAATAACCAAGCACAATCTACTAATACAACTATTTTATTTTCTCAAAAGCATTAATATAAAACAAGTAGTCCAAAGTCCAAGGAATACGGAATAAACTCATTCTCTTTCTTGTTGTTGCTGTTGTTAAGTGCTGTTGAGTCGATTCCAACCCATAACGACCCTGTATAGGGTTTCCGAGGAGCAGCTGGTGAGCTTGAACCACTGACCTTGCAGTTCAAATGGCTTTGCAGTCTGGCACATTAACCCACAGTGCCACACCAGGACTCCATCCTCTTGTAGGGATCCTAAATATTAGTTTATATTTAGGATGTATCACATGAAACTTCCAAAATTGACCTTATTTTAAACTATAAATCTGGTAATTTCATATTATTTAATCTAAATGATTAAAGCCACTTAAGATTTCCTGAAATGATATCATTTCACAACTTACCATAATGATGATAGAAATGTATTAGATTCCATAAAGGACTGATTCCATAAGAGAGTACAGCCATAAAAAGTGTTGCCACCTCAATTTGAAACAATAAGCAGTTGACCCTCCCTAAATAGAATTAGAAAATTGTATTTTTTATTTTTAAGAGTTATGGTAGCATCTTGGTGATGAATCGGGCTGTTAACTTCAAGGTCAGCAGTTGGAAACTACCAGCTGTTCCACAGGAAAAAGTGGAGGCTTTATGCTCCCGTAGAGATTTACGGCTTCAGAAACCCCATACAGGGTCACTGTGAGTTGGAACTGACTCCAAAGCACACAACAACAACAATCTTTTACTTTTTAAACAAAAAAATATAAAAATACAAGTAATACATTTTTCCTTTAGTCAAATTTAATTTCTAAAACTGCCATAGTTAGATAGCCACTTCCTTGATATTTCATTTAAAACTTATAATTTTTAACTATTCTGACAAGTGTGAAACTTTTGGAGGTGATTATGATTTAATGTTAAAAATAGTGGTATTTTGACAGTGGAGACTGGAACAATTTGGGACTTAATTTAAAAAACAAATGGAATCTGAAGAGTATCTGACCATCATCTCCTAACCTAATTTCCTTGCGATATATGAAATACTTCTCTAGATCTATAGATTTTAAAGGTGTAAAGGTCAACTGCAATTGTGCGAAAAGAATTGACTAAACCATAGAGACTTGATGGAGGTTGTGAGCATCTTTATTGTACCTTTATGTAAACCATGCTTCTGTCGAAAACTTGCCAAGTTTGGAATCATACAGAATAAATTTTGATACAGAAAGATTCCAATCTCTTTGCAAAGTGAAAAAAATCCACTGTGTAATCACCAGATTCATCACCAATGACATTTCAATGTCAAATGTACCTGAAATTTAAATAGCTTTACCATCAATGGTGAAAGAAATATGTTTCTGACTCTCTGGACTGCTGGCATATACATGATCCATATGTTTAAGAAAGCTGGTGGTACTGTGGCTAAGGTGCTCAACTGCTCACAGAAATGTTGGTAGTTCAAATCCACTAGCCACTCTAAGGGAGAAAGATGTGACAGTCTGCTCTGTAAAGATTTATAGCCTTGGGATTCCTAAGGCACAGTTCTACTCTGTTCTATGTTATTGCTGTTGTTAAGTGTCATCGAGTCGGTTCTGACCCATAGCGACCCTGTATAGGGTGCCTGAGGAGCAGCTGGTGTGCTTAAAGCATTGCTATAAATTGGAATGAACTCCATGGCGGTGGTTTTGATTTGGTTTGGTATCTATCTATCTATCTATCTTTCTTTCTTTCTTTCTTTCTTTCTTTCTTTCTTTCTTTCTTTCTTTCTTTCTT
>NW_006408537.1:11191469-11213450 GCF_000296735.1 Chrysochloris asiatica
TTCTTTCTTCTTTCTCTCTCTCTCTCTCTCTCTCTCTCTCTCTCTCTTTCTTTCTTTCTTTCTTTCTTTCTTTCTTTCTTATCATCTTAAGGCACAGACAAAATTTATAGCTTTTTGCAAGGTCATGGTTCAAAGAGGCAAAAATTATAGAAACTGTGTAATCTATTCCTGGGGCTAGAACCCAAAATAAGAAACCTCTAGTACTTAGGATAGTTGCTAAGGAATCAAGCTAGAAAGTCAGAATTTTGGAGTCAGGCACCCTATGTAGCCTTAGACAAATTTTTTATACCTTGATTTCTCATTTTTAGATATTACTTACCTCCTTGGGAGGTGGTAAGGATTAAATGTGTTAATCTGTATATATGTAAAGCTCTTACATGTGATCTAAGTATTCACTGTTGTTTTTATTGTTGCTCACATTGTTCTTTATTCCTAACTGCAGTTCTGACACAGCATAAGACAGCAAAGACTAGTCATCCTTACTTGCTGTTACTTTAGAGTGAGAACTAATGTACCTTGAAGGAGCCGTGGGAGCTATTCTGATCCCTCTGCCTCTAATACCTCTGCCACGACCAGAGTCCTCTGAACCATTTAAGTAAGATAGTTCACGTAGCTGTTCTTGACGAATTTCATCATTGTAATCCTAGAAAAAAAATAAGATCTGTGAGTTAAAATAGAGTATGGGTTTCTTGGAGTTTAAAAATACAAATAAGTAAGAAATATTTATTTTATTTACTTGTTTCCTGAAGTCTGGCATACAATAATCTAAAAGGGTATAAAAATGTATATATGTTCAATAGTTATTTTTATGTAGAGAAATTGAAGTTGCTTCTTTTATCAATGAAGTACTCAGCAGAAATCATATTACATTTCTTGGGATATGATCTGATGTGTTATTGCTGTCTTCTCCAGAAAGGAGCAGACAGAAGTTACAAAAACTTGGAATATTCCAAGCCTGTGATTGTAACATTAGTGTTGCTGAAAAGGTACTTACTGAAATGAATATGTGTAGATTATCAATGACAGCAAAGAATCTAAATAACTCTTGATGTATAAATTAAAAAGGGATGATATCAAGGTCTAAGTAAACTCTGAGCTTCTGGAAAATTTTTAATGAAGTATAAATGACATAATACAGCTTCAAACAACTGGGAGGTTATGGAATCCAAACAACCTGACAGGCAGTAGGGAAAGACAGGGACTGCTCTGTGTGTTCTAGAGTTGGGTTTATGCAAAGTAATTGAGCAGAGGACAACTTTTACAGAAACAACCAGAGATTTAAAGTCAGGGGGACTACCTTTATTTACCATCAGTGTGGAAATATATCAGCATTTTAATAGGCCTAACAAATGGATTCGATCACTAAAGTTAAATGTTCAAAAAGTAGGCAACAGCCTTATCAGCTACTTCTTTTACTAATCTACTCAGGGGCAAACGTGCATGTCTGCAGGCACACACACACAATTGATTGAGTAATACAAAATTAAATAATTGGTTATTCATGCCAAATGACCAATCTGATTATTTTTTCCTAAACATATGTTTAAGTGAAATTTGTCAGATGATTTGAGCACCATAAATATGCTTAATTTTATTATAAAGCTAGTTACATCAAATATAGTGTATTCTGTGGTCACTCGAGTGATTATAAATAATAATTGGAACATATAGAAAGAACAAAAATGTTTATTCTTGGAAAAAATCACTATAATCCATTCTATAATTCAGTATCTCGGGAATTTAGAGTAGATGGAATTCATTCATTTACTTATTAACTCAGCACATATTTATTTAGCACTCACTAAAGATTTACACCCTCGGAAACCCTATACAGGGTCGCTATGGGTTGGAACCGACTCGATGGCACATAACAACAACAACAACATTAGGACTGCAAAGTCAGTTTGAACTTCAAGGTCGGTGGTTCAAGCTTATCAGCCACTCCCTGGAAACCCTATACAAGGCAGCTATGAGTCAGGACCAGTTCTAACAACAACAACCATTAGCTAAGACTCCGGTTGTGGTGCTGTAGGATCTAGTTGCCAGTGTGAACCCTGAGCTGAGGTTCCTGACCTTCCACAATGGGTGAACCAGGGCAAATCAGTGCTCTGCCACTGCCTCCAATGCAGTACATCAAGGAATATACAGATGAAAATATTCAGAAAGGCCTAGGTCCCATGCCTCCACCTCCAATAAAAGATAGTTATATGATGTTTGGCAACCAGTTCCAATGTGATGATCTCATCATTTGCCCTTTGGAAACCCAGGGCATCAAGCGATTTCATGCTATGCAGTTTGATCATAAGAAAGAACTGAGAAAGCTCAATATGTCTATCCTTACTTAGTTTTTAGACCTCTTAGACATCTTGATAAGGAGCCCTGGGAGTACAAAGCGACAAGAAAAGCCAGAGGATCTTAAGCTGTTTTTTGTTCATGTACATCATCTATAAACAAATACCGACCCCACCAAGCAAGAGAGACTTTGAGGGTGATGATGGAAGTGCAGAAACGTCAATGTCTTGAAACAGCTGAGAGGTTTCAAAAGCACCTGGAACGAATCATTGCGATGATTCAAAATTGCTTGGCTTCTTTAACGGATGATCTGCCACATTCATAAGCAGTAATAAGAGTAAAAACAGAACCAATGGATGCTGATTATAGCAACAGCTAGACAGAATGAACAACAAAGAGAAAGTTCTGGCCATAGGAGAGACCGGATTATGGAGAAGGATGCAGCCTTGTGTGTTCTAATTGAGGAAATGAATGAAAGACCATGAAGGATGTTTCCTTTTTTTCTTGTCTTTCTTTTGTCTTTATAGTAAATAGCATTATATAGTATTTTCTGGTGGATTGCCTTAAAAGAGGTATAGCTAAAAATCATCTAAATTTTGATCTTGACTCCAACTTTGTTCAATATAAAATAGCACGGCTGAAATCAGCAAGCACAGACAAAGTCTGTGTCATCATCTTAAGGGTCATCATCTTAGAGAGTCATCATCTTAAAAAGCAAAATGTTTGCTTAAGAGTCATCATCTTAAGAGTCATCGTCTTAAAAAGCAAAATGTTTGCTGCTGTTGTGCGGGACATTCTTGGTTTTGGAGTTCCAGTAAAACTTTGAAGGTATCTTTAGCCTTAAAAGTAGATTTCTTATTTACATTAAGTATGAGAAAGGATATCAAGCTATATAAATGTGAAATTATGAAAATACTGGACTGTGAACCAAACGTTCAAACCCACCAAGCTGCTCCTTGGAAACCCTATACAGTGTCATTATGAGTCAGGACTGACTTGATGCAACTTAACAACAACAACATTAGCTAGGAATTGTGTTGGACTTTAGGAGTACCATAAAAAAACAAAAAAGATCCAGCTTTTGTCCTCATGGAGCAGAACCACTCTTCCTGGCTATTGAGAAGGAGATTAAAGCATTTATAATCTCAATGCTTAAAAAACAAAAACAACAGGTTTTTTTTTGTAATGGTTGACGATATAGTTTCATATAAATTATGAGTATGTTACAGAATAAAGATTTTAAATGAATGTCTAAAAGGAACTTAAGCATGTTCGATGGGTCACAGAAAGTCTAAAAATGTGATGTTTAATCTGAGAAAAAGGTAGACTAGGGAGAGAAGTGGGCACTTTGAGAATATTCTAAATAAAGAGAAAAGTTTCTGATATGAGCTAGAGAAGTAGGAAAAAACATGTAGACTTTGTAGGTCATAATAAAAAGAGTTTTCATTTTTTCCTAAAGACAATTGAACGACCTTGAAGATGGATGATTGCAATAGTCTGGCTTGTTCTTTAGGAAGTTGACTTTGTTGGGAATTGATTAATGAATTGGAGAGTATCAAGTGAATTTGTGCGGAAAACATTTTTGTTATGACAAACTGCCCTCCCTCCACTTTGTTTAACAACTGAAGTGTGAAGGAAGAAAGGAGTATGCATTTTCCTATTGCAATGAAGAAAATAAAAACACAATGAAATCTAAGTGGTTCATCATGTTTAAGACTATTTGCTATTGATTCTGACCAGAAAAGGAACCAGTAATATACTGGAAAGTAAGTAGCTAAAATCTACAACATAGCAACTTCTTATGCCACCAAATGTAGAAATTACAGTTTGAAGAATACATATTTGTGGTTCCTTTCAATTCCTATATAACCATCCAGGATCAAACACGTAACTGGTAACTGCACTAGACAAATAACTGCCTCTAGACCACAGGGCTACAGGGAATAAGAAAACAATTTTCCATTCTCAAACAGCTTACATCACAGGAGAGGGCAGATATGTAAGCAGAGATTTAAAATTCTTTGTGATTTGTCAGTGAGGAATTGGAATAAATAAGCCTTGTGCTTAAGAGATAATGTGGTCTAGAGTTAGATCTGGGAATTTCTAGGGTAAGAGACACAGAGCAAATCACGGGCATATGTATAAGTGTACTGGTATACTATATGAGCATATAAAAGAACACCAAGAATGTGACATGATTTCATCATCAAAACAAGTATCTTTAAGAATGAACTCCACAATATTTACCAAGAAAGTGATATGGAACTCTTGTTAAATATGAGCCAATTCTGATTCATAAGGACCCTGCAATGGGAAATGAATGGGAAAATCTCATCTTTGTCCTGTAGAGCAGTTGGTGGGCTCAAACCACTAAACTTGTGGTTAGCAGTCCAATGCTTATCCTACAGAGCCATAGCACTCCCCATATAAAACTCTTGGTAGTGGTGATGGTTGTGTGCTGTGGAGTCGGTTCCGACTCATAGCAACCCAGTGTAGGGTTTCCGAGACTGTAAATCTTTATGGGGGCAAAGAAGCCACATCTTTCTCCCATGGAGCAACTGGTAGATTTGAACTGCTGACCTTGTGGTTAGCAACTGAACTTGTAACCCACTATGATACCAGAGCTTCACTTAAAACTCTTAGTGTTACTTTAATGAGAATATTGAAGTTTGAAAGTCAGTTTTGAAGAAATATATGATATAAATAACATTCAAAAAACAAACAATAATGTGGGACAAGGATGAGTTGGTATATTTCTGGCATTCATAATTCTAACTGCAAGTCATACTATTAAATATTGTTGTTGTAATTGTTAAGTGCCATTGAGCTACACTGTATAGGGTTTCTGAGGAGTGGCTGGTGGGTTTGAATCACTGACTTTGCAGTTCAAAGGGCAAAACTCTAGAAACAGAAAACAATGAAAAGTATTGTTTTTAAAATACATCATGTAATCACTTGAAAACATCTATTATTTCATCATCAAGAGAGATTGGTTATGAGACGTGTCAAAAAAATAACAACAAAACAAATACATTACATTATGAATCTTAAGATCTAAACAGACATAGGATGCTCTGATAGTGTAGTGAGTTACATGTTGGCCTTGTAACCTCAAGGTCAGCAGTTTGAATCTACCAGACACTCCTTGGGAGAAAGATGAAGCTTTCGGCTCCAGCAAAGATTTACAGTCTTGGAAACCCTATACAGGGTCACTATGAGTTAAAACCAACTCCACAGCTCATATCACCACCAAACTGATATAGTCCAGACCAAAATTAGTCTTTAAGCTGTGTTAAATTTTAAATGATGAATGGGTGTTACATAATTAAACATCAATTATGAATAAATTCACAATGTATTCATATATTTTCTGGTCCTTGAAATTACCTTCTTAGGATGGGATTTTTCTAATGGCAAAAAAGAAGAGTTGAATCTAGAAATAGTTGTAGAAGATACACCAACAGAAATGATGTCTGAGGCAATACTGTGGGCCTACATAGCAAATGTAATGTCAACTCCAAATGATGCTTGGTTAGCTCTACCTATAGGTGCTATAGTAAACAACAACTGCATAAACTCACCTACATATCTCTGTGAGAATAGTGGGGATGTTTCCTGCCTACGCTGATTTCTAATACATGGCTTTATTTCATGTTTCAGAAACTGCCTTGAGTATAAGCAAAAATTCAAGCCACTCCAAAGCACTTATTTTCTTATTTTTAACATGTTGCTTTCATGTTTATCCTCTTCAGCATCTGATTACTGATTATAGTGACAATAGGCTCAACTCAGTGGGCAGACAGAAAAGCCATACAGTAGAAAATTACAGTTTCTAACAAGTCAAATATTATTCAATTTCTACCTTCTAATTTTCACATTCAAACGACAACTAAACTAAAGAATAAACATGTCTATTATTTACGAGGATCAACGATATGGTGAATTGCTACCTTTGTGTGAACTGATCAGCCAATATAAAAATGAAAACTAAGGCCCAGAATTTTTCCATTTAATATTCCCAATTTGAAAGAGATCTTGAAATTGATTATCTGTGGGAAACCTGTTTACTCTGTGGGCCCTTATGATTTTTAAAAATAGCAAGATGGTTGTTGTTGGCAACATTTGAGAGGTAAAATAAGAATCAAAAATTGTAAACATAACTGAATGTATGTAAAAAATGGACTCCCTGTGTGGTTCAAATGGTTAACACACACAGATGCTAAATGAAAAGTTGTTAAGTTCAAGTCCACTCAGGGTGCCTTGATGAAATGCCCGGCATTCTACTTCTGAAAAAGTAGTTATTGAAAAGTCAATGGAGCGCAGTTCTGCTCTGACACACATGGGGTTCTCATGAGTCAGAATTGACTTGATGGCAACTATTTTTTATTGTTTTAATGTACTTTATTGAATAAATATTTTACATGCAAAAATCAAAAATGTAAAGTATGGGGTATGATTTCATCAACTATGTGATTATAAAAAAAAATAAGTAAAAGTAGAAGGAGCAGGAAAGCAAAGAGAAGGGAGGAGAATGTACTAATTGGATGACTTGTTACTGTTGTTAAGGGCTATGGAGTGAGTTCCTACTCATGGTGACCCTGTGTAGGGTATCCTAGGAGTGGCTGGTTGGTTTAAACTAATGACCATGCAGTTCAAATGGACCTTGCAGTCCAGTTCTTTTCCTACAGTGTAACACCAAGACGTAGTAGGAATGATATAGTAGGAATGATTTTCAATTGGTCAGGTTTACCTATCTGCATGCTCTTGGATGGTCCTCACTTCACTGACTCTAGACGTGATCATGTGATTTGCCTTAGCCAATAGGGGCCTACTACCACCAAGTGGCAGGAGCTCTGGTAGCATAGTGGTTATGAGTTGGGCTACTAACCTCGCAATCAACATTTTGAGACTTCCAGATGCAAAGAGAGAGAAAGATAAGACTTTCTGCTTCCATAAAAATTTCCAGCCTCGGAAACCTTTTACAGGGTCGCTATAAATCTGAACTGACTCCATGCATATAACCAACCAACAATCACCAAGTGGAATATTGGTGTGTCGCTGTAGGGTAAGCATTGAACTGCTAACAGCAAGGTCAGGAGTTTAAATGCACATTCGAGTCTCAAAAAACCTATAAAAGGTCGCCACAAATCAGAACTGACTTGACAGTACTTAACAAGAGCTGAACAGAAAATGTCAAAGATCAGCTCGAGAAGATAAAGCCAAATATTACAACAAAATGTGCAAAGATCTGCAATCAGAAAACCAAAAAGGAAGAACACATTCAGCATTTCTTAAGCTGGGTGAACTGAAGAAAAATGTAAACCTTGACTTTCGTTATTGAAGGATTCTCTGGGCAAATTACTGAATGATGCAGAAAGCATCAAGAGAAGATGCAAGGAATACACAGAGTCACTGTACCAAAAGGAAATGGTTAATGTTCAACCATTTCAAGAGGTAACACATGACCAAGAGCAAATGAGACCGAAGGAGGAAGTCCAAGGTGCATTGAAGGAATTGACAAAGAACAAGGCATCAGGAATTGATGGAATATAAACTGAAATCTTTCAAAAAAGTGAGGCAGCACAGGAGGCACTCACTCATCTCTGCCAAGAAATGTGGAAGACAACTATCTGGCCAACTGACTGGAAGAGACCCATAATTGTGCCCATTCCAAACAGAGATGATCCAACGGAATCTGGAAATCATTGGACAATCTCTTTGATATCCTGTGCGAGTAAAGTTTTACTAAAGGTAATACAGAAATGGCTGTAAGCATACATTGACAGAGAACTTCCAGAGTTTCAAACAGGATTCAGAAGAGGCTGTGGAACGAGGGCTATCATTGCTGGTCCCTGATGGATCTTGGCTGAAAGCAGAGAATATCAGAAAGATGTTTACCTGTGCTTTATTGACTATGCAAAGGCTTTCAATTGTGTGGATCATGACAAGCTATGGACAACATTGTTAAGTATGAGTATTCGGGAACACTTAATAGTACTCATGAGGTATCTGTACTTCGACCAAGAGGCAGTTGTTTGAACAGAACACGGGAACACTGAATGTTTTTAAATTAAGGAAGGTGTGCGACAAGGTTGTATTCTTTCACCATACTTATTCAACCTGTATGCTGAGCAAATAATCTGAGAAGCTGGGTTCTATGAAGACAAACGTGGCATCAGGATTGGAGGAAGACTCATTAACAATCTGATATGCAGATGATACAACCTTGCTTGCTGAAAGTGAAGAGAACTTAAAACATTTACTGATGAAGACTGAAGAGCACAGCCTTCGGTATGGATTACATCTCAATGTGAAGTAAACGAAAATCCTCACCACTGGACAACTAAACAACATTCTTATCAATGGAAAAAAGATTAAAGTTGTCAAGGACTCCATTCTTTTGGATCAACTTTCAACACTCACAGAAGCAGCAGTCAAGAAACCAAAGGACATATTGCATTAAGCAAATCTGCTGCACAAGACCTTATTAAAGTGTTGAAAAGCAAAGATGTCAGCTTGAAGACTAAGGAATGCTTAACGCAAGCCACAGTATTTTTAATAATTTCGTATGCATGTGAAAGCAGGACAGTAAATAAGGAAGATCATAGAACTGATGCATGTGAGTTATGGTCTTGGAGGAGAATATTGAAAGTGCCATGGGCTGCCAAAAGAACCAACAGATCCGTGTTGGAAGAAGTGCAGCCTTGGAGGCCAAGTTGGCCAAACTTCATCTCTCACACTTTGGACATATTGTCAGGAGGGACCAGTTGCTGGAGAAGGATATTGTTTGGTAAGGTGGAGGGTCAGAGAAAAAGAGGAGGACCCCAATGAGTTGGACTGGCCAAATAGCAGCATCGATGGACTCAAGCATGGCAACAATAGTGAGGCTGGCCCAGGATAGGGCAGTGTTTCATTCTCCTGTGCATAAGGTCACTATGAGTCGGTACCAACTTGATGGCACCTAACAACAACAACAACAACCAACATTTTCAGGCTGATAAACGCCCATAGGATACAAATCTCCAACACAAGCCTCAGCTTGAAGTCGCTAGGCTCTAGCTTCATGAGTCAGCAAATCTAATGTGTTCTTCCCTTTTGGTTTCCTAACCCCATGTTATTTTAATACTTTTCTTCTTGAGCTGCCCTTTGAAATTTTCTTGATTCTTTTATCTCTG
Organism: Chrysochloris asiatica; assembly: GCF_000296735.1. Classification (NCBI taxonomy): domain Eukaryota; kingdom Metazoa; phylum Chordata; class Mammalia; order Afrosoricida; family Chrysochloridae; genus Chrysochloris; species Chrysochloris asiatica. Next base: position 11,200,937 of record NW_006408537.1, read on the forward strand.
CATTTTATTCCACTCACTTTAGGTTTTTTATGCTCATGAGCTAGTTTCAGAGTCCTTCTGACAACCTTTTTTTTTTTGGTTTAAGTTTTCATTGTGAGTTGAGTGATTGTTTACATGGGAGAAATTCGGTTTTACACTCACTGTTTCATTGCAATTATTACAATCCCCTCTGTGCATCATCATTCAACAGTATTTGATTCTATTCCCTATGGGTTTTTTTTTGGTTGTTGTTGTTGTTGGTTTGTTTGTTTGTTTTTTGGGGGGATGTACACAAAAACACTCAGGAATATATAATAATTTAAATAACCAAAGGGCACATTCTGCAAATCTGCCTCCTGGCTGCCAGCACACGGCCTTTCTCTTTCCATGAGTCTAGAGTCCTCAGTTGCTCTCTCTTATAATGTCCTTATCTCTGGCTTCATCTTTGGTGTCACTGCTTCTCTGGATAGGGTCCCACATTCCGCTCCTGTTCTTCTTCCTTGATGGCCCTAGGGTCCTCTGTTCTTGGAATGTAACATTAACTACTCCCCACTTTTTGTTATAGAACTTCTACCTTTTACAGTTGTGGCAGTTGCAATTAGTCATGATAACAATTATTCACTATTCAATCATAAGAATCTTATTCTGATCTCTTTTCACCAGACCCATCTAGACAAGATGGAAACTATTCAGTGGGGAGCCTATCTTGCGCCACACACTCTTAAACAAAATTCCCTCTTGAAAACTTGCAAGCCAGTGACTTCGTGCCTTTATCACGCCTTCATTTTAGGTAGCCAATGTCTAAGTTGCCCACTGACATCCACTTTTTTTTTTAATGTTTTTTTGTGAATAATGTGATAGTTTAGATGGGAGAACATTAGCTTTACATTTATCCTATTGTATATCATTTCCTTTCCATGGTTACAATCCCCTCCATGCATCATCAATCAACCAAAGGGTATACCCTACAAGCCTATCCCCGGTCCTCAGCACACAGACCCGCTCCCTTTCTGGTTCTAAAGTCCCCAACTGCTCCATCTCTCCATGTCATTGTCTCTACCTCCATCTTTGGTGTCACAGCTTCTCTGGGTAGGGTTCTGTTCCCCGCTTTTCTCCCTTGATGGTCCCAGGGACCTCCACTCCTAGACTGCAAAGTTAATCACTCCTGTCCTTTTGCTACAAAATGTCTACCTTTACATTTCCAGCCCTCTCAATCAGTCCTGATAACAATTATTCACTATTGTATCACAAAAGACCTATCTGCATCTCCTTTCATCAGCCCCACCTAGACAGATTGGATACTACTCAGTGGAGATTCTACCTTCCTCTACACCCTCTGGATCTAGGTTCCCTCTTGAAAGCTTGTAAGCCAGTCACTTCTTGGCTCTGTAGCCCACCCCATTCTGGCTAGCCAATGTCCAAGTTGCCCATCCCTGTCCATTCTGTGCATGGAGGATATGGGAATGATCCTCACTGTGAAAATTTGTTCCTTATTTTGGGCTACTGCATCCATAGGTGTAGGTCAAGTTCATCAAATTTTATCAGATTACTCTTGTTTTCCTCTCCTTTCTTCATCTAGTTGAGCTCTGATCATAAAGTCATTGAAGCCAGGTCAAGTGGGTATTATCTGCAAGTGTGGGTGTTCTTATGCATATGCCCTCTCTTCTTAATAGCTGGATGCTTCCCTCTCCACTCTAGTCCTCTGTGGCTATGTCACTGACTCTGGGTCCAAGATTCCACAGGTCTTGCCACACTACCAGGTCTCCAGCCAGGTTCACAGAAGTCTATTGAACAATGTAGGGCTTAGCTTGCAGCTTCATTGCTGGTTTTCCCTCACTTGCCCTTATCAGTGACAAACGTGGTCACCAATGAGAGCGTGTATTCCCATTGAGTCTTACTCTTGGAAGGAGGTTTGCCCTGGGGGGACCCGACCACTTGCCTTGATGTCTCCTGGGTGAACCACTTGCTTGTTCTTGTAGTAATCAGTCAGTCTGCCTATATTGTTTTGTATTTTTCCTGCTGGCCTTTCTTTCAAGAAGTATCTTCTATTCTTTTAGCTGTTTCAAGCTGTTCTGCTTGTCCTTTCAAGTGGAAATTTCCCACCTCAGAAGATTCTGGATACTGTTCAGGATTCCACAGTCTTAATTAATGCAGAGGCTCCATAGGAAGCCCCCTTCACTGGGCATGTTGTAGCCCCATTTTAGGTATTCCAATCAGTTATAGGCACAAGATGGACTTACAAGCTTCCTATGGTGATATTTCTGGCTATTCCTTTCTCTCCCCCTCAAGTGTCTGTTTTATAATGGCATGCCAGGGAAACCAAGATTCAAAAGACAGTCATACATCTTAACATTATTTCCCCCCTTTTCCCCATTCCAACCATTTCTCAATCCCTGTATCCCAGAGCCCTGTTGTTCCAAGGTTGTGCATACATCATTATTTACCTCTGTCCAGTTCCACTTCACATTCATCGTATTGTATTTCATTTCATTGGTTTATTCCTAAATATTTCATCCTTTGGGTGGCTATTGTAAATGGTATTGTTTGCCTAATGTCTTTTTCAGCACTGCCGTTGTTACTATAGAGGAATCCAACTGATTTTTGTATGTTGATCTTATACTCTGCCACTTTGTTGAATCTTCCAATGAGGTCTAGTACTTTTTTTTTTTACTGAGTCTTTGGGGTTCTCTATGTATAGGATCATATCGTGTGCAAATAGAGAGAGATGACTAAGGTGCACCTGACCCAAGCCATGGTATTTTTAATAACCTTATAAGTATGTGAAAATTAGACAAGGGATAAGGAAAACCAAACAAGAATTGATTCATTTTATTCATGGTGCTGGAGAAAAATATTGAAAGTACCATGGGCTGACAGAAGAACAAACAAATCTGTCTTGGAAGAAGTATAGTCAGAATGCTCCTTAAAGCCAGGATATTAATACTTTGTCACTCATATTTTAGACAAAGTATCAGGAGGTACCAGTCCCTGGAGAAGTAAATCATGCTTGGTAAAGTGAAGGGTCATCGAAAAAGAGGAAGACCCCTAACAAGATTGATTGGCACAGTGGCAGTAGCAATGGGCTTAAGTGTAACAATTATGAGCATGGGCAGAATCAGAGGCTATTTCCTTCTGTTGTTTACAGGGTCGCTATGAGTCAGAACCAACTTGATAGCACCTAACAACACAAATGGACTGCTTTGAAGAACAAACACATCTGCTTTAGAAGATGTACTACCAGAATGCTCCTTGGAAACTAGGATGCCAAGACTACATCTGATGTAAAACAGACATGTTTTCAGGAAGGACTTAGTCCCTGGAAAAGGACATCATGTTTGGTAAAAAAAAGAGACAGTGAAAAAAAAAAGAGGTCAGTGAAAAAGAGGAAGACTTCCAATGAGACAGATTGGCTTAGTGGCTGCCACAATAGGCTTGAAAATAACAACAAAAATGAAAATGGCACCAGACTAGACAGTATATTGTTCTGTTGTACATGGAGTCATTGTGAGTAGGATCTAAATCAATCAACACCTAACAACAACAAATGAGCCTAGCGAAAGTCGTATATCCCACTCCATATTCAATTGTTGCACATATTCCTGTTGCTTGTTATATAGAATCTTAAATATACAAGTAAATAAAATACTCCAAGCATAACTTTCAAATGTTCTCTTATTAGATGTCATATATGAATTAGTTCACTTGAGTAATATTGATTTCTAAGACACTTGCTGTTGTTGCTAAGTGCCAGCAAATCAGTTCTGACTCATTGTGACCCAATAGGAGCACAGTAACCTACTGAGCCACTAGAGCTGCTTTTTAAGACTCTGGAGAGTCATATAGTAATTACATATCTAATGAGATGACCATAGTTTTATAGCATTGATCATTTTTGTATTCAACTTCCTAAAATGGATATTTATTGAAAGGTAAAAATATGTTTATAAATAATTATGATAAAAGTTTGTTTTATATAATATTATTTTAATATTATATTACTATTCTAGTATCAAAACATCCTTGAGAGTTGGACACATAAATAACCAAATATGTGAAAGTTGCATAAACAATAAAGAAAAGTAAAGTTATAGTAACTTAAAATCAATAAAACTGGAGAAAATTAATGTATGATCATTTAAAATAAATCAGTAAGAAAAGACTCTTTTGTTTGTTTTTTTGCAACACTTCTGAAAAATTCCATTAAAAACAATAAATATATAAGAACTAAGAAGCTCTGGTAGCATAGTGGTTACGAATCAGGCTGCTAATCTCACTGTCAGCAGTTCAAAACTACCAGCTGTTCAGTGGGAGAAAGATGAGGCTTTCTGCTCCATAAAGATTTACACCCTCAGAAACCCTGTACAGGGTTGCTATGAGTCAGAATTGACTCCACGGCACGTAACAACAACAACAACAACAACTGTAATATAAGGAGCACTGGTAGCACAGTGGTTGAGCTGTGAACCTCATGGTCAGCAGTTGGAACTGGCAGCTGTTTCATGGGAGAAAAGTGAGGTTTCTGCTTCTGCAAAGATTTACAGCCTTGGAAACCCTATACAGGGTCACTATGAGTCAGAACCAACTCCATGGCACATAACCACCATCACCACCACCTGTATTATGAAGATGATTGTGCTAGTTGAGAAAAAAAATGAAATTATACTTATGGATAAGCCTTAGCATTCTTTTGTACAATTCCAAATTACTGAAAATTTCAAACATCATATAATTATTTACCATGTTAGGAAAGGAGTCCTGATGTGGCACTGTGGGTTAATGAGCTGGACTGCAAGATTGGTTTGAACCAGAAGGTCAGTGGTCCAACCTCAACAGTCGCTCCTCAGAAACCCTATACACGGTCACTGTGAGTCAGCACTGACTCAATGGCACTTAACAACAACAACAACAACATGTTAGGATTGTCTATAGTAATCAAAATATACACATACTAAAATTATCCTACAGTATTTCAAGTCTAGCTGTTCTATGTTAGTATAAGTTATTAACTTGCATTAACAAGGTTGATTGGTTTCATTCACAGTCTTGGTTTCAGACAGAAAATACTGAAATAAATAATAGTCAAATTGTAATGAATGCATTAAAACTTAAATCATACATATATACCAACATAAACATTTTTAGAATTAAGTAGAATTTACTTTTTCCTGTAATGTCTGCATACTTTGGTTTATTACTGCCCAGAGTTATACAAATTTGCTAACTAAGACGAATAACAAAGATATTCACAATACTTGTTATGTATTCTTCTTGCCCAAGGTGAGGCAAATGCAGCCTATGAAACCATTTCCATGAAATTCATGAGTGTTCCTTTTCGCCTCTCCTATGAGGCCCTCCCACTGTGACAGCATGTGGTGTAAACGAAAGACACAAAAGCTCAGCGCAGACAGATGTTCCTAGATGTTCCTAGAAGGGACTCATGCTCATAGTCCCCACATTTAATGTATATGTATAATTTTCTAGTTATATACACTCATGTTCATCTGTTTTGATGGCATTTTTCCCAAATACAAATTGAGATTATTTCACTTGTGTATAAATGCCAGGTATTGACAGGTGTGGATAGGCTGTCCAGTGGTGCAATGAGGGACCATTTTCCTGCCAACGTCTCTCCTTGGAGACTTCTATAGGCACTGATGCTGCACATTTAAAAATGTGATTAAAACCACTGGCACCATGTGGACATACATTCAGCTCTATGAATGCCAAGACATTCAGATGATATCAGAAGAGAAAGAAATACAGACAGTAACCCACCTGAGCTGGGATTTCCTCAGCTTCTCTCTACATAGGTTATTTAGGATATTGAAACCAAAGTAATAAGCAAGAAGGTACAAGAGGTAATGCCTCATGTGTCAATATCAGATCTGAAATAGACTTGGAGTGGGTAGGGAGCTAGTTCTGTACTAGGCTGCATATTATTTAACAGAATATCTTAAGATGTTAGAAAGAATCTACTCACAAATACAGGATGCGTTTTAATCAGTTTAGGCTTGGTACCAGAAAAACTCATTAACAAAAATGTGGCCAAAGAATAGTCAATGAACATTCTTTATTATTTATTAAGATTTATTACAATTCTGCATACAAGCCCTACAAAGACGTTCTAAGGCTTATTCATTAAAGGAGACTGCGTATAACAAAATCAGAATGTTGTGGTGTTTGTATCTTTATTTGTTAATAATGGAAAGGAGGTTCACTGTCTTTTTTCCACTTCAAAATTAAAGTCATGTTGCTCACTCTGAAAATTATTAGAGAATAAAATAAAAGTTACAGCAGATACTATGCAGATATTTGCAGGACTGTTGGAAAGTATTATTTTCTAGTTTTATTTGATCTCATTAAATATTGATCATTTTTGTATAAGTCCTGGTGTTTTTGCTGTGGGATAAAGCACTGAAGTGCAAGGTTGGTTTGAAACACATGGTTAGAAGTTAAAACTCACCAATCACTCCTTGGAAACCCTATACAGAGTGGCTATGAGTCAGAACCAACTTGATGGCACTTAACAACAACAACAACAACATATATAAGACCCAGAGTCAAGAACTTTTTAATGTGCACCAAAGGACTCAATATATTTAGTCTTATACCTTTACTGGACCTAACATGAAAAATCAGCCAGTAGCTCAGGGTATACTCAGGGTGGTGGATAAATATTTCAGTAATACCAAATGACAGACTTGAGCTGTTATTCTAAATATACCAAGTCCCATCTGTCTAGGTAGACTCAAAACGAATATCTTTCCTCCAGTGAATTTTCTTGGCAATTTCCTGTGCATATTATTCAACACCTCTATCTATGTTTTAAGTCAAAATAAGTTATTAATTTAAAACTTAGGCATAGTCTATATACCTAAATTCATAAGTATATAAAAAAAACTATTAGTTAACATAGAATTTATGAATGTTGATGGTACACTGATCTCATAAGGCTTAAATTCCTCTTAAAGAAGAAATCATCATTTAAATGAATCTGTTAAATGATAAGGGTACATTTAAAGTAGATGATGCAAATTCTGTGTTTGAAAGCGTTTGATAGGAATGGCCCATGTGGATGATTTTAATAAATAATCCTGCAGTTCTATACCTTTCCCTACACATGGAACATTTATATATTCTAGATAGTAATGTATATATCCAGTCATATTTTTTACAGTGTCTAAAGGAGTTCTGCTAAAATCATTCATCCTTCCACTTCCACAATATGTTTTTGAGCAGCAAGTGCCAGGCACTAATTTAGAGACTGGAGATACAAAGGAGAAAACTCCCTGATCAAAAGGGGCTTCTGCATATGTAGATGATTTGATTCATAGGCTTGCTCATGAAAAGTAATAGACAGCAACAACTGAAACAGTATTTTCATAAAATATCTTGCTGAGGATTGCTATTGTCGTTGTTAAGTATCACAAGGTTGGTTCTGACCCATAGCGACCCTGCATAAGGATTTTGTGGAGCAGCTGGTGAGCTTGAACTGCTGACCTTGTGGTTCAAACAGGCTTTACAGTCAGCACATTAACTCATAGCACTACACCAGGACTCCTTGGTAAGGATAGAAGCCATCTTATTACTCTCTGAATCAATGCATGCCTGATTCAACTTTAGTTCCTTTTGATGGTTTAATAGATACGGGGTGGCGCTATAAGATAAACCACAAGGTTTGAACCACAAGGTTGTTAGTTCAAATCTACCAGCTGCTCCTTTGAAATCCTACATATGGTTGCTATGAGTTGGAACCAACCTGACTGCACTCATCAAAAACAAGAATAAGTACCTAATATATTCCTGATATCATATTGATATTTTTAGTGGTGGGTAGTTCTATTTTGTCTGATTTATTTTCAAAATGTTGAATTCTACATTTCTAATTTGTTATTGTTATTAAGTACAGTTGAATCGGTTCCAACTCATAGTTACCCATAGTAACCAATCCAAAGAGTGGATAGTGGGTTTGAACCATAGACCTTAAGGTTAACTATCCAGTGCTTATCTTACAGCACCACACCGGGACATTTCTGATATAAGAAGACATTAATTGTTACTCATGGGAAAATCCCTACTGAACACTCTCCTTTGTTTCCCCTGAATGAAAATATTCATATTTTTCAGTCAGGAAAACAAATTACCTTGTTACGACAAGTCTGTTCAAACTCTTTGAAAAGAGTATAAAACTTTCTGTACATAACTATTTTTTAAAGTTATCCTCTTATTTAACCTGCAGCTTCTGGTTCCTTCAGCTTTCTACCTTTGCATTTAAGTGTGGGAAAATAGACTAAAAAAGCAAATAAGTAAGCTACTCTCAGGCTGTAATAATGCTGTGAAACAAAGAAACAGGGCAGCATGACTGAAGGACTGGATAGCTGGTACCGATGGGAAGTCTACTTTGGCCTCCCTGAAGAGGTAATATATGAACTGAGATCCAAATGCAAGCCTCTAGATCACTAGTCTTCTAGGTAGGAGTACAAAGACAATGAACCAAGAAGGAGCGAAACCTTTTAAGGAACAGAAAAAGCATACATATCAAGAAATTAGTAAGTGAGGGCAAGATGGATATTAGGTCACCTGAGCAGGCAGAAACTACATGAATGCTTTTTTCTTGACTTTAACCAATGTATAGTTAGTCCCCAACCTACAAAGTATTTGATTTATCACAAATTGCGCTGACAATGGCATATTTTTTTTTTCTTTTTGTGTAGCTTACGTACTACATACAATGTAGTGCATAATTTACTGATGTTATCATTGTCCTGCCAAATCCCAAATACAAACATTGAATTTATAAAAATACTGATAATAAAAGGCAAAATATTAAAAATTCAAAATGGGGACGAACAGCTGCAAACATACATGAATAATCAGAACATGGAATGTATGACATATGAATTTAGAAAAACTGGAAGCTACCAAAAATGAAATGGAATGCAAAAGTCTAATATCTTTAAAACAGGGAACAAATCCTCACAGCAAGAAACATTCACACACACCCCCCCACACACACACAGAGTGGACGGAGAAGGGCAGCTTGGACATTGGATACTCAAATGGGGAGGGGGGACTACAAAGGCAAAAAGTGACTGGCTTACAAGCTTTCAAGAGGGAACCTGGTGCTAGGGAGCATGACGGAAGGCAGAAGCTCCAGTAGGTACTATTCAATCTGTCTGGGTGGAGCGGATGAAAGGAGATACAGATGGGTAACTCGGGATACTGTAGTGAATAATGCTTATCAGGACAGACTATGAGGGTTGGAAATGCAAAGATAGAAGTTTTGTAACAAGGAATGGAGTGATTAATTCTCCAGGATAGGAGTGGAGGCCTCTGGGACCATCAACAGAGAAGAGCCGAGAGCGGGACCCTACCCAGAGAAACAGAGATGCCTGAGATAGAGACAGAGATGATGACGTGGAGTGATGAAAAGACTGGGGACTTTGGACCCAGAGAGGGAAAGGGACTGTGGGCAGAAAACTGGGGGAGGAGGGGGAAGTGTAGGGGGCGGATTTCTGGGATATACCCTTTGGGTGGTTGATGATGCATGGAGGGGATTGGAACCATGGCAATGAGATGATATACGATGGAATGAATGTAAAACTAAAGTTCTCCCATGTAAACTATCATATAATTCACAATAAAACATTAAAAAAAAGTCTAATATCTTAGGCATTAGTGAGATACAATAGACCGGTATTGGCCATTTTGAAACTGGCAATCATATAATTTACTATATGATTCCCAGGAACATTAAATTGAAGAGGAATGACATCACATTTATTGTCAAAAAGACTATTGCATGATCTAACTTGGAGTACAATGATTTCTGTGATAAGATAATATATATGAGCCTACAAGAAGGACCAATTAATGTGACCATTATTTAAATTTACGCACCAACCATTAACGTCAATGATGATGAAACTGAAGAATTCTACCAACTTCAATCAGAAACTGATCAAACAAGCAATCATAAAGCATTGATATAGACTGGTGATGGGAATGTGAAAGTTGGAAACAAAGAAGGAGGATCATTTGGAAAGATGTTGAACTTGACTTACTCTCTCATCGCTTTCTATTCTTAAAATACAAAGCAAATATGATTTGAAAGCATTAAGTTTTCTAATTTGACATTTTTCTTGTTTGACTATTCTCTTTCCTGTTTTACCTGTCTTGTGGGTAAGTACACAAATGTGAGAACCTTGCTTAATAAAAAATATAAAGATAACAACAACAACAAAAAGATAAAGATGAACACTCTGTTAATCATAAATAAGCTCAGTGACTGTAGAATAAGCACTGGACCGCAAACATAAGTTTGGAAGTTTAAGCCCACTAACTGCTTCTTGGGTGAAAGAGATGAGATTTCTGCTTCTGAAAAAAATTTACCTCATAGGAAACCCTAGATATAGTTGCTATGAGTTAGAAGCCACTTGATGGCACTTAATAACAATCCTAAAAAGTCAAGTAAAGCACTTAACATGAAAGCATTAAGATGTTAAAAAGACGTTAGGAATTTTAGAGTCATCTTGCAGTTCTCCACAGCTATAATTATGTAGGCAAGGAGCTCTGGTAGGGTAGTGGTTATGAATCGGGCTGCGAACCACAAGGTCAGCAGTTCGAAACTACCAGCTGTTCTGCGAGAGAAAGATGAGGCTTTCTGCTCCCGTAAAGATGTACACCCTCAGAAACCCTGTACAGGGTCTCTATGAGTTGGAACCAACTTCACAGCACATAACCAATCATGTAGGCGTAATGGAAATGTGATAGGGTTGAATAAACAGTTAATGTTCTACTTTTTCTAATTGGATCAGGTCCAAAGTGGACAGCAGATAGGTGTGTGAATGGAACATTTAGGAATACTGGGGCTCTGTGTTCTTGAGAAAAAAATATTCACAAAATGACATGGCAGTGGATGAACTTTGAAAGAGTCACTGTCAGGGATGTGGAAGAGCAACTGAATTTGGGAGATCTCACTGAGTTCTTTTATATAGACACTCAATTAGATGTTCTATTAGACTCTTAATTACTGCTGTTGTTAAGTGTCATCTAGTTGACCCAGACTCATACCGACCCTTTAAAGGGTCTCCAAGGAGCGGCCGGTGAATTTGAACCACTGAAGATATTATAGAAGATAAGAGATAGCGACAGTTGGAAGGAGGACAGTATTCAAGTTCTCCTTGTTACGAGTTGTATCCTTTTGAACAAGTTTTTTCCAGAATTTCTGCTTCTGGAAAATGAGAACCAAACCAGATCCACTACCATTGAATTAATTCCGACTTATCTTGACCTTGGTTCTAAATGATTTAAATAAATAATCTCCAAGGTGTTTCCACAAGGTTCCCTTCTTATGAAAAATGTTGCTGCGGTTATCAAGAGGAGAACAAGCTATTGAGTTTTTACTTTCTTACCACAGAATTGAAATACAAATGACTAGGGTGCTCTGTACACATGTCTATTTATATAACGATTTCATTTCTGTGCAAAACTAACTCAAGTAACAATTCACTTCGCTACAAAGTTGCTGAGGGAAACAAACAAACAAACAAACAAAAAAATAGTACCAATAAACTTTCTTCAAGAAAAAGAGATAGAAGGACTTCCAGTGCTTCCCTGACCAGGCAGCTCAGGTAGGGCAGTCTTGGGGAAAAGGGGCGGAATCGCACATAGCAAACCTCTGGCTAGCAGACAGACAGCCTTTGAACAAACATAAGATCTTATATTTCAACATCCTGAACTCGTTTTTTTAAAAGATCAAATTACTGAGGAATTACAGGCATTTTGAGCTTTTGCCTCCCTTCACGCGGCTCCTGCTTCCATGCTAGCACCAGCGAGTGCCTCTGCCCCCTGCAGACCTTGGAATGCAGGGCTAGAGCAACCTCACTTAGAAGGCTGCATATCCAGACAAAAGGAAGCATAAACTAACAAAGCCAAACAAATACAGAGGGATATCGGCACAGATATCAGGAAATTTGGTGTACCCATGGTACAAAGAGACTGAGAGAGGCATCTTTTACGTCATCAAATACAGACACTACCTCACTGCAACCATTATCCCCAGCCATCTACTGCCCCGGCCTAGACAAGCCCTCTGCCAAGACGCAAGGTCCAGGGCTCCCAAGGCCCAACACGCCACGTAGCCAGGTCGTGGAGGCCCAAGGCACCTGAGGCCCAACCCGCCGCGTAGCCCAGTCTCCAAGGCCCAGTGTCCCTGAGACCCAACCCACTGCCCGCTGAGGCCCAAGCCGCCAGATGCCCAGCTGCTGATACCCAGGCCCCCTGAGGCCCAAACTGCCCGCCCGAGGCCTAAACCGCCTGCCCGAGGACCAACCCTCCTGCAGGCCGGTCGCTGACGCCCAGGCCCCCAGAGGCCCAAACCACTCGCCCTAGGCTCAACCCACCCGCCCAGGGCCCAAACAGCCCGCCACTGAGGCCCAGGCCCAACTGAGGCCCAAAAAAGTTACTCTGAGTTAAGCAATAAGGAGAGTGAAAAGGGAAGACCACATCCTGATCACATCTTCCTGGAGGTAAT
>NW_006408537.1:11226874-11234253 GCF_000296735.1 Chrysochloris asiatica
AATCCTCACAGCAAGAAACATTCACACACACACACACACACAGAGTGGACGGAGAAGGGCAGCTTGGACATTGGATACTCAAATGGGGAGGGAGGGACTACAAAGGCAAGAAGTGACAGGCTTACAAGCTTTCAAGAGGGAACCTGGTGCTAGGGAGCATGACGGAAGGCAGAAGCTCCAGTAGGTACTATTCAATCTGTCTGGGTGGAGCAGATGAAAGGAGATGCAGATGGGTAACTCGGGATACTGTAGTGAATAATGCTTATCAGGACAGATTATGAGGGCTGGAAGTGCAAAGGTGGAAGTTTTGTAAGAAGGAAGGGAATGACTAATTCTCCAGGATACGAGCGGAGGCCTCTGGGACCATCAACAGAGAAGAGCCGAGAGCGGGACCCTACCCAGAGAAACAGAGATGCCTGAGATAGAGACAGAGATGATGACGTGGAGTGATGACGAGACTGGAGACCTTGCACCCAGAGAGGGAAAGGGACTGTGGGCAGAAAACTGGGGAGAGGAGGGGAAAGTGTAGGGGGCGGGTTTCTGGGATATACCCTTTGGGTGGTTGATGATGCATGGAGGGGATTGGAACCATGGCAGTGAGATGATATAAGATGGAATGAATATAAAACTAAAGTTCTCCTATGTAAACTATCATATAACTCACAATAAAACATTAAAAAAAAGAGAAAGAGAATATTTTGGAAAGAAATTTATGTTTTGGTTTGCTGTTATACCTTTAATGTTTATAGAGAATAGGAATCATGATTGGAGTATTAGCAATGTAGTGGCAGTAAAGGGCTTTTGTGGTTATTAAACACCTTAACTTTACTCAGGCATTTAGCGAACCACAAAAGCCATTAATTGCCTGTCTTCTCCACTCTCACGGATATTGCTTCTAAAACATCAATAAGAATAGAGCAGATCTATGGTTCTCTTTCCTCTCTCACCCTCCAGATAATTTATAGATTAGCTATACATACCAGAATTTCTCTTTTATAATTCAGAACATTCTTCCAGGAGATTTGATTCCTACAGGTTTCTAAAACAAACTTAATTTTAAACTTAACTCTCCTAATGCTTGCCAATCAACAATTTTAAGACTAGGAACTCAGTTTTAAGTATTTTCATTTGACCTTCTTTTGAATACCTGCAAACATATTTGTTAAATTTTGTTGGCTTACAAACTTTGTCTTAAGCTACTGCTCTTTATACAGGCAAAGGTTTGCAAATGAAGGCTGAGAACGGAACTCTTCAAATTAGACTTGCTTTTCTAAGTCAGTAGTCATGCTATGGTACTGTGGGTTAATGTGCTGGACTGCAAGGTTGGTTTGAAACACAAAGTTGGCAGTTCACATTCACCAGCTGCTCCTTGGAAACCCTATACTAGGTCTCTATGAATTTGAGCTGACTTGAAGGCACTAACAACAACAGCATTCGTCTAAGACAGAACTGAACATTCTTCTAAGGCAGAACTGATTTGATGGCAACTAATAGGAGGTCCTAGGAGCTCTGGTAGCGTAGTGGTTACGAATCGGGCTGTGAACCTTAAGGTCAGCGGTTCGAAACTACCAGCCGCTCCGCGGGAGAAAGATGAGGCTTTCTACTCCCGTAAAGATTTACACCCTCGGAAACCCTGTACAGGGTCGCTATGGGTCGGAACCGACTCGATGGCACTTAACAACAACAATAGGAGGTCCTGGTGTGTTGCTATGGGCTAATGTGTCAGACTGCAAAATCATTTCAACTGCAAGATCAGTGGTTCAAGCTTACCACCTGCTCCCTGAAAACCCTATACAGGGTCGCTATGGGTTGCAATCAACTCAATGGCACTTAACAAGGACAATAACAGCAACAACAACTCCTTTACATTACATGCAGCACAAACTAGAGTTTTGGGACTCCACAAAAACGTTCTAGAAATTCCAATCTCTATTTCATCCCTACTTACAACTATTAAGTGCTCTCGAGTCAGTTCCAGCTGACAGTGATACTGTATAGCGTTTCCAAGGAGAAAGTGATGGATTTGAACCAGTGGCCTTGCAGTTAGTAGTCCATTGCTTATTCTACAGCACCACAACAAAACTAAAAACTGTACTAAGTATGAATTAATATTGGGGGGGGGGGAATGGCAAGTCCTACCTAACTATGCATTACAAAGAAACTTTATGTTCACCATCCCTATCAACGCAAACATGGATTTGACAATTGAAAAAAAAAATCTGTAAAATAATAAACAATAAATTAGGTCATTAATCAGAGTATGATTTTGATAGCATGATGCTACCAGACAAAGAACATTTTCATCAGGTTCAACCTACACAGACTTAAAAATAAAAAATCACAGTGTTGAACAAATACTTTGTTCATAATCAAAAATAAGAGTTCTAATGTAACTTCCTCCACGTGCACTATGGATTTCTACGGAGACCCAAGTGCATCATGAACAGGCTGAATTCATCTTTATGGCACCTTGGTGAATGATGAAGTACTGGAAGATTATTACCCCAATTTAGAGACTCTCAGGTAAAATGATGAATGTGAGGCAAATCACAAGCAGGGATTCGTGACAGAAAACATTTAAAATGACTTACATTTTTCATTTTTATCCCAGTTTTTTTTTCTTCTTGTTTGGAGTTCTGTTTGTTTAGGGCTATTCTGATAGTAAACAAACTGGAATCAAGTGAGGATAGACTTCTGAATCTGAGCTCAAATACCCTTACTCCATGCAATCATAAAGGGTTGCATGGGACCTATCTTTGTGAAAGAATGTGTTCTTCCTGAAAAAAAAAAAAAAAAAAACCAAACAAACAAAAAACAAAACTCAGCTCAATCAATGGCTATCACAATTTCCTTGGTACTAAATTGCTATTATTGTTGTTGTGTTGCTGGTACATATGAATGTTTACATGCATGTAAAATGTATGCATTTTAGCAGTTTAGTCTATTTATTTTAAACAGCCAAACAAATAATACAAATGTAGAACCAGGCTACTTTGTACAACTTGAGGCAGGAATTCCAAGTTCTAGTTTGGAATTTGATTGTGTCACTAAAAAAATCACGTTTCTTTCCTTTATTACATATTTTCCTATAACTAAATTGAGTTAAATAGAACCTGAGTCCACTTTTAGAGATTCAAAGACGACTCAGACTATACGAATCGGCCAACTGTGAGCCTCTAGTTGGTTGGTGTTATTGTTAAGTGCTGTTGAGTCGGTTCAGACCCATAGTGATTCTGCATAAGGTTTCCAAGGAGCGTCTGGTGAGTTTGAACCACCAATCGTGTGGTTCAATTGGACCTTATAGTTGAGTGCTTATCCTACAGTGCCACACCTGGAGCTTCTAGATAACCACATATTATTCTCAGACATTTACATTCATATGTATATGTGTAGTATTCATTTGTGTGTATCTGGCTGCATAATACTAGGTTAGAAAGAAAGTAAAGCTGAGAACAAGGATCAGGTAAATAGAAAAGTTGGTCTTATAGCAGACTGGGACTTATATATAAAATATGTGATTGAGCAAAAATGAAGAAATATAGCTTAAAGAGCCATAAAGAGTTTGCAAGAGCAAAAGAAGTGCTACCGAGGGCACAAGAGAATTGGAGTTGAGTAGCTCATATTATAACATATATTATATATGTTATATTTTAACAATATATTAAAACATAATCATTTATTGGTACATTGGAAATCGACTGTTCAAAGCTAGATGAGATCTAAATTTATAGTATGATTAGATGAATGAAATTGTTATGTCAAAATTACTCGTGTAAACCAGCTGACTCATAAGACCATTTTTTCTTTCAGCTCTGATATATTACTTTTTCTCTTTTTTGCATAACATCTAACATGACTACAACATGGTTGGTTGTTCATTTAGATTTTTTCTGAAAGGTATTCTTTTTGTCTAAGTTCCTCTTTTCAAATTATTTCTGGCCATACTGACTGCTGTGACTTACAATCTAAAAGGAACTACTAAACCATCAGATCTTTTCACATTTTGAAGCCAGCAGAATCTTGAACAGTAAGAAGAGAAGATGGGCTCTCTCTTTATGGGGAGGTGCTGTTGAATTTGATCGCTGCTTTCAGGTTGGCCCTTGACTCATGGTAACCCCATTCACAACAAAAGGAAACACTGCCTGGTCCTGTGTCATTTCCATAATTGGTTGTTAATTGGACCATGATCTATAAGGTTCTCAGTAGCTAAGTTTTGGTAGATCAATTGCCAGGCCATTTTTACTAGTCTGCCTTAGTTATGAAGGCCTCCTGAAACATGTAAACATCATAGCAGCACACATGCCTCCACTGACTTATGGATGGTGGCTGCACATAAGATGCACTGGCCAGGAATCTAACCTGGGATCCGACATAGAAGACAAGAATTCTACCTTGCCCCCATGGAGAACTTTAGAATCCTGTATTCTTCATGTTTCAGAGGTACATGAGAGTGAAATATCACATCAGTATTTTTTTTCCCATTCTACAACTCTAACAGTGATGGGAGGAAATCTATTTTTATGTATTGGGGATTGCAATTCAAATCAAGTAAAAAAAACAAACAAAACAAAAGACAAATGACACCAGATCCCAAGAATTAATAGGATATAAAACACATGATAGTAACATCACTGCATAATAG
This sequence comes from Chrysochloris asiatica, assembly GCF_000296735.1. Classification (NCBI taxonomy): domain Eukaryota; kingdom Metazoa; phylum Chordata; class Mammalia; order Afrosoricida; family Chrysochloridae; genus Chrysochloris; species Chrysochloris asiatica. The sequence continues at coordinate 11,231,517 of NW_006408537.1, forward strand.
TAATATTTATGTTCCATAATCTCATGTTAACATTTTGTAAGTACCATGCCAGATTGCAAAAAGTTAAAAGTTTTTAAATTGTAAGCTAAAAATAAAATTATCTGTTGTACCCAGGAGAGGCAGTAAAGTTTATCAATTATGAATATAATTCCATGATTATACTGTCTGGATCCCACGTAGGAATTGACAATTATATATGAGACTTAGTGTAAGACATGAAGCCATCTGGAATTTAAATTTTCTTATCCATAAAATGAAAATAATAATATTAATAAACAAACTAGTAGGGCTGTCATGAGAATTGCAAAAATAAACATGTGCAAAATGCCTAAGATGGTGTCTGAGACATACTTAGCACTTGATAACCATTAAGTATTATTTTCCCCCATAGGAAAATTCCCTATTCTGATATATCCTATTCAAAATGGTTTAAAAAATCTGGTACACCTTCCTTATTTTATTTTATTTTTCCTTTGAAGCATTTTAGCAAAAATGTAATCCTGATGTGTTAAACATACGAGGGTATATTTATCCAAAGTTGCAGAGAATCTGAGGACCAAAGTAAATTATGAACTATGAAAAAATGTTTTTGATTATTTATACTAGAAAGTTTAAGGTTGTAGATGAAAATATGTACGGGCCAACCATGCTTTGATGGATTCAGGAAGATTTACAGCTGCGAATCAGTCTAGGGCTGCTACTTTATACAGTACATTTAACCAACAATCAAATCTGAAGCTATTTTTGACTGCGTAGCTGGAAAGAATCAAATCTTAAAAGAGTCTGAAGTCAGGGTACATTCAGATTTAGTAATCATAATTTCATTGATATGAAATGATGAAGGTCTAAGGAAGACTAATAAAACAAACACATTGATTTTCTTTTAAGAATTTCTAGATATGCAGTTGGAACGAAAGCAAAATTAAACACAGGATGAAATAGGAGACTCATGAAAATCACTCTATAAAAGCAGAAATTGGTCAAAGGACAATATAAAACAAAATAGTGATTCAGGGAATTATTGTTGATAGGTGCCATGGAGTCAATTATGACTCATACGGGCCCTGTTTACAACAGACTGAAACACTGCCCGATCCTGTGCCACCCTCATAATTGTTGCTATATTTGAATCCATTGTTGCAGTCACTCTGCTAATGCATCTCATTGAGGATCTACCTCTTTTGCCCTGACCTCTGCTTTACTAAGTGAGGCAAAGGATATTGACCATTTCAAATCAGGTATTTTATAAGACAAAGAAAATGAAACAGATGGAGAAAAGTTTGTTGTCACTGTTGTTAAGTGCTGGTGAGTTGGTTCCAACTCCTAGTGAGCCTGTATAGGGCGGGCTTCTAGGGAGTGACCAGATGGTTTAAATCGCAGCTACGTGGTTAGCAGTCTAGTACTTATCCTACAGTGTTAGTTTCCATCAAGTTGAATCCTACTCATGGTGACTTCACGTGTACAGAGTAGAGCTTCACTGTATCATTTCCAACGCTGTGACCTTTTGGAAGCAGATTTCCTGGCCTGTATTCTGAGATGAAACTGAAGGCGTCTGAACTATCAATCTTTTGATTAGTAGTCCACTACTTAATTGTTTACACCATAATAAAGACTCTCAAGAAATGTTTAAAGGAAAAAGAAATATTAAAGCCAGAAAACTTTAACGTTATCTGTTCAGAAGAATGCATGAGAAAATGAAAAGATAAAACATCAATCATTAATTCAAATCAGTAGTCTCACTTTCAAGTGCATGGCAATTTCCTGGGGCAACAATCAACACAGATCAAAACTGAAAGCATGAAAAAGCATTTTAAAATGTTTTATTGTGATTTCCAGTGCCTTGTTTTAGAGTAAAAGTTAAAATGAATCAAGTTAAAATGAAGCAAGTACTCCAATATCATTCATTTACTAAATAATTTCTCTTGCAAGTCTACATAAACGGTATATTCTATTAACTATCCAAGTCTCATACATATTTAAGAAGCATTTTTATTGGATGCTTTTTTAAATGTCGTAAGTTTTTTTGTGGCTATTTTTAGAAAATTTACATTGGACTTTTGTGAGTAATATTCCTGGAATTTTAAAATTGCTATTACATTTTATGATTATTATGAACAGACCCTCTACAAACATGGAGGAGCAAGTAAAATGATACCAATGGTGAACCTGGAACCCTGAACTTCACAGGACAGGTCAAAGAAGTGGACTGACTGCTGACTGGAAGGGAAAGCTGAACAGGAGCAGAGACAGAGAAGAAAACGGGCTGGCTGTTAGCTGAAGGAGAGTGGCACAGCCATTTTGAGTTTTTCCAGCAGTTGACATAGCGGCCTGCAATCTCCCTTGTTTCTTGACCTCCTGGTAGCCGCGAGTGTGTCTAATGCCTGCCCTCATCAACCTGGTGGCCAGTGCCACCCCACCTACACAGCCTCTACTCTGCCTGAGGGTCGGACACCAAGTGTGGCACCTTGTTTCTGGAAGCATGTGAACCTGACCTGAATTATGCTACACAAGCAGTGAATAGAGAACTGTGTTTATACTTCTAATTTCTATCACATCCAACAGGAAACAGATGGTGAGTGACTGAGAATACAACAACACACAATCATCAATTAAATGTAAGTATAACGACATAGGAGCTCTGGTAGCGTAGTGGTTACGAATCAAGCTGTGAACCGCAAGGTCAGCAGTTTGAAACTATCAACTATTCCACGAGAGAAAGAGAAGGCTTTCTGCTCCC
>NW_006408537.1:11234728-11255854 GCF_000296735.1 Chrysochloris asiatica
CAGGAAACAGATCATTTCAATTTACATAAAACATCAAGACAGAGTACCCGAAACAAGTGTCTAAAAGATAGTGTCAGAAAATATAAGACCAGCAATGGTATGGGAGCTATTTGATAAGGAATTTAAAAGAATGATATTTAGGTAATTGCAATGAATTGAAAAAAATCTCAAGTATAGCAAGGAGAACACAGAAAAAACTTTAGAAGAATTCAGAAAAATACGGTAAGAACAAACTGACAAAATAAATGAAAAATTAGAAACCATACAAAAACAACAATTAGAAAGTCAGAGGATCAATTCTAAGACATCAGAAATAGTACATTGAAAGGGTAATGAAATAGAACTGAACTAAAGGAAGGCTGAGTTACTGAGCTTAAACAAAACTCTAGCAGTATTCATCTGCTCCTGGTGTGACACTTAGTATCAGCACTGGACTACAAACCAGAGGTCAGTAGTTCAAACCCACCAGTTACTCCTCAGATAAGGCTTTCTGATCCCTCAGAGATTTGTTGTTGTTAAATGTCATTGAGTCGGTTCTGACTCACAGTGACCCTGTACAGTTTCCAAGGAGCATCTGTTGAGTTTGAACCACTGACCTTGTGGTTCAAACCAACCTTGCAAATCCAGTGCTTTATCCCACAGTGCCACAGTGCTTTATCCCATACTCTGGGAAATCCTATCCAGGGACTCTATGAATAAGAATTAATTATATGGCAGTAGGTTGGTTGGTAATCCCTTAAAACCGAGAACCGAAAAAAGCAAAATTTGAGAGCCCAGGCCATAGTATAGAGCCTGGCAAAGTAATCGAGTGGGCTTTATCCCTGGAATGCAAGACTGATTTAACATCTTAAAAAAATAAATCAATGTAATTCATCACATTAATACATTACAAATAAAGGCCATATGATAATTTCAATAACAAGAGGAGCGGCATTTGACAAAATCTAATATCCATTCCTTGCCAAAAGAAGCTCAGAAAATTAGGAACAGAAGGAAACTTGCTCAATCTGATAAAAGTCACATATGAAAAACCTACATCTAACATCATATTAGTAGTGCAAGACTACATGCTTCTTCCCTAAGATCAGGGAAAAGACAAATCCACTTTCAATATTTATAGTCAGCATTGTACACACAAGGTTCTAGCTAATAAAATAGGATGGTTGTTCAGTACCATTGAGTTGGTTCTGACTCATGGAGAACCTATACAGGGTTTTAGAGGCTGTAAATCTCTGTGGGTGTTTTGTAGTCTAGTGTTTATCGTATCTAGACATCACACTTCTTAATGAAATAGGGTAGGCAAAGCAATAAAAGGCAAACAAATTAGGAAGAAAATTAAACCTTCTTTATATGCACATGGCATATTCCTCTAGGTAAAATATCTGATAGAATCTACAAAATGTTATTCGCTGTGTCACTGTGTGCTGTTGAGTCATTTCCAACTCATAGTGGCCCTATAGGGCCAGGTAGAACCATCCCATAGGGTTTCCAAGGCTGTAATCTTTATGGAAACAGACTGTCTAATCTTTCTCCCACAGAGCAGCGAGTAGGTTGAGATTACGAACCTGTTAGTTAGCAGCCAAGCATTTAACTACTTCATCACCAGGGATTCTTAGATGACACTGGCTTCCCTTAATTAAACAAAATGAATTCTAACATTCGATTTAAAAACCCATAAAGTGTTTCTATAGTTTCATAGTAAATGAACTCAGTAATTATGTCAGATATTTAAACACCAATATAAAAATACAAGAGCACATTGTATTTATTTATACTAATAACGTACAACTAGAAATTGAAATTAGAAAGACAGAATTCCTGGTGTGGCACTGTGGGATAATGCACTGGACTGAAAGGTCAGTTTGTATGTAAGGTTGGCGGTTCAAATTCACAAACTGCTCCTTGGAAACCCTATACAGCTTTGCTATGAGTTGGAACCGACTCGGTGACACTTAACAACAACACCCTTTAATAAAAACATCAAAATTATAAAATAATTATAAATCTGGTTAAAAATTTGAAAATTTCAAAATATTGCTGAGAGAAATTAAAGAAGACATAAACAAATAGTCCTGATGTGCCTCTGTAGGATAAACACTAACAAAGTCAGCCATTCAGACTAACCAGCCACTCCTTGGAAGCCCTAAACCAGGACACTATGGGTTCTTGAAACCAACTCAAGGGCATTTAACAACAAATAAAGAGAGGGAATTTCCTTGTTAAAGTAATGTCAATTCTTTCCCAGATGGATCTATACCTTAGATGAAATCTACCTTACAGAGCTTTCCTGGGGAGAGTGACTGGGACCTGGAGAGGGTTGAAAGAAGGGGGATTTCTAACAAAGAGCCACAGGACACTTTTTTGAGGTGATGGAGATATTCATTATCTTAATTATAGTGATGGTTTCACAGATACATATATGACAATTTATCAAACTGTCTGCTTCAAATAGTTACAATGTTTTCTCTATCAATTGTACCACAATAAATCTGGAAAAGAAAATTGTCTTAGATACTCCTCTTATAAACAGTTATCCTTAAATTATGATAAACATCATTTTCTCATGTATAACATTGGTATTTACATTTTATTTATAGTATCTTTTACTGTATTTATTTTTAGTATTGCATGATAAACAAGTCTGTGCAGATAAAATGGCCAATTATTTTATTTATAGAATCTGGAATCCAAGGATTGCATTAAATATTGGCAGAGTAAAGTTATGCAAATATTCTTTCACATTCTAATTAATACTATCTCTGTGTGTGAATTAACATCCACTCAAGGATAATGGGTTTGTATTTTTCTTTTGGTTTATGTTCATTTAAGAGTTCCTTGTTGTTGTTGTTAAGTGCTGTTGAGTCTGTTCCAACCCATAGAGATTCTGTATAGGGTTTCTGAGGAGCAGCTGGTGAACTTGAACTGCCAACTTTGCAGTTCAAATGGCTTTGCAGTCTGGTGCATTAACCCTCAGTGCCACACCAGGACTCGTAAGAGTCCTTAGATGGCACAGAAATCTGGAGATGCTCACTCATCTATGCCAAGAAATTTGAAAGACCTGACCAAACGAATGGAAGAGATTCATGTATGTGCACACTGCAAAGAGAGGTGATCCAATGCAATGTGGAAATCATTGAACAATATCATTAATATCACATGTAAGTAAATTTTGGTGAAGATAAGTTTAAAAAGAGCTGTAACAGTACATCAACAGGAAACTACCAGAGGTTCAAGCCAGAATCAGAAGAGGACTTGGAATGAAGAATATCATTGCTGATGTCAGATGGATCTTGGCTGAAAGCAGAGAATAAGAGAAAGTTGCTTACTTGTAATTTGTTAACTGTGCAAAGGTTTTTTGACCGTGTGGATCATGACAAGCTTGGATGAAACTGCAAAAAAATGGATATTCCAGAACACTTAAATGTACTCATGAGGAACCTGTACATAGACCAAGAGGAACTAGTTTAAACAAAATAAGGGGATACTGAATGGTTTAAAATCAGGAAAGGTGTGTGCCCGGATTGTATTCTTCCACCATACTTATTTAATCTGTATGCTGAGCAAATAATCTGAGAAGTTGAATTATATGAAGAATAATGTGGCATTAGGACTGAAGGAAGACTCGTTAACAACCTGTGATATGCAGATGATACAACCTTGCTTGCTGAAAGTGAAGAGGACTTAAAATACTTAGTGATGAAGATCAAGACCCCAGCCTTCAGTATGGGTTGCATCTCAATGTAAAGTAAACAAAAATCCTCACCATTGGACCAATACATAATATTGAAAAGACTGAAGTTGTTCAAGACTTCATTTTGCTTGGATCCACCGTCAACACTCATGGAAACAGCAATCAAGAAATCAAATGACATTATTAGGCAAATCTGCTGCACAAGACCTCTTAAAAGTTGTTAAGAGCAAAGATACCAGTTTGTGGCTTAAGGTTTATCTGACTTAAACCAGGGTATTTTGAATAGCTTCATATACATGTGAAAGTTTGACAGTGAATAAGGAAGAGCATAGAAGAATTGATGCATTTGAGTTATGGTGTTGGAGAATACTAATTAAATACCAAGGAATGTCAAAAGAACAAACAGATTTGTGTTGGAAGTAAAACCAGAATGTTCCATAGAAGCCAGGATGGTGAGGCTTTGTCTCTCATACTTCAGACGTGTTATCAGGAATGATCAGTCCTTAGAGAAGGACATCATGCTTGGTAAAGTGAAGGATCAGTTAAAAAGAGGAAGACCCTCAATGAGATGGATTGGCATAGTGGCAGTAGCAATGGGCTCAAATGTAACAATTGTACGCGTGGCACAGGACTGAGTAGTGTTTTGTTCTGCTATGCATAAGTTCACTATGAGCCAGAATCAACTCAACAGCACCTATTAACAACAATAGGTGGCACAAATGGCTAAGCACTAGGCTACTAACCTAAAGGTTCGTGGTTGGAACTGTCCAGAGGTGTCTCAAAAGAAAGGCCTAGTAATCTGCTTCTGAAAGGTCACAGCCATGAAAACCTACGGAGGGCAGTGCTGTTTTGAAACATACGGGGCCAGTATGATTGAGAATTGACTTGATGGCAACTGTTTTATTGTTTGTTTGGATTTTGTTTTGTTTTCTTGTCGTGTTCATTTTGGTACAAAGAGTGACAGTTCATGGTAGAATTCCTATCTTTCATCTTTCATATTAAAGACCTGTGTTTGATTCCCGATTAATGTACCACATGAGCCAGGATTATTTTGTCAGTGGAAGTTAAAAAGTTACTATGATGCTGAAGGGGTTTCATCAGAACTTCCAGACTAAGACAGACTAGGAATAAAGACCTGGAGATTTACTTCCCCCCAAAAAAAACCTATGGATCACAACAGTCTGATCTCTTGTGCGTAGCAACTTGAAGGCACTTAACAATAACAACAATGATGTTTATTTAGGCTGTATTTAACTTGGAATTTATTAGTTTATTAATTCCAAATGAAACTATGCTATTTTATTTATTTATGTCTATTATTGTTGTTGTTATTATTAAGTGCCCTAGTGTTAGTTCCAACTCACAGCAACTCTGTATAGGGTTTGTGAGCCTTCAAGTCTTTACTTAAAGCAGAAAACCTTATCTTTCTCCCGAGAAGGAGCTGGTAGGCTCGAACTACCAACCTTGTTTGTGGTTTATCCTACAAAGCTATCACAATCCCTAATAATTAAACCACGAGTCAGAGCCAACTTGACAGCACTTAACAATAAACAACAATCTTCTGGTATAACATTTTACACTCACTTGAAGGGAAAAATTAACTTGAATATTCAATGTTGGAAAAGTGACGGTAAAACTGATATGGGGTTGTTGTTAAGTTTTGTTGATTGGTTCTGACTTACAGTGACGCTGTATAGGGTTTCTGATGAGTGGATTTGAATCTGAACCCCTGACCTTGCAGCTTAAACTGACTTCATGGTCCACATAAGGGCTCCAAAACTGATAAATGCTGGTAAAAAGTAGTACAGCTCTATGCCTTAGTTATCCAGTGCTGCTATCATAGAAAATATCATACATGGGTGGTTCTGACAGAAATGTATTTTTTCACAGTTTAGTAGACTAGTAGTCCAAATTAAGGCTGTTGACTCAGGCGGAAGCTTTCTCTCTTTGTTGAGTCCAGGAGGAAAGTCACTGTCTCTTTGATCTTTTGCTCCTAGGCAATCTTCCTGTGACTTGACATCTCCCATCCCTATCTATTATTATTACTAGTGGCTTTCAGAAATAGAAAACTTAACACTCAAATGTATGATAAAATTTGGAATAGAATAGCTAAATTTAATTTTGTTTGCATTTCCTTGATTAAATAATGAATTCAGTATTTGAGTACCTATGATGTATCAGTAAGGAGCTCTGGACTGCAAACCTTATGGTCAGCAGTTCGAAACTACCAGCTGTTCTGCAGGAGAAAGAAGAGGCTTTCTACTCTCTTAAAGATTTACAGCCTTGTAAACTCTGTACAGGGTCGCTATGAGTCGGAATTGACTCCACGGCACATAACCGCCACTACCATAATGTATCAGTGGTGTCCTGGTGTGGTGTTGTGGGTTAATGTGCCAGACTGCAAAGCTGTTTGAACTGCAAGGCCAGTGGTTCAAGCTCACCAGCTGCTCCTCGGAAACCCTATATAAGGTCTCTATGGGTTGGAACTGACTCAATGGCACTTAACAACAACAATAATATATCAGTAAAGTCCTGGTGTGGTGCTGTGGGTTAATGTGCTGGACTGCAGTGTTGCTTTGAACCACAAGGTTGGCTGTTCAAGCTCACCAGAACCGATTCGATGGCACTTAACAACAACAACAACAATAACAATGTATCAGCAATGGAGCTCCAGGAGTGAACTAAATTAACAAAAAAATCTTGTCTGAATTAAGCTAAAATTTTAGTCTTGGGGAAGTGATAAATAACAAAATAGAACTTTAAAAATGTAGCAGGTGATGAAATGTGCTATATTTAAAAATATAACAATGAAAGGAAATAGGAAATGCTGCAGAAGGTGATAGTAATTTAAATTTTAAATAGAGTGAAACGGGAAAGTCCTCACAAGGTTACTTGTGAGCTAAGATCTCAAGAAGGTGTATTGAAAGACCTGGATGGAAATTTTATGGTAGGAATATGCCTGTCAGGTTTGTAAAATACGTGTAGATAGTGTGGCTGGGGCTTCCTTTGATCTCTTACTCTCATTGAGCTAGAATGAAATGGATGTGTGGTTTTAAAGGACCACTCATGTTTCATCACTGTGTTGAGAACTGGCTTTGGGCTAACAAAACTGGAGAAGCAGGAAGAGCAATTATTAGACAATTGCAATAACCTGTTTCTTTTTAGCTTCGCAACACGGGGCCTAGACAAATCAGACGCATAGAAATAAATCCAAATAAGGAGAAGAAATTCCAAGGGTGTAATAACCATTCATTTTTCTCCCTCTACTTGAATTAGACCCTTCTCAATTGTTTTGTATTGGTAATTGGGAAGGATGGTCTGACTTTCATGCAGTGGTTTAAGAACAAGAGCATAATATGGGTTTGAATTTAAAACTGTTAATCCTAGTGTTAAGCCATTTAATTCATTCAGTTTAATGAATGTCTTTTTTATAATGTGGTGCTTTGAACAACATAATTGAATTAGTTGATATTAATACTTGCAAAATTATCTTGCTAGAAGGTTTCCAACAAAAGGCAGACGAGTTGAATCACTGCTCTGTTTCAAAATGTTTTAAATCCCTACCTAATATTAATTAGGAGTCCTGGTGTGGTGCTATAGGATAAGCACAGGACTGCTCTGTTTCAAACCCATCAGCCATGCCTCAGAAACTCTATATAGTATCACTATGAATTGGAACTGAATCAACAGCACCTAACAGTAACAATATTAATCATATCATTCAATTCGCACCACTATATAAACTATCCATACATATTTTACTTTCATTTTTTCAGTTTAGTATGGCAAAGTACAAAAAACAAAAATGACATCTTATCATATTAAATGTATTATTCAATAATATTGATTATATTCACCCTGGTGTTCAACCATGATCACTATTTCCAAAAGTTTTTCACCACATTAAAGTGAAATTCAGCATTCTTTAAGCAATAACTCCCCGTTACCCCCTCCTCACAAACCCTGAAAACTAAGAACTTTTTGTCTCTATGTACTTGCACATTTGGGATACTTCGTATAAGGGGGATCAGACATATTTGCCCTTTTATATCTGACATATTTCCCTCAGCATAATGTTTTCAAATTTCATCCATGTTGCAGCATATACAAGAACTTTATTTCTCTTTATGGCTAAATAATATTCCATTGTATGCATATACCACATTTAGCTATTCATCGATTGATGGATATGTGGATGAATTCTACCTTTTGGCTACAATGAATAATTATACAATGGATAATAGTGTATAAGTATTTGTTTGAATTTCTGCTTTCAAGTCTTCTGGATATATACTTAAGAATGAAACTTTTGAGCTATGTGGCACTTTGACTGTTTTACTTTTTGAAGAACTATCAAACTGTTTTTCACAGTGGATGTATGGATCCTTTTACATTCCCACCAGCAAAGTATGAGCTTTTAATTTCTCCACATCACCAACACTTGTTATTTCTATTTTCTGACTACAGTTATTCTAGTGAGGCTCTAAGCCCTAGGGTGGCACTGTAGAATAAGCACACAGGACTGCTAACTACAAGGTTGGCAGTTTAAACCCACCAGCCTGTCTTGAAAACTCTATTCAGGAACCGAAAAGGAACTGACTCAATGGCACATATCAGTAACAAAATAAGGTTCATGTGGTATCTCATTGAAGTTCTGATCTACATTCCCCTAAGGACTGCGAACCAAAAGGTGGTGTTTTAAACCTTCCAGCCACTGGAGGCAGACTGTTTCCATTAACATTTACAGCCTTTGGAGACACTATGGAGAAGTTTACTCTGTCTATATTGTTGGTCTGAGTTAGAATCTCAGCTCGATGGCAGTGGGTTTGATAACTAATGTTGAACATCTTTTCATATGTTTATGTACTTCTTCAGAGAAAAATCTATTCAGATATTTGTCCAATTTTAAATTAGATTTTTTGTCTTTCTGTTGTTGAAATTTAGGAGTTCTTTATATATTACAGATAAAAACTCTGATCAGATAGGTGATTTATAAACATTTCCACTCATTTTTATTTTGTAGGTTGTATCTTTCTTGATAAAATCTTTAGATACTTCAAAGTTTCTTTTTCTTGTCTAATTGCTCTGGTTAGAAATTCTAAATTAATGCTAAATATTGTGATGGGAGAGGACATCATGTTCCTGTTCCTTACCTTAGGAGAAGAGTTTCCCGTCTTTTGTCATTGAGTATGACATTCACTGTGGGTGGTTATCAGTGCTCTATTTCATTTAGTTTGAACCACAAGGTCAGCAGTTCAAACTCACCAGCTGATCCTTGGAAACCCTATACAGTGTCGCTGTGAATTCAGAACCAAGTCAATGGCACTTAACAACAACAATTCTTAGTTTTTATTACTTTTATTATGAGTGTTGTATATTACCAAATGCTTCTTCCATGTGATTGAAATATAATGTGAATCTTTTCTTTTGTTCTATTTGTGGCACATTATATTTATTTATTTATATTAAATCATCCTTCCAGTCTTGGAATCCCAACTTGGTCATAGTATGTAATATGCTGTTAGACTTGGTTTTCCAGTGCTTGTTGAGAACTTTTGTATCTGTATTCATAAGCTATCCTTACTTTTTCAAATTTAAAACGGAGACTCAGAATTTATACCATAGGGGTGTTCAGCAGTAAAGATATACTCATTCATGAACATTTATCAAACACATACTGTTGTTGTTGTTAAGTATCGTTGTGCCAGTTCCAACTCATTGAGACTCTGTATAGGATTTCTGAGGAGCATCTGTGGGTTATAACCTTGTGGACCTTGTGGTTCACAGAACAATACTGTTCCTACAGTGCCACACCAGGGGTCCACATACTGGTAATTAATGCAGGCTCTCCAGTAGTTGCAAAACTTAAACAAGACATTATTTTCCTTTAATATTGTAGAAATTTTCTGACTTCTTCCTTATTTTCCTCAAACTTTCTGTGGAACATCTGGGTTAGCCTTAATAACATCTCCTGAATTTCTTATTGGGCAGTTCCAAAGCCTGCACTCCTTCCAATAGAAATTCTAGGTCAACCTACAGCTCATTTGTTTCAGCTATTGTACTTTGTTTCTGCACACAAGCAGGAATTTTCTGTTGTTTTTTGAGGCATTATGGTGCTGTTGCATTTTCAATAATTAGATGAATGTGTATTGGTGTATTCTTTTTTCTTTTTTAAGTTTTTATTGTGAATTGAGTGACAGTTTACATGGGAGAACATCAGCTTTACACACACCCTATCGTATTTTGTTTCATTGCAATGATCACAATCCCCTCCATGTATCATCATTCAACAGTATTTGCTTCTATTCCCTCTGTTTTTTGTTTTGTTTTTATGTACACCAAACCCCTCAGAAATATATAATCATTCAAATAACCAAAGGGCATACCCTGCAAACCTGCCCCCTGACTACCAGCACACAGCCCATCTCCCTCCATGAGTCTAGAGTCCTCAACCACTCCATCTCTCCATGTCATCATCTCTGCCTCCATCTCTGGCATCACTGCTTCTCTGGATAGGGTCCCATACTCCATTCCCATTCTTCTCCCTTTATGGTCCCAGGGTCCTGGACTGCAAGATCAACCACTCCCCTCTTTTTGTTACAAAATATCTACCTTTACATTTGCAACAATCACAATCAGTTCTGATAATAATTTAGCACTATTGAACCACAAGAATCTTATTCCCATCTCCTTTCACCAGCCTCGTCTATAAAGGTTGAAAACCACTCAGTGGAGATTCTATCTTCCCCTGCAGCCTCTAAAAATAAACTCGCTTTTAAAAAAACTTGTAAGCCAGTCACTTCATGCCTTTATAGCCCTTCCCTCCCCCCCATTTTAGGTAGCCAATGTTTAAGTTCTCCATCCCTATCAACCATTCTGTATACAGAAGGGGTGGGAATAAGTCTTGCTGTGAAGATTCGTTTCCTTTTTTATGCTACTACATCCATAAGTATAGGTCAAGTTCACTGAATTGTAGCAGATTATACTTTTTTCCCCTCTTCTTTCTTCTTCTAGTCAAGTTCTGATCATCCAGCCATTGAAGATAGATCAAATGGGTACTACCTGAAAGTATGGGTGTTCTTGTGCATCTCCCCTCACTTCATATCAGCTGGACACTTCACTCTCCACTCTAGCCCTCTGTGGTTATGTCCCTGCCCATGGGCTCAGGAGTCCCCAAGTCTCTGTTGGCATATTCTTAAGCTCTCTGATTGCCTCCTGGTAGATGCAATCAGGATATAGGCTTCCCTTTTCACTTCTCTTGCTACTCAATGCAGAGTGATTTTAGCAGGTGTTGGTTATTTACACTGCTCTGGTACATAGCAGTTGGTATTAGTTCTTGCCCAGATGGTGGGATTTTATAGGGTGTGATTCTAGCTTGGCTGTATAACCACAATTGCTGTCTCTTGTTGGGTAAGGCAAAGAGAAAAAGTGCCTTCCCAAGATGAAAGGGGGACCAAAAAAACTGACTGGAAACTACGATCTAAAATTGCCCAAAAAATCTTAGCAAAACATAAGACTTTAGTGCCACCTTTTTGGCTTCTTGACTCCTCCCTCTTCTTCAATGCTGCACCGAGTGATCCTTGCTGTTCCAATCATTGTGAGTGCAGAGTATAACCTTCCAGGGTGGTGTCCACTCACTCAGGTATTCCCTCTGGTTCCCAGAGTGAAGGTGGGCAGACAGAGGAAACACACAAGCAGGCTTGTATGATCGCTGGTGACCATACTGGTCTACTTGTGAGTGAGTGAAAGTTGGGAAAAGGAAATAATAAAGACATGGAGTGAGTTTGACCAGGTTACACAGACTCCTGTTGATCCTGAGATGAGAGAGAGAAGAGGTTGGACTGAAGTTTGGGAAGACTTGGGAACTCCCGAGCCTATGGACACTAACTTAGCCACTGGGGACTAGAGCTGAGAATGAAGTGTCCAGCTGGTATGAAGTAGAGGGAGGCATGCAAGAAAATCCAAACTTGCAATTAGCACCCATTTGACCTAGGTTGGATGGCCTGATGATCAGAACTAGTCTAGAGGAAGATAAAGAAATTTGATATAGGAAACAAGTTTAAATTGCTACAATTTGATGAACTTGACCTGTACTTATGGATGTAGTAGCTCAAAATACCAACCAAGAGGGAAGAAGTCTTCACATCAAGGATCAAGCCTATCAACTCAGTACACAGGGTTGATAGGGACTGGCAAATTAGATATTGGCTGCCTAAAATGGGAGGTGGGGGCTATAAAGGAACAAAGTGTCTGGCTTACAAGTTTTCAAGAGGGAGTTTGTTTCAGAGTAGGGGAGTGGGGAGTGTGGAGGTAGAATCTCTACTGAATAGTTTTCATCTTGTCTAGATGGGTCTGGTGAAAGAAGATGGGGATAGGATTCTTTTGAATCAATAGTAACTGTTATCATGACTAATTGCAATTGTCACAACTGTAAAAGTAAAAGATGTATAACAAAAAGGGAGGGGGGATAGTTACACTATAACTATCAAGGGAGAAGAGCAGGAGAGGAATGTGGGACCCTAGCCAGAGAAGCAGCGACACCAGAAATGGAAGCAGAGATTAGGACATGGAGGGATAGAGCAGCTGAAGGCCACACTCAGGGAAAGAGAAAAGTTGTGTTCTGGTGGCCAGGAGGCAGGCTTTCAGAATGTACTCTTTGGTTGTTTAAATGAGCATATATTCCTGAGTGTTTTTGTATACATTCTCCCCCAACACACACATACCAATAAAAAAAACAAAAACCCTGAGGGACTAGAAGCAAATACTGTTATATGATGATGCACTAAGGAGATTGTAATCATTGCAATGAAATGATGAGTATAAAACTGATGTTCTTCCATGTAAACTATCACTCAATTCACAATAAAAACTTTAAAAAAAAAAAAGGGGGGGGGTGATAGTTAATCTTACATTCCAAGAACAGAGGACCCTACGACCATCAAGAGGGAAGAGCATGAGTGGAACGTGTGATCCTAACCATTGAAGCAGCAGCTCCAGAGACAGAGGCAGAGACAGAAGCATGGAGAGACAGAGCAGCTGAGACTCATGGAAAGAGAATGGCTGTGTGCTAGCAGGTAGGATGCTGGCTTGAAACAAGGGCCCTTTGGTTGCTTAAATGACTATATATTCCTGCCCCTGGGAAACCTTACATAGGGTCACTATGAGTCAGAATTGACTTGACAGCACTTAAAAGAATCTGGGGGAAACACATTGTTATTGTAAACATTCAAAGGATGCTTGAATAAAAATGCAAGTACAGTCAGTTTCACTCCTTCTTCTCTAACTTAGGCTCAGGCTCATTCCATCCTTTTGATCAGCATGCATTTAAATGTACCTTTGAGTCAGAACTGGCTGGAAGGCACTTAACAACAACAACAGCTTGTATCCACCTATGGAGTCCTGCTATGGACTGTGGCTTATTGCGCTGGACTGCAAGGTGTGAACTATGAGGTAGGCGGTTCAAGCTCATCAGCCACTCCTTGGAAAGCCTATACAAATTCTCTAAGAGTCAGAACAGACTTGACAACAATGTGTACACCTATAGAAATAGAGCTTTCTTTTGCATTGTTTTCTATAACGTGATCATACTAGCTAGGCTCTTTGCTCAAGGTCTTACTAGGTTACAATCAAGGACTACATTCCCTTCAGAAGGCTAGAAGGAGGAAAAACTAGCTTCCAATTCATTTAAGTTGTTGACAGAACTCATTGCGTTCTGAAGTGATAAAGTTTCTGAGTTGATCAAAATGAAACCTGGTGCTGGTGGCAACTTTCTATGAAAATACAAAAAAACAAACAAACATAGAATTGTGTATCTAAAATAGGTACATTTTATGGTATGAGAAATGTATCTCAATAAAGCTGTTGTTTGAAAGTATTGGCACTAATTTAAAAAAAAAAGAAATTCAGATTACTAAAACATCTAATAAGCACATTAGTACAATTTAGAACTTTATTAACGCTAAGCATTTTGCATTACATGTATTATAGCTCTGATCTTCATATATCTATAAAGTATGTAGTAATATTATTGCCATTTTGAGGACTTCAGAAGTGACACTTACAGTAAATAGATCTGCAGTTATATAACGATGAAGTCATAATTATGTATATGAAATAACTATGAAAATATATTTCAGTGTTATAGTAAAAATACTGTAGGATTATAGAGGGAGGTCTGAGGGCATGTAATAACTATACTAGAAAAAAAAAGCTTGTGTGTAGGATTCTGGGAAAGAGAAAAGAGGTATAAGGGCATGACTAGCAGAAGGAACTGTGTGTGCAAAGAGAAAAAACATATTTTTAAAAACACACTTTGTAAGAAGCATTAGTCACAGCTAGACAGAGGTGTGAGAGTGGGTGAGCTTAGAAAGAGAAGGAAATGAATCTGGTAAAATAGTTTTAAACAGATTGTGAAAATTCTACCCTTAGAAGTTAGAAATTGATCCTGTAAACAGGGGGTTTGCAAAGGTGTTTTTAAGCTGAGTATAAATGCATTAAAAGGAAAAAAAAACCCCACCAGATTGAAAGGACCCAGAATTCTTTCTTAAGGTAGTAATTGAAACCATGCTGAAAAATGGAAAATACGCAAGGGCCCATTCAGAGTACAAATGGGGTGGCGGTAAACTAGGGAAGAGTTGGGGCTACCAGGCAGAGGCTCACAGTGATCAAGGGACTGCAGCAAAGTTGGGTGTGCTCTGGGCCAATGAGGATCTCATCTTAGCGAGACAGAAGAGACAACAGATTATTCGTTATGGATATTCTTAATATCAGGTGGCATTGTTATTCTTGTTAAGTGCTGTCAAGTCAGTTCTGACTCATAGTAGCCCTATCTAGGGTTTCCAAAGAGCACTGGTGAGTTTAAACCACCGACTTTGCCATTCAAACTGACTAGAGTACATTATCCCACAACATCACACCAGGACTCTTGTCAGGTAATTGAGATCATGGGTTTGAAATTTAGGACAGAATTTGAAGTAATTTTTTTTTTTTTTTTTTGCTATTGTTGTTGCTGTCATCAGCAAGTTGGTGAGAGTCACAAGGAGAGACAGAAGAGTGATGAAGACGGTACTCCTGAAAGAAAAGCTATAGCTACAAATGCAACACAGAGTAAAACCCCAGTTCCTGGAATACATTTTCTTCATCTGTGTGTGTTCAATCACAAATGTATACTTAAAATTTGAGGGAAAGGATCTCTAACAATTCTCTGGCTTTCTGATCAGATTCATCAAATTCTGATCAAATTCATCACTCTTGGTAAATACTATCTAGTGATTTTTTCTAAGACCATATCTTGTTGTTAAGTGCCATCAAGTCGGTTCTGACCCATAGTGACCCTGAACAGGGTTTCTGAGGCTGTAAATCTTTATGGGAGCAGAAAGCCTCATCTTTCTCCCGTGGAGCAGCTGGTAGTTTCAAACTGCTGACCTTGCGGTTCGCAGCCTGATTCATAACTACTACGCTACCAGAAGTTGATACAATTTAACTCAGGGAAAACTTCCTACAGATTGCTTGCTTGGCCAATTAGTAAATGGTTGAACAGGAAAGTTTGCTTACATTTTCAGACAACTGTGGTATAGCGAAGTATCTAATACCTCTTCTAGTCTTGATCTGTGGTGGCAATGGCGGTTGTGTGTCATCTAGTCAGATCCAACTCATAGTGACTCTGTAGAGGGTTCTCAAGGCTGTAAATCTTTATGGAAGAAGAAAGCCTCATCTTTCTCCTGAGGAGTGCCTGGTAGATTCAAATTGCTGACATTGCGGTTAGCAACCCAGCTCATAATCCACTATGCTACCAAGGCTCCTTAGTCATTATCTGTAACTCCCACCAAACAACATTTCTGCCTGCTGTGTCTGGGTAACAGGAAGTGGAGGAAGATGATAGGATGACATGATTTAGCTGTGGCTGTTAGCAGAGTTCATTATAACAGTAAAAACTTGAAACTCTAGCTTGAATTTTAAATGAGCCATCTCAGAAGCGGGGCTGGAAAAAATCTTACTACTATTGAAGAAAAGCCAGGAGTGGAGTGAGTTCTTTGTATTCTGAGATCCCTGTGTATTTAGCCTCCTCAACCCAGGGATAGAAATCTGTAATAATGGAGGAGTGGCAGAGGAGCAGCCATAGAAGAACCAAGAATCAGATCATGAGTTAGAGCAGTAGGCATCCCAGCCCATGGAACAAGTAAAGCTGAGTGACTCTGGCCAAGAAGTTTGCTTGTAGAGTGGGGTGCCCCCAGGCACTTAAGTTGGGGAGCTAGATTTGCTGACCCGTGAAGCTATAGCCAAGTACCTTCATGCTGAGGCAGACTAATAGTAGAGCAGTATGTCCTCTGGGCATTTACAAGAAGTTGGCTGGAACAACTCTGCAGGGAGCATTTCTGACCCCAAATTGTAACCCGTTAACTTCCCTAATAAACTTCTGTCAGTATAGTGTCTGAGCTCTCTGTGGCCATTGTAATGGATTATTGAACCCAAATGAGTAGAGAGCGTTGTGGGAGTAGTAGATGAAGCCTTATTTTTTATAACAATAATAATGGAATAATCATAATATTAATAATAAAAATAGCATCTGCCTTATAAAATTGTTAGGGGAACAAGTGATAATAAATACTAAGCAGTAGCTTGGTACTAGATTTATTTTGCAAAAATGTTATGGAATAACTACTATATACTAGTTGGTTCCCACTCATAATAACTCTAATAGGGTTTCCAAGGTGTGGCTAGTGAATTTGAACCACTGACCTTGAGGATCTAGCTGACCTTGCAGTCCAGTGCTTACTACAGCACCACACCAGGACTCCATATACTAAATATGGAGGCATTATTATGGTCAAGTCATTCTTTTAACCCACAATAAGCATAAAAACCTGAATTATAAATTATACTACAAAGCATACAGACAGCCCAACAATGAGAGCTGTTAAAATTCAAAAGGTACTCTCAATTTAAGGAATGCTGTTCAAACTTACTTGTGGCTGCATGGAAGGAAGACATGAAAATCTGCTTCTATAAAGATTACAATCTACAAAAGTCTTTGAGGACATTCTACTCTGTCATATGAGGGTGCTATATATTAAACTTGACTTGATGGCACCTAACAACACTACTCTGAATTTTTCAGTTGTCACTTAGTGTAATTGTATAATTGACTTAGCCTCCAATTCATGGTGACCTCATGCACAACAGAACTTTTATCTTAGTATGGAATCTGCCCTAAAACCTGTTCAGCATCATAGCAACACACATGGTGGCTGTGCATGAGGTCCATTGACCAAGAACTGAACCTACCTCTCCTACTTGACTGAAACAAACTTTCAAGTTGTTGTTGACTGATGTCGAGTCATTTGGAATCATAGTGACCCTGTAATAAGGGTTTCATAGGAGTAGCTGGTGGGTTTGAACTGCCAACCTTGTGATTCAAACGGACCTTGTACTTATCCTACAGTGCAACTTCAGAGTGGTGCTTGTTACCCACAACATTACAGAGACTAGAAGACATCTCCTTCTAAATCTCATTATTAAAATAAATGACACAGCATTCTCCCACCTCAAAAGTAAAATGTTCTTAAACTCTTAAATTAAATAATTTTCTTTAAATTCATCAATCTGCCCCTTGCTCTAACAATTTGATGGTCCAATGGAATCCTGTGGAAAAAAAATCATAGTCTATCGCTTTGAATATGTAAGTTCAACTCAATTCACAATGCATGGATGAAAATATGCTATAATTACTAATGATGTGCATTTATTTTATAGAAATGGGAAAACACAGAGATTAAATACTTATGTTAAATCTAACAGCTGAATTTTTCAATCAGCTATAAAATTATAGCATATGATTGTTCTGTATCTACAAATAAAAAGGTTATGAGAGCAGATATTTACTTGGTTTGCAGATACAGAGATTGACACTGTTTACCGTCCCTTATGGGGGTCTGCTTCACAGTGGATTCTCTCTACACTTGAAGTGCTTTTTTGTTGTCAGACACCATATTAGCTATGTTCTACTCACTGTATTGGTGAACAAATCATGTTCATGCATTTACTTCATTATATAAAACACTATGAACTTCCACAGGACAAATGGAAATTTTCTTGAGAAAACAATGTGATTGTTATCAATCTATATTTTGATTATTTACTCAGATTCATCTAATACTATGCTTATTTTTGGCTTATACATTCAAATTTATATTTTCTTAGTAATTGTAGTGACTAGAACTTGATTCAGTATTAAGCACTTAGTAAAAGCTGAATGAATTCAAGAGGAAATCATTGTTATTCCAAGTCCTTATTTACAATTCTCTAATACTCAGTAGAGAAAAAAAGAACAATTTTCATGACAAAAATATGAAATTGCTATATGAAAATAGGTTAGTGAAGAGGAAATATAAATCTATTATTTGTATAATTCCCATTCTGCTGGAGCGTAATGTGGTATATATTACATGATATTGAGAGACTATATTCAGAGCACTACTTTTAATAAAAGAACTATGTTTATACAGAGCACATATTTCCTTAGGATTCATCATGCTTGGAATTGCTACTAATTTGCTTAGGGCAAAGATAATTTACCATCTAAACTATATAATTGAACCAATAAATAATATGATAAATGGAGGAAAGATTGAAGCTGTCAAAAACTTATTCATAGAGTCAGCAGTCAAGAAATCAAATAATGTATTGCATTAGCCAGATCTGCTACAGAAGACTGTTTTAAAAGGCTAAAGAGCAAAGAGGTCACTTTGATGAGAACTAAGGTATACCTTACCCAAGCCATGGTATATTTAATTGCCTCATATGTATGTGAAAGTTGGACAATGAATAAGAAAGACTGGAGAAGAATCTATGTATTTGAATTATGGTGTTGATGAAGAATATTGAAAGTACCATGGCTGCTAGAAAACCAAATCTGTCTTGGTACAAGTACAGTCAGAATGCTCCTTAGATGTGAGGATGCTGACATTTCTTCTCTCATCCTTTGGACATATTGTCAGGAGGAACCAGACCCTGTAGAAGGATATCATGCTTGGTAAAGTGGAAGGTTAGAAAAACAGAGGAGGACCCACCAATAAAATGGATTGGCACAGTGGCAGCAACAATGGACTCAAAGATAACAATTGTGAGAATGGAGCAGGATCTGTTCCAAATAAAAAGTGTTTTGTTCTGTTGTGCATAGGGTCACTATGAGTCAGAATTGACTTGATGGCACCTAATGACAACAACGACATACCATGTGTTTGACTAAAATTTTTAGATTTCATGATGCTTTGGAAAGATAATGAAAATAGGATTGTTTGTTGAACTATGTTGTTCTTGTTAAGTGTGTTGAGTCAGTTCCAACATAGCAACCCTATATAGGGTTTCTAAGGAGCGGCTGGGGAGTCCAGTGCATTAACGGGCAGCACCACACCAGGACTCTTTGTTGAACCATAAAATCTATTTATTCTTAATTACCTTTTTCATTGCTACCATTATAGTTTAAAGACTATGACAGCTTTTTGTTAGCGAAGTTTGAAGTAAATAGCATTGCTTATTATCAAATGTCAAATTTAAACAAGTGAAACCTACAAGTCTTTTACATGCATATTCCCTTCTTCTAGGTAGGATCAACACTGGACTGCTGACAGCAAGGGCAGGGGTTCAAACCCACCAGTCAACACTCCAAAGCTGTATACAGGGTACCTGTTAGTTGGAACCAACTCGACAGCAATTAACAGCAACAACAACATAACTAGTTGGCAGAGAGTCCTAAATAGGGAAGGAAGAACAATACCAATTTATGGGACTGTTCGATGTAGTACAGTTTTGTTCCTGTGTGGTCCTGAACATGGCCAGAGAACAGAGTGGCAAGAACTGCTAATGTGGGAAGCCATAAAGCAATAGTCACAGGGGATTAGAAATTAGAATTCAGGAGTTTATAAGTTTATTATATCAACAATGCCAGGTCTGTGCTTGAGTGTATAACAACTTTACCATCTGTTGCCAAATTATACCTTAGTGAATGATAATGCTTTATTGTGTGTAGTTGTAATAGTTCTGTTTAAAAACTTAATCCAAAAGTACTAGTTAACACTAAATCTTTTTATTTTTTTAAAGTAAGTAACTATTATGAAAAATATTCAAGAATAATTGTATTCTGAGCATCCCCATTAAATCAACCTTTTGTATAGTGATGCAAACTGTAAGTACTTGTGACTTCTATTTTTCCAGTTGTCTGGATGCCTAGTCTTCATTATGTACTATCCAGTGTTTGAGATTTTATAAAATGTTAAAGCTAAATGTTTAAAACAATTTTTAATGCTAAAAAATTATACAATTGATGTCATGTTCTACCTGAGTCAAATGATTGAGGAGTCTTTTTCTTTTAAATAATTATCACAAAAACAACTTTGGAGAAAGAGTCTAGTTTTACTAATGGTTATACCTTAAAAGCACAATTTTCAGATTGATTTCTTTAGCTGTATTGAACATGTGTGGGTGTAGGCCAAAATCAAAATGAGCATCACTTCTTGTATCTCCATGAATTTGGCATAAGGAACATTTTCTACAATACCTAATTTCAATCACTTAGTCATCTTAATAGCAATATAATATGAGTCTGCCTAAAGGCCATTTTATACCATCTGGATACCTATGGGTTATTAAGACTCCTTCCATCATTCACATTCAACTTACTGTGAAGTGGGAGAAAATATCCATTGATACAGGGAAGATTTTAGCAATTTGGAATATATCACAGAGAGAGACAAAATTGCTAACTAAAAATGGATTAATTTAGCAGGATTCCATGGTGCTATTATGTCCCTTAATATTATCATGAAATATAGCAAAAAATACACTATGAATCTGAATTTGATGACAAGCTAAAAAGGACATAATTGTATTTTAACAAATCTTTAGCAGAGTAAAATTAATCTACATTAATTGTAGATGTTCTTTCGTTAAGTGATGTCGAGTTGGTTCTGACTCATAGCAACCTCAGGCTAGTGGGTCTGAACTACCAATCTCATAATGAACAGTCCAGTGTTTATCCTGGACAATGCCAGGACAATATCTTCAATACTACTTTCATTAACTTTTTGCATGATCTGAAGCAAATCGGTCTGGACTTTCTCATATACCTGGGCTTTATCAGTCTTCTCATAAGTTATATAAAAAAATAAAAATTAGTATTGGTGTCGTGTTGTAGGATAAACACTGGACTGCTAACTATAAGGTTGGAAACCGTATGCAAACTCAATAGCAAACAACAACAACAATACTAAAAGTTGATTTCCTAGCCCAACCTCCTTCCAAATCTACATTCTTGCCACTTAGGAATGTTGAAAATGGGTCAAGTTTTCATAGCTGACAATTCTAATAGGAAATGTTCCAGGACACTAACTTCCAGTTATCACTGTGTGCCAATGCCAGACTTTCTGAATGAACTGGCA
>NW_006408537.1:11258919-11266208 GCF_000296735.1 Chrysochloris asiatica
TTGCAGTTCAAACGACTTTGCAGTCTGATGCATTAACCCACAGCAGCACACCAGGACTCCTACTATCATATAAATAAGGATAAATAAAATTGATTTAGGGGTATGTTCATATATATCTAAAAATTACTTTGTCTCATAGTCACAGAAACTTTCCAGTAAGAATGCACATTTTATCAAGCCTGAAAGAATGACTACCAAAATTAAACAAAAAATATGAAATGTTGGACTGAAAAAAATACTATTTAAAATATTAAGGAGACAAACATAATAGCAGAAGATATTATTGTAAGTAGCTTTATATGCTTTTTTTTAAGGTATCAAAAGTTTTAGATATTATTTCATACTTTTGAGAAAGCATTGCAGATTAGCTCATTCTTTAATTTAAAAGAAAAATGAGATACAAAATTGATACAAACCATTACAGATTATACATCTTATCACAATTGCTTCTCAAGGATACCCAAAAATATAACTAGTATGTTCCATCAAATTCAAGCAAATAGTATCCTAATCTATCTCAGGGGAAAATATCTTATCTTTCCATTCTAAATTGTACAATCCTATGTCTTAGTGGTTACGAATCGGGCTGCTAATCTCACAGTCAGCAGTTCGGAACTACCAGCTGTTCTGCGTGAGACAGATGAGGCTTTCTACTCCCGTAAAGATTTACAGCCTCAGAAACCCTGTACAGGGTCGCTATGAGTCAGAACCGACTCCATGGAACATAACAACATATAGCAAGAATACATGCATTGAAATCTTAATGGTAATTTTAAAAGTTCAATTCCCTAGATAATAGAAATAAGTATTTTTGTTTTATTTTCCTCTTATATTTTTGTTTTATTTTGCTGAAAATACAATCAGAATTCCAAACTGAGGTAAAAGGAACTTGAATTTTAGGAATTCTCTCAGTCCTCCTGGGACAAAGATTCAGGATGTTGAGTTAGCAGGATTCTGAAACAGAGGTTTCTGATGTTAGAGAAAGATTGAGTAGAATGATAATCTCTCCTTTTGTAGTTGTTAAGTGCCTTTGAGTTGATTTCAACCCATAGCGACCCCGCATAGGGTGTCCGAGGAGCAGCTGGTGAGCTTGAACCACTGACCTTGCAGTTCAAACGGCTTTGCAGTCTGAGGCATTAGCCCACAGCGCTACACCAGGACTCCATCCTGAAATAAGTCTTCACCATTGCTACTACTTGTGGCTTCTAACAATAGTTTTCTTTCTTCTCTGTTGCTTATAATCTCAGTTTATTCCTTTTACTTTTTTCCTCTGAAACAATCACACTGCCCTTTGAGGTGGAATTTTAAGAGCTGTCACAACAGTGATGATATAAATGGTTTGTACTTAACAAATAACTTAAAAGTTGGCAGTTTGAACCCATTCAGTGACACCATAGAAGAAAATTCAAGTGACCTGCTTCCATAAAATGTACTGGCAAGAACATCCTATGGAGAAGTTCTATTTTATCACACATGGGCTCACCATTAGAATTTGATTTAGCAGCAATGAACTCTCTGGTGGTCTTATAACCCTCTCTTATTTTCTAAGGCACTGGTTTTATTTTATTTTATTTTAATTAGAGGAGCAAAAGCATATTATTAAAGATTAGAGGAGCTCAACAAACCTCTAAAGAAAAGAGGCATGAGATAGCAAAAGTGATTAAGAGACATTATTACTGGAATTAAGCAAAAACATTTTTGAATTTGGAACAAGAGGTGCTAAAAGTTCACATTTCTTTTTCCCCACTTTGTCACTGCCAGGCTCCCCTTTGTAAATGCTGTACTAGATTAATAATAGGACAAAGAAGGAACTGAGATAATGGCTAAGGGGTGTCTAGGTAGCAAAGGGGAATCATCAAAAAGAGGGATGAGAATCAGCCCAAGGAAAACTGGAGAAGGCAGATCATATGCCCCATGAGGGAGTTCTTCACAGGTCATTTGTACACAACACATTGTGTAAGAGACTGTTAGAATGACTTGACACTTTATTACCTAGAAAATTACAGTGTTAGAGTATATTATCTGAAGTTTTACAATATAATAATAGAAATTATGTGAGTTTTTCATTAAATGGGGGGGGGGGCAAATTCCCTTAAGTGAAAATGTTTTGCTCAATGCTGCTAGGTCAGAAATATTATTTATATTTTTTGCAGTGGGTTAGGACTGAATGAGCCTTGTGAGACAATTTAATATAACTTACTAATTTTAAAGTTGATGAATTTTAAGGACTAGTAAGGAAAACTATTTACCAGAGGCCAGAGATAGAAAGAAAATGGATGATTCCTCACCTGTCTTTAATTTTGGAAACAATTTAAGAACAGAAAACTTCAGACCATTCTGAATTAGTTTATTATCATATAGAATGCAGTATAGTTTGCAAAATAATAATGTTAAAATAGGATATTCCAGTTTCCTCAATTCTAATGATGCCTTCCTTTTCTAGAGGTAAATCAGGTGTTTCCTTCCAACCTTTGTTTTTAAATTTTTAATTTACTATCTGTGCACATATTATCTATTATCTATCTATGAACACATAACTGACATTAACACATACTCTGCTAATTATTTTGCAACATGCTGCTTTCAATCAATGTTGTTTTTAAAGATCAAAACATATATAATTATAGAATGGATACAGCATTGTACCTTTTGTTCTTTGCTTTATTCCCCCCTTCTTTTTTGTCTACTACTGGGGAGATCAAGTTTTTAAAATTTTGCCTTATAATAATTTGGATTGTTGTTGTTGTTAAGTGCTGTTGAGTCAATTCTGACCAATAATGAACCTGTACATGGTTTCTAAGGACCAGCCGGTGGGTTTGCACCACTGACCTTGTGGTCCTCAGTTCAGTGATAAGCCTTTGTATACTATGATGGTTTCTATTATATGCTTTAAACACGCAAATTGAGTTCACATGTTCCAATAAAATTTAACAATATATGAATATCTATAACTTGTCCCATACAGTATTGGTATATTTAATGGCTTATATCCCTTTTAATAAACTTGGACTTTATTTATGTATTGCAATCTAAATTTTAATTTTCCATTTTAGTGTTAGTCAATATTTTAGCCCAACATTGTTTTAACCATTCCCTCAAACATTCTCCTTATTGTTTTTAAGTCAATAATTTTGTACTTTTTAATTTTTTTAGGAATCACTGAGAATTTATGGTTTCTCCTTGGCATCTTGAATTATCTTTCCAGAATCTACAACTTGATATGCAAATCTGAACATCTGCCCCACCCCAGTCTGTCTTTCTCATTGATTCCTTCCACCTCTTGCTTTTGTTTCAGAGCACTGCCAATCATTGCTCTCTTGCCACAGCATTTCCTCCTAAAAGTTTCAGGTCTTGATGAAGATTTGATTATTGACAGAGTTCTGCAGAGCAATACACATTTAAAGCAACATAGTTGGCCACCCACCACATTTGACCTGGTGGCTGTTTGTTTCCTATCCACTGTCCATTGTAATCAAGTCAATTTCAACTCATAGTGACCCTACAGGACAGAATAGAATTGTTCCCTAGGGCTTTCAAATCTGTAAATCTTCCAGGAAGCAGATTTCCTCATCTTGTTCCTAGTGACTGGTGGATTTGAACAGTCAACCTTTTGGTTTAACAGTCCAATGCTTAACTCACTTTTCCACCAGGGCTTTTCTACCCTAGTCAAGATACCCAGGGCAACACATTTGTTTGCTATGCAATGCATCCGTGGACCCTGTTTATATTGGCAATTATTGAGGCACTTACTGAATTGTTTTGAACTGATGGGAAACTCTGGTGTTCAGGTGGCTTTAAAAAAAATCTTTAGAATATGTGCCCAGCACTTATGACTTGGACACCAAGTTATATATCTTCTTCCTTGCTCTAACAAAGACTATCAAATACAGAATTATTTTGGTCTCATTTATAGTTCAGCTTGCAATTTGGTAATGGTTTCAGCCTCTTGGAAGTTCTAGTATTTACTAAGATGATCACCAAGGGAGGCATGATGGATTGTAGCACAGGATCCCACTGGATTGTCTACCATGTCAACTGCTTGGAGACTCATTTAGTGCCTTCCCTAGCAAGGTAAAATTGATCCTGGAAGAATATTCACTAATGGCATTGACCACACCTGCAAGACTGTTGTCATTTCGGACACAGATGTGGCATAAACACTCTTGTTCTTTGATGGATACTCTGCTGCCTTTCACTGAACCCTCCACAGTCAGTCAGCTTATAAAGGTCGTGGATTCCTGAATACTGGACTCGGGAGGAAACTGAAGAAGGACACATCGTATAGGACTTTGGGCAAGACCACCTTGGGCTTGCCTTTGTAGGGGTTGCTGAGGCTGTACAGCTTCATGGTACCAGCACTTTCAGACTGTCTAGCCACTGCAGGACCACTCACAGGAAGCAGTCTAGCTGCTGCCACACTGGCCTCTCAGGCGTTGGCTTCATCCATGTCAATACATTTTATATTTGATCTACATATTTTATCAATTCTGAGCTGATGTTTGTGACTTGCAATCCATTATTTTCTTTTAGGTTTATTTTTCTTTCAGCTGAAGAATACTTTTTTGTATAGTAAAGTTTTGTTGCTGGTAATTTCTTGTTGTTCCTACATCTGAAAAAAATGTCAAGTCCCTTTCAAATGCCTCTAATATCTTGTTTTCTTAGTTGTTATTACAGATAGTCCCAGTTTAACTGGAGTTCTATTCTGATGAACTCCAAGTTGTTCTGACATAAGCCAGATGTCTTTTTTTTTTTTTTTTTTCCAGGTTTCATTATTATTTCCTTTTATAATCAGCTCTTTATAAATATGATTTTTATTTGTGTTTGGAAGCATTACATCTGAGAATGATAACAACAGCAAATTATGGCTCTTACATTGTATGCTGTTGTTAAGGGCTGCCCAGTCAGTTCTGACTCATAGTGACCCTGTATAGGGTTTCCAAAGAGCAGCTTGTGAGTCTGAACCACTGACCTTGCAGTCCAGTGTTAACCTATTGTGCCACACCAGGACTCTACATTATATGTAGTATATATTATTAATGATAAGCTGTGTAAACAAAACATCTCCCAAACCCAGACAGTTGTAAGTGCAGGTTGTCATAACTCAGATATGTTTTGAGACTACCTGTACTTTTGCATAACGTCACTGGGTTTCCTATTTTCTCCTTAGCTTTATAATATTTTAATGTTGATTTATATTGCTCTGGTGTGACTATCTTCCTTGATATTACTGAGAACATCAGTTTGGGACCAGGTTTTGTTAATTTCTTCTTTGGCAAAGTCTGCACTTTGTGAATTTAGGTCACACATGTGTGTCTTATAAGGCTAGAAATCAGTTTTTCCTTTTGATTCTATATTCACAGCCTTGGGCCAACAGGCTGAAGTTTCCCATTGGGACTTCTTTGATCCTGTAACTGGATTTATAAAGGAAGCTCAGGTTCAGTCCCTGGTATATACAAGAGGCCAATGGTCTTCATTTCCATCCCAAGCAGAATTAAACACAGTCCCCTAAGGCTTATATAAGGACAGCTTCATACCCGTGAGCTACATGAGTTGACTCCTAGGTTCTGCTATAAATTTCTTCTTAATTCCTGGCACCTGGAGATTTCTTTTTCTTATTTTTAATTGTGGTGCTGTACGATAAGCACTGGACTGCTAACAGCAAGATCAATGGTTCAAACCCACCAGCTATTCCCCAGAAACCCTAGACAGGGTTGCTAGGAATAAGAATAGATGAGACAGCATATAACAACAACAATAATCACATTTTCGATCTAATATTTCTATGTGAGAGGAGTAGGAATGTTTGTTTCCCCTCTCAGTTTCATCATCTTGACCAGAAATTCTCTAGTGCACTTTCCATAACCCCAGGTAATCAAAATCACTAATTATGTATTGCATGTCTCTTGTGTTTACACCACTATTATTGTTGTTGTTAATTGCTGTCCAGTTGGCTCTGATTGATGGATACTCCAAATATAACAGTACAAAACACCGCCTTGGTGTGTGCCATCTTCGTGATTGCCTGCACACTTGAGTTCATGTTGTCTTCCAATTTACAGAACTCATCTTTCAGCACTATACTGGAGAATATTCTGTTGTGATGTAAAGGTTTTAATTGCCTGACTTTTGAAACTAGATTGACAAGCTTTTCTTCCTAGTCTGTCAGTCTGGAAACTTAGCTGAAACCTATTCACTATGGGTGATTGTACTGGCATTTGAAATACCAATGGCATAACTGCTTCCATTATCATAGCAACATGCAAGCCACCACAGCACAACAGACTGACAGATAGTTAGTTGTTACATCACTAGAATCTGTGAAATGTGAAGAGAAAGTTTTCTGTTCCTCTTCAATGAGCTTTTGATCTAAAATTGACTTAAATGAGATGAACATTTAAATAATAACAAAATAAATGAATCAGTGCTGAAATAAGATCAGTGTGTATTCAGCGTGTATTCGGGGGAGTGCATCAATTAGTATGAATGACATGAGGATGTCTCATGGAAGAGTTAAAACTTGAACTTTATATAAACAGTGAGAGACTTAGGGAAATTATAGAATTAGAAGTGTCTCCAGGCAAAAGAAAAAGGATATGATATGGAAATGAGGAGAAGCACAGTATATGGAGGGGATGGTGATTATTAATAAATACATCATCTTTAGCAGATAGAGTAGAGGGCAAATTACCTGAACAAGATTCAGAAGTACTTTATTTCAAGGTTTGAACTTTATTTATTGAGGATATTTTTAGTCAGAATGTTAAATGGTAAAATTGTAGATCTGAGAAGGTAAATTTGGCAATGTTCTACATAACGGGATGGGGAAATGAAGCAAGAAGGCCAAAGCAATAACTTAATTGTAAAGGGCTGAAAGCTCTGATTAGTAAATTGGTAATGAAAATATAAAAGAAAGGGCAAATTGACAGAGGCAATCCAAAGTATTTATACCCAGTTCTTATCACAAAGGGATTGGGAGATGTCTTAGAGAAAAAAAAAAAAAAAGAGAGAGAGAATTTAAAAAAGAGTGGGGAAGGCAAGAGTTATTGCTTTTATGTAATATGGTTCTTGGCAGGTAATGCAGATATAAAGATATAGACATTGTGCTCCTCAAAGAAGTTATATCTTTTTCTAGTCCTAAATTCTGAACAACAAAAACTCCTCTTAAATTCATGTTCACCAGTGGTTTTCAACTGAGGGAAATTTTGTCCCCTGTGGAACATCTGTCACTGTCCAAAGATACATTTGATTATCGTGACTGGAGAGAAGGCAACACTACTGTCATCTAGTAG
>NW_006408537.1:11266542-11268511 GCF_000296735.1 Chrysochloris asiatica
ACCAATAAACAACATTCTTATCAATGGAGAAAAGATTGAAGTTGTCAAAGACTTCATTCTTCTTGCATCAACAATCAACACTCACAGAAGCAGCAGTCAAAAAATCAAATGACTTATTGCATTAGGCAAATCTGCTGCACAACACCTTTTTAAAGTGTTGAAGAGTAAAGATGTCAGCTTTACCCAAGTCATGGTATTTTCAATAACCTCATATGCATGCAAAAGCTGGACCATGAATAAGGAAGACCATAGAAAAATTGATGCTTCTGAGTTGTGGTGTTGGAGGAGAATATTGAAAGTACCATGGACTGCCAAAAGTACCAATAGATCCGTTTTGGAAGTAATGCAGCCAGAGTGCTCCTTGGAGACCAAAATGGCCAAACTTTGTCTCTCATACTTCGGACATATTATCAGGAGGGACCAGTCGCTGGAGAAGGATATCATGTTTGGTAAGGTGGAGGGACAGAGAATGAGAGGAAGATCCCCAACAAGATGGATTGGCCAAATGGCAGCATCGATGGACTGAAGCGTGACAATAGTAGTGAGGTTGACCCAGGATTGGGTAGCATTTTGTTCTGCTGTGCATAGGGTTGCTATTAGTTGGTACCAACTCCATGGCACCTAACCACCACCATATATTTATATATGATAGTGTACTGGTTACAAATCGGGCTGCTAACCTGAGAGTCAGCAGGTTGAAACTACCAGCTGTTATATATATATTACTGAGTTTACTTACTGGTCAGAAAGAGACTGGAGGAACCCAAGACTATGGCCCTTGACCATTCTTCAGGTCTGGAGTGGAACTCACCCTTGGGGTCTAATTTTCATCAAAGCAGTAACTAGGTATATGCAGGGAGAACAACACTAGTAAGGTATGCTTACGATTGAAAGGTCAATCATTCAAGATCGAAAGGGTCACATTTATCTAAGGACAAAGCTGAAAGGGATAGGAAGAAGCTTAAATAGAAATATGAACTAAAAGGAGGAAGTAGGTAACTACTGAAATCATTGAGATGAAATAAAGAATATGATTTGTTGAATGTAAAACTGAGAGAGGACCTTCTGTATAAACATGCACTCAATTCACAATAAAAAGGTAAAAAGAAAGCAACTGTGGTTTGATTCCTTTACATATTATCATATGTTGTTGTTGTGAAGTGCCATAGAGTCAGTTCCAACTCATAGTTCTATACAGACCCTGTATAGAATTTCCAAGGAGTGACTGGTAAGTTTGAACTGCTGACCTTGCCAATCAACTGACCTTTTGGCCCATAGTTTATCGTATAGCACCACACCAGGACTCCTGTTGTTGTTGTTAAATGCTGTTGAGTCAATTTCAACCCATAGCAACCCTGTAAAGGGTTTCCTAGTAGCAGCTGGTGAGCTTGAACCACCGACCTTGCAGTTCAAACGACTTTGCAGTCTGATGCATTAACCCACAGCAGCACACCAGGACTCCTACTATCATATAAATAAGGATAAATAAAATTGATTTAGGGGTATGTTCATATATATCTAAAAATTACTTTGTCTCATAGTCACAGAAACTTTCCAGTAAGAATGCACATTTTATCAAGCCTGAAAGAATGACTACCAAAATTAAACAAAAAATATGAAATGTTGGACTGAAAAAAATACTATTTAAAATATTAAGGAGACAAACATAATAGCAGAAGATATTATTGTAAGTAGCTTTATATGCTTTTTTTTAAGGTATCAAAAGTTTTAGATATTATTTCATACTTTTGAGAAAGCATTGCAGATTAGCTCATTCTTTAATTTAAAAGAAAAATGAGATACAAAATTGATACAAACCATTACAGATTATACATCTTATCACAATTGCTTCTCAAGGATACCCAAAAATATAACTAGTATGTTCCATCAAATTCAAGCAAATAGTATCCTAATCTATCTCAGGGGAAAATATCTTATCTTTCCATTCTAAATTGTACAATCCTATGTC
>NW_006408537.1:11275841-11288427 GCF_000296735.1 Chrysochloris asiatica
ACTGCTTCCATTATCATAGCAACATGCAAGCCACCACAGCACAACAGACTGACAGATAGTTAGTTGTTACATCACTAGAATCTGTGAAATGTGAAGAGAAAGTTTTCTGTTCCTCTTCAATGAGCTTTTGATCTAAAATTGACTTAAATGAGATGAACATTTAAATAATAACAAAATAAATGAATCAGTGCTGAAATAAGATCAGTGTGTATTCAGCGTGTATTCGGGGGAGTGCATCAATTAGTATGAATGACATGAGGATGTCTCATGGAAGAGTTAAAACTTGAACTTTATATAAACAGTGAGAGACTTAGGGAAATTATAGAATTAGAAGTGTCTCCAGGCAAAAGAAAAAGGATATGATATGGAAATGAGGAGAAGCACAGTATATGGAGGGGATGGTGATTATTAATAAATACATCATCTTTAGCAGATAGAGTAGAGGGCAAATTACCTGAACAAGATTCAGAAGTACTTTATTTCAAGGTTTGAACTTTATTTATTGAGGATATTTTTAGTCAGAATGTTAAATGGTAAAATTGTAGATCTGAGAAGGTAAATTTGGCAATGTTCTACATAACGGGATGGGGAAATGAAGCAAGAAGGCCAAAGCAATAACTTAATTGTAAAGGGCTGAAAGCTCTGATTAGTAAATTGGTAATGAAAATATAAAAGAAAGGGCAAATTGACAGAGGCAATCCAAAGTATTTATACCCAGTTCTTATCACAAAGGGATTGGGAGATGTCTTAGAGAAAAAAAAAAAAAAAGAGAGAGAGAATTTAAAAAAGAGTGGGGAAGGCAAGAGTTATTGCTTTTATGTAATATGGTTCTTGGCAGGTAATGCAGATATAAAGATATAGACATTGTGCTCCTCAAAGAAGTTATATCTTTTTCTAGTCCTAAATTCTGAACAACAAAAACTCCTCTTAAATTCATGTTCACCAGTGGTTTTCAACTGAGGGAAATTTTGTCCCCTGTGGAACATCTGTCACTGTCCAAAGATACATTTGATTATCGTGACTGGAGAGAAGGCAACACTACTGTCATCTAGTAGGTAGAACAAATAAGTCTGCTAAACATCCTACAATGTATGACAAAAAGTCATACAGCCCAAAATGTCAATCGAGCTGAAGGTGGAAAGCACTAACGTACATTGATTGATAAAGTGGACTGTGTCTCCAACGTTTCTCAGAGAAATAGAAAGTAGACTTCTTCTACCATTTTTCTGAGATAAATTCATTCAAAAAAACGTTAAGGAAGACCATTAAATATAGTCCAATGAGTGGCACCACCAAAACACCATAACCTGGTCAATTTCTTTTTTTTTTTTTTCATTGTACTTATCAAAGTCAAAATTTCAGACTCTTACTTCAGATTCAGAGTACTTTTTTAATCTGTTATTTTATATTTTTGCTCCCTCATGACCCTAGCAAATGCTAGAACCTAAACTCCATCAGCTCAGAGATCTTTTTTAGGTTTACTCACAGATATTTCCCATCACCAATACTTGGCCCAGATTAGAAGGTTTCATATTTCTAGTAGTCTAATGTCCTGAACAGAAGTGAAGAATCATGGGAGGATAAAGGAGATCTGCCTATAAATGATCTTTCTAACATCTTATGTTCTTCTTTTACACTTTTAAATAGAGCTTTAGATTCCAAGATTATCCTTTCTTAACAGGACCACTGTAATGGAATTTCTTAGGGTTGACTATAAAAGTTCAGGAATATTAAAAGGAGGATAAGAGTAGTCAAAAACTTATAGCCATAAAAACTGAATTTCCTATCAATTCAAAAGTTTTCATGCTTTCCCTAAAATAAAAATGCTAGAAACATACTTTCTTCTCTTGACAAGCAAACCTTAGTAAAATTCACACATTTTCCCCCATTGGTATTTTCTCTGAACCCTTATGTATTATTAGTCATACTAGATACTGTTCATGACCACATTAGGCCAAAATACAAAAATAAACAGCCATATTACTGCCAAAAATCTGCAGCCACACGTTCAAATTGATAATAAGACTTTAAGC
Organism: Chrysochloris asiatica; assembly: GCF_000296735.1. NCBI lineage: Eukaryota > Metazoa > Chordata > Mammalia > Afrosoricida > Chrysochloridae > Chrysochloris > Chrysochloris asiatica. The sequence goes on from NW_006408537.1 coordinate 11,277,875, forward strand.
TAAACCATGCTAACTCCACTATCTAGCACAAGGATGAGGAATGCCAGGTCCATGGGCCCATGAAACCATTTGATCTGAACTTGCCAAGGCAACTGCAGTTCCAACCATCCCATTATTGTTGTTAAGTGCCATCGAGTTGGTTACAACTCATTGTGACCCTGTATTGGGTTTTCAAGGAGTGCCTGGTGAGTTTGAACCACCAGCCTTGCAGTTCAAACTGACCTTGCAGTCCAGGGCATTATCCCACAGCACCACACCAGAACTACAGCCATCACATTGTTGTTGGTAAGTACTGTCAAGTTAGTTCTGACCCAGAGTAACCCTGTAGAGGGTTTCTGAGGAGTGACTGGTGAATCTGAACCACCAACCTTAAGGTTCAAACTGATCTTGCAGTCCAATGAACATAGTCTAATGAACACAGCACCACACCAGGACTCCAGCCATCACTTTGCTGGTTGGTTGGTAAGTGCCGTTGAGTCGGTTCCAACCCATTGCGACGCTATGTAGGGTTTCCAAGGAGTGGCTGATGAGCTTGAACTACCAACCTTGCAGTTCAAACGGCTTTGCAGTCTGATGCATTAACCCACAGCGCCACACCAGAAATCCACATTAGGGGTGAGTTAATTAAATGTTTGACCAAATATAGCAGGCTGATTTTAAGTTGATAATTTCCTACGGCCTATGAATGATGTTAAAAATTGGCATAAAAAAAAATGTTCCCCGACCATGATTTAGCAGACAAATAAAAGAAATATTCATTTAAAAATAGATTTAATCAAGTAAGAAAAATGTTTGGCATTAGAAATGTAATATTTGTAATAGAAAAGTCTTTAGTAATGTAATACTTAATGAGTGTTCCAAAACCTAAATGTATTACCAATCATAAGCAGCCTATGTGGAATGGAATAAAATTTCACTGTCATCTAGTTAGGAAGCCCTGATGGCTAAGTGGGCTACTCATTGGGCTGCTAACCACAAATTCAACAATTTGAACCCATCAGCTATTCCTCAGAAACCCTTAAGATCAGTTCTTCTCTGTCCTATAGGGTCGCTATGAGTCAGAGTTGGCTCCATGAAGTGGTTAGGTTGGTTAGCAGTCGAGTGTATTCTGACTCATAGCAAGCCTGTAGGACAGGCTAGAACTATGCCATATGGTATTCAAGGTGGTGAATCTTTACAGAAGTAGGCTGACACATCTTTCTCCTGAGGAGTGTCTGGTGGGCTCATACAATAACTGAATGCTTACCTACCGAACCACTGTGCAACTAGGGAATGGAATTTTTGTTGTTAAATGCCGTGGAGTTGGTTCCAACTCATATCAACCCAGTATAGGGTTTCTAAGGCTGTAAATCCTTACAGGAGTAGAAAGACTCATCTTGCGGTTATCAGTCCAGTGCTTATCCTAGGGAAACATAGATTGCAAAATATATATACAATAAATTTGTGTTAAGTTCAGAAGAGTTGGGAAAGATGGATAAATGAAAACAAGAAACACAGGGAGGAAATAAGGTAAGTGATGTTACATTGTGAGGACTGCAGTTAATGAAATTTTAAAAATACGTATGAACTAAACTGATTTACTCAGCAAACTTTCAGGGATTCACAATAAAAAGTTAAAAAAAAAAATAAGACTCGTCTTGCTATCGTTATTTTTAATGTTGTTGTTAACTGCCTTTGAATCGGTTCCAACTCATAGTGACCCTGTACAGGGTTTGAACCACCGATCTTGAAGTTCAAGCAGACCTTGTGATCCAGTGATTTATTAATACATGAAATCATATTTCTAAGATGAGCAAATTTTATGAAATGAAAACAGGAACACCTTATTTAGAGTATACTTTGCTAAAATCTGTATAAACTTGGTATTTTCACAAGTAGATAATTTTGTTCAAATATTTATTTTACTAAACAAAGTGCTAAACATAGCCAGAAAGGCAGAATATATTCCCACCTCTCCATCCCTACTACAGTCTCTAGCCTTACAAGCTTTACTTATATTTTATAGCAAGATACAAAAGACACATTTGAATCCCATCTGTATTTTTGACTGATTTAACACTCAAGTGCATTTTAAAAATATTTGCATGCAAACTTTTATTTATTCAAAAGATTTGTTGTTGGTTTTTTTCCACATGTTTCTTTCTGTTCTTTGGAGACCAAATTTTCTGTGCACTTAGTTTAAAAGTCCTTCCTTGATTCTAATGTTCCTTCTATTATTTCTCCATAACACTAAGCCAAATAACACCTTTTTACAAGAAGTAGAAATGCATTAGGTATAAATAAAGAAAATTGAGACTATCAAACATAAAACACAAAAACCAATATAAGATAAAGTCCCAAGAATAGTTACATCAATACATAAGACCCATTTATGATCCATTAATAACAAGCACTTATTCATACAAAAAATAAGTTCCCGCTTAGAAAAAGCACTAAAATTACACACAGAATGCTGCAATCCAGGTGAATAAATAATTTGTAACTCTGCCTTTATAAATCAGATTAATGTTTCATTCTCTGTAGGTATGTGATATTGTGTGCTAATGTATGAGAGTGCATTCTTTGTGAGAGAGACACAAAGAAAGATGGAGAAAGTGGAGACAAGAGAAGAGATAATACTAATCCTTTAATAAAAGTACTAGGAAATAAACTGGTAGGTAAAAGTACCAGTTAGAGCTATCAGACATGATTCAGACATCTGCTCACAGATCACAGAGTCCATGTCCTCTACCACACTCAGACAATCAGACACTGTGTTCATGCTTATGCGTTACCTTTGTAGCTCTCATTATAACTTAGATCCACACTGATGCCCATTAGATTAATGATTCATGTTATATTCCCTCAGCAGTATCATAATGGAAAAATATCAGATGTAAAAATATACCAAATATAACTTAAAATGCTTCTTTTCCCTTTCAAGTGTTACAATAATATGGTAAAGCAAAAAATAAAAAGAGGTTCTCCTGGTGTGGCACTGTAGGGTAAGCACTGAACTGCTAACCACAAGGTTGGCGGTTCAAACCCACTAGCCATTCCCTGGAAACCCTATACAGAGTTACTATGAGTCAAATAAGCAATTCAGTGCTTATCTTATATCACCACACTAGAACCCCAAATCTACTCTTTGTTTTTGTTAAGTGTCATTGAGTTTGTCATGACTAATAGGGACCCTGTGTAGGATTTCCGAGGAGCACTGGTGGGTTTGAACCACTGACCTTGCAGTCCAGTACATTAACCTGCAGTGCCACACCAGGATTCTAAGTCTACTCTAAGATGCGGTAAATCTGGGTTTTTGTTTGTTTTTAGGTAACAGTCCTGGCAAGAATAAAAGCTCATCCAGGATGCTCAAATGATCAGACTTTCGGGAAGGCTGTATTTAGAGAAGTACTAGCAGGAGGCAGAAAGTAAATTTGATTCCAGCAATGTGGTAAGACATAACCGTCACTGGCACTGAGGGGACAAAGACAGCAACTAGATACAGGAGTATTGTAACCACAATGAGTGTGCTTGGTCTTGAGAAAGGGTAGTAACTACTGTTACAACGGACCAACATCCATATGCTGTTTACCTGTAACCACTATCTATTATGAGACATGGGAAAAATTGAGGTAAGTGTTCATTAGACAGTTGACGTGGATTGGCCAAGGAAAATAACAACACAGCACAACAATCCCTCCACAATAATTTGGCAATGAATGAATAAGGTGATACAATCATTGCTAAAGAAACTGACCAATGCATTACACAATTCTGGGGTGCAAGCATTGACATTCTGGCATGATCCCAACAGAGAAGAAAAGCTCCCTAAATATGTGCTGAGTTGAATTCTGGTGAATGAGGTAAAGGTAATGTTAAGAAGAACTGAGGGAAGGGGAGTATTGAGGTCAAAGGAAGCAAAACAGAAGTGGAAAGCCTAATGAATCTGCATGTTGGTCAGGACTCACTAGTGGATCACGACATCTAGTGAGACTTAAAAAGTACATTTAAGAAAGAAATATAAACAAAAAGGAAGATAAATATGTTAATTTTCACTATATAGTGCAAGTAGTAAGAATATGTATTATGAAACACTTGTTTCATTTTATATAAGTGACATTGAGTCTGTTTGTACACATAGTGACCCTGTATAGGGTTTCCAAGGAGTGGCTGGTAAGCTCGAATCATCAGCCTTGCCTTTCAAACCCACCTTGCAGTCTAACGCATTAACCTACAGTGCCATAATATTAAATGCATTTCTTATTTTAGCTCTTAGTTCAAAAATTTTGAAAACCATTGGTCTGTGGCAGCTATAAATTCATCTCAGCAACTCAGCAAATGTTTAGGGACCTTTTCATGTTAACTGAACTTTGCCAGGAATATGAAGTATAACAATGAATGTCAGTGTCTGTGACCTGATATTGTGTAGCAGATTGGGCAGTGTCTTTAATAGTGAAATTTGATCACCTAATACAGCCCTTTCCAAATTATTGTTTAGGGTTGTTGTGTTATATAGATATTTTCTTTTGCCAATCAACATCAACTGACTGGTAAATACTTAGCTCAATTTTGCAGCTTGCACAGTGGATAGTAGCTACAAATTTCAGCAAAGCTTCTATAGTAAGACACTAAGTAGAGGGCACAGTGCTCTCCTTCCCAAAATTAGCCAGTGTAGACCCTATGGATCACAATGATCCAGTCTCATTAAGCATGGGGTAACCATGAAACAGGACTCACTTGGTGGCAGCTACCAACAACAAAATGGCAGCTAGACAGGTTTGCAGTTAGAGATGAAATACATCAGTTAGAGATAAATAAATAAATAAATATCCCTTCACATTAGCATGGCGAACCATGAGAAAATGAACTCTACTGTTAGCTGCAGTAAAATAAGTATGTTGTTAATTGCCATCAAGTCATCTCTGACTGGTGGTGAGCTTATGTATATATGAACAAAACATGGCCATCTTCATAATTGTTGGTACGCTTGAATCAATTGTTGTGGCCACCATGTATTTGTGAGGGCCTCATCCTGATGACACTGTAGGATAAATAATGGACCGTTAAACATAAGGTCAGTGGTTCAAACCCAACAAGCAATTTAGTGTCAGAAAAATGAGGCTCTCTGCTCCCATAAAGATTTACCACTTAGGAAACCCTATAGAGGATTGCTATGAGTCAAAACTGACTCATTGGCAGTGAATTTAGTTTTTGTTGGATACAAATTAATGAGCTTATCTTCCAGCACTATATTGGATAATATTTTGCTGTTATCCAAAAGATTTTCAGGTTCACCATGATGTGCAGGTCTTCCTTCTTGGTCTGTCTTATTATGGAAGTTTCACTGAATCTGTTCACCATGGACAACCTTGATGTATTTGAAATACTGATGGCATAGTTTTCAGCATCATAGCAACATGCAAGCCAACCAAGTACAACAAAATTAACAGATGGCTGGTGATAACATATCATAAGCCATAACAAATTGGTGACTTCTGTGGTAGTGTTGATAATGGTGGTGAGGAAAATAATATGGTGGTGCCCTGATGCCACACATTCCACATGGAAGGACGTCGTTGAGAAGAGTAATCCTGACTTCTCCACTGAACCACGTGAAGAACTCCGCTGATTTGTGATAAGAAAATGTACTACTTGATTCAGCTCCTTCTTTCCTTTCCTTCAGAGGAAGCTTTCTTCAAACCTAGAAGGACATTTTCATCTACCTCTGTTGCAGCTTTCCTGAGTCAGACTCTGTAGGAAAGAGTCTGATTGTGCTGCAATTCTATTTAATTAGGAGTGACCACTATTAAGACCTTTTGGTTGAAGATTTAAAGCCACTCAGTTTATCTTCAGTAAAGCTAGTAGTATTTTGACATGTGACTTAATTCTCAGTAAATATTGAACACAGGAGGAGGAGAAATGGAGGCTTATTTACAAGGGTCCTAAATCCCCAACCAACTATTTAATGTCCAGTCAGTTCCAACTCACAGTAAGTCTGTATAGGGTTTCCGAGACTGTATATTTTTACACAAGAAGAAAGTCTCATTTTTCTCCCATGGAGTAACTGGTCGATTTGAACTGCTGACCTTGCAGTTAGCAGCCCAACTTGTAATCCACTATACTATCAGAGATCTAATGTGGCACTGTAGGATAAGTACTGGACCACAAGGTCGGTTTTAACAGCAAGTTCAGTGGTTCAAAACTCTTCAGCCAATCCTCAGAAACTATACAGGGCCACTCTGAGTTGGAACTGACTTGGCAGCACTCAACAACAACAACAACAACAACGACAACAACAACAACAAAATTCCTAATAGGTTGTGGTGATTAATATTTCTGCGCTGTGCTCATTATCTAGTGCACCTTAACCAACAATCATCTATAGTTAAACAAATAGGAAAGTTGTTGAAATCAATCTGTTATGAAGTTATAGGATATATTTAACAATTACGCATTTGTGCATATATTCTGTAACAAACAGCACCCATCCTTGTTTACACTAACAGATATTATCTAAAATTTTAAGACAAAATACACTCAAAATTTTCTGTTAAAAAAATCCTGTTTCTTTTAAAACAGCTTGTTAACGTTTTATCTTTATAAGTAGTAAATGTTGCAAATCCCAAACCATTTCCATTTATTTTTAATTATAATTGTACTTTTAGGTTTACATTTATAGGGAAGACAGTCAGATAGTTTTGTTTTCTTATATAACCATTAACTAAGACTCAATTTGTGAAGAATAAGTCCTACTGCTAATAATTTATTTATATTCTCAAGTGTAAATATTTTCCAGGTTTAAATACACTTCCTAATGGCAAAACCACACATACACTATTTTTGTTTATCTACCGCTTACTTTTACCTCATGTTTTAAATATATGAGTTGGAACCAACTTGATGGCACTTAACAACAACAATAGATAGTTTAATTATTGAAGCGAAATAAAATGTTTTTCTTGAGTCAGCAGAAAGTACATCAGCATCACATTTAAAACAAAAATGTGGTGTTGAATTATAGGTGAAAGTTCTGAAAGAAATCAAACACACTAGCTGTTGTTGATACTGTTATTACTTTCAAAAAGACTAATACCAGAATCAACAGGAAGGTGGGTGGCTGTGTGACTGAAATTCCTGTATGCTGGGAAATAGCCATCTTTGGCAAGCTTGCTGGATGACAGCTGATATACTGTCAGAAAAGCCTCTCTGTGTGAAACTGCTGTTTTGTTGCATCTTAATTCTCTTCCCTTGGATACAGTACAACTCCAAGATTTGAATGGCTTGCTATTTAACAGTAAGTGCTGATGCTGAAAATTCAATATATTACTTTGGTGTAAACGATTGTATAGTAATCACTACTGATATCACCTACTTCCTTTTGAAACAGATGTTAGAAAATGAATTTCCTGAATTAAGATAGTAGAGTGTTGAAATGCTCACTAAAAGTTAACATTCCAGATGTTCCAATACTCTTTTAGTCTTAAGACTTTTTTCTTCTTCTCCTTTTTCTTCATAAAGATTGAGTTGCCTTCTGTTTCCCTGATCAATCAATGATGTTGATGTGATTCTGGATTTTGTGATACTGTATTTCACTTTGAGTGTTATGAAAATGTTTATTTTCGATGTAATTCTCTTATCTTGACTTATTTATTTAAACTATGCTATCTTTTGGTTTATTGTCCTCCCTAGAGTAGGATTATTTGTCTTTACAAGATTTAGACTCTGTAAGACAAGATACCCCTTGAGAATTTTAAGTGATATTTTCCTTTACGTTGATTTTCCGTGATGAGAAGCTGCATGTCAAGCTTCCCTTCAAGGATAAAAACAATCTGAGTTCCATTGTTGCTGTGTGGCATGGTTGAACTTCTTTGTTTATAGATATATAATGCAATGGGCTCAAATCAACTGTAGTGATGTTTAAAGTAATAAAATGTCAGGGAATAATTGCTAAACTCAACTTTGGGGTAATTGATAAGTATCATCTACATAGATAAATGCCATGAGGTAAGCTGTCCATGCCATGTCTTTTGCAGTTCTTCCCCCCAAGAAATAAGATACATGCGATAAATGGAGATTGGCTGCAAATTTCTTGCTATTGCTGCTCTGTTATGAAAGTAAAAGGCAGTAAAATTCACTCAAAAAAATTAGGCAGGAAGGAACAGGAAAGAAACAGTTCTTGATATCAAGGAAACCATATTGAGCTTATTATAAGAAGACAACTGCTGTAGATAAGGGGTTTTTGTTGCTCTAAAAAGGTAAACCTGACATTGACAAAAAACAAAACAAGTAGTGTGTTTCCTTTGAAGGAGTGTTCCTTGGGGTAAATTCATAGAGGTTTTCCATTCTATTGCTTGTTTGGTAGTGCAAATACTTTGCTTTTTTTTTTTTTACTAACTGAATGTTTGGTGGCTTGAACCAACCCAGTGGCACTACAGTAGAAAGCCACGACTCTGCCTCCATAAATGACAGTCAAAGAAAGTCTATGGAACTCAGTTCTAGTGTGTCATACATGGGTCACTATAAGTTGGAATCACCTTGATATTAGTGGATTTTGTGTGTGTGTTTTTGCCCTTTTTTTCAAATATACAAAGGGGCTTCAAAAAGTTTATGGAAAAATAGAATTAGAAGATAATGGATTTTTTTGTAGAAACTTTTTGAAGTCCCCTTGCAGGGTTGGTAGGGAGGGAAGTGGCTGGGTATATAAAAATTTATAATTTAATAAACTGTGGGTTAGTGCGCTGGACTGTAAAGTACGAACCTCAAGGTTGGTGTTTCAAGTTCACCAGCTGCTCCTTGGAAACCCTATACAGGGTCACTATACGTCAGGACTGATCAATGGCACTTAACAACAACAATTTTTTTATTCGATGAGGTGCAAAACAGTATACTTTAGCTTTTAAAAAGTAACATTTTCTATCAGCATTATTTCAATTTTGAGTTATGATTTAAAGTCTAGTATTGTTCCTACCCTTTTCATCATAAACACTTGCAAATCTCTCTCCTAACATAATGGTCGAGAACATAGGGCATTTGTTCAATACCCTGTCTTGCTAATATGTCTTGATTGCTCATCCACCCAGTCCTTTCAGTGTATTAGCTGGACATCAGGGTACTTTAAAACATTCAAAGGCAGGATTATAAAAACCAGCATATAGTGTAAATTACTGAACACATTTATAGGATGCACAATTCTGGGGTAGTGGCCATAAAATGACCTTGACAGAGCTATTTACAGCAATGTTTAAAATGCACAATTTAACCTGAAGTGAGTAAAAGGTGTTTATCACATCAGTGTCTGCATCAGTAATCTCTCAATCTCTTGTTAAGGATTTTTTTTTTGGGGGGGGCACACTGTCAGAGAAGTTCAAAAGACACATTACAGAGGTACTATAATTATAGTCATTGCAGTTTAAATAGCCTTACTAAAGTGTAGTCAAACATTATCTCTACAGTCAAAGATAACCACTCCTTAGACCAAGAGCTAAATGGTTACCAGAATTCTGTAATTCTACCCAATAATACTGCATATAGCAATAGCAATATAACTGCCATGAGGGATACTATATGTGTGTGATGATCACAACAAGAACAAAAGACTCAAAAACACAATCCAGTGTATTTTCATTTACACCGAAGCATAATAAAATATAGAAAACCACCCCTTTCCATTTCACTTTTGTATTATGATCTAAAACTATTTAAAAAGTACTGACTAGGAGAGCTTTTCAGCTAAAAGACTATATTGAAAAAGCAAGCTTAAAGGTACGTGAGTCAAAAGCATCATTTGTTGCTGTTAAGTGCCTTCGAGTCGATTCTGGACCCAGAGCGAACCTGATAGGGTTTCCAAGGAGCAGCTGGTGAGTTTGAGCCACCAACCTTACAGTTCAAACAACTTTGCAGTCTGACGCATTAGCTTACAGCATCACAGTGAAGGTGATTTGATGAGGACATGACTTTGACATCAATACACCATTGACTTACAGAAAAAAACTGGCATCACAAAAGATTTCTGGGCCTTCTGCCTGACTTTTGTCTGTAATCTTATCATAATAATGCTTTATTTTCCTAGTCTGGAGGTTGAAAACAATTTACTGCGTGCTCACAATGTAAATTCACAATTCATAAATACTACATGGCAATTGTTTTTAAGTAAACACATACATTATCCCAAGACTCAAATCTAGCTCCCATTTTCTTTGCATGATATCCTCTAACCAAATACAATCTTGTATAGATATCAATAAACATTTGAACTATAGCTATGAATATTTTATAACTGTCTTTCATAGTATAATGATTAAGCTCTTGGCTCCTAACTGGAAGGCTGGCTATTCAAATCCACCCAGTAGCTCCACTAGAGAAAGACCTAGCAATGTAATCCTGTAAACAGAGTTGTTGTTAAGTGCTTTTGAATTAGGTCTGACTCACAGCTTCCCTGAATAGGGATTCTGAGGATTTTTACATTTTTATGGAAGCAGAAAATCTTATCTTCTCTCCTGCGGAGTGACTAGTGTGGGTCACACTCCACTCCAGCATTGTGGGTCACAGTCCTGTGCTTATCCTACAGAGCCACC
>NW_006408537.1:11289557-11290525 GCF_000296735.1 Chrysochloris asiatica
GCCCATAACAACAATACATCTAGGATTTTAAAAGCGCTTTCATATATGTGAGGTAACCAGAGACTCACAATGACCTAGGGAAAGTTAACAACAATAACAACAACAACAAAACCAATTCCAAATCATTGGTACCTTATAGGACAGAGGAGAATTGTTCTCTTAGGTTTCCCAGACTGTAAATCTTTTTGGGAGCAGATGCCCTTCATTCTCTCCCACATAAAGCCTGGCAGGTTTGAATTGTCAACCTTGAGATTAGCAGCCCAATGCTCAGCCCAGTGTGACACTAGATCCCCTAGGGAAGGGTTGGGAAACTATTATGATTTCTGTTTTAAAAAGGAGCAAATTATGATTTAAACAATATTACTGAAACTGCATACAAAAAGTCTCCAAACAGTGTAACTGATTTTTCAAACAATTCAGTTTGCTTTAAAAATTATAGCAAGTCTCTTATATATACACTACTTGTTGTTGTTCTTGTCAAGTGCTGTCTAGTCAGTTCCGACCCATAGCAACCCTGGACAGGGTTTTCGAGGAGTGGCTGGTGTGCTTGAACTGCCGACCTTGTGGTTAAAACCGAGTTTGCAGTCCAGCACCTTAACCTGCAGTGCCACTAGAAAAATAAACATAACAATGACAAGTAATTTTGCAATTGCCCCATCTCAGCTCCATACATATACTAATAAACACGGGAGTTGGAACAATCTGTATATTTCCCAGGACTGCCATAACAAACTGGGTAACTTAAAAAACAATAGAAATGTATTGTTTCACATTTGGAGTACTTAACTAAAGTCTGAATTCTGAGTGTTGGCAGGGCAATGCTCTCTGAAGGCTGTAAGGGAAGATCATTCCTTATGACTTTCAGTTTCTGGTAGCCCCAGGTGTCCTTTATCTTGTGGGAGCATAACTCCAGTCTCTGCATTCATTTTAACATTTCCCACCAACAATGTAGGAGGGTCCCAGTCTTT
>NW_006408537.1:11293290-11295803 GCF_000296735.1 Chrysochloris asiatica
CTACCTGGCTTTCTCTACTGCCACCCATACGGGAATTCCCTTATCTATTTTTATAAAGACAGATTAGAACTACTCTATTTCAGTATGACTTCATGTTAGCTTAAGTAAATACATCTGCAAAACACTATTTCCAAATGAGCTCAAATATCCTTTTATGGGACATACTTCAACCCATAATACATCATCTAAACTGAAAAAAGTAACTTCAAGTTAGAAATATCATTAAAATTGTTAAAATGTAGTTGTTTGAGAGTAACTCTTGTTATGCCTGCTCAGCTTTTACAGAAAGTGCAGAATTCCACTTATTATTGCTAGCATTTTGACACAACAGCCCTTGTGTCTCATGACAATGATGCCCTTCAGCCATCAACTAAAAAAACAGCCTCCCCAGAATGATTAAGAACTACTGTCAGCCACAGAGCTGTAAAAAAATAAACCTCTCTTATCATGTGCATGAAATTCATTCTTCTGTAGGAAAACAAAATAAGTATATGACCCATCCATGCTCTAGAAATCAAAGCAATTTGGCATTACTGTTGTTATTGTTGTTATGTGTGTGGAGTCAGTTCTGACTCATAGTGAGCCTGTAGAGGATTTCCAAGGCTGTACATATTTACGGAAGCAGAAAGCCTCATCTTTCTCCCACGGAACAGCTGGTAGTTCTGAACTGTTAACCATAAGATTAGCAGCTCAATTCATAACTACTACACTACCAGAGCTCCTTGGTAATACTGTAGGGAGAGAAAAAGGACCATGACCTCTCTGCCTGCTTAGAAGATACAGGTGCAGCTTGAGACAGAACAAATTTAGTGGCCAACTGAGAATGAATGAAGGGAAGGCCATGGGCTAGAAGCACGTAAAACCCAAGCAAGATATTATGGTTAACATTGTAGCTAGCAGATAGAACAGTCAGCTTTGAACAACTTAAAAGACCTATAACAAATTTCTAGACTGGGGGTAAAAAGAGATCCAAGAAAGGAAACAAATGGCAAAAGAAAGACCACAAGTAAATAAAATAGCTATCAGGAGAAAGTTGCCACAAAATCAAAGTCTGTCAAATAGTAACACAGAAAGAGTCTGGCAGAGGAAGGTTCAACCGGCATCTCAGAACATACCACTGTTAGGTACTTGCCAAGTTCTGACACTGTCTTCAATGCTACGTTTTACCATAGTCTGAGAGCTCAGCATATAGGAGTCACACACATGTGGGTATGTGCTTTGTATATATGTGCGCATATCCAAATATACTGCTTGATAAAGGAATACAAATTTTAATAATAATCACTAGTATTTACTGAGTAATTTTAAGTGCTAGTCACTTATGTAAATGCTCAGAAAGATCCTATGAAGTCAGTACTATAATTCTCTTCATTTTACAGAAGATGAAGCTAAGGCAGAGTAGTTAATTTTGCCCATAGTCATACCAGTTAAAAAAGGAGCACAGATTCAAAAGCAAGTAGATTTCATACTCTGCATATGTTCACAGCTAGCTGGTTGTTAGGTGAATGTGTTGATTCCAACTCATAGCAACCCTATGCACAAGATAACGAAACACAGTCTTACGGTACTGTGCCATCTACAATTGTTGTTATGCTTGATGTCATTGCTGCTGCCACTGTGTTAATCCATCTTATTGGGGGTCTTCCTCTTTTTTGTTGACCTTCAACATTAACAAGCTTAATGAACTTCTCCAAGGACTGGTCCCTCCAGAAAATATGTCTGAAATATGAGGTTATGTGGTCTTGCCAGTCTTGCATCTCGTTGTACTTCGTCCAACACAGATTTGTTTGCTCTTCTGGCATATTGGTCTATAATTTTCTTTCTTAGTGACGTCCTTCCCTGGTTTTGGTATGAGGGTTGTGCTTGCTTCATAAAATGTATTAGGAAGTTTTCCATCCTCCTCTATATTCTGGAATAATTTGAGTAGAATTGGTGACAGCTCTGCCCTGAATGTCTGGTAGAACTCACCAGTGAAGACACCTGGGCCTGGACTTTTTTGGTTGGGAGTCTTTCGATAACCTGAACAATTTCTTCCTTTGTTATAGGTCTGTGCAGGTTTTCTACTTCACTGTGTGTAAATATAGGTAGGTCGTGTTTATCTAAAAATGTATCCATCTCTTCTAAGTTTTCATATTTGTTGGAGTACACCTCTTTATGGTGGTGGTGATTATGTGCTATGGAGTCAGTTCCAACTCATAGTGACCCTGTACAGGGTTTCCGAGGCTGTAAATCTTTATGGGAGCAGAAAGCCTCATCTTTCTCCTGCAGAACAGCTGGTAGTTTCGAACTGCTGATCTTGAGGGTCGCAGCCTGATTGGTAACCACTATGCTATCAGAGCTCCTTAGGTAAGGATCTGCTTTGCCTGGTATTCTGTGGTATGGCTGATGGCAAACTTCACTGCACCTACTCCCTAACTACCATCAAGCCCACCATCAAAGGCTTTCAATTGTGTGGAACATGACAAGCTATGGACAACATTGCAAAGTATGAGTATTCCAGAACACTTAATTGT
>NW_006408537.1:11296848-11299380 GCF_000296735.1 Chrysochloris asiatica
GGTTTGAACTGCAAGATCGATGGTTCAAGCTCACCAGTTGCTCCTCGGAAACCCTATACAGGTTCACTATGTGTCAGAACCAACTCGACGGCACTTAACAGTAACAACAACATTATGTCTCTGGTTGGAATGGTCAACAGTCATAGCCAAGTTCTATCTAGCTCTCAGGTTTCAAGGTAACTAAAATTGTGGATCATATAGCCTATTAGTCCTATAGCATAGTTACTTCTTTGAGTCTTTAGTTTTCTTCTTTTTTCTTTTTTTTCTCTAGATGTGTTGAGAACCATATCTCTATCTTACATGTCTGTTCGCAAACTTTTAAGACCTCAGATTCTACTTACCAAAATGGATGTATAATATTATATTTGTGAGCTATATTATGATAATTGATTGGATCAACCCCTAAGGCTATGTCCCTAAATCCTCAAACTCAATAACTCAGTCCTGTGTGCTTTCAAAAATATGAATACATTCAGCATATAGAATAATATACACATCTATATACACATATATATCCATACAATAATATATTATTGTTGTTCTTAAGTGCCTATCATTGAGATGATTCTCACTCATAGGAACCTTCTATAGGGTTTCTGAGGAACATCTGGTAAATCTGAACTGCTACTTTGTGGTTCAAATCCACCTTTTTTTGTCCAGTGCTTAGCCTGCAGTGCCAAGTCAAATGTCCCACAATAATATATATGCATACACACACCCCGGAGCCCTGGTGTGTCACTGTGAGATAATGCACTGGACTGCAAGTTCGTATTGCAAGGTTGGTGGTTCAAATTTACTAGCCACTCCTTGTAAACCCTATATAGGATTGCTATGAGTCAGAACCTATTCAACAGTACTTAACAACAACAACAACACACACACATTTGCCTACTGAAACATTATATATGCACACCACATATTTTTATGGTGTGACACTGTAGGATAAACACTGGACTGCAAGGCCAGTTTGAACCACTGTGTCAGCAGTTCAAACTCCCCAGCCACTCCTAGGAAACCCTATACAGGGTTGCTATGAGTTGGAACCAACTTGATGGCATTCAAAAACAGTAACAACCTATTCATAGGAGTCCTGATGTGGTGCTGTAGGATAAGCACTGGATTGCTAACTGCAAGGTTAGTGGTTCAAACCTTATACAGGGTTGCTATGAGTTAGAACTGACTGGACAGCACGTAGAAACAACAACTGCCTAAGCTTAAGAGAAAAATTAAATTTTATAGCTCATGAAATTTCAGTCAATACAAATGGAAAAAAATTACTTGTGAAACTTTTTGGACTTAAATTTTACGGATACATCAGACATAAGTAAATCAAGTCTGGTAATTCTTAATAAAGTCAGAGAATAAATTAAATAAAAATGCACACATTTCAGCCAGATTTCTTTTGGCATTAACAGGCAGTAAATGATCCACCACATACTGCCAAGCTGCAGAGTTTTGTAGACCAGTTCTGAAATGTAGTATGTAGTTTGTGGCAACCATCTGCTGAAATCTCTTTACTTCCTGTCATTTGGCTCACATGAAATTAAAATATCGATAGAAACATTTTCTGCAGGGAAATTGGAAAAGTTAATAGGAAAGTCAACTAGGGGTTTCACGAGATTATACAGTCTAGTTCGTTGATACTTCTACTAGTCTTAATTATATAGCAAGACTAAGAATAAAACAGAAAATAGGTCTTGACAAGAATAAGCAAAAATATGACGACAGTTATGAGTTAGGGAAAATGAAATACAATATTAAATCTACCACAAAAGTGTATTCTGCATTCAACTTTGTTCATATTAGTAGAAATATTCTAGTATTCTATTCCCTAAAAGAGACAATCTTAGCTCTATAATGAAATATTAAATTTATTTATATCAGGAATTGCTTGGCTTTCTGCCTCTGTATTTCTCTGTTGCAACTTGGTTGCATTTTTTTCCTTCTTACCTGACTCGAGACTTGGCTCTGATTTTGTTTACAAAAAGAGAGAAAGGGAAAAAATAAAACAAAACCAGGATTTCTTGTCTCAGAAAACATTATATTGTTATCAAGATTGGTGGACAATATGTATACATTATAATTTTTATGTACTTTCTTGGTTCTTATTACCAAATATTTTGTTGCATTCTTCTGGCACCTAACCTGAGATCATTGCTTTGTGATGAGCCCTGAGCTCACAAGGCTAACTCCTTAAAAGTATACTTCCTGTCTTAGCTGATATCTTTTACTCTGCAGAGTGCTTCCCCATTTAGGTTTAGAGTACCTATCCTCAGAATACCTAGGGTTTCCAAGGAGCAGTGGGTGAGCATGAACCACCGACCTTGCAGTTCAAACTGATCTTGTAGTCTAGAACATCAACCCACACTGCGACCCACACCACCTATGCTCTATAAATTCTGAATATCTTCCAGTCCCTCTGCTGCTGGTCTCCCAACATCCATCTCTGTCTAGTGCTACTTAGATAACTAGCAAAAGCTACCACTTCTGGGCAGGGTTTATGGTGCTTTCACCTAGAACCTTTGCATTAAC
>NW_006408537.1:11300424-11301094 GCF_000296735.1 Chrysochloris asiatica
TTATTGCAATAAATGCACACATCCAAAAAGAAGAAAGAACCAAAATTAACACATTAACACAGCATCTGCAACAATTAGAAACAGACCAACAGAGGAAACATACAGCCACCCAAAGAAAAGAAATAATGAAGATTAGAGCAGAAATAAATGAGATAGAAAACAGAAAAACTATAGAAAGAAACAACAGGACAAGAAGCTGGTATGTTGAAAGGATTAACAAAATTGACAGTCCATTGGTAAACCTAACAAAAGAAAAGATGGAGAAGAAACCACATGGGCGATGTCACAATGGAATCAAAGGAAACCAAAAGGATAATAGAATACTATGAAGAGTTGTACTCCAATAAACTTGAAAACTTATTGAAGTAAGAGATGGATACATTTTTAGACAAATATGACCTACCTATATTTACACACAGTGAAGTAGAAAACCTGAACAGATCCATAACAAAAGAAGAAATTGATCAGTTTATCAAAAGAGAAACAAAAAAAGTCCAGGCCCAGATGTCTTTATTGGTGAGTTCTACCAAACATTCACGGAAGAGCTGTCACCAATTCTACTCAAATTATTCTAGAAGATAGAGGAGGATGCAAAACTTCCTAATACATTTTTTGAAGCAAGCATAACCCTCATACGAAAGCCAGGGAAGGACGTCACTAAGAAAGAAAA
>NW_006408537.1:11303977-11304429 GCF_000296735.1 Chrysochloris asiatica
ACCACTACTGTAAAGACTAAGAAAAAGAACCCATACTAAAGGGGGTAGAGGGTTCTTTGCTGGTTGCTGGGATGTGAGGGTTGGGGTGAGGGTAGGGAGGGGAAGGTGGAGCACAGGGCAGGGAATAGACATAGGATAGTTCGGGTACTGGGGCGGGGGGGGGGCAATATACAAGAAAAGGGAGGGGAATGCAAGAAGAAAGCGGATAGGAGAACAATTAGGTAGGTTTTCATGGGCTATGTGGGACAGAGGTAAAGAATGATGCATGCACAACCTTGGAACAACAGGGCTTTGGGATACAGGGATTGAGGCATGGTTGGAATGGGAAAAGGGGGGAAATAATGTTTAGATGCTTGGTTGTCTTTTCAATCATGGTTTCCCTTGCATACCAATATAAAATAGGTACTGGAGGGGGAGAGAAAGGAATAGCCAGAAATATCACCATTGAAAGC
>NW_006408537.1:11306914-11309197 GCF_000296735.1 Chrysochloris asiatica
TATTACTGTCACACACACGTAAAAATATTATAATAGTTATAATATAAAAGCAGTTGCAGCAGTACACTAAAGAGTAACTACCAGAAGATGAAGCTAGATTCACAAGTAGATGTGGAATAGAGGATATCATGAATAATGTCAGATGAATCTTGGCTCAAAGCATAAAATACCAGGAAGAGGATTACTTGTGTTTTATTGACTATGCAAAGGCATTAGATCTTGTGGATTATAACAAACTATGAATGATGCCACCATGAAAGGGAATTTTTAAAAACTTCATTGTGCTCATGAACTGTATATACAAGAGGCAGTCATTGGAACAGAACAAGAGGATATTTTGTGGTTTAAAACTAGAAAGTTGTACATCAGGGTGGAATCTTTTCATCGTGCTTATTCAATATGTATGCTGAACAAATAATGTGAGAAACTGGACTAGATGAAGAAGAATTGGAAGAAGATTCATGAACAACCTGTCATGCAAATGACACAACCTTAATTTCTGTGATTAAAGAAGGCTTGAAGCACATACTGATGGAGATCTAAGACTACAGTCTTCAATATGGACTACATCTCAACATAAAGAAAACAAAAATCTTTCCTACTGGAACAATAAGGAAAAAAAGGGAGATAAAAGGGAGATAAGATTGAAGTTGTCTAGGATTTCATTCTACTTGGATCCACAATCAATATCCACAGAAACAGCAATCAATAAATGAAAGGATGTATGAGAGTTAGTAATATATATAGATTTATATATATATTTTTGTAACTAGAAAACCATAGAAATCTTTATTAAACAAAAGTATCACAATGTGAAACTACTGTTTCTTGACTTAGCTTCCATCTAGGTCTATACTTTGTCTTCTCTAGTTGCCCTTTGAAATTTTCTGTTCAACTCTTTTACCTTCACATTTCCATTTACTTTAGCATCTCTATGAAAGAGAGCAAATTTCAGTCTCTCCTGACATTCATTTTGGTCTTTTTCTTCTTTCTTGTCTTCTTAATGACTTTTTGCTTTTGAGTTGTATGATGTTCTTGATGGCATCTCACAACTCCTTTGGTCTTTGCTTATTAGTGTTTAATTCATCAAATCTGTTCCTGAGATGATCTCTAACAGGGGGGTTATGCTCAAGGTCATATTTTGACTCTTGTGGATGTTTTTTAGTTTTCTTCAGCTTCACCCTGCAGTTGAATATAAGCAAACTGGTGGTCTGTTCCATAGTCTGTGCATGGCCCTGTTTTGGCTGATGAAATAAAACATTTCAACAGTCTTTCCCAATAGATGTAGTCAATTTGCTTTCTGTGTATTTCATCTGGTGAGGCCCAAGTGTATAGGCATATTTTATGTTGTTTAAAAAGGTATTAGAAATGAAGTTATTGGTATTGCAAATTCTATTATGTGATCTCAAACATCATTTTATCACCAAGACCATTTCTTCTGACTACCGATGCTTTGTCTTTGCTTCAACATTTGCATTCTAATCATCAGTAATTATTAATACATCTTGAATGCATGTTTGATCAGCTTCAGACTGAAGAATTGGTAGAATTCCTCAATTTCATCATCACTAGCTTTAGTGGTTAGTGCATAAATGTAAATAATAGTGGTATTAATTTGTCTTCCTTGTGGCCATATGGATATTATCCTATCACAGACAGTATTGCACTTCATGGCAGATCTTGAAATGTTCTATTTGATAAGGAATGTGCCACCACTGTTCTTTAATTTGTCATTCCTGGCATAGTAAATCATGTGATTGTCAGATTCAAAATAGCCGATTACAGTCTATTTCAGCTCACTAATGACTAGGATATCGACCTCTATGTGTTCCATTTCATTTTTTTCAACTTTAAATTTTCCTAGACTCAGACTTCGTACATTTTATGTTCCAATTATTAATGGATATTTGCAGCTGTTTCTCCTCACTTTGAGTTGTGCCCCATCAGCAAAGGAAAATCCCCAAAGCTCTACTCCAATCACATCATTACAGTCTACTCTATTTTGAGGAGGCAGTTCTTCCCCAGTCATATTTTGAGTGCCTTTTAATCTGAGAGGGCTCATCTTCTGGCACTCTATCTGACAGTATTTCTGTGCTTTTCATGGTGTTTCAATATTCAATATTCTGGTGCTGACCATGCTCTACTGCTATTCATAAGATTTGTTGTTGTTGTTGTTGTTGTTTTTCATAAGATTTTCAGAGACTAAATATTCAGAAATAGTCCATTCTTCCTTCTTCTTAGTCTGTCTTATTCTGTAAACTCAACTGACACCTGTCCACCAAG
>NW_006408537.1:11310288-11315094 GCF_000296735.1 Chrysochloris asiatica
TGGAAGTCTCGGTTGATTTGACCTTTTTATGAAGACACACTAAGAAGACTTGTTGTTGTTAAGTGCCATCGAGTTGGTTCTGACCTATAGTGACCCTGTATAGGGTTTCCGAGGAACAGCTGGTGAGCTAGAACTGCCAACCTTATGGTTCAAGCTAACCTTGCAGTCCAGTGCATTAACCCACAGTGCCACACCAGGACTGCAAGAAGACAAAGACAAGTATACTATTGACAGAACTTGTCTTTGGCCATCCAGTGATGACAGAGATAACTTAAACACATTTTGTTTTGAATAAACCCTTAATTGCATGGACTAGAACCCTAGTAGCAGTACTTTGTGACTTACTCTTGTATTGCATTGAGCAAATCTGCTTCAAAAGACCTCTTTAAAGTGTTAAAAGGCAAATGTGTCACTTTAAGGACTAAAATGCACCTGAACCATAGTATTTTCAAACTCCTGATGTGTATGTTAAAGCTGGATTATAAATAAAGAAGACCAAAGAGTTAATGTCTTTGAATTATGATGTTGGGAATGACTATTGAACAGTATATGAATATGCAGAGTAAATACTGCAGAATGTTTAAACAATTCTCTATTGGCTTGATTAAAGGACAAAATTTAGAGTATAAAAAGAATGTTCTCACATTGTATCAGTGTTTGAGTTAAAAATGGATTAAAGGATTAAACAAGAGCCTGCAGATTTCTTGATTGCAGGATCTCATTGATGCTGTGCATCTGGAATCTTTGGAAGGGCCCTAGAAAATGCAGCTTCCCCAAAATATATTTGTAATTGTAGGTTTTCCTGTTCTGGTTTTTGTTATTGTTGTTTTGCTCTGTTTGCTTTTTTTCTTAGCAGAGAATCTACCAGGGTCCACGGAACGCACTTGAGGAACTTGAGGAAACATGATCTAAAGACAAGTGTGCTCTTATAGGTAATCTTCATTAAGCATTATGTCATGGCATAGCTTTGTTAGGAATTGGGCAGCTAAGCATCTGAGTTTATAGTCTTTGTCAGGGATCGGAAAGACAGATTTGTTGTGCTGCCAATCAAGGCATTATTATATGTTTTCAAAGTTTACAGTTAAATCCAAAAGGGCTGTTCTTTGGACTGACAGTGCAGACTAGATTTCGTTATCACTGATTTACAGAACAATTGGTAGAGATGATAAATAGTAGCAAAAATAAGTCAGAGCACTCTCTAGAACTCTTGCCTTCCTAGAAAGAAACATGATCTTTCTTCTCTATAAGCTAATGACAAGGCAGTAACTGCAAGCACTCCCCAAACTGTCTTGAACCATTCCAAGAAACTGTCCAGGCTTGTTCTAACAAATAGTGCATATGGCCCCCATCTCTGAGCAGTGGTGATGGTTATGTGCCATGGAGTCTGTTCTGACATATAGTGACCCTATATAGGATTTCCAAGGCTACAGATATTTATGGTAGCAGAAAGACTAATTTTTCTCCTGTGGAGAAACTTGTAGATTCGAACAGGCAACTTTGTGGTTAGCAGCTCAACTTGCAACCCATTAGGCTACCAGAGCTCCAGAGCAGTTGTTTCCATCTGTGTACTGAAAACCTTATTGCTGTTGTTGTTAAATGCCTTTAAGGTGGTTCTGATTCATAGCAACCCAGTATAGGTTTTCCAAGGAGTACTGGTGAATTTGAATAGCCAACCTTGAAGTTCAAACTAACCTTGAGGTCCAGTGCATTATCCCACAGCGCCACACCAGGATTCTGTTGTTGTTAAGGGATGCTAAGTTGGTTCTGACTCATAACAACCCTGTTTAAGGTTTCCAAGGAGCTTCTGCTGAGTTTTAACTCCCAACCTTGTGGTTCAAACCGAACTTGTAGTCCAGTGCTTTACCCTATAGCACCACACCATGATTCCACTGAAGACCTTAGAGGGTCAGATTTGGGGGGCTAGGAGACATGGTTTTTGCAAAGGCTCCTGATTATCTACATTTTCAGGTGAATTTTACCTTCCAATTGATGTGCATCCATAACTACTAAATTGTGAAAGATCCACTAACTTTCCCAATATCAAACATACTTAACATTTTGGGTTAACAGGCAAAAAAGATTATTCAATGAAAACTAATAACCACAATCTTAGTTAGAAGATGGCTACAATCAATAAACTCCAATATGAATCACCAAAAAAAAAAAAGACGGTTTTGTTATTTATTCTCACTTATGCTTTTAGACAAAACTTAGTGAAGTCAGTTATCTAGGTTAGGTAACTCTTAACATTGCTAAATTAAACCTATTATGTAAATTTTATACAAATAAGATGTGTAACCCACATGTCATGTGTACTTCATGTAGTATATTAGCTCTGGGTACCCAGAATTTTAGTTTATTGAAGGGGAAACAAATTTGTATTTTGTGTGATACCATGTAAATCATTAAGCCTACAATTTTGTGGTGGTTGTTGCTAAATGCCATCGAGTCAGTACTGACTTACGCACAGCAGAACAAAACACTACCCAATCCTGGGGCAAACTCACTATTGTTCCCACGCTTCAGTCCATCGATGCTGCCACCTGGCAAGTCCACCTCGTTGGGGGTCTTCCTCTTTTTCTCTGACCCTCCACCTTCCCAAACATGATATCCTTCTCCAGCAACTGGTCCCTCCTGACAAGATGTCCAACGTATGAGAGACGAACTTTGGCCATCTTGGCCTCCAAGGAGCACGCTGGCTGCACTTCTACAGATACAGATCTGCTGGTTCTTTTGGCAGCTCATGGCACTTTCAATATTCTCCTCCAACACCATAAATCAAATCCATCAATTCTTCTACAGTCTTCCTTATTTACTGTCCAGCTTTCACATGCATATGAGGTTAATGAAAAACAATGGCTTGGGTCAGGTGCACCTTAGTCCTCAAGCTGATATCTTTGCTCTTCAACACTTTAAAAAGTCTTGTGCAAGAATTGATGCTTTCGAGTTATGGTGTTAGAGGAGAATATTGAATGTGCCATAGCTGGGGCTGCCAAAAGAACCAATAAATCTGTGATGGAAGAAGTGCAGCCAGAGTGCTTCTTGGAGGCCAGGATGGCCAAACTTTATCTCTCATACTTTGGACATTTAGTCAGGAGGGTCCAGACACTGGAGAAGGACATTATGTTTAGTAAGGTGGGAGGGTTAGAGAAAAAGAGGAAGACCCCCAGTGAGGTGGATTGGCCAGGTGGCAGCACCGATGGACTGAAGCATGATAACAACACTGAGTTTGGCCCAGGATTGGGTAGTGTTTCGTTTTGCTGGGCATAGGGTCGCTATAAGTCAGTACCAACTTGATGACACCTAACAACAACAACATAATATTTTCTAAAGTGGATGAGAAAGTTAATAAGTATTTTCTGTTAAAAGGGTCTATTTTACAAACATATACTGCAAACACTAACTTAAAAACGTCTGACTCTTTATTTGAGGATACCTTAAACCTTTACGATAGTAACATGAACCCCGAAACTCTGAAAACGAACTATTGAAATCAGCATTTTCTAGACACAATTGACCTCAGGGATCCTTTTGTTTTTATTTAGTTCGACCCGCCCACTGTACACCATTATGTGGAACGAATGACCCACAGAATAAACTGGACATGACACTCTAACCCAATCTAAATGAAATAAATTTGCTAGTGAAATCTGGAGTTCTGGTATGGCGATAGACTGCTAACCACAAAGCCAATGGTTAAAACCCACCAGCAACATCCTATGAACAAGCTGTGACAACAACTTGAGATGCAAGTGAAATGAAGTAATTCATCCAACATGACACAAGTCAATAGCTTGTAGGTGAAGATAACTCAGGATCGGACTAAACTAAGGTCTAAGAACCCAGGATCATGTTAAAATGGGATCAGTTGGTATGAAGTTAGCCTTGTCCTCTCCGAAGCCATTGAGACTGACTATTAAATATCTCTGCCACCTCAGGTTTTCAAGGAAGCCTGAAGCTGGAAGACCTTTGTCCCTCACCTAGTGCTTCTAGACTGTGTTATTTACACACTGTCTTGCTTACAAATGCAAGAGCAAGCACCTTTGTTGGGATTATCTCATATTTATAAACAAAAGGGAAAGCATAGTGTCCCAGATGATTTCTGCTGAACTAAGCCCTGGGGAGAAAACTGTAATAAAGCTTCTAAATCTGCTCAGGACTCAGAGGTTTTTGTAAAAAGAAACTTTCACATAACACGCTGGAATGTAGCTACCATTAGTTGTTAAGTGCCATTGAGTGGGTTCCAACGCACAGTGACCCTGTTTAGAGTTTCCAAGGAAGAGCTGGTGAGTTTGAACTTACAACCCTGTAGTTTGAATTCCAGTGCTGATCCTATGGCACCACACCAGAAACTCCAATATAACAAATACAAGACAGAATAATATAAAAGTTGGGGTAACTTGAAGACCCCATTCTTTTTGTAAAATAAAATAAATGAGGACTTTGAAAAAAAAAAAGAGAAAGAAACCTCCTAGCCACTCCTTGAAAACCCTATACCGAGTCACTATGAATTGGAAGTGGCTTGACGGCACTTGGCAACAACAAAGCAATTTAATTGTGATATACAACTTGCAGAATTTTACAGATTCCTCTTAAATCCCAATTTTTAAATAAAAGCCTGTACATGGTCTCTGATAAATTCAGGGTAAAGCTGATTCTTGTTGTAATATATCTGTGATCTATAAATTAGAATAATTTCTTGGCAGTACATTTTTAAAAAATAGAGGAAAAATGTGTTTATGCCTTTATATCTAACTACACCAGTTTTCCCATTAAAAATAGACAAATTGAAGGAGCTCTGGTACC
>NW_006408537.1:11318449-11335804 GCF_000296735.1 Chrysochloris asiatica
TCCCCTGGAGGGTTCTGGTACGCATGCACACAGATCTCCTCAAAATTTAAAGTGACCATTTCCACTTAAAACCAAATGGCCACCACTGGTCTCTCAGTTTGTCATACTGTGGTGGCTTTTGAGTTGCTGTGATTCTGAAAGCTATGCCACTGGTATTTTAAATATCAGCAGGGTCACCCATAGTAGACAGGTTTCAGATCAGCTTCCAGACAAAGACAGACTAGGAAGAAAGAGTGACAAACTACTTCTGAGTATTTAGTCACTGAAAACCTTATGAATAGCAGAGAAACACTGGTAGATATCGTGCCAGAATGAGCCCCTCAGGTTGGAAAGCACTCAAAATGCGACTGGGGAAGAGCTGCCTCCTCAAAATAGAGTTGACTGTGATGACGTGAATGGAGTAAAGCCTGTCGGAGAAAAGCCCACCGGACCTTCATTTGCTGATGGGGCACAACTCAAAATGAAGTGAAACAGCTGTAAACATCCATTAATAATCAGAACATGGAATGTATGAAGTATGAATCTGGGAAAATTGGAAGTTTTCAAAAATGAAATGGAACACATAAACATCAATATCTTAGGCATTAGTGAGCTGAAGTGGACTGGTATTGGCCATTTTGAATCTGACAACAACATGGTTTACTATGCCAGAAATGACAAATTGAAGAGGAATGGTGTTGCATTCACTGTCAAGAAGAACATATCCAGATCAGGCATGAAATACAAAGCTGTTTGTGATAGGATAATATCCATGCGCCTACAGGGAAGGCCAGTTAATACCCCTATTATTCAAATGTACGCACCAAAGACTAAAGCCAGTGAGGATGAAATAGAAGAATTCTACCAACTTCTTTAATCTGAAATCAATCAAACATGCAATCAAGATGTATTGATCATTACTGGTGATTGGAACACAAAGGTTGGGAGCAAAGAGGAAGGATCAGTAGTTGGAAAATATGGCCTTGATGATAGAAATGATGTGGAGAATGCATGATAGAATTCTGCAAAACTAATAATTTGTTCGTTTCAAATACCTTCTTTAGACAGCATAAGAAATGACTATACACATGGACCTCACCAGATGGAATACATAGTAATCAAATTGACTACATCTGCGGAATTCACGTATAGTGAAAAAAAAATTTTTTTTTTTTTGAGAATCAAGCTCAAAGATACATCACTTGTAGTTCAGTATATCAAAACTGGTGCTGTAAAGTAATAACACTGGTTTCTAGAAACCTACCATGACTTATTTACTCATACATATACATATGTTGCTTGGTGAGTTTTGCACAAAATAAAAATTCAGTTACACATGTTTAAACTTTTCACATTGTAAAAGACTACTTCCATCAATCAATATTTATTGAGGCTGACAAGGTCTACATTAGAATCTGGCAGCATGGGGCTTATAAAGTATAATGCAGCTCTGATTTCTTTAGTAGCTGGATTTCATAAAACAGAATGGATAGACACATGTGCAAATAGCATATCTGCTTTCCATTCATACTTCACATGAGGTCTGCTCTAGTGTATACCCAGGAGTTCTGGTGTGACACTGTAGGATCAGCACTGGATTGCTAACAGCAAAGTCAGCCATTCAAACTCACCAGCTGCTCCTCAGAAACTCTACCAAGGATAGCTGAGGTGGAATCATTTTGATGATACTTAACAACGACAACAGTTTATGCCCAAACCAATCACACTTCCAACTTCATTCTGATTCGTACGACCTTATAAGACAGAGAAGAATTGTCACAGAGGGTTTCCTAGGAAGATATCTTTTCAGAAACTGACGGTCACATCTTTCTCCCACAGAATGGCTGGTGTGTTCCATCCACTGACCTTTTGGCTAGCAATCAAGTATTTTTAATCACTGTGCCAGCAAGTATCCTTGTACTAGTGTATTATCAATAAAATTCTAATTTCTTTAGGCACAGTGACTATTTTTTAACGATAAATTGTTTTTTGTCATTGAAATTAACAGTCTATTATTACTTGCAGTGACTAGGCTTTTTAAATCTCTCTCTTTTTAAAAGTGTTTTCTGATTAATTTAATTAGCTAATGTGCTTTACAGTCATTGAGTCTAAAAAAAAAATTAAGAAATCATTGTATTCCTCTAGCTTTCAAATGATTCTGACATCTGAGTCATAACACAAATAGCAGATAAATGAGCTAAAGTGCGGCAGCAGAAGTGTGCTTCCAAAGAAAGCCACTGAAACACATTTCTACACAGGTGTTTAAGCAAAGATAGAGTCTGTCAACAAGATGAAAAAGTCTCTAGACAAGTATCTGTACATTTTGTTCTATATACATGTTAACATCTGGGTGCCGAGAAATATTTGGATATTTTAATATTCCACTTAATATTGCATTTACATGTAGTTCATGAGTATGTAACTACAGAGAGGAGGATTTGTTAGTCTTAGCATTGGAGTAAATGTAAGCTAAATTTTCTTGCTGTTTGGAAAGGGGGCTTGATAATAGTTTCCTAGTGTTGAAATGGAAAGAATAAAAAGAAATACTGAAATTAATCCAGAAGCTCAGAGATTTTTCTGCTCCCCTCTGCAAGGGCATGGAGTTTATCATGTGCCAGCAGCCAGTTCCAGGGTACATGAAATATCGACCCTTCAAATCAATAATGGACTCTATGGATCTGGAATCTTGAAGATCTTAAAAAAGTCAAACGAGGTCCACATTCTCGATTGCTGGAGGAATGTCCAGGAGCTCAGGCCTAGGTAAAAATTAGGCTTCCTGCCCCTTCCTGACCCCTGAGTCCTTGTGTTCAGATAATAAAAGTCAAGTGGGATTTGCAGAGATGTTTAGCTTTCATGCCAACATTATATTTTGCTGTTAATCCCCCACACCCGCTTCTATAACCTCATGTTTGCTATAGGCAAGTGAGGAGTGCAAAAATTAGATAAGATCGATATTTTCCAGATTGGTTGGGTGTAGGGTAGTGGAAAATCTCACATTCTAAAACCAGTTACTATGGCCATCAGTAGAATTTCTTATATTATAATATTATTCAATTATTTTTTATTCTCAAAGAATCAGAAAAATACAAATGTTTTTAGTTATGGATATCCTAACTGTGGCAAAGTTTCCTTACTTTAGAGACTAAGGCATTTTCTTGTAGGGACGAGTAGAAAGCAATGAGACTACTTGTATGTGATGGTCAATGTTTAGAGAGCCAATTCTATTGGAAGCAGAAGTTTGAAATAGATTAGTCTAAACTAAAACAGACAACAAATAGTCAAGTTTCACCACCCTTGCATATAGACTTTATAATGAGCTACATTTCCTGATTTTATTACTTAGATAAGAAGTTATAGGGTCAGTCAGCAATAGACATTAAGGCCTCAGATTTATTCAGAGTGTAAAGACAATTATTCCTGCTTCATCAGACCAAATCTTAATACAGATATGGGGGGTAAAGGAAATCTCTGGATGCAATACATTCTAAATGTACTATAATTGATATAGCATTTGTATCATGCTTAAATGAAATTTAGAAGTGAGAATTATGCAGAAAAGTAATGAATTAAAGTTGGTGGTAAAATTACCTCATCATAAGATAAAATATGCATTCATTTAGGACGATAACTGAAAGAAAACGTTCTTTTCTATTATAACTATCTTCAGTTAGTTTGAGGCAAAATGACCTGTGCTTTTCAATATAGATCATTTAATTGTTAATATAGAATGAATTTAGCATTTTAATGCAGTTTCAGTCATGCATTTTTATAATACCTTCTCTCAGACTAAGAGTGGGAGACTCCTTCCTCTGGGATCCATGAATGTGAATCCCCTAGACTTCTGTGTAAAATGTTAGTGTGATTTTACATGTTTTTCTGGGCAGAGCATCTAGAGGTTCCATCTGATTTTCAAAGCAATCAGTCATCTTAAAGTTATGAACTACTACTATCTGATAGTAGAAAATAAGAATGACACACCACCTCAAAAAGCCAAAGCTCTTTGTGGTGATACGAAGTGATTGCTCAGTTGCTAATACCTTCGTTAGTCTCATGGCATTCAGTGGTAGCCATAATTATTTTAATCTTGACTTCACTTTTTTGTAAGGTTAATTTTTAAGAGTCCTGATAGTCTCTGCTGTAATAAGTCAGTCAATTATTTTTTTCTTCCTTCTCCTCATTCTATACTTAAAAACAAAACAAAAATTCCTCTTTAAATTATTGTTGTTGTTGTTGTTAAGTGCCGTCGAGTCGGTTCCGACCCATAGCGACCCTGTATAGGGTTTCCAAGGTTGTAAATCCTTATGGGAGCGGAAAGCCTCATCTTTCTCCCGCGGAGCAGCTGGTAGTTTCGAACTGCTGACCTTAAGGTTTGCAGCCCGATTCGTAACCATTATGCTACCAGAGTTTTAAATTATAGCATAATCCAAAACGTTTATGTGTTTAATTTTTAAAAATCAAGTTAATTTAAGCCATATAAAATATATTTGGACAATTTGCTAGACAACTACAAACACACATTTGTTAAGTAGATGGGATAGGGCTATAAAAATGAAATATTTCATGCTTGATATGAGTGGCTAAAATGTCCATATTGGAGAATCCAAGCTCTAAAATACTAAAATTTAATTATAGATGACATAGAGAGTGCAGACACAAGGGGCAACCAAAGGAATTATCAGTGATATATAAAAAACAGATTTCCAAGAATCAAAAATTACTTCATATTGAACAGTTCACATTGCAACAATTATTTAGCAACTAATTACGTAAATAGGAGTAAGAAAAGTTATCATTTCCTACGTACCTAGTGCTATAGCCATATTGTTATTAACTAATCATAAACAAAAGGAGCTCTGGTAGCGTAGTGGTTACGAATCAGGCTGCGAACCGCAAGGTCAGCAGTTCGAAACTGCCAGCTGCTCCGCGGGAGAAAGATGAGGCTTTCTGCTCCCGTAAAGATTTACAGCCTCGGAAACACTGTTCAGGGTCGCTATGGGTCGGAACCGACTTGACGGCTTTGCCATGTACAAATTTACAACTGGCTCAAAACTCAGCCACCCGATTCTAACACTAGTGTGGATTACAATATGCTACTATAAGAAAGCTATGAACTTTAAAGTCATAATTCCGTAACCTGGGGTTTTTGACATGCTACTTAATATAGCTCCCCAGTCTTGCTTTGTTTCAATTTCCTCAACTATGCCTACTTTCTGTAGTCATTTAGGGAACAAGATGAACGTGGCTGGATAGTATTCTCTGCCCTCAAGCCTGGGAACGTGGAAGAAAACTGGCAAATTCAGAGGATCTTTCCCGGTTTCTAAGTTTTTGATGGCTCTATATCTTGGTCCATGTGGGGAAGATTATTGTACTTTCTACCACTTGAAGAGACTGGTGGAACTAAATGTCCTCTCAAATATGTCTGAATAAATTAACAAAATCACAACACACACACACACACACACATACAAAAAAAAAACATGAAACAAAACACATACAAAGATGAGAGAGCAGCGAGAGTAAGAACAATCATAAACCCTGTCCAGTGAAATAAATCTGCCTGACAAGAAAGAAAACAATCTAAATAGGTGAAACCTCAGTTACAATACTTCCTGAAAAAAAAAAAGGAAGTACAATATCAATAGGATTCTCAAGGTTAACAATTCAAAGGAGTGGAAACAAAGAATCATCACTACTAAATCTTCAGTCTTTGGTTTAGAAGACCATGAAGAGTCTTAGAGCATGAGCAAAATCATATGGACTTGGATTTGTGGGGGCAGGATTGTTAGAAAAAGACAATTGGAAAATAGATTCAAGAGACTTGCTACAAGTAATACTGTTGTTGTTGTTGTTAAGTGCCGTCAAGTCGATTCCAACCCATAGCAACCTTGTATACGGTTTCCAAGGAGCAGCTGGTGAGCTTGACCCACTGACCTTGCAGTTCAAATGATTTTACAGTCTGATGCATTAGCCCACAGCACCACACCATGACTCCCATAAGTAACAGGAGCTACAAAAGGAGAAAAATGGAAAATATGTAGAAGAGAAAATGACTGGATAAATAGTAAGAGAAAATTCTTCTTAGAGGAAGTCCCGATGCTGTCATTTGAAAGGGCTCACTGATTTCCAAGCTGGGATAATGAGCAAGTGTCAACCTTAAGCATTTCCTGGTAAATTTCTTGAAGCCAAAAAATAAGGTAGGCACTTAGGTGGCACAGTTAGTTAATTGCTCAAAGGTGACTGGTTTAAGTCTAGTTAGTAGTACCTCAGAAGAAAAGCAGCCACTGGAAACTATATAGAGCAGTTATACTTTGACACACATGAGCTCACCTGGACACAGAATCAATTCAACAGCAGTTGGATTTTGGTTAAGGATAAGGTAAAATAATCTTTAATCTCTGAGAGAGAGAGAGAGAGAGAGAGAGAGAGAGAGAGCGAGAAACATGCTAGGGACCCAGGACCAATCTCACCTGCAACACTGGAAGTTAGAAGTCAGTAGTAGTATGAGTATGTCCTCTTCCCTACTGTTACTTTATCAGCTATAAAGCCAAGCTGAGACTAAGGAAAAATGGAGCTTTGAATTGAATTTGAAATTAAAATTATAAATTGGAACTAACTGGGCTTTTAAAAACCCGTATTGTCTAAATTAAGATGATGAAAAACCTATTACTGTGGAGTTAATTCCAAGTCATAGTGACCATCTAAGAAAGAGTAGAACTTCCCCACAGGTTTTCTGAGGCTGTACATTTTTATAAACGCCTATGTGAGATGGATTGGACATGTGGCAGCCTCAATGGACCCAAACGTGGCAACAATTGTGAGGTTGGCCCAGGATTGGGCAGTATTTCATTCTGTTGTGCATAGGTCACTATGAGCCGGTACCGACCCGACTGAACCTAATAACAACAACAACAGCCACATCCTCCTTCATGGAGCGTGTAATGGCTGGTGGGTTAGAACTGCTGACCTTCTGATTAGCAGTCAAGCACTTAATCACGGCACCATTGGGCCTTCCTAAATTAAAACATTGTTGTCGCTGTTAAGTTGGTTCTGAACCATAGCAACCCTGTATAGAGTTTCTGAGGAGTGGCTGGTGAGCTTACATTGTTGACCTTGAGATTTAAACTGACTTTGTAGTCCAGCACATTATAGCAGAATGTAAAGCTATGAGATTGAGCTGTTGATAAAGGATCCCCCTTCTCCCCCCCCAAAAAAGAATGTCAGTGGCTACAAACAAATAAAACCAATTCTTGTCTATGCCACATTGAATGCTGGCTATTCAAGAAGCAGCTGTACTTATATTTTAAGGCACTGTTATATATGCACTCTTACCCTACTTGGAGAGGTTATGAAAATCAAATTAAACCTAGTGTCTCAAGTCAGTTCCAAGTCATAGTGATACTACAGGAAACATTAGAACTGTTTCTAGGGTTCCTGAGGCTGTCAACCTTTAGAGGAGCAAACAGCCTCATCTTTCTTTTGCTTAGCAAATGGTGGGTTTGAACTACTTAACTTGCTGTTGGTTCTGATCATAGCGACCCTATAGAGAGCTTCCAATAAGCAGCTGGTGGGTTTGAACCAGCAAACTTTTGGTCAGCAATCTAGTGCTTATGCAACAGCACCACACCACCCATGCCTCTAAAACCAAGGATTAGAGGTGAGGAACAGAGCATGTTTCTTAGAGGAATTACTGACTCTTACAAATTACATTGACAAACAGTTCATTTTACAATGCATAATACTCAAGGGAGGTCTGGTAGGGTAGTGGTTACGAATTGGGCTGCGAACCTTAAGGTCAGCAGTTCAAAACCACTAGCCGCTCCGTGGGAGAAAGATGAGGCTTTCTGGTCCCGTAAAGATTTACAGCCTCGGAAACCCTGTACAGGGTCGTTATGGGTCGGAACCAACTCCACAGCACATAACAACAATACTCAAGGGAATGCCACAATAGTAACTTGAGATCAGTTAATCAAAGAAGGGCAATTAAAGTAAACTTCCATAGTACCTTATGTAGATGCAAAAGTAGCTGTTTAAAAAGTAAGTACTAATTGTTAGTCCTGGTGTGGCACTGTGGGTTAATGCGCTGGACTGCAAGGTCAGTTTGAACCACAATGCTGATTCAAGCTCATCAGTCACTCCTTAGAAATCCTATATAGGGTCACTATGAGTCGGAACCAACTCAATGGCAGTTAACAACAACAACAACAACAACAATTTTTAGAAGAGAAGTTAAAGACACATTTTAAGAATACTTTTGCAAAATTGAGCTATTGCATTTCTCTGAACGTTTTTCTTGTTCTTTATTTTTCTTTAATAGTAAATAGAACGTTTACCGTGGGTCAAAAACACCTTCAGAAAGGTAATTAAGACTGTCTCCCTATCTCTTTTTCCTTCTCTCACTTTCCATCTCTCCCAACACTCTTCTTTCAGTATTGGTTTCTCTTCAGTCATCATTGCCTGGTCTATAAGCACCTTTATTTAACTACACCATATTCTGTGTGGATCAAGCTATGGATTACACTGTGAAGAATGGGTACTCCAGAACACTTAACTGTGCTCAGGTGGAATCTATACGTAGACCAAGAGGCACTTATTAGAACAGAACAAGGAAACACTGAGTGGTTTAACAACAGGAAAGGTGTGTGTCAGAGTTGTATCTTTTCACCATATTTATGCTGAGCAAATAATCTGAGAAGCTAGATTATATGAAGAAGAGTGTGGCATCAGGACTGGAGGAGGATTTAGGCAATATGCATATAACACAAATTTGCCTTCTGGAAGTGAAGAGGACTTAACTTACTGATGAATATTGTAGTCTTCTGACTGGATTGCACCTCAGTATAATAACAAACATCCTCACAACTGGATCAATAAATAACATCATGATCAATGGAGAAAAGATTGAAGTTGTCAAAGACTTTATTTTTACTGGATCCCCAATCAGCACTCATGGAAACAGCAGTCAAGAAATCAAATGACTTACTGTATTAGGCAAATCTGTTGCACAAGACCTCTTAAAAGTGTTCAAGAGCAAATATATTAGTTTAAGGACTGAAATTAGCCAAATCCAAGTCCTGGTGTTTTCAATAGCCTCATATACATGTGAAAAGTGGGGCAATGAATAAAGTAGACCATAGAAGAATTGGTGAATTTATGTTAAGGTGTTTGAGAAGAATATTTAAAGTACCATGGGCTGCCAGAAGAACAGACAAATCAGCATTAGATCAATTACAGCCAGAACACTCCTTAGAAACCAGGTGTTGTCTCTCATAGTTCGGACATGTTATAAGGAAGGACTAGTCCCTAGAAAAGAACATCATGCTTTGTATAGAAGGTCTGTGAAAAAAAGCAAAACCCTCAATGAGATAGATTGGCAAAGTGGCAGCTGCACTGGGATCAAGAGTTAACAATAATTGTGAGGATAACGCAGGATCATAAAGTGTTTCGCTCTGTTTTGCAAATGGTTGCTATGAGTCGGGGCTGACTTGACAGCATCTGAGAACCGCAGCATATTATTACTCTTTGGTAAATCCTCATTTAAAACATCTCTCAAATATTTCTCTATACTGATACTCTCTTTGCTTTTTGTTTTTTAAATGTTTTATTGTGAATTATGTGATAGTTTACATGGGAGAACATTAGCTTTACATTCATTCTATCATATATCGTTTTGCTGCCATGGTTACAATCCCCTCCATGCATCAACAACCAAAGGGTATACCCTGCAAGCCTGCACCCCAGTCATCAGCACACAGCCCCTCTGCCTCTCTGGATCTACAGTCCCCAGCCACTCCATCTCTCCACGTCATCGTTTCTGCCTCCATCTCTGGCATCACTGTTTATCTGGGTAGGGTCCCACGCTCTGCTCTTCTCCCTTGATGATCCCAGGGACCTCCACTCCTAGACTGCAAAGTCAATTACTCCCCTCCTTTTTCTATAAAACACCTACCTTTACATTTCCAACCCTCACAGTCAGTCCTGATAACAATTATTCACTATTGTACCACAGAGACCTACCCCCATCTCCTTTCATCAGCCCCACCCAGACAGACTGGATACTACTCAGTGGAGATTCTACCTTCCTCCCCACCCTCTGGATCTAGATTCCCTCTTGAAAGCTTGTAAGCCCGTCACTTCCTCACTTCTTGCCTTTGTAGCCCCCCATTTGGGTAGGCAATGTCTAAGCTGCACATCCCTGTCTACTCTGTGTATGGAGGGGATAGGAATGATCCTTGCTGTAAAGATTTATTCCCTCTTTTGAGCTACTGCATCCATAGGTGTATGTCAACTTCATCAAATTGTATCAGATTACTCTTGTTTTCCTCTTCTTTCTTCTTCTAGTTGTGCTCTGATCATCCAGTCATGGAAGCCAGGTCAAATGGGTATTATCTGTAAGTGTGGGGGTACTTATGCATGTGCCCTCTCTTCTTAACAGCTGGACACTTCACTCTCCACTCTAGTCCTCTGTGGCTATGTCACTGACTCTGGGCCCAAGAGTCCCCAGGTCTTGACACACTACTGGCCAACCAGGTCTCCACCTGGGTTCACAGGAGTCTATTGAACATTGTAAGGATCTCTGGTAGCGAAGTGGTTACGAATTGGGCTGTGAGTCACAAGGTCAACAGTTTGAAACTACCAGCTGTTCCACAGGAGAAAGAGGAGGCTTGCTGCTCCCGTAAAGATTTCCAGCCTCCGAAACCCTGTACAGGGTTGCTATGAGTCGGAACCAACTCCACGGCACATAACAACAACAACAACAACAACATTGAACATTGTAGCCCGCAGTTTGTTTGCTGTTTTTCCCTCACTTTCCCTTACTGGTGATGAACATGGTCACCAATCAGAGCACATATCTGCTTGTGTATTCCCATTGAATCTTAGTCTTGGAAGGGGGTTTGCCCTGAGGGGACCAGACCACTTGTCTGGATGTCTCCTGGGCAAGCAACTTGCTTGTTCTTGTAGTAATCAATCGGACTTCCATTATTGTTTTGTATTTTTTCCTGCTGGTCTTTCTTTCAAGAAATATCTTCTGTTCTTCTAGCAGCTCCAAGCTGGTTTGCTTGTCCTTTCAAGTGGAAATTTCCCACCTTAGAAGATTCTGGATGGGGTTCAGGATTTTACCTGCAGTCAGCTTATGTAATGCAGAGGCTCTGCAGGAAGCCTCCTTCACTGGGCACACTGTAGCCCCATCTTAGGTATTCCGATCAGTTATAGGCAGAAGATGGACCTACAAGCTTTCTATGGTGATATTTCTGGTTATTCCTTTTTCTCCCCCTCAAGCGTCTATTTTATAATGGTATGCCAGGGAAACCAAGATTCAAAAGAAAGCCAAGCATCTTACAATTATTTCCTCCTTTTTGTCCATTCGCACCATGTTTCAATCCCTGTATCCCAGAGCCCCGTTGTAACAAGGTTGTGCATACATCATTATTTACCTCTGTCCCACTTAGCCCATGCAAACCCACCTAATGGTTTTCCCATCCACCTTGTTCTTCCATTCCCCTCCCCTTGTTGCTTATTGCCCCCCTCCCTAGTACCCAAATTATCCTTTTTCTATTCCCTACCCTGTGCTCCACCTTCCCCTTCCTCCTCTCACCCGATACCCCGGTAACCAACAAAGAATCCCCCCCACTTTCATATGGATTCTTTTTTTTCAGTCTTTTAGAGTTGTGGTCTTATGCAGTATTTCTGCTTTTATGACTGACTAATTTCACTCAACATAATGTCCTCAAGGTTCATCCATGTTATGTGATAGCTTACAGCTTCCTTGTTGTTCTTCAAGGTAGCATAATATTCCATTGTGTTTATTTACCACAGTTTGTTTATCCATTCTTCCATTGATGGGCACTTTGGCTGTCTCCAACTTTTTGTTATTGTAAATAGTGCTGCTATGAACATTGGTGCATATCTCTACTTGTATTTCTTGTGGGTAAATACCAAGTAGAGAAATTGCTGGATCATAAGGTATTTCTATTTCCAATCTTTTGAGGAAGTGCCATATTACTTTCCAGAGAGTTTGGACCATTTTGCAATTCCACCAGCAATGCAGGAGCATCCCAGTCTCTTTACTTCCTGTACAACATTTGTTGTCCTCTACTTTTTTGATCTTTGCTGTTATTGCTGTTTGGAGATGACATCTCATTATTGTTTTTGATTTGTATCTCTCTAATGGCTAGTGGATTGTGAACAGTTCTTCATTTGTTTGTTGGCTGCCTGGATCTCTTCCTTGTTGAAGTGTCTGTTCATGTCCTGTGCCCATTTTTCAATTGGGTTATTTGTCTTTTTCTTGTAGAGAGAGGTGTTGTAGTTTCCTATATATTTTAGAAATGGATCCCTTGTCTGGTGTGTCATTGTAAAATATTTTTTACCATTCTGTGTTTTTCCTTTTTACTCTTCTGATGAAGTCTTTTGATGCACATATTTTTTAATTTTTAGTATGTCCCAATCATCTATTTTGTCTGTACTGGTAATCTCTTAAAGATAGTTTTCTGGTTTTTAAGCTTCACCATGGCAATGGCCTAGGCAACACAGGTTTCTAGAATAACATCGTTTTAATGTTGAATTAAATTGAAATAAAGCTTTTCTCTTATCATAAGTGTTGTTGTTAAGTGCCGTAAAGTTTATTCCAACTCATAGCAACCTTGTCTAGGGTTTCCAAGGAGTGTCCAGATGATTGAACTGCCAATCTTGTTGTCGACCTTGCAGTTCAATGCGTATCCTACAGTGCCACACCAGGACTCCTTAACATAATTGTTGTTGTTGTTATGTGTCGTGGAGTTGTGGTTCCGACTCATAGTGACCCTGCACAGGGTTTCTGAGGCTGTTAATTTTTACGGGAGCTGAACACCTCATCTTTCTCCCACAGAGCAGCTGGTAGTTTCGAACTGCTGACCTTGCGGTTCATAGCCCGATTCGTAACCACTATGCTACCAGAGCTCCTTTTGACATAATTAGTGCTCATTATGTTGCTTGTTTCAGTATTTGCAGGTCATTGTTGGAAAACATTTATTAGTTGCCTATGTAAATGTGTACAATTAATATTCAGTAAATGGCTTGAATGCAAAATAAAATTTCCAGATAACCACCCAAGGTTTTCTTACACTAGAATTCAATGAAGTTAAGCAGGGATAGTCTTGCTTTCAAGATAAAGTTTGTATTCTAGGGATTCGGTGATCTTTGATAACACAAATACGTTTTTAGAAATGCTACTAAGTCTTAATGTTACTATGTATATATATATATGATTGCAAAAGCAGTTCCTTTGATTATAATATAAGCTAATGAGAAGAAGTAACTCATCAAGAAGAAATCAAGGTGCTAGTAGGAAAATGATGTTGGGCATCTAAAAAACAATATAATAGCTCATGGCAAGAGTGGCTTTATAGTATTCAGAATTCTGGCAGTAAATGAGATCAGAGATAATTAGTGATAAATTGTTCCTTCAGATGGCAAGCACATAATCACATACTGAACCTGCAGTCAGATAGTGCCACAAAACATTTAGTGCAGTGATTATCTGCACTAGTGATAAGTAAGAAGATTCTAAGGGTTTGCAGGAAATTCATATTCAGATGGTTATTTGCTGTTACTTTTGTCTGTCTCTCAGATTATGTCACTTAACCAGCAATGCCAAAGTGGTCTTGTATTTTAAGTATAATAAAAATGAATACTATAAAAACAGCAATGAAACAATAATCATTACTATGATCATTTAAGGAGCTCTTGTAGTGTAGTCGTTACGAATCGGGCTGCTAACTTCAGGTTCAGCAGTTCGAAACTACCAGCTGTTCCATGGGAGAAAGATAAGGCTTTCTGGTCCTGTAAAGATTTACAACCTCAGAAATCCCATGCAGGGTCACTATGAGTTGGAACGGATTCCACAGCACACAACAACAACAATGATCATTTATTGAGTATGTTTTAGTTGAGTTCTAAGTAATAGATATGCATTATGTATTACCATTTATCAGATAAGAAGAAACCCTCAATATTGTGTCTATATGTTTCTCTGATAAAATCTATATATAAAAATCTATAACAATACAGGAAACATTTTGAGCAAGCAATAATGGGATAAATATATGTGGCTCTGTGCTTACTGCCATTAGCTACCACACTATTACAGTATGGTTAATTGTAGGGAAGAAAAGAGAATGAATTGGTTTTAAAGATAGCAATGCAAGGGAAGCCTTGGCAATATTTTAACAACCACTACATGGGAGAATGTTATTCAGGCTATAGATTCTGCTTCCTTCTTAGCATGATTTTGTTTTTTTCTGTACATGTTCATTCCCTTGCATGTAGGATGTTGATGCTACAAATGCTGAATTCCTGACATAAACCTGACAAAATATACATGCCTTTTAGGTCTTGCCATTTACCAGTCACTGTATTTCCTGGTAGGTTTTGTTTTCCTACTTACTCACCTGCATGAAGGACTCTGACCAAACATTCACTTATTTTCTAATTATAGCATGAATTTGAGGAACATGTTTTTATATTTATTTTTTCTGAGTGCATTCGCAAAGTTGTTTTTTTTAAAGTGTATGAAAGTCTAGATCCTATTCCATTTCCTAAATTGAAAATATCTGTTTCTTTTCCAGTTTCGTAAATCTACGTACTTTCCTGTGTGTTTTCTATTACTAATAAGGGTAATTTTCTCATCCTAGAGCTAGGATTACAATCTTTGAAGAATAGAAGGCAAGAATGTTCTTCATTTGCTTTTACCATAAAAAGAAAATGGTTCTTTTTCTTCCATAGTCAGACTCTAGGTAGGTTTTCTAAATAGGTTTCCGATGACTCAAACTTCATACTATACAATATGTCCTAATTACCACTATTTCAAGAATAATAGCTGTTATCAAGACACATATCACATCTAATGCAGGAAAGAAATAAACAACTTGGGTGATCCATTTTCTTTCTGTGATGAACTGATTTAAAAATGTATATGTGAGACTAATATATATATATATATATATATATATATATATATATATACATACATGTTTGTTAAATACTGTCTAGTCAGTTGTAACTAATAGAGACCCTGTAAAAGTTTCCGAAGTACAGCTGGTGAGTTTGAACTGCAAACCTTACGGTTCAAACCGACTTTCTGGTCCAGAGCTTATTCTACAGCAACACACCATATCCATGGAGCTATCTCTTCTATGTATATGTGCCATTTCTTTAAAAACTACACATCTAATGGTGATGAGCAGTAGAGACTGAATTCAGGTATGACAAATACTTTTCAAATGTTGTCAACTCTGTTAGTTTTATAGTTCTTTCTAGAGAGTCATGTTGGTAAAGATTCTGAAGCCATAACAGGGCTTGGCAGAAAGGAACATTATAATCCATTGCAATATTAAATATCTAATTCTTAAAGAATTAACTTTAAATAATGTATTTATTATTTGTGCCCTAAATCTAACTTCCTGACTATGTAGAAACTCCTTCTTTAATCTTATTTTAATAAAACAGTAAACATATATCTAGGAGCATATTTTTGCTGAATGCTTCTGATAGCTGATGTTGTTGTTGTTGTTATGTGCCGTCGAGTCAGTTACGACCAATAGCGACCCTGTACAGGGTTTCTGAGGCTTTAAATCTTTACAGGAGCAGAAAGCCTCATCTTTCTCCTGCGGAATGGCTGATAGTGATAGCATAAGTGAAATTTTCTAATTCAATTTAATTAAAGGTAAGGGTAAGTCTGGAGTCCGGGTGTGGTGCTGTGGGTTAATGTGTCAAACTGCAAAGCTGTTTGAACTGCAAGGTCGGCAGTTCAATCTCACCAGCTGCTCCTCGAAAACCCTATACAGGGTCACTATGGGTCTGAATCGACTGGATGGCACTTAACAACAACAACAGAGTAAGTCTACTATAGGGAAAATAAACTAAGTGTCATTGTATTCAGTGAGTCTGCTGCTTAGGATTGGAATTGTTAAGTGCCATCAAGGTGGTTCCTACCCATAGTGACCCAGTATAGGGTTTCCAAGGAGTGACTGGTGAGTTTTAACCACTGACTGACTTTGTGTTTGAAATCAACCTTGCAGTCTTGTACATATCTTCCAGAGCCACACCAAGACTCCTAGGATTGGAATAAAGGGAGTTATATCCAGGGCTTCCTGCTACCTAGCAGGTACCATTCATAGGCTGTAAAGTAAAAGTTAGGATGAACCCTAGTACTGTGCAGGGTGCAACCTACACAAACATATGTGGCTACCTAAACTAGAAAAGAAAACAGTATTGTCTGCAGGACATGGTGTTTAAGCATGCTGTTGCTGTTAAGTGCCTTCGAGTCAGTTCACACTCATAGTGACCCTGTATAGGGTTTCCAATGAGTGACTGGTGGATTTGAACCATCAACCTTGTAATTAATAGTCCAGTGCTTATCCTACGGTGCCACACCTGGATTCCAGTGTTTAGATTATCATATATGATGGAGTCCTGGTGTCGTGCTGTAGAATAAGCACTGAACTGACAACTACAAGGTT
Organism: Chrysochloris asiatica; assembly: GCF_000296735.1. NCBI lineage: Eukaryota > Metazoa > Chordata > Mammalia > Afrosoricida > Chrysochloridae > Chrysochloris > Chrysochloris asiatica. The sequence goes on from NW_006408537.1 coordinate 11,334,922, forward strand.
GGCAGTTCAAACTCACCAGTTGTTTGTCAGAAACCCTATATAAACAGGGTCGTTATGAGTTGGAACTGACTTGGTATCACTTAATGAGAACCACAGTCATATATGACAACAAAAACACAAGCAGTAAAACACATAATAAATTGTTGTCATAGTTGTTATGTGCCATTGAGTTGGTTCCAATGAATAGCAACCTGGTATAGAGGTCCCGAGGAGAAATTGGTGGCCTTGCTGTTAGTGGTGGTGGTGGTGGTTATGTGCCGTGGAGTTGGTTCTGACTCATAGCTACCCTGTACAGGGTTTCCAAAGCTGTGAATATTCATGGGAGAAGAAAGCTTCATTTTTCTCCAGTGGAACAGATGGTAGTTTTGAACTGCTGACCTTGAGGTTTACAGCCTGATTCATAACCACAAGCCTACCAGAGCTCCTCAATGTTTATTTTATAGCAACATACCAGGACTCAGTAGGTAAATCAGACCACAAAAATATTATATACTTTTGTTCATCAAAGGACTTTATGAAAAAGTGAAAAGACAATCTACAAATTGTTAGAAAATTTACAGGAAACTTATATCTGATAATAAACATGGACCTCACCAGATGGAACACATAGAAATCAAATTGACTACATCTGTGGAAGGAGAAGATGGAAAAGCTCCATTTCATCAGTGAAGACAAGGCCAGGGCAGACTGTGGAACAGATTATCAGTTACTGATATGCAAATTCAAACTGAAACTGAAGTAAATGAAAACAAGTCTACGAGAGCCAAAATATGACCTTGAATTTATCTGACCTGAATTTAGAGATCTGAAGAACAGATTTGATACATTAGGCACTAAAGACTGAAGACCAGAAGAGTTGTGGGATGACATCAAGAACATCATA
>NW_006408537.1:11337467-11341462 GCF_000296735.1 Chrysochloris asiatica
TTTTGGAAAAAGTGCAGCCAGAGTGCTCCTTGGAGGCCAAGATGGCTAAGCTTCGTCTCTCATACTTTGGACATATTGTCAGGTGGGAACAGTCGCTGGAGAAGGATGTCATACTGACTGGGTAAGGTGGAGGGTCAGAGAAAAAGAAGAAGACCCCCAATGAGATGGATTGGCCAGGTGGCATCATTGATGGTATCAAGTATGGCAGCGGTAGTGAGGTTGGCCCAGGATCAGACATTGTTTCGTTCCGCTGTGCATGGGGTCGTTATAGTCGGTTCCAACTCGATGGCACCTGACAACAACAACAACAGCATATCGGATAAGAGTCTAATATCCAAATAAAACATAAAAAAAAATTGTTTTAATTGTCAAAGGACTTTAAAAAAGTTTTCCAGCAAAGTAGATATTTAAATAGCCAATAAGTATATGAAAAGATGCTTGATGTTCTTAATCACTAAGAAAATCCACTGCCATCTAGTGCATTACAACTCATAGGTGTGGCACTGTAGGATAAGCATTGGAATGCTAACTACGGGTTGGCAGTTCAAACCCAAGCCACTCCTAGGAAACCCTATACCTGGCCACTAGTAGTTGGAACTAATTCGACGGCTCTTAACAACAACAGGACAGAGTACAGCTGTTCTTTAGGGTTTTCAAAATTATAAATCTTTATGGGAGCAGACAGCCTCATCTTTCTCCCACAGAGCAGCCGGTAGATTTGAACCTTGACTTTGAGGGTTACAGCACAATGCTTAACCCACTGTAGCACCATGGATCCTATTAACAATAAGATAACAACACCTCATCACTATTAAAATGATAATTATAAAACATGAAAAAACCCGTGTTGGTGAGGTCATGGAGAAACTAGAACCCTCATCTATTGCTGGTGGAAATGTAAAATGATAAAGCCACTACGGAAAACAGTTTGGAGGCTCCTCAAAATGTTGGACAGCCACATTGATGTTATTGTCAAGTGCCAGTGAGTCGGTTTTTCACTCACAGCCACCCACAGGAAAGAGTAGAACTGCCCCATCAGATTCCTACACTGTAATTTTTACAGGAGCAGATTGTCAGGTGTTTTAGCAACAGAGTCACTGGGTGAGTTCAAACTGCCAGTCTTGTGATTAGTAGTCAAGCACTTAACTGTTGTGTCACCAACAATCACAATGGACACAGAAATGAAAACTGGAACACAGACAACTGTATACCAATGTTACTACAGATCATTGTGCAACAGGAAAAGGTGGACACAAATAAACATAATAAATGCAAACTCAAAATGTAATAGGTGGAATGAAATACAACTATCTTCACTTATCAACGTGGGTAAGTTCCAAAGGCCAAGTCATTATGTAAAAAGTTAGCATTATGCAAAAATGGAGGATGACCACATTATGTCACAAAATGAAGAATGACTTCATAGCTACACAAATGTTAAATTACATCATCTCATATCTGTCAAACCGCTGACAAACATGGCACAGTCAAGATGACACATAACCTTCACAGTGAGCATTTCTTTATTATTAAGATGCATTAGCAAATAAAAGAAAAACTTAAACATAATACCTTCCCAAAGCATTATTGATTTTCAATGAGCAATTCTCAATACTGTTTCATTGACTTGCTTCTCTATATCCATGGGAACTCAGACTGGCTGTTTTGACAAGACATGAATGGAGATCAGCAACCTGGAACTGTTTTCCCCAGAGTAGTAATAATTCTTTTATCTTCAACAATTTATTTACAGTGCTGGAACTGTTTTGTGTTTTTTTCCCAAAAAATTCTACAAATATTTCATGAAGTGCTGCATGTTTTAAAGCCTGTAGTCTTAGATATACAAACTTTGGCACAAAGGTTAGATAACATATGGAAGAGGAAGAGGGAAAAAAAAAACAAGAACAAACTCTGTGCTGTGTAAAGATCAAGACATTTCAGTGGCATGCCAGAATCCCATTCCACATTAGCCTGGTTCCTGCATTGTTCAAGAATTCCTCTTTCTTGCGATCATTCTTCACCTTGTAAATGTCAATGTCTGGCTATAGTAGCATGCAATTAGTATTAAATATCAAAAAAGAGCAGGAATCATTTCCTTTACTCATGGTGTCAGGTATTTTTATTTTTTGACTTTAGGGAAATAATCGTTGGAAGAATTCAGGAGATGCTGACTAGTCACTGTACATCAGTTTAGGTCAATCTCTGATCAACAAAACATACTTTAGGCTTATTTTATATGTATATTATTCCAAATAAAATTATGGATGACCTTTCAGTAAAATGGAGCTAAACCTAAAAGCCAACCTGTTGTTGGTGGTATTTAAGTGCTGTTGAGTCAGTTTCAACTCACAATGACTCTGTTTAGGTTTTCCAAGGAGTGACTGATGAGTTTGAACCAGTCAACCTTGTGGTTCAAAGCGACCTTGCGATCCAGTGCTTTATCCCACAGTGCCACACCAGGACTCCTAACTAGCTAACCTGGTCATATCTAAATATAATATATTCTGTTCATTCATTCATGTAATAAATACTAACTAAGCACCAATGTACCAGGCCCTGTTCTAAATAATTGTTGTTTTTATGTGCCGTGGAGTCAATTCCAACTCACAGCGACCGTGTACAGGGTTTACGAGGCTGTACATCTTTACGGGAGCAGAAAGCCTCATCTTTCTCCTGCAGAACAGCTGGTAATTTGGAACTGCTGACCCTGAGGTTAGCAGCCCGATTCGTAACTAAATAATTGTTGTTGTTGTTAAGTGCCGTCGAGTCAGTTCCGACCCATAGCGACCCTGTACAGGGTTTATAGGCATGTTATAATGCATAAGGAACGATGAAGATACAGTGGCTAAACTTCTCAGCTGTTAACAGAAAGGCTGGCAGTTTAACTCACCCTGAGGCTCCATGGGACAAAGACTTAGCAGTCTGCTCCCATAAAGATTACAGCTTTAGAACTCCTATAGGCAGTTCTACTCTGTCCTATAGTTAAAATAGACTAGAGGGCAACAGGTTTGGTTTAGGTTTGAATAATGAGTAAGATGTTGTTGTTGTTAAGTGCCGTTGAGTCAGTTCCGACCCATAGCGAGATAGACCTAGTTTTTATCCTAAGGAGTCCTGGTGGCACAGAGGGCTATGCACTGGGTTGCAAACCACAGGCTCATGGTTCAAATTCACCAACCACACTGTGGAAGAAAGAGGAGGCTGTTGGCGCCAATGAAGACTTACAGTCTTGGAAACCCTATGGAGCGGTTCTACTCATAGGGGGTCACTAGAGTTGTAATTTACTCAATATCAATAGATTTGGCTCAGTGCTCAGTAGGTTTCATTTTTGTCCCAATGGAGCTTTAGTTCTTGTCCCAATGGAAGAAAGACCATAGACAAGATAATAAGAAAAATGTAACATGTGTTAGACATGATAAAACGTTTTAAAAAATAAACTGGATAGAGGTTTAAATTTCATCAATAGGGTGGCCACAGAAGGTGTCTATGAAAGGTGTTATTTTAACAAAGTGCCAAAGGAAATGAGGGAGTCAGCTCTGTACATATGTAAATACTTTGAGATGAAGGTATGTCTGTCATGTTCAAGGGACAAGGAGTCCAGTGTGAAAGCATTTTTCACTTACTTCAAATTATATTCACTAATATAAAAGCATAATATATTGTACCATGCAATTTCATGTCATTAAGTTGGCAGTTCCTTTTTGTCCCTTGTGGTTCTAGTGATGGTTGACATAGACATATGACATCCTTTACTTTGTATTAGGCTAACAAGGAAAATGGCAAAAAATTATCAGGTAAAAGAAATTACACTCATTGTAACAGCAAGAGATAGCAGGGTAGCTACTGCTATTTTTTTAAAATCATATTCCTTCAAATCATTTATCACTCATTGTTGTTGTTGCTAAGTACCATGGAGTCGGTTCCGACTCATAGTGACCCTGCACAGGGTTTTCGACGCTATAAATCTTTATGGGAGCAGAATGCCTCATCTTTCTTCC
>NW_006408537.1:11341621-11347645 GCF_000296735.1 Chrysochloris asiatica
ATTTGAACTGCATAGTTGGTGGTTCAAGCTCACCAGCTGCTCCTCAGACACACTATACAGGGTCGCTATGGGTCAGAAATGACTCGACAGCACTTAACAACAACAACAATATGTATTAGCTCTGTAGGATAAGCACTGGATTGCACACCACAAGGTTGGCGGTTCTAGCCCACCAGCTACTCCTCAGGAGGAAGATGAGGCTTTCTTCTCCTGCAAAGATCTGCAGCCTTGGAGGCCCTATACAGAGTCCCTATAAGTCAGAATAGACTGTGGCATTTTCCAACAAATGTGCCTAACATTCTAAATGAGAGAATTAAGTAGTAGACTATGGATACTGTCCTCATGATAAGCATACTCTAGTAGGGAAACTGACAATAAACATAGGGAAACTGACAATAAACAAGTAAAATGTGTGTTGTACCAAAACAAAGTAAAAGACCCACTGCAATCAAGTCCATTCCAACTTCTAATGACCTTATCTAGTACAAGAGGACTTCAAAAAGTTTGTGGAAAAATTCTATTATCTTTTTCTTTTCAAGTTTTTATTGTGAATTCAGCAATACTTTACATGGGAGAACATCAGTTTTACACTCATCCTATCATAATTCCATTACCTTTTAATTCCATTTTTCAATAACTTTTTGAAGCCCCTTCATGTATCTGAAAGTGATAAGAGTTATGGGAAAAAATTAATTTGTGAAGGAGGCCAGTGAATGAATGGTAAAACAACAACCTGCAATCTTAAATACAAAGGCCAGTAAAACTGTGAATGAATAAAATATAACAAGACTGTATCCTTGAAGATAAGGGGGCAGTGAGGATACTGCACAGGGTCACTATGAGTCAGAACGGACTCCATGGTACTTAACAACAACAACAACGGATACTTTAGGTTGTGTAATCAGGAAGAATTTCCTGTGTAGTTGATGTTTGAGCTGCGAACTGAATGACATAAAGAGCCCTTATGTTATGGAGTTTATTGTTGGAATCCAAATCCCTCTACCTATGGATGTAACTATAATAATTCAGTTTTCTTTGGTATTTCAATAAGGCCATGTTAGTTTAGGGTAAGTCCAAAACCTAATATTCTTGAGTTATATAAAGTACAGCAAAGTGGAGTCCTGGTTTGGCACTGTGGGTTAATGCGCCAGACTGCAAAGCTGTTTACTGCAAGGTCGGCAGTTCAAGCTCACCAGCTCCTCCTTGGAAACCCTCTACAGGGTCGCTATGGGTTGTAACCGACTCAATGACACTTCACAACAACAACAGTGGCACTGGGGGATAAAACACTGGACTGCAAGGTTGTTTTGAACCACAAGAACAAGAGGTTCTGACTCATCATCGCCCCTTGGAAACACTATATAGGGTCGCTATCAGTCAGAATTGACTCAATAGCACTTAAAAACCACAACAGTCAACACAGAGGCATGTGTACAGACACTGGGAAAACAGATACTAGCTGATGATGGCTGAGGCAGATGGAGTCTACAAGCCCAGGTACTCAACTTATGGTTACTCATTGGGTTCCTAATAAAAACAAAAACAAAAAACAATAGGTCTCAGGATAGAGACCTGTTTCAGTAAAGATTACAACTTAGAAAACACTATGGTGTAGTTCTACTCTGGTACATGAGGTCACTATGAGCCAGAAGTGACTCCATGGCACAGGACCACAACTACAATAAAAACTGAAATAGACAAGAAGGAGCTATCCTTAGAACTATACCCTGAATTCAAACTTCAAGCTTCCAGAACTATGAGAAGTTAAATTTCTATTCTTGAAAGGCATTTTTGGTATTTTTGTTAAAGCAGCACTAAGAAACAAAGATTGTTGTTGTTGTGAAGGGCTGTCAAGTCAGTTCCACCTCATAGTGACCCTGTACAGGGTTTCCAAGGAGCAGCTGGTGAGTTTGAACCACCAACCTTACAGTTCAAACTGACTTTGCAATCCAGTGCATTAACCCATAGTGCCACACCAGGACTCAAGATACTATATTAATATTTTGAGGAAGAATCTTCAAAGACCCTTTGGGAGGAATGAGCCTGAGTGTTAAATGACCAAGAGTCAGCATTTCTGGAGCACAGTGAATAAACAACTGGACAGGAGGAAAGAAAAACCACAGAGATAGGCTTCCAAGATCACACTTTCATCTGAGTCTGTATCAGAGTGCATTTTAAGTGTTTGACATTGCTGTACTTAGATGTCATTGAGTCAATGTGTACTCATAGTGACTCCATGTGACTAAACACAACTACCTCATAGTGTTTTCTTAACTATAATGTTTACAGAAAATCACCAGGTCTTTCTCCAATGGAGCCAGTGGTTGGGGTTAAACTGCCAACCTTTGGTTAGCAGCTAATAATTAATTAACCATTTGTGTCACTAGAGTTCCTTAATTGTTGGATCTAAAAATACAATCCAAACCCAAAGTTGTCAGGCTGATTCCAACTCATAGCAGCCCTCCAGGGTAGAGTAGAAATGCTTCAACTTTGTTTCCAAAGCTGTAATCTTTATGGAAGCAGACTGTGACATTTTTCTCCTACTGACCTTTCACTTAGCAGTTTAGCACTTAACCTCTGTACCATCATGGCTCCTAAATGTGACACAGATAGGTGTTTCATCTCTCCATAGTCCTGGTGTCTTTAGCCAAATATTTCAACAGTCACACTGTCAAATAGTTATTGTGACAGGCACCAGGCTAAATAATAAGGGTACAGAGTTGACCAAGAGAGACAAAGTCAGCCCTACCCACACTAAGCACATAACTCAGTGGAGAGAAATTAATGAAATGATTGTAAGTGTCATTAGATCTAAAAGTGAGTAAATGAGATGTATTATTGAAATTTATAATAAAGGAGAATTGATTAAGCCAAGGCCTAGGTCCAATATTATGTAACAGTGAAATATTATTTTGTGTAATATATCATCCCTCCATAAAAGTTAGTCCAAGTTTCTACCTTCTGTAATAATAATAGAAAAACATCTATTTTATTATTACTGTAAGCAGAAACTTGAAATGATTTTTATGATGGACTATTTCATAATATATACATATAATATTCTGGATTTTGTGGAGGGCTAATATATACATTATATTATGTATATATGTATATATATTGTTGTTATGTGCCATGGAGTTGGTCCCGACTCATAGCGACCCTGTACAGGGTTTCCAAGGCTATAAATCTTTACAGGAGCAGCAGAGCTTATATATATAAAATCTTGATCATTTTTATATATCTTGATAATTTTCTAAGTGTTTTTATGCTGTACCCATTTAGTAGTCATAATAACTGTGATAGAGGTCAGTCAATTATAATTATATTCATTATAAAGAGGACTAAACTGAAGCTCTGAGAAGTTAAATGACTGGTCTACAGTCAGGAAATGACTTAGTAAAATTGGCAATCCTAGAAGTCTGCTCTGAGCTAAATATAGTAAAACCTCTTTACCCAATGGCACTAGGCATTTCGTTTCTAAGCAAAGGAAGAGAGAACATAACATCCACATCCTTAAGAAAGATGGGACCTAGTTAAGGATGTGCTCAAATAAGGACCAGATAATAAATTGTGCATATGAAGTTAGAGAAAAATCAGAGTGGTATAGGATTATTCTAGAACCTTGCCATGACAGAATTTAATTTAAAATCTCCATATAGATAGAGTATGTGTCCAGATCATAATGTTATAGTCTGAAATTTCTCTGAATTTTTTTTTCTTTTCCCATTGTCAAAATCAATATCAATTAAATAATCATTTTTGCCAATTAAATAACCATTTCCTGTGTGGCATAGTGGGTTAATGTGCTGGTCTGCAAAATCATCTTGAACCTCAAGATTGGCAGTTCAAGCTCACCAGCTGCTCCTTGGAAACGCTATTCAGGGTCTCTATGAGTTGGAACCGACTTGACAGCACTTAACAATATGACTTTATTGCTGAGTTTAGATATGTAAGGTATTTTTTCATTGCATAGATTTATTTTAGCTAATCTCTTTCTCTCTCTCTCCATTCCCAAGATTTCTGATCAGGCATTGCAGAAAACTTTACTCAGCATTCCCTTCTAATTATCTTATTCCCAGCTCTAAGTCTGGTGCCAAAAGTTCTATTTGAATGACTTCTTACTAGAAATTGTCAACACTTAGGTGTCATTCCACCTTTCTGTATTTCTTAGAAAATCCATAGAGAATTCTATTCAATATGAAACCCTGAATTTGCTGCTTTATTAAATGAACATTCTCTCATTCTTGTTAGTGCAACAATTGATTTTTCCAAACTTTGTTTGATGCCATGAACTACCTGACTCTATTAATGCTGATTATTTTATGTTATAACATTAAAACTACCTGGTATACCATCATTTAAACATGCATTGTTTAACTATGAATATTATAAACTTAATGTCTTTACTCATCCACTGCATTAACAAATGATTTCTCTAGTAATTAGAAATTGCTACTAATTGGTGTCAACAAGCAAGTGATTAAGACATAAGAAACAAGTGTTCAACTTCAATTATTTATGTTTATATGGTATGTTATCATTTAATTCATGGCTATGAACTGAAGAAAGACACGTACTGAAGACAGACGGCAGTCAAAGCATCAAGTGACATTCTAGGCTCCAGGCTAGGTGTTTTTGTTGTACTATTTTTATTTTAGGAATCCTGGTGTAGTGTTGTAGCATGAGCAGTAGGCTGTTAACCACAAGGTCAATGATTCAAGGTCGCTGTGAGTTGGAACCAACTCGAAGATACGTACAACAGCGTTTTATTTTAGCTTTAAATCAACCCTATAAATAGATACTATTGTTGTTGTTAAGTACTGTGGAGTTGGTTCCAACTTATAGTGACTGACCCTGCACAGGGTTTCCAAGGCTGTAAATCTTTACGGGAGCAGAAAGTCTCATCTTTTTCCTGCGGAACAGCTGGTAGTTTCGAACTGCCAACCTTAAGTTAGCAGCCCAATTTGTAACCACTAAGCTACCAAAGCTCCCTATAAATAGATACTAACTTTGCAATATTGTTTCTTTTAAAAATCCAGTCATGATCAAAGACACAGTTTTAAACAGAAACTGATGAGAAACATACTTGTAAAAATTGTAAACCACTTACGGGAACCAGGAATTTTTTAATCTCTTCTAATGCATGACTCATGCGTGAATAAGCTTCCCCAGGTGGAGCAAACACTTCAATTAATACATGAAGTTCATCACTCAAGTGAGCATATTTGGCTTCCCCACTCTTCCTTAGTTCTTCTTCCTGTGAAAAATGTTATTTTTAGAAATACAAATCCACTCATTTTGCATTGATTTAACATTTACTGAGAATAAGATAAAAAAAAAAAAGAGCATAATCTAGTCAAAATTTCCCTAAGTAGAAAGTCTTTGAATAATAAAATTCTGGTAGAAGCCATTTAAAGATATTTTAATCATTTTTAGTATCTGAATTATTAAAAAAAAAAAAAAAGCATAATTTTCATCTACAACAGGTTTTAATCAGCTAAACTGAAAATGCTAAACTCCTAAAAAGAAATTACAGCAATATCATTAATGCCTAGAAAACATAACTACATTCTGGAGGAAAAAAAAGATTTTTTTTTTTTTGGTCTGATGAGTTCTATTTTGCATACAATAAACCAAAGGTGATTATTGTGTTCTTTAATAAAACCAGATATTTCTAGCTACTTTTTGAGAAGTTGTGAATAGATCATTTGTGGCTTTTGATATATAAAAAATCAGATTATTGAATCTCATCTATCTTGCTGATTTCTTTTGGTCAATATGGATTGTACTGCAGGGATGGCCATAAAACATAATGTTGGCCTTGACTCTTCATGATCTACACATCTTCTGCTTAGCCAACAACACGTTTATATTGAATCAGATTTTCCATAGCACTGTACCCAAATCATGACTGAAATCTGAATAATTCAGTTCAGGTCATGCCGGGGTCTGCCCTCGACATAGTTGTGTTGTTCACGAGTGTTTGGTTCACGAGGAGGGGAGATCCAGCGGCGATAGGGATAG
>NW_006408537.1:11348390-11349052 GCF_000296735.1 Chrysochloris asiatica
GCAACAAGGTCACAAACTATATCATATTAATGCGTGCTAAGTATATTACACATATTATCATCAATCTCACAACAACATTATGCACACATTTTAGATGAGATTCGAAAAATTTAAGTGGCTTCAGCAATGTTAGGAATTATACCCAGTTCATTCTGATTCCAAAGCCTGTGTCCTTTACATTATAACAAGATTCACATTTTAAAGCATTTCAAGGATGTAAAATTTTGATTAAAAAGTTAACATATTAATAATGGTTTAGTTTCTTGACCACTCCTCCTTTCCCAAATCAATCAATGTTTCTTTCACCAAATTCTAAAGGGTAAAAATAAATAGTTTCCAGTTTGAAGTAGTGATTAAGAACCAAGACTAGATCTAAACTGCAATTAATTTTATATGTGTTAGCTGCCTGATCCAAGATAGTGGTTTGTTTATCTGATAGAAATGCCATCCATTGCAAAACACAAGGGGCCCATGAGAGTATGAAAAGAGAAGATGTCCCTGCATTCCTACACATTCCTCACCTATACTCAAATCTAATAGCAGTACTTTTCTTCAATGAAGAATTCACTCTCCAATTCCCTAAGTATACTTTCTATCTCTAACTAGGACTTTTTTTTATTTTAAAATGGTCTTTCTTAGTTCCCTGTTTTCAGTTTTGGGAG
>NW_006408537.1:11349267-11354973 GCF_000296735.1 Chrysochloris asiatica
ACCACTACGCTACCAGAGTGAATCAGAGGATTCCTTATATTGCCCCTTCCCATTACTTTGTAAGCAGATTTCTAGCTGATAATTGCATCCATTTGATAGTCAACTTTTATGAAATTCATAAAATATGATGTGCAGAATGAATCTTATTAAGCATCTGGAGTTGAACCAGTAGGCTGATGTTTATGAAAACACATTTTGCCATTTTAAGACATGTTCACCTCTGCTCTCCCCTGTTATCATTTACATATGAAGTTCTGCCTCCATCGTGGGAACCATAATTAAGCAAAGCTGCATAAATTCCATTTTCTAAGTTTGTATTTATTTAAAACTAAAACTTCAAGACAGACTTAATGTCAGCATGTTTAAACAATCAAAAGCTCAGAATATATTACTTAATGGTAATTTGCATTGCAAGTCTTTTATCTAGGGTGAGAGTCTTAAAAAGGAAATTGGTGACTGACATTAATACAGCAGAAAGTGTAGATACGAGGAAAGGGATGGATACAGTAGGTTGGATGGTCAAAGAAATGGCTGCATTTTTAACGTTTGGAAAGCTGAGAATCTTACTGTATAGATGTTTTCTATATTTTTTTAACTCTCCAAAACATTCACATCACTACTGTTTTGGTATCCATAAAAGAAAAAAAAACTTTTTTCTTGGAAGTATTAAAGGCAATGGAAGAAATGAGGAAGTAAAAGAGCTGAGCACAAGATTCCCAAGGGCAGCAAAGGAAGATAAAATCAAGTACTATAATGAAATGTGCAAAGACTTGGTGTTAGAAAACCAAAAGGGAAGAACATGCATAGCATTTCTCAAGATGAAAGAACTGACAAAAAAAATCAAGCCTTGACTTGCAATATTAAAGGATTCTATGGCTAAAATACTGAATGATGAAAAAAGCATTAAAAGAAGATGGAAAGAATACAGAGTCCCTGTACCAAAAAGAAATGGTCAATGTTAAACCATTTCAAAAGGCAGCATATGGTCAAGAGCCAATGTTATTGAAGGAAGAAGTTCAAGCTATACTAAAGTCACTGGTGAAAAGCAAGACTCCAGGAGTTGAAAGAATACAAATTGAAATCTTACAAAAAACTGATACAGTACTGGAGACACTCTCTGGAAGGGGCAAAAATATAGATTTCTTTCATAAAGTTTCTTGGTTGCACAACTTGAAGAATGAAATTGTAACCAGAATCATAAAGAAATACTCACTCATCTATGTCAGGAAATTTGGAAGACAGTGACCTTGCCAACTGATTGGAAGAGATCCATATTTGTGCCAATTCTAAAGAGAGGTGACACAATGGAATGCAGAAATAATCTAACTAGATCATTAATATCACATGCAATAGGAAACTACCAAAAATTCAAGCTGGATTCTGAAGAGGACATGGAACTAGGGATTTCACTGATGCTGAAAACAGAAAATACCTACTTGTGCTTTGTTGACTATGCAAAGACTTTCAACTGTGTGGATCATGACGTAAAATGGATACCATTGGGGAGAAGAGGTTTCCAAGAATACTTAATTGTGTTCGTGAGGAACCTGAACATAGACCAAGAGGCAATTGCTCAAACAGAACAAGGAGACATTGTTTTTGTTTACTGCCATCTAGTCAGTACTGACCCATAGCAACCTTATGCACAGGAGAACAGAACACTGCCTGATCCTGGGCCAACCTTACTACTGTTGCCACGCTTGAGTCCATGGATGCTGCCACTTGGCCAATCCATCTTGTAGGGGGTCTGTCTCTTTTTCTCTGACCATTCATCTTACCAAACATGATATCCTTCTCTAGTAACTGATCCCTCCTGACAATATGTCTGAAATATGACAGATGAAGTTTGGCCATCTTGGTCTCCAAGGAGCACTCTGGCTGCACTTCTTCCAAAGCGGACCTATTGGTTCTTTTGGCAGCCCATGACACTTTCAATATTCTCCAACACCATAACTCAAAAGCATCAATTCTTCTATTGTCTTCCTTATTCACTGTCCAGCTTTCGCATGCATATGAGGTTATTGAAAATACCATGGCTTGGGTCAGACGCAACTTAGTCCTCAAGCTGACATCTTGGCTCTTCAACACTTTAAAAAGGTCTTGTGTAGCAGATTTGCCTAAAGCAATACGTCCTTTGATTTCTTGACTGCTGCTTCCTTGAGTGTTGATAGTTGATCCAAGAAGAATGAAGTCCTTGACAGCTTCAATCTTTTCTCCATTGATAAGAATGTTGTTTATTTGTCTAGTGGTGAGTTTTGTTTTCTTGACATTGAGATGTAATCCATACCTAAGGCTGTGCTCTTTGATCTTCATCAGTAAATGTTTTAAGTCCTCTTCACTTTCAGTAAGCAAGGTTGTATCATCTGCATATCGCAGATGGTTAATGAGTCTTCCTCCAATCCTGATGCCACGTTTTTCTGCATATACCCAGTTTCTCGTATTATTTGCTCAGCGTACAGGTTGAATAAGTATGGTGAAAGAATACAACCCTGTCACACACCTTTCTTAATTTTAAAACATTTAGTGTTCCCATGTTTTGTTCGAACAACTGCTTCTTGGTCCAAGTACAGATTCCTCAGAAGTACAATTAAGTGTTCCGGAATACTCATACTTCTCAATGTTGTCCATAGCCTGTCATGATGCACAAAATTTAAAGTTTTTGCATAGTCAATAAAGCACAGGTAAACATCTTTCTGATATTCTCTGCTTTCAGCCAAGATCCATCGGACATCAGCAATGACATCTCTCATTCCATGGCCTCTTCTGAATCCAGCTTGAACCTCTGAAAGTTCTCTGTCAATGTATGATTGTAGGCATTTCTGTATTACCTTTAGCAAAACTGTACATGCATGGGCTATCAAAGAGACTGTCTGATGATTTCCGCATTCTGTTGTGTCACCTCTCTTTGGAATGGGCATAAATATGGATCTCTTCCAATCAGTCGGCCAGATAGTTGTCTTCCAAATTTCTTGGCAGAGATGAGTGAGTGCCTCCTGTGCCGCCTCACTTTTTTGAAAGATTTCCATTTTTATTCCGTTAACTCCTGGTGCCTGTTCTTTGCCAATTCCTTTAATGCACCTTGGACTTCCTCCTTCAGGATCATTGACTCTTGATCCTATGCTACCTCTTGAAATAGTTGAATATTAACCATTTCCTTTTGGTACAGTAACTTTCTGTATTCCTTCCATCTTCTCTTGCTGCTTTCTGCATCATTCAATAATTTGCCCAGAGAATCTTTCAATAACGTAAGTCAAGGCTTGAATTTTTTCTTCAGTTCCCACAGTTTGAGAAATGCTGAGCGTGTTCTTCCTTTTTGGTTTTCTGATTCCAGATCTTTGCACACACATTTTGTTGTATTTGGCTTTATCTGTAGAGTGGTTTATTAATATTAATGATATTGTTAGTTTAAAATCAGGAAAGGTTTGTGCCAGGGTTGTGTCCTTTCACTATATTTAATCAATCTGTATGCCAAGCAAATAATTCCAGAAGTTAGATTATATGAGCAACAACATGGCAGGAAGACTCATGAACAACCTGTGATATGCAGAAGATACAACGTTGTTTGCTGAAGCAAAGAAGACAAAATACTTACTGATGAAGATCTAATACCACAGCCTTCAGTGTAGGCTGCACCTCAAAGCAAAAAATCTCTAAAATTCTCACAAGTGAACCAAAACATAACATCATGCTAAACAGAAAAAAGATTGAGGTTGTCCAAGACTTCATTTTTCTTGGATCCACTATCAACACTCATGGAAACAGCAGCCAAGAAATCAAACAATGTATTGCAGTAGGCAAATCTCCTCCACAAGGCCTCTTTAAAGAGTTTAAGAGCAAAGATATTAGCTTTTGGACTAAGTTTTGGCTGATCCAAGTCATGGTATTTTCAATAGCCTGTTGTTATGCATATGACAGTTTGACAATGAATAAGAAAGATGCATTAGAATTATGATGTTGAAAAATATTTAAAAAGTAAGTAGGCTGCCAGAAGAACAAAGAAATCTGTGTTGGGAGAAGTGCAGTCAGAAAACTCCTTAGAAGCCAAGATGGAAAAACTTTGTACCTCATATTTTGGAGTTGTTATTAGGAGGGTACAGTCCCTGGAGAAGGACATGGTGCTTGGTTAATTGGGGTCTTCAATAAAAAAAAAAAAAAAAGGAGGCCGCTCAGTGAGATGAGATAATACAGTGGCAACAGTATATATTCAAATGGAACAAAAATCATGAGGATGAGTCTGCCCCTGGGCAGTGTTTTGTTCTGTTTTACATAGGATTGCTGTGAAGAGGAACTAACTCAATGGCACCTAACAATTTAGTGAATTTTAATAGTTATCTGCTCCACTGGAGAAGGATGCGGCTTTCTACTCCCGTAAAAATTTATAGCCTCGGAAACCCTGTTCAGGGTCGCTATGGGTTGGAACCAAATTGACGGCACTTAACAACAACAACAACAACAACAACAGTTATCTGTTGTAGCAGACAAGCCATTCAGTCTTGAATTCCATGCCTTACATAACACATCAGAAATGTTCCATTTTGCACAAGTGAAGTCCTGAACAGACCTTCATGATATTTGAACAACTATCCTCCACTCGGAAATGTAAGCATCCAAGCTCTTATCATTCTCCATATTAATCAAATTACTGTTAACTCAGGCCACCAATAGAAAGTGAAGAATATGGTAGGTTTCTTGAACCAAGCCTAAAAGGTGAATGCACATCGCATCTGCATTTCACTGGCAAATGGTGTCTAGTTGTGAACTCAGGAAGATGATGGCATAGGCCCAGTGTATGGTTAACCAACCCCTGACACATGGTTTGTTTCTAAACAAGCCAAACATATGTTTTTTTCTAAACCAATGTTCAATGAAAATATAATTTGACCCATATGTGTAATTTAAAGCATAGTGGGTTACAAGTCAGGCTGTTAACAGAAAGGTCAGCAGTTTGCATCAACCAAGAGCTTCATGGGAGAAAGATGAGGTTTTCTGTTCCTGTAAAGATTTTAAGCCTTGGAAATCCTATACAGGGTCCTTATGAGTCAGAATCAAGTCATACGATACAAATACCACATTAAAAATAAAAAGATAGCTTAAATTAGTTTTAGTAATATTTTATTTGACAATATATCTGTGATATATTACTTTAAAAAGCAATCAATATAAAAATTAACATATTGAAAAAAAAGAAAACTCCATATAAGTCTTTACACATCAGTGAGAATTTCATAATTGTAACACATCTCAATTTGGACTAACCACATTCCAAATGCTCTTTAGTCACAGGCGACTAGTGGCTAACGTATTTGGCAGCACTTATCTTTATTTTTCAGACATAACAGAGCCAAATTATGGCCTTCAGGAGTTTAAAGTAAGTTTGAGGTAGTGTAATTAATGCATCGATATAATTGTAAGAGTCAGTAAGTAGACTTTCTTGCTGCATCATAAGCAGGCAATAACAGAACATACCCTAAAACTTTAAAGAGCAAAACAGAGAAATTATTTTTACAAGTGATTCAAGGACCTAAATTTCAGATGAGAAAACTGAAGCCCTCAGATTATTATGTAACCTGCTAGAGTTTGTCAGGATTAGAGCCAGACACAGCTGGGTAAGTGATAATATTACAAAAGACTTTGAGGAAGAAAGGTTAGCATGCATAACTAAACTTTTCATTTGTTGTTGTTGTCAGGTGCCATCGAGTCAGAACC
>NW_006408537.1:11357451-11358166 GCF_000296735.1 Chrysochloris asiatica
TGCTCCATAGGTATAGGTCAAGTTAATCAGATTGCATCAGCTCATTCTTTTTTTTTTTTTTTTCCCCCTCTTCTTTCTTCTCCTGGTTGAGCTCTGATCATCCAGTCATCCGGTCCAGGTCATGTGGGTACCATCTGCAAGTGTGGGCACTCCTGTGCACATGCCCTCTCTTCCCATCAGCTGGTAGCTCCACTCTCCTCTTGAGTCCTCTGAGGCCACGCCACTGACTCTGGGCCCAAGAGTCCCCAGGTCTCCTCATGCTGCTTGCCAACCAGATCCCCAACTGGGTCCACAGAAGCCCACTGAACATTGTAAGGCTTAGCTTGCCGCTTCATTGCTGCTTTTACCCCACTTCCCCCCATCGGTGATGCGTGTGGTCACCAATCAGAGTGTGCATTTCCACTGAGTCTTAGTCTTGGAAGGGCGTTTGCGTTGAGAGGACCTGGGCACTTGCCTTGATGTTTTCTAGGGAAGCGATTTGTTTGTTCTTGTAGTAACAGTCCATCTGCCTCTATTTTTCCTGCAGGTCTTTCTTTCAGGAAGTATCTTTTGTTCTTCTAGCCACTTTAGGCTGGTCTGCTAGTCTTTTCAAGTGGAGATTTCTCATGTCTGGAGATCTGGATGTGGTTCAGGTTTCTACTTACAGTTTTATGTATTGCAAAGGCTCCGAAGGAAGCCTCGTTCACTGGGTACGCTGTAGCCCCATTTTAGGTAT
>NW_006408537.1:11359636-11363666 GCF_000296735.1 Chrysochloris asiatica
GTGGTTGTCAGATTCAAAATGGCCAATACCAGTCCATTTCAGCTCACTAATACCTAAGATATCAATGTTGATGCATTCCATTTCATTTTTGACAACTTCCAATTTTCCCAGATTCAAACTTCGTACATTCCATGTTCCGATTTTCAATGGATGTTTACAGGTGTTTGTCTTCATTTTGAGTTGTGGCCGATCAGCAAATGAAGGTTCTGTGCGCTTTTCTCCCCCGAGCTTAACTGTATTCATATCATCCTGGTCACCTCTACTTTGAGGAGGCATTTTTTCCCCAGTAGCATTCTGAGTGCCTTCCCACCTTCCGGTCCTGTATCTGACAGTGTTTCTCTGCCATTCATAGAGTTTTCATAGCGATTCAGAAGTTGTTTGTCACTCTTTCTTCCTAGTCTGTCTTTTTCTGGAAGCTCATCTGAAACCTGTCCACTATGGGTGACCCTGCCGGTTATTTAAAATACCGGTGGCATAGCCCTCAGAATTACAGCAACTCAAGCCACCACAGCACGACAGACAGACGAGTGGTGGCCGATTGGTTTTATGTTGATACTGTCACTTTAAATTTCGATGTCAATCCTGATACAATCAAGATACAATCAAGATGTTCTCTCCTGATACTACCAATCCTGATACAATAAAGATGTTCTCTCCCAAGATGGCGGCTCTTGGAACTTTTCATTCGTTTGTTTTAAATACTAGATTTCATATATTCAAATGTGTTTTATATTTGAATACATTGGAACACACTTAATGAAATAACTTTTGACAAAGTGCAATTTCCCAAACTAGTTTTTTCAGCTGTGAAATGAAGATACTAGCTGCAGTGCAGTTACTTCTTTAATATGTCTCATTTAGCCATAGTCTTTGTAACTACCAGGAAACAACTTTTTCCTGATGGGAGAAGATACTGATAGTATTAAATGATTAAGATGTAAGTGACTGTTAACAGGGCTAATTGTTTTTGTAAAAGCTTGGACCTCTAACGTGGGTATAAAATGAGTCATCTCAGAAGCAGGAAGAGAATCTCACTACCAACAAGGAAGAAGAGCCAGGGGTGGAATGTATTCTTTGGATATCAAAATCCCTGTGTATTGAATCTCCTCAATCCAGGAGACATGTGACTCCTCAAATCAGCCTTGGGCTGATGTTAATGATAGTGATTAATTCAGCTTCCCCTGGTGAGTAATAGATTAGATACTACCCCCTCCACACCCTTTTCACAGTAGCACTTGGCTTTGTATGATAAACACTGGTCTGCAAACACTGGTCAGCTGTTTGAGACCACAAGTCACTCCAAGGGTGAAAGATGAGGCTTTCTGCTCCCATAAAGAATTGTTGTTTTTGTTGTTGTTAGGTTGTTGTTGAGTCAGTACTAACTCATAGTGACCTTATGCACAGCAGAACGAAACACTGCCCAATCCTGGGCCAACCTCACTATCGTTGCCACACGAGAGCCCATTGATGCTGCCACTTGGCCAATTCATCTCGTTGGGGGTCTTCCTTTTTTTCTCTGACCCTCCACCCTACCAAACATGATATTCTTCTCCAGTGACTGGTCCTTCCTGGCAATATGTCCGAAGTATGACAGATGAAGTTTGGCCATTCTAGCCTCCAAGGAGCACTCTGGCTGCACTTCTTCCAAAACAGATCTATTGGTTCTTTTGGCAGCCTATGGCACTTTCAATATTCTCCCCCAACACCATAACTCACAGGCACTTTCAATATTCTCCTCCAACACCATAACTAAAAGGCACTTTCAATATTCTCCTCCAACACCATAACTCAAAGGCACTTTCAATATTCTCCTCCAACACCATAACTCAAAAGCATCAATTCTTCTATAGTCTTCCTTATTCACTGTCCAGCTTTTGCATGCGTATGAGGTTATTGAAAATACCATGGTTTGGATCAGGCACACCTTAGTCCTCAAGCTGACATCTTTGCTCTTCAACATTTTAAAAAGGTCTTGTGCAGCAGACATGCCTAATAAAATACGTGGTTTATTTTCTTGACTGCTGCTTCCATGAGCGTTGATAGTTGATGCAAGAATTATATCCATAAATAATTACATAAAGATCCATAAAGAATTAAAACTTGGAAATCTATACAGGGTTGCGACGAGTCTGAACTTGTCCTTGACAACAATAATAACTTGCTTCACAGGGTTTCTGTGAGGTTAAAGAAAACTGCAAAAACATTTTGTGAGCTGAAAAATAGTAAACTTTATTATTATTATTAAGTCCTAGGGTCACTATGAGTTGGAACCAATTCCAAGTCACACACCCCCCACCACCATATTTTAATAATCCTATTGAACACAATTCTGTTCTAACATGCATTGAGTTTTTTTTGTTTGTTGTTTTGGATTATATGTTCACATAGTATTATTAAGATATTGTATGGCTGTTTCAATTGAGATAAAAATCAATGTGGTTCCAACAGTACAATAACTATGATGTTCACAGGAAGGAGTCCAAGCTGTACATTGCTAGAAGAGACCTCAGGGGGCGAGGGAGGGGGCTCTTTGCTAAACCCTAATCCAGGTCCACTTGGTCACTTCTTCCTTTTAAGTTGTTCTGGTCCATTTTGAAGAAGAAATCCACTTCTGAATTCCACTTCATGGAGAAGGGAAAAGAAATGTAGAAGGCAAAAGCTTCTTATCAAGGGCACATACTGGAGATTGTTTACCTATTTCTGCTGACATACCTTTGGCAAGGGCATAGTTAAATGACCACCTTGATGCAAGGAGGCTGTGACTGTGGGTTCAGATTGAACATTCAGAAATCAATCTAAAACATAGAGTTTCTATTATTGAATGTAAAATAGGGAAACTGGACACTAGGTAATAATGAACTACGTCATTCAGTCCTCATTCAGAGCTAGTTGAAACAATACTTGGTTATTGAATCTAATTTTTGTGAATCACTGGTGATTTTGTCTGCCAAAATATTTTATTTACAAAATTATTTTGTAATTCAATTGGATTTATTACATTAAGCTCCCTGGTTTATGTGAATGTATCTGGACACTGTGGCCATTCCCAAAAAAGCATAATGCCTAAATAACAGTAAGTATATATTTACAGTAATTCAGTTTCAATCTGAAACTATTTCTTAAACAAGAGTCCCAAATTTATTGGAGGAAAAAAAGCTCGTCTTGGCAATAAATGTATTATCTACTTGACTTTGAATGGGACAGTAGTTTTTCAATGTTTACACTTGGTGTTCAAATTGATTAATTTTTCACATGTTTTGTAACAAAAGCCTTTGTTCTCTGAAATGTTACACCAGATAAAGATGAGAACATAGCAGTAAGACAGAAGAGAAAAAAAGTGTCCAATAATTAGAAATGTTAGAAAAATATTGTGTGCAAATTGAAACAAATAGTCCCAAAGTTAATGCTCTTTAAAGTGGGAGTTGCATCTAAAATAGGCATAGAAAAGGGAATGGGTAATATAGCAAAAGAATGTGAGACAAACATAATGGAAGTTGCATATACCTCACATGAAATAAAATTTGTTGAAAGCACTGCATGTTCAGTGGATATTATTTAAATTGACATAAAAAAGGTAAGTCCATTGAAGCTATTTCCATTAACCACTGAGCTTCAGAAAAATGATTTGAGCTGTTCTGGTATTACCATTTCAAATTAATCAGAGGCTATTTATTTATTTTGCTTTCAGTACAATTATTAATTGCTAAACATGGAGATTCTACATGAAGTCATTAGAAAATTTCAAGTCTGACTTTGCATATTCCCAAATACTCAACCTTAGTATTAAACATTAAGATTAAAAAAAATAGAAACATCAATTTTTATTTTATCAGTTATTTCATAGTGAATCCTGTTGTTAGGTGCCATTGAGTTGGTACCGACCCATAGTGACCTTATGCACAGCAGAACGAAACACTGCCCGATCGTGGGCCAACCTCACTACTGTTGAAACGCTTGAGTCCATCGATGCTGCCACTTGGTCAATCCATCTCGATGGGGGTCTTCCTCTTTTTCCCTGATCCTCCACCTT
>NW_006408537.1:11364409-11414714 GCF_000296735.1 Chrysochloris asiatica
TTTTAAACCATTCAGTGTTCCCATGTTCTATTCAAACAACTGCCTCTTGGTCCAGATACAGATTCCTCATGAGCACAATTAAGTGTTCCAGAATATTCATACTTTGCAATGTTGTCCATAGCTTACCATGGTGCACACAATCGAAAGCCTTTGCATAGTCAGTAAAGCACAGGTAAACATCTTTCCGATAGTCTCTGCTTTCAGCCAAGATGCATCGGACATCAGCAATGATAGCCCTCATTCCACGGCCTCTTCTGAATCCAGCTTGAACCTCTGGAAATTCTCTGTTAATGTATAGCCTGGCCCTAAATAGAATCCGATTCAAACTGCATTCATGTATTTGATTTTTGTGTGTGTGTAGCAATATAGGACAAACTACAAATTGAAATTTTTCAAGAAAGTGAGGAAGCACAGGAAGCACTCACTCATCTCTGCCAAGAAATTTGGAAGACAACTATCTGGCCGATGGATTGGAAGTGATCCATATGTGTGCCCATTCCAAAGAGAGGTGACCCAATAGAATGCAGAAAACATTGGATAATCTCTTTAATATACTGTGAGAGTAAAGTTTTACTAAAGGTAATACAGAAATGGCTGCAAGCATACATTGACAGAGAACTTCCAGAGGTTCAAGCCAGATTCAGAAGAGGCCATTGAAGGATCGATATTATTGCAGATGTCCAATGAATCTTGGCTGAATGCAGAGAATATAAAAAATATGTTTACCTGTGCTTTATCAACTGCACAAAGGCTTTCAACTGTGTGGATCATTACAAGCTATGGACAACATCGTAAAGCATGAGTATTCCGGAACACTTAATTGTGCTTAATAGGAATCTGTACATGGACCAAGAGGCAGCTGTTCAAATAGAATATGGGAACACTTAATGGTTTAAAATTAAGAAAAGATGTGCCACAGGGTTGTATTCTTTCACCATACTTATTCAACCTGTATGCTGGGCAAATCATCTGAGAAGCTGGGTTATATTAAGAAAAATGTAGGCTTAGAGGAAGGCTCATTAATAACCTGTGATATGCAGATGATATAGCCTTGCTTGTTGAAAGTGAAGAGAACTTAAAATATTTACTGATGAAGATCAAAGAGCATAGCCTTCAGTATGGAAAAGAAAACAAAAATTCTCACCACTGGACCAATAAACAACATTCTTGTCAACGGAGAAAAGATTGAAGTTGTCAAGAACTTCTTTCTTCTTGGATCAGCTATCAACACTCATGGAAGCAGCAGTCAAGAAATCAAAGGACTTACTGCATTAGGCAAATCTGCTGTACAAGATCTTTTTAAAGTGTTGAAGAGCAAAGATGTCAGCTTGAGGACTAAGATGCGCCTGACCCAAGTCATGGTATTTTCAATAACCTCATATGCATGTGAAAGCTGGACAGTGAATAAGGAAGACTGTAGAAGAACTAATGCTTTTGAGTTATGGTGTTTGAGGAGAATATTGAAAATGCCATGGGCTGCCAAAAGAACCAACAGATCTGTGTTGGAAGAAGTGCAGCCAGAGTACTCCTTGGAGGCCAGAATGGCCAAACTTCATCTTTCATACTTCGGACATATTGTCAGGAGGGACCAGTCACTGGAGAAGGATATCATGTTTGGTAATGTGGAGGGTCAGAGAAAAAGAGGAAGACCCCCCAGTGAGATGGATTGGCACCACTAAGAGGCAGATATATTATACATATTATATCATTTAATTTTTATAGAACCCTTGGGTGAACTTTGAAAGAAGTGGAATGTAGTGAAAATGAAATAAAAGGATGTTTCGTTTTGCTGTGCATAAGGTTGCTATCAGTCAGTACCGAATCCGTGGCACCTAACAACATGGGACAAACACTCAACCACAAGGTGTGGGTGAACCAAAAGCACGGCAGTTCAAACTCACCAGCCGCTCCTTGGAAAGCCTATATAATGTCACTATGGGTAAGAACAGATTGTTGTTGTTGTTAAGTGCCATTGAGTCAATTCTGACCCACAGCAACCCTGTATAGGTTTCCAAGGAGCAGCTGGTGAGCTTCAACCACCGACCTTGCAGTTCAAATGGCTTTGCAGTCTGATGCATTAGCCCACAGCACCACTTCAGGACTCCAAGAACTGACTAGACAGCACTTTACAATAAGAAAGAATGTTCTTATGTGGAAATAATTGACAATTAGGGCATTTCTCCCTTAATTCAAAATAGTATGTTCAGTAACAAAACCTTGAAAATAAAGAAAAACTAAATCCTAGTATACATTAAAAAAAAAAAAAAAATTCATAACCACAATTCAAAATAACCACTTCTGTACTTTTCTTCATGTCACTTTTTATAATATGAATAATAACAAAAGTCAGAATTTTGATATTGCTCCTTAGGCAAAAAGAATGCAAAGTAATTCAATTTACTTTCCATGGATTATCTCATTTTATCACAACTACACTTTAGACCAGATTGTGTTATTTCCCTCATCTGTAAGATTTCTAAGGTAATCTTGTCAAAAGCTACTTAGATAATACATCTTAAACTTGTACTAGAATCCAGGTCATCTCACCCTATAGGTCAACCTCTTAATCACCATGAGTAAGTTATCAGTATAGATAATAATTACATATATGTAAATTTTTATACATATACACTTCTTCAAGGAAGCCTATAGTTTCTGAAAAAATTTGGCTAGTGAATTCCCAGTAGCATCATGGTATCTAGGGTTTCATTTATGTGGCAGATTACAGATGTTCACCAAGCATGTAAGTCATGAACTTTCTTTATCCTTCCTCTGAAAGGTTCTCATTCCTTACTAGCCCTTGTGTACTGATAGCTACTAAATTAAACTATCATTTCCAAGGTTCTCTTACTCACCTATTACTTAGTAACTTTCTATTCCTAACAGTGCCTTCCTCTATAGCTGTTGAGTTTGAGATCAGAGTAATTTGTACCCTTTCTCTTCGATGCTCAAATTTTATTCTTTAAACAATTGTGTTTCATCCAGGGTCATTCTCTCTTAAGACAGTTTATCCAAAAGTGGGGGCAGTTGTGGTTAGGGTCCCTTCTCTTTATTTCTGGTCTGGTGTAGAAATTCAAGTTAGACCACAACCAGATTTTTCATCGTAATTCAGATGATTGAAGACAGATCTTCCAAAATGTGACACAGCTCTTGTTTCTGAGTCCAGTCACTTGGTCCCTGGATTTTTCGGTTGTGAATTTGGATAAAAGGAGGCCTAGTGGCATAATGGGTTATATGTGGGGCTACTAACCGCAAGCTCAGCAGTTCGAATACACCAGCTGCTCTACTGGAGAAAGATGAGGCTTTCTGCTCCTGTAAAGATTTACAGCCTCAGAAACCCTATGCAGAGTCACTATGAATTGGAACAGACTCCACGGCACACTGCCACCATCACCACCATAGGGGTAGCTGTGAGTCTGAACAAACTCAACAGTACACAACAGTAACTTAGATATAAACCCCAGAAACTCTTAAAATACATCAAATATCTACTTATATAAAATTATGTTTGAGTGATATAAACATTATTTAAAACCGAAGAGAAGCACAAAGCAATGAGTTTCCTTACACTGATGCCCATTATAAATGCTAAATATCCTTGAATGTTTAAAAAGTCCTTATTCTCTTTTGTGAATGATCTTCCTTGCATCACTACTATATTTAATTTTTTTCTATTCTGTGCCTAATTTTTACATTGCTCTCCCACCAGGAATTTCATAGGTAATTTCAAATGCTTTTCACCTCTATTACAGGGAGTAATTTAATTATTCTGTGGTCATTCTCAGGCTTACCTGACCAGCTCACTAGGGAGCTCAACCAAACAAAGGTGATACCAGTTAATCAAACCTATTTATCTTTGCTGTTGTTGTTATTAAGCGCCATTGAGTGGGTTCCGATTCTTAGCAACCCTGTATAGAGTTTCCAAGGAGCAGCTGGTGGGTTTGAACTGTTGACTTTATGGTTTGCAGTCCAGTGCTGATCCTACAGCACCACATCAGGAGTCCTTATTTATCTTTGTTGTTGTTGTTCTTGTTAATGCAAGACCATAATTTGCTACTTCAAAGAACCCTTTGGAATCACATCTCTTTCTCTAAGCAGTGTGTCCAAGAATTGGATACATTCACAATGCTCTTTTTAAAGGGATTCTATTAAAACAATGCTTCAATTTTCTCACATTAAGAATAATAACCACCTGTTGGCATGTTTTTAAATAACAAGTCAAGAATTGTTTATAAAGTCAAGTGTTGCTGTTGTTGTCAAGTTGTTGCTGTAGTTTTTAAGTGTCACTGAGTCAGTTCTGATCCGTAACGACCCTGTATAGGGTTATTGAGGAGAAGCTGGCAAGCTTGAATTGCCAACCCTGTAGTTCAAACCAACTTTGTGGCCCAGCACATTAACCCACAGCACCATGCTACTCCAGATTCTGATATTTTATCCTTCTAGATTCTCCTGTAAGGCATCACCCCCCCCCCCATCACTACCACCACCATCAGAAGAAATTACTGCGCAATTCTGCTGATGCCCTTGTCAACATCTTTTAATCACTTATGTATTAATCTAGACATCACCATCATATGAATATTATAACATGCTATGTTGATGGCAACTCACAACAACATGGCTTACTATGTAGTTTTCTGAAATATCTGATTACAGTAGAAGTATTCTTTACTGATGTCCACTTAATTGACTAACCATTAACCAAATGTTTATATTCCCTTGTAAAACATCTGAATAAACTCTATGACATCTAAATTATTCAAATTAGTAGAGTACACTCTAGTATACATATGTACTTCAGCCTCCAACCATTAAATTTTATAAACTAAGAGTCCGTGCTGTGGTGTTTGTTCCCAAACCTGTCTATGGAAGTTGCATCTTTACCATTATTTCATTTTTTATATTGTATTTTATTGCATTTTATAATTTCCTTTCAATTTTTTTTTATCTAAAACCTTTCAGACACAAATCATGTAGGTTATGAGATATTTGACTACATATTGCTTGTTATTTTAAGAATTCTTCACATGTTTTTTCACAATATTTTTTTCTATTACAGCATCACTGTTCTATTTTGTGATTCTATCTTATATGTCTGCTTAATGATAGAATATCATCTACATATGATATAATGAGTGAAGCTTATCTGCATTTTCTTCTGTCATCAAACCATATCTTTCTCCTGTTGGTTTTCCTAATCTTTTCCTCTAATGTACAACAGCTGATGTCCTGATGCCTGGGAATAGAATAAGCTGTGCTTGAAAATAAATATTTTGAGTTTAGGAAAAATATTTCTAAGTCATTAGTACAATTATTATGTTGTTACTGTTGTTAAGAAGCCCTGTATAGGGTTTCTGAGGAGAAGCTGGTGGGTTTGAGCCACCAACCTTGGGGTTCAAACCAGCCTTGCGTTCCAGTGCACTAGCCTGCAGCACTACCCCAGGACTCACATTCATTTAGTGGGAGGCATTTATCATGCCTTCCTTTAAATAAAGAACAACAATGTATACACATTTTAAAAAAATAAATGCCTATTAAATGATAACTCATTTTGTAATCACATAACTGGTATAACACACAACGATCACCAACACTACAATCAAATACTGACCAGTCCTTTCCTGTAGACACTCTTACGTAACCTGAGGACCAGGAAAGAACCTTCGGTCAAGACTCCTGAGGTACCACTATAATGAATCTTTTAATTATGGCTCCACTATTGACAAGCTGGAGTACTGATGTGGCACTGTAGGATAAGTACTGGCTGCTTACTGGAAGGTCGGCAGTTCAAACACACTAGTTGCTCCTTGGAAACCCTATACAGGGTCACTATGTGCTAGAACAGACTCAAGGGCACTTGAGTTTAAAAAGTCAGGACTCCTGGCATGGCACTGTAGCATAAGCACTGTCCTGCTAACCACAAAGTAAGCAGTTCAAATCTACCAGTTGCACTTTGGACACTCTACACAGGGTCACTAAGAGTCAGCAATGACTCAATAGCAATTAACAACCAGCTACAATGATAAGCTATGCATACTGCAAAGAGTAATGTTATTTTGTGACCCTCTGTACCTTCCAATGAAAAACGTGAAGACATTTCTAGAAGATAATTTTCAAATGGTGCTCTTTGGAGCCACTGGGTTCTAAAACGGTATCTCAGGGACCTCCTTAAAGTAAAATAAGCCTATGGTAACTCCCGTCATTCAACTATATTAGCTCAACTTGGACCTAATCAAATATCAAAATTTTAGGTGAGAGGATATAGTTACAAAAAATCAATAAAGTAAAACAATATACTACAGTCGATACAATGATGGCTAAGGATTTCCAGAGCTTTAGAATTTTA
The DNA here is from genome assembly GCF_000296735.1 of Chrysochloris asiatica. Taxonomy (NCBI): domain Eukaryota; kingdom Metazoa; phylum Chordata; class Mammalia; order Afrosoricida; family Chrysochloridae; genus Chrysochloris; species Chrysochloris asiatica. The sequence goes on from NW_006408537.1 coordinate 11,370,756, forward strand.
TAACCCATCATGTGGGTTTCCTTCATAAACATTCTACAATTTAGCACTTTAGTATTACTTTCCAATTGCAATGCCTTCTAAGATGTATTATCAGAAAAATTACAAATAAATGGACACTTTTCTTATTAATCTTTCAGCACCACTAAGAGGCAGATATATTACACATATTATATCATTTAATCTTTATAGAACCCTTGAGTGAACTTTGAAAGAAGTGGAATGTAGTGAAAATGAAATAAAAAGGATTTTGAGTCAAAGAAATCCAGAATGAATTAACAGCTCTAATATTTATTATCTATAGTAGTTAAGGCTAGTTACTCAATTTATTTCAGCTTTATATTCTTAACCTACAAAATAGGAAATCTAGATGTCGCATGTAAAATTAAATGAGGCAATATATTTAAATCATAAGCACCACAGTGCCTTGCACACTACAAACTTCAAGAAAAATTAAATGAGAAACTTGGTTGTAATTACTCAATTGGTAAGAGATTTCAATTTTGGTTTTCTGGCTTCAAAGGTACACTCTTATGTGACTAGATGTCTGTTATAAACATTAAATCTACGTGAAAGAATATAATTAGTTTTTTTCAGATTTAGTTGCTTTGATATAACCCAGAAAACATCAGTTCTATGTTAGGTTAGTTACTGAGTGAATGTAAATGTATAACTTTACAAACAGATACAGTTTGTTCCTGAGTTGTAGCTAGGTTCCCCATGAACTGGTCTTGATATAAATCAAATGGCTCTTTTTGTTTTTATTATGTTTTCATTATTATGATGATTTATCAGTATTAAGGAGCACTGGTAGCTTAGTAGTTATGAATTGGGATGCAAGCCGCAATGTCAGCAGTTTGAAACTACCAGCTGTTCTGCAGGAGAAAGTTGAGGCTTTCCGCTTCCATAAAGATTTACAGCCTTAGAACCCTATGCAGGGTCGCTATGAGTCGGAACTGACTCCATGGCACATAACAACAACAACAACAACAACATCTTTATTTACCTTTGTGGTGTAGACACATTATATATAAACTTACAAATATGTTTTAATATTGTTTTAGTACATATATATAATAATGTTGTTGTTAAATGTTGTCAACAGTTGGTTCTGACTCATAGCGACCATGTATAGGGTTTCTGAGGAGTGACTGGTGGGTTTGAAATGTGCAGTGTTTATCCTACGATGTACAGAAAAAAACCGAGATTGTAATAAGTGCAGTTTATGGTAGCTCAAAATTTAACTCATAAAATTAGTGACTACCTATACTTCACAGTTATTCTAAACAACAACAAAAAGCTCTAGTGCTTTAGACAAGGACAAATTAACATCACCACTCATATTTTCTTGAATTTGTAACTTTCTGAGGGATCATAAGGTTATTGTCTACAGTATGTCTCACAGATTCTGTAACATTTAAAAACCAAACAGCATGGTAGCTAATAGCTCAGGCTGTGTTCACTGATGACAGTAAGAACTGAGCTAAAATCTCAGTTCCTCCACTTAAATCACTGTGTATACTTGAGCAAGTGACCTCATTATTTTGGGCTTCTAATTGATGACCTGTAAAATGATGATTATGATAATAGTATTAACATAGCAAGCACTAGCCAAATAGTACTATTACTAAATATAAGTATAGTAAATATTCCACATTTAAAATAATATACTAAATTATTTATTAATTAAAGAGTTAGTGCATTCAAGAACCCAATTAATCTTCCATGATACCTTACAGTGACAGAAGTAAATAATTTAAAAGTTCTGAAAAATCATAACATCCAGTATATTCTAGTTTTATATGTTTTTTATTCAGCAATTATTATCATCATATTTTATTTTCACAGTTATAATTTATAATCCTCTTCAGAAATAAATAAGTCTATTGTCTGCATAGCTTTCAGTATCAAGAACTACAAATAAAAACACATTTATTATTTATACTTTGGTCTGAATGGAATTTGTCTGAATTCCAAAGTTAAAATCATTTTTAAGTAGGTATATGCTGAAATTCTTTTATGCAATACAAATTGTTGTTGTTGTTGTTAGGTGCCATCGAGTCAGTGCCGACTCATAAAGACCTTATGCACAGCAGAACAAAACCCTGTCTGATCCTGGGCCAACCTCACTACTGTTGCCACGCTTGAGTCCATCAAGGCTGTCATTTGGCCAATCCATTTCATTGGGGGTCTTCCTCTTTTTCTCTGACCTTCCACCTTAATAAACATGATATCCTTCTCGAGTGACTGGTCCCTCCTGATAATATGTACAAAGTATGAGAGAAGAAGTTTGGCCATCCTGGCCTTCAAGGAGCACTCTGGCTGCACTTCTTCCAACACAGATCTGTTGGTTCTTTTGGCAGTTCATGGCACTTTCAATATTTTCCTCCAACACCACAACTCAAAAGCATCAATTCTTCTACAGTCTTCCTTATTACTGTCCAGCTTTCTCATGCATATAAGGTTTTTGAAAATACCATGGCTTTGGTCAGGAGCACCTTAGTCTTCAAGCTGACATCTTTACTCTTCATCACTTTAAAAAGGTCTTGTGCAGCACATTTACCTAGTGCAATACATCATTTGATTTCTTGACTGCTGCTTCCATGAGTATTGATAGCTGATCCAAGAAGAATAAAGTCCTTGATAACTTCAATCTTTTCTCCATTGATAAGAATGTTGTTTATTGGACTAGTGGTAAAGATTTTAGTTTTCTTGACATTGAGATGCAATCCATACTGAAGGCTGTGTTCTTTGATCTTCATCAATAAGTATTTTAAGTCTTCATCAACTTCAGCAAGCAAGGTTGTATCATCTGCATATTACAGGATTTATCCACACAACTGTTATTTTGTACAAATGGTTGTACATTCACATAATAGACTTCATCACCTTCACCTTCAAATTCTCCCTCTCTTGACCTGAATGTGCCAAGGTCTTCTAGTTTATTGCCTCCAATAATCCAGTGGTCAGTACTGAGAGAATTTGTTCACTCATGCCCACACTTTCTAACACTTACTAAATTCTTATAGAGTACAGTACGTGAAGCATCAAGAGAGCCAAGAGTGATAATAAAATAGAGTAGTTTAGGATAACTTGTGCTTAAGTTTGGAAGCTTACTATGAACCTGAATTAATATCGTCTATCAAATAATATACTCTAGATTACTGGTTTGGCACTGTGAGGTGAAGCACTGTGTAAGGTCAGTTTGAACCACAGGTTGGCAGTTCAAACTCACCAGCTGCTCCTTCGAAACATTATTCAGGGTCACTATGAGTTGGAACTGACTGGATGGCACTTAACAACAACAACAACAGATTACATTAACAGAGGCCTGATGGCACAACTGTTGAAGCATGTGACTGCCAGCCAGAAGGTTTGTACTACTAGCTCAACAATTAACCCACTACACCACAAGGACGCCTAGGCTTGGGAGAGATGCATCATAAATACATGAAACTCCATGGACACTTGGATGAGCTAACCTGCAGGTACTTTCTCAGATAGCCTCAGTGGAATTCAGGCACCCATAATTTTAATTGAAAAGAGAATGTGCATTTTATTGGTTTCCTTCATTTTCTTCCCCAATCCTACTATAAGGAATCTACTTCTAAATAAAGGTCACATAACTAAACTTTGTTACTGTCAGGTTGAGCTCAAAGCAAAACTACAATTCAGAAAATTAAATTTAGTAGAGGATGACTGAAATCAGGCTTTTGTTTGTTTGTTTTGTGTGTGGGTGGAGAAAGATTAACTGCAAACAAAAATAGTTGAATAAATAAAAATGAGGAAAGAAATATCAAAGACATTGGTTTCACATCCATGAAAACCAATATGTAAATATGAAGGGGCTTCAAAAAGTTCTTGGAAAAATGGAATTAAATGATAATGGAATATTTCATATTAAAAGACCTAATTCCATCCTGAATTGGAAAAACAAAAACAAAAACAAACAAACCCACACTGGGTTACATTTTAATAAAATTCTTGCACTTTAAATGATAGTTTTATTTAAACAACAATAAAAACTCCTACAAGGTTCTATACAGAATGAGAGAGATCTACAGGGGGGAAATCATCTGAATGCCATTAGAGTTCTCCTTTATAAAATTTCTAATTTTGTAAAAAGGATAAAAATTAGCACGTGCTAGTGTGGTGCTGCAGTTGTTTGAACTGCAAGGTCGGTGGTTCAAGCTCATCAGCTGCTCCTTGGAAACCCTATTCAGGGTCGCTATGGCCTGGAATCGACTCAACTGCACTTCACAACAACAACCACAACAACGAAAATGGAGTCCTGGTGTGGTGCTGTAGGATAAAGCACTGGACCTCAAGGTCAGTTTGAACCACAGGTCAATGGTTCAAACCCTATACAGGGTCACTATGAATAAGAAGCTATTCGACAACCTTAACAACAACAAAGTTATTACCAGGCTCTGTGCTGAGCTTATTATATGCATAATTTTATTTACTGCTTCAGCTATAATATTGAGCATTTGACAACCTTTCCAAAGTACTGAGAACTGTATAACTTCAGAGTCACTAGTGCAATAGGTATTTATGATATAGTAAGGAAATCATCACACAATATCATTAATATTACATTCAAGTAAAATTTTGCTAAAGATAATTTTAAAATGGCTGCAACAGTACATTGACAGGGAACTGCCAGAGGTTCAAGTTGGATCCAGATGAGGATGTGGAATAAGGGGTTATCACTGATGGCGTCAGATGGATTTTAGCTAAAAGTAAAGAATACCATAAGGATGTTTACCTGTGCTTGATTGACAATGCAAAAGATTTCAACCGTGTTTGAACAGAAAAAGGGTTCACTGAATGATTTAAAATTAGGAAAAGTGTGCATCAGAGTTGTATTCCATCACCATATTTATTCAGGCTGTCTGCTGAGCAAATAATCTGAGAAGCTGGGTTATCTGAAGAAGAATATGGCATCAGGATAGGAGGAAGACTCATTAATAATCTGAGCTATGCAGATGATACAACCTTGCTTGCTGAAAGGGAAAAAGACTTAAAATGCTTGCATATGAAGGTCAAAGACCACAGGTTTCAGTTTGAGTTGCACCTTAATTTAAAGAAAGCAAAAATCATAACCATTGGACCAATAAATAACATGATAAATGGAGAAAAATATTGAAGTTGTCCAAGACTTCATTTTGCTTAGTTCTACTATGAACAATCATGGAAGCAGCAGTCAAGAAATCAAATGATATATTTAATTAGGCAAATCTGCTGCACAAGATCTTTTTAAAGTGTTGAAGAGCAAAGATGCCAGTTTGAGGACTAAGGTGCACCTGATCTAAGCCATGGTATTTTCAATAACGCATATGCATGTGAAAGTTGGAAAAAGAATAAGGAATACCATACAATAGTTTATGCATTTGAGTTATGGTGTTGGAGAAGAATATTGAAAGTACTATTGGTTGCTAGAAGAACAAACAAATCTGTGTTGGAAACAGTATAGCCAGAATACTTATTAGAAAGCAAGATGGGTAGACTTCATTTCTCATATCATCAGGACGGACCAGACCCTGGAGAAGAACATCATGCTAGATAAAGTTGAGGGCCAGAGAAAAAGAGAAAGACCCCCTATGAGATGAAGTGGCATGGGGGCAGCAGAAAGGGATTCAAGCTTAGCAATGATATGCGGATGGTGCAGGATCAGGCAGTGTTTCACTTTGTTGTGCATAAGGTTGCTATTAATTGGAATTGACTCAATGGCATCTAACAGCAACAAGGAGTCCTAGTGTGATGCTGTAGCATAAGCACTGGATCACAAGTTTGTTTTGAACTTCAAGGTCCACAGTTCAAACTCCCCAGTCACTCCATGGAAACTCTATACAGGGTCGCTGTGAGTCTGAACCGACTCATCAGCACTTAACAACAAGGTGATATTTTATTATGTTAACAATTCCACTGTAAATTATGGCATTTATATATGCTCTTCCAATTAATACAATGTTTATATTACATGGGAGTCTGTTGAATTTTTTCATTAATGCCAAAAGACAAGAAGTCTCAGTAACTTAGAATTAATGAAGATTTAAAATGCTCTGATTCTATGCTGATTAAAGCAAGAAGCAAAACAGAAGTAATAAGTAAGATCATGGGTAAAAATGGTAAGTATTTTACAAATCACTTTACTTAACATGATGATTCTTAGGATACCTGGATCCTGTTTTCTATTTCAGGAGGGGCATCCTCAGTGAAGAAAAAGATGTAATGAAACCTGAAGTAGGCATCTTTTGAGTTTGGAATAGAGCCAAGAAGAAATGTGTGCTGAAAAGAAACCTATGAACCAATTAAAAAGTGAAGAATGTTCATGTGCTAAGTAAGGAAATATGAGTAATCTTTAATCTGATAGATATTGTCAGTTGAAAGGGCAAGTTGTCACCACCAACCAATAATGAAAAAGCAAATACCAGTGAGTCCTAGTTGTTAGGGAGCAACAGGCCAAATGCCAGGGTCTGGAGAAAAAAATGTAGAGGTAGAATCTTGATTTTGCGTAGGACATTTTCTGCAACCAAACATGTTTGAAGAGTAGACAGCAGTAGGATACTAAAACAGCTCTGAACTGGGGTGCTAAAGTGAGTGACTACAGACAAATAAGAATAAAAACAGGCCACAAAAGTTGTTGAAATAGTTGCAGCAGAGTTGCACAGATGCTGGCCCCTGGGAATGCAATGACAGCAATAGATCAATGTGGCCCTTTATGATGCGATATGAGTGTTTCACTTTGAGCAAATGAAATGCATCATGCTGTTCATTAGGCAACCAGACTTAGAAGAAAACACCATTAGGGCCTATAAAGCGGCTAACCATTGACTAAAATATGCCTGGAATCATTGTGAAAGGGTATACAAATTTACAGCCTGGACTCAAAGTCAATGGATGCGATGAGAAGAACAGAACATACATTGCTGGCACTGTTAGCTCTCTGCAAATTAAATTCAATTATATTAGTTTCTGCTTACCAGCCTCCCGCTTATATTCTATTTGCCTAAAATTCAACAATTGCAAATTGACATTCAAAAACCTTTTAATTTAATACTGCTTACCCACCAGTTTAATCCTCTGTTACCTTTTTTGCAGACACCATTTCCTAATCACAAGAGAATGCTCAAATTTGAGGTCTGAGGCAAGATGGCGACATAAACAGACATACTGAGCTCACTCTTGGCAACAAGGACATGAAAGACCTAAAGAAACAGATACAGATGGTGATCCCGGAGCCCTGAATGTTGGAGGATAGGACAGAGGGGTAGACTGAGTGTTGACTATAAAAAGCTGAACAGGAATAGTGATAAGAGAAAAAAAAGTCGGTGTATTTTGTTGTGGCTTTTTTGAGCTTTTGTGAGCAGCTGTTGATACAGTGGCTTGTGAGCACAGGGAGTACAGTTTTCCCTTGTTTCCAGGACCTCCAGGTAGCTGAGATCATGGCCAGTCACCACCCTCAACAACCCAACAGCTAGTGTACCCTCTCCTGCACAGCCTCTAGATATTGTTGTTAAGTGCCCTTGAGTCAATTCCAAATCATAGCAACCCTGTATAGGGTTTCCAAGGTGAGCTTGAACTGCCAACACTGCGGTTAAAACCCACCTTGCAGTCCAGTGTATTAAGTCACAGCCCTACACCAGGACTCCAGACTCAATCTAGATAGGAAAGTATACACAGTAAAACAGACTGAAAATAGAGAGCCAGAGACACCGTTGCAACAACAAAAAAAACTCATAAATGAAAAGAGGGGATAATGTAGTAACAGAATTTCCAAATGAAGATGAAATCAAATAGATTTAAATAAATAAAACTAAACCTAACTGTGACCCTAAAAATCAGACCAAGCCTTACTCCTAGCCTTATCCCAATCTTTACCATAACACTAACCCTAGTCCTAACCGGAACAGTAAATGAAATCCTAGAACTAGCCAGAGTCTCAATTTTAACTCTCACTTTTTACTTTTCCTCAGCCACCCATTCCAGAAACCAAAAGGAAACTGCTCAATTTTGTCTGAAGTTATCATACTCTCAGAGCCTTGGACTTTTGTTCTTCTTCTAATTATCAGATCAAATATAGTTACTTAGACTCTACCAGACAGTGATATAGAAATCATTGTTCTATAGAAACAACTCCTTTTAAAATATAACTTACTTTGGTTTTTGTTGAGAATGTACACAACAAAACAACATTTCAACCATTTCTGCAAAATACAATTTAGTGACATTCATTATAGTTTCTGAAATATACAACCATTCTCACTATCCCATTCTGAGTTATTCCTCCATCATTAACAGACATTCCCAGATTCCAGTCTAATCTATTGAGTGATTGTTGTTGTCATTTGATCCCATGTAGGTAGTTCTTAAAAAAGCATAATGCTGAAGGCAGACATTCTTTACTAGTTAAAGTAAATAATTGTTTGGTTTTAACGTTGTGTGGTATACTTATAATTTTGGCAAAAAAAAAAAAAGGCAAAAGCCCCACCTGCTGACATTGCTTATGCACAACTAAACACTTCATGAAATTTGGTTCTTAGGGTTTGAGGTATAGGGCCATGGTTTCATGAGACATTCCCATTAATAGGTCTAATAACCTGTTTTGGTTACTTCCTAGTTTGTTGGTTAGTGTCTAGGATCTTAATAGTTTACACATAGTCGTGCAAAGCACAACAATTGGTTTCTATTCACCTCCAGAAATGGACAGAGAGTCAGCAATAGGACTAGCAAATGGATGTGTGGTTAGTTGCCTCCATGAACAATTGCCTCCTTTGTCATGAGTCCAGAAGAACTAGGTAGTGTCTGGCCAATAGTAGTGAATATTTTGATGAAAGATTTCAGAGAAGAATATTGATGAAAAGAGGAAACAAGTTTAAAAAAATTCAAATTCTCATAAAATCCAGAATTTTCCGAGCATGGAAGACAGTCATGGCTGAAACTATTGCCCTGAGTTAAGTTCTATAGAACCTTAAATGTGACATGTTCTTAAATGTAAGAAATATGTGGTTTCTATTATAAATATCTGTATTTCTTGAATTAAAATATTTTGCTTCAAGAAGCCTCTCAAGCATGGAATATATTTTCTGTAAGTGTCAGACTTATGTTTGTGTGTGTGTACATAAAAGACAGGAGGCAAGAATGAAAGAGGGAGATGTAGAAGAAAAGGGAGAGAAAAACATTGAAACAGAGTAATAGCTAAGTGATGCTTCCTTCATACTAATTTCAATAACCTTTCTGATCTCCAAATATATTTGTATTGTTTGTTTTAATCAAAGGAAGAACTGAGACTTCTGTTGTCGGGAAATCAGGCACTTTCCAGGATAAGATTTTGGGGAATGGGGAAATTAGGAATTTGATCTTTCAGGTATTGCCACAGGACCGTTATTCTCTTTTTAATTTTTTTTTTTTTTTAGCAAAAAAAAAATGTGTTTTAGCAAAAGGAAATTCCTTGTAAACATTGCTAAAACATTGAGGGGATGTAGATATTTTTAAAATTTCCTTGAATAGACTAAGTTGCATTAAGTGAAAGTTAATTTTATAAATAGGTTTTTCTGACAAGCTCAATACAAACCTAGCCTCGGAGATGCCCAAGAGGTAGAGCACGGTCAGAGGAAAGGTCTGCTTGTGCCCATCTGCAGTTAAATCTCAAGAGTTCTTGCTCACCAGAAAACTAAAATTAAACATATGACACAGTGCTCCTACAAACTTGTTCTTGAGTGTCAAAATATCTTCTTAGAAGTTGTTGAAATTGATTGTTTTTTGCAAGAGTAAGGTAGAGTAGGGAGGATAGTTGAGATCTTAGAATTGATCTCCTTGGGCACATAATATTTGTTGGTATACATCTTGCTTTATATGGCCCAGGAAATGTCTTTTCCAGTAGACAAATTGTCCCTGCATTAACTCTGAAGAGTGTTCCTTGATTTATGATGTTGTTGTTGTTAAGTAATAAACCTTATAGTTCAAATAGATCGGGCAGCACAGTGCTTTATCCTACAGCACCATGCCAGGACTCCTATTTTTATGATATTATTATTGTTGTTGTTAAGTGATATAGAGTCAGTTCCAGGTTTTCAAGAAGCAACTGGTGGGTTTGAAGTGATGATCTTGTAGTTCGCAGTCCAGTGCTGATCCTACAACACTATACCATGGGTCCTGTTTTTATAATAGTACTTGAAAAATGTTTCATTACGACCCACTTATCTTTTAATCTCTCTTTCTCCCAGGGCAGGAAGCATCTTTGTATATTATATAAATAGGAAAATGGAGACATATCTTTTAAGGTAATAGGTGTGTTTATCACACAGCATTGAACACTTGTTGTTCTTAAATGTCTCTGTGTCTTTTCTGACTCACAGGGACCTGTATAGATTTCCAAGGAACAGCTGATGGGTTTGAACCACCAACTTTGTGTATAGCTTATAGTTAGCAGTCCAGTGTTTACCCTAGAGCACCACACATTGAACATTGAATAATTAGTGATTATAAAAATTTTAAGAGAGCATGCAAAATTCTAATGTAACCTCTTCTCAGCATATCTCCCTCCCTGTCACTGCTATCTTCAACAACAAGTGTGCCCTTGGTCATGATCAGTCATAAATGACCAATATATTAAAGAACAAAAGTCACACACTGGAGGACTATGACTTCCCTCTGTTCTTCCAACCCCGTACAACCATATACATGGTATTTTGTTTTGTTTTACTTTGATTTGATGTGAACATGTATTAAGTTGATTACCTGGGTTCTAACATTGTTAGTAAAAGTGCTGAGATGAAAAAAATGAACATCTATCCATTACCCACAATATATGCTAAATAGAATTATTCTATAATTTTCTCCACTTATGATCTTGTTGGGATCTTAATATGATGTTCATCAAAATTATTATGGATGCTAATGAGTCTTTGTATAAGCTAGACACAATTTTAGGAAATGAATTGACTCAAATATTTGGCTGAATTATTGCCACCAACTCCACATGTGACCATCACATCTTATCTCATGTCACAGAAAAGAGAGAGTAATAAGTTATCAAGCCCTAGGCTGGATTTTAAAGTATAAGATATTTTGTTGTTTACCTCACAGAAAGCTATTAGAGGAACTAGTTGTAGTGAAGCGAATGCAATAGCTTTTAGTGCACAAAAAAACTCTCTTTAGTGAGCTAAATGTAAGTTAAGAGAAAATTACAAGTACCTTGCTCTCAACAGTCACAAGAATTCTAATAAGCGCTTGATTCTCAAGAGAGGATTTCTGCAAAGAGGAGTAATCCAAGGGTAGAGCCACTAAAGACCCTGTTTGCAAAGAGAATAGGGATTGAGCACAACTCACATCTAAAAGGATGTCTTTCAGGTACAGCCTAGATTGGCAGTAGATTAGTTTTATTCCAGAAGCTGACTTTAGTAAGAGGAAATCTAATCACCTTTTGAAGAATTCTCTGTCATTCCCTTTCCAGTCAACCTGAATCTGTCTGACAAATAAATAGCTGAAAAGACCTGCTCTAAATAGTCATGAACTTGTGTGTTTAACTATTTATATAATAAACATTTAAATCCATTTCATAGGATGAATCTGTTCTGTTAGTCCTAGGAGTGGACCCTGAGCTCAGAGTGCACATCTCCTACAAGGAGAAATAAGGTATCTGCAATAAATTATGGTAGATGACATGTGTCAGAAGTTATGGGAATTTATTCATGGGCTCATGCATTCATTCAGCAAATGTTTATGAAGCTACTCTACTGTAGAAGCAGTGGTTCAACATGATGTCACAATAATAACTGTGACCATTCTGCTCTTCAAATTGTAATGGAAGAAGAAAAATTAAAAAAAAAAAAAAAAACTTGCAAAATTAAATATGTAGCCACATATTTTTCCACATCATTATAAATGCAATAAAAGAAACAAAAGCAATCCAGACTGGATGGAGTATTATTTGGATAGAGATTTTAGGGAGGTTGGGGCTTCCCTGAGCTGAGTGCTAAAGAATGAGATGTTACTTACCAGCACAGAGCCTGAGGGAAGAAAATTGCAGACTAAGAGAACAAGAGCAAACGTCTTAAGCCACGAAAAAAATTGGATGTTTGAGGAACAGAAAGCAAGCTAGTACGGCTTAAGCATATAGAAAAAAGTAGAAAGTGGAGGCAGATGTTTAGTAGAAGTTGTACAAAACTAATACAGGCATCAGTAATCAATGTTAAAGAACTCAGAAACAGAAAAGATGTTATTTTTTGTTACAGTCTTTATTTTCTTACAGTAGTTTTAAGTTTACAGAATTGTGCAGGAAGTAGAATTTCCATATACCTCTCTCCTTCCTGCAATTTTTTTCTCCTATTATCAAAAATCTGCATTCCTAGAGTCTATTTGCTCCAAGTGACAAACCAATAAGGATTCATTATTCTTAACTTAAATCCATAGTCTACATTAGGATTTATTCTTTGCGTTGAGTAGTCCTGTGGGTTTTTTAAAATCCATCAAGTCACAGATGAGTATATACCATTACAGTACCATGCAAAATGTTGTTGCTATTGTTGAGTGCCATTGAGCTGGTTCTGACCCATAGCAACCTTATATAGCATCACCATGCAGCTGGTGACCTTGAACTGCTGACACTGCAATTCAAACTGACTTCGCAGTCTAGCACATTAACCCACAGCACCACACCAGGCAGCCCTAAAATTGCCCTGTACTCCACAGACTCATTCTTCACTGTCCCTGAGACCCTGGCAACCACTGATTATTTTTATGTCTGTAATTTCATATTTTCCAGAAAGTCATATAGTTTGACCCATATGGTATGGAGCTTTTCAGACTGCTTTATTTCACTTAGTAAGAATATGTGTTTAAGTTTCCTCTTTTAGTAACTTGACAGATAATTTCATTTTATTGATATAATATTCCATTGTCTGTCTTGAGGTTCTCTAAAAAAACAGAACCAGGACATTAGACAGATTATAGATAGATTTTGGAAAGCCCAAAATCTGTAGGTAAGGTGATAAATTTAAAATTATGTCTTATGTCCTAATAGCAGGAGAGTTCTTACAAGATGTTAATTTATATCTTTCATTTCAGTAACAGAAGATTCCAGGACCATCAAGAAGGAACAGCCAGATAACAACAAAGATTGTGGCAGAGGGGTTGGCATGGAGAGATAGACCAGTTGCAGCCTCTAGGCCCATGGACTGAGAAAGGCTGTGTGCCTGTAGACAGGAGGCTGACTGGCAGAATGTGTCCTTTGGACATTTAAATGAATATATAATTTTTTGTTTTGTGAGTATACATCAAACATTTTTGCTTTGTTCATTTGTGAAACAGAAGATATAAATGGGGAGCCACAGGGAGGAAGCAGGATAATTGTTGCAGGGAGGGGACTGTAATGACTGAGATGAAATGAATCATACAATTTGCTGAATATGAAGTTGATGATCTTATCTGCAAACCTTCACTAAATTCACTATAAAAAGTAAAAAAAAAATTTATAGGTCTAGATGGAGGACATGTCAAGAAAAAATAACTTCACATTTTGATATTTTTGTTTAATAAATGTTTCTATGAATTTGTAGTAATAAGAAAAAAACACACATATGTTTATTTATGGTCTGGTGACAGAAAACTCCATACGAGAACTTCTATTTTGCTTTTAAAGACTTCAGTTGATTTATGAGGTACTGTGTGGGGCTATAGGTTTAGCACTGGATTGTTAACTGTAAGGCTGACAGTTAAAAATCATGAGCTGCTCCTAGGAAATCCCATACAGGGTCAATATAAGTTGGAACATAACAACAACAACAGTATCCACACAATGCATGACAACGTACTTTACTTAAGGTCAACTGGCTTAATCATGTAACTTTTTCATAATAGCATCTAAACTAGTGTTTGACTAAACAACTTGACACGAGCGCCTACAAAAGTGGACATATAAAATTAACCATCACAATATTGATACACCACAATTCACTTATCCATTCACTTATTAAAGGACATCATGGTTGCTCACATTTTATGGAAACTAGCAATAAAAAAAAAAATATAAATATTTGTGTGCAAAGTTTTAAGTGGACTTATCTTTTCACCTCATTTAGGTGAATAACTAGGAGCACAATTATGGAATAATATGGCAAGTCTGTGTTTGGTTTCGTAAACAACTGCCAGACTGTCTTCCAAAGTGTCATTTTGCATTTTCGCCTAAATCCAAAACCAAATGCTTCATATCCTTGATAGCATTTGGTGTTATTAGTGTTTTGGGTTTAAGCCATTCTAAGACTTGTATGTCAGTGTTGTTTTTATGTGAAATACCTTAATGATTTACGATGCTGTGCATTTTTTCATATGCTTATTTGCCATCTGTGTATCTTTTACAATGAAGTCTCTGTTCAGATCTTTTGCCAATTTTGTAATTGGGGCCTTTGCTTTTTTATTGTTTATTTTTAAGTGTTCTTTATATATTTTGGCTACAATTATTCTTCTGATATGTGCTCTGCAGAAAATGTCTCCCACTCTGTGGCTTGACATTTTATTCTCTTAACAGTATCCTTCACAGAGCAGAAGATTTAATTTTTGGACTGTCCAAATTATTATTTGTTTTCCTTTTGTGACATGGTTTTTGGGTGTTGTATCTAAAATGCCACTACCCAAACCATGGCCATTGAGATTTCCCCCTATGTCATCTTCTAGAAACTGTATAACTTTCCATTTTACATTTAGGCCTATAATCCATCTGAGTTATTTTTTGTTGTTGTTAAATTCTACATAAGATATAAACACTGTGTCCAGCCTTATTTTTTGCATGTAGATGTTCAGTTGTTCCAGTATTGCTTATTGAAAAAAATGATAATTTCTCCATTGAATTTTCTTATCCCTTTGTTAAAGATAAGTTGACTATATTTATGTGGAGTTATTCCTGGACTCTTTTCTTTTCCCCAGGTCTATTTGTCCATTCCTTTTGTAAATACCAAACTGTCATAGTCATTGTCACTTTATATAAGTCCTCCAACTGTTAGTCCTCCAACTCTGTTCTTCAGCATTCTTTGGCTATTCTGGGAGAGATATTTTGAAGTGGACATGTAAACTGGGGGAGAGTCAGCTGTGTTCCTGAATTTTGCATAAGTAGTAGGACCTATTGCAAAAGAAGTAATTGAGAAGAGTAAAATGGTAAAACATAACTATTTAGTTTTCAAATGATACAATAGTCGAGAGAATATTTCAAAACAGAGTACTTGACTAAAAATGACTATTTTTGCCTTCCTTTCTACACATTTAACATAAGAAGTATTATAAAAGAGGAATGACTCAGAATTGAGTTGACAGCACATAACAACAACATTGGTTTAGCTGGGTTTTGAAGAATAGTTGGAATTTGAAAAGGAGAAAGAAGTGATTCAAGATAGAACATTATGAACATAATCTCAACTATCTGTTTGCCTTGGAGAGTTTAGGTTTACATCTGTTGTTTGGGCCAAATAATTTAAAGGTACCTGCTTTCGTTCTCAAACATTTTCAGGTTTTTATAACAAATTAGATGGCTAGCCTTAATCATGAGGCAAAGGCATGAAGGGAAAAGCATAGATTTAAATAAAAAAGAGAGGGAGAAAAAAAACAAATAAAACTTCTGCTTATATTTGTAGAGAAGGTGTGTAAGGCTTGCAATGTGATCTAATATGAACAAGTCACGTTGAATCTGATTGTAGAGACCCCAAAATCATCATAGGGGGATTGAATTTAATTAGTTAAATTAGTTCATTTGTACCATATTTTCAAAGGGGGAAAGGATCACTAAGTAGTCTATCTATCTATCTGATGGTTAGCTGACTCCTTCCTCTCTTCCCCAATTACTTATCTGAAAATAGAGTATCTTAAATTCATGTCTTTCAGACTCCTAAGAGATTTATCAATTGCTTATTTCAAATAAGAATATTATTTATGGATGAAGTATAAGTCTATAAATACTTCCATCAATGAGTGATCATTTATGATGTTTATAGATTGTTTAATAATACTGACTACAAAAAGAGAGACAAAAAATTGAACTCAAAATTATTTCCAGTTCTCTGACCTTACAAGAGCTATATAAAGTGTCATTTAAGAATCACTTTCAAAAGCAATACTAACAGTGTTAAACTGCCTTCAAGGCAAATGACACAAAATGTTTTAATGTTTGATAAAATGTGATCCATGACTGGAGGTTTACCATTAGAATATTGTATGGATACCCAAAAAGTGCTGTATCACAAATAACTTATATAAAAATAAACATTTATGCAAAGCTTTTAAATCATACAAAGCTTGTCTAAGGATGATGATAGGGACAATGATGCCAAGACTTTGATAAAGGCACTGGATTCATGAAATGAGTAGGAAAACACACTGTATAAATATTTCTGTATACACAAATTCATTAATAAGTGAACATTTGGTTATTGCATCTATGTAACTATGTCTTTACAATAAAGTTTATTGTTGTTAAGTGCTGTCGAGTCCGTCCTGACTCATATTGACCCTGTATAGGGTTTCTGAGGAGTAGCTGGTGAGCTTGAATCACTGACCTTGTGTTTCAAAGCAACCTTGCAGCCCAGCTCATTAACTCAAAACAGCACAAAAGAACTCCTTTTGTTTGCTAAACAAAAATATTTTCTGTAACTTCTCATTAGGAAATAAAGCAATTTCTCTGTATTCTGGACTGGACTATATCTGGAAATAGTTAACAGATGGTAAAAATGGAGATGTCCTCTCTTTCAAAAAGCGACCCATTCAGTTTCTGGGTGCTCCTACATCTTTCTTACTGTTACTGTTAAGTGCCATTGAATCAGTTCTGATTCATAGCAACACAATATAGAGTTTCTGAGGAGTAGGTGGTAGAGTTTGAACTGCTGACCTAGTGGTTCCATGTCTAGTCTTGATCCCACAGTGCCACATTTGGAATAAACTCTCTAAATTAAGTTGAAACTTTAAAATTCTACCTATTTCTCTTTTTGCTTCCTAAACTGTTATTTGTTACTGTAGGATTTTCTCCATTGAATGAACACATATTTTAAAGCAAAAACATTTTGCATCACTTATTTTTTGGGTTAAGTCATGTTTATGTACCACTATCCTGGAGTGTTTCATTTTGATGAGCTCTAGTTTCTGATATTCCTCTTAAAGTGTAGCTTTTAAAGCTGACTATGAATTTCTTAGCATTATTTTTCATTTTTTGTCACACAGAGAAAAGTAATTATTCTATTGGTATTCAGTGAAAAGCTACATTATTAACAGCTAAGATACGGTCCCCCACCCTTGACTACTCTTTAATTCATAGTCAATAAAGACCTCTAGGATTATCTCACATTAATTGCTGAATGCTGACAAGTAACCTCATTGACATTTGGAAATTAGCTGATAAGATTTTTAATTGAACGAACCAGTTCAATGCAGCCCACTATCCAAATCTATTTACATGTTTGTCTCAAACATCTCTCTCCAAGTTCTCTCTCTTTGCAAATTTGGTGAGCATGCTATTGACAATCCCATCTAAGTCCACTGATGTAATGATCTTGCCTCAATTTAGAGCCTTTTTCCAATTCAACACCAATTCTATAAAATTAGCACTTTGAGGGTTCACCAAGCTATATATCCTCCTTTATGTCCTTTAGGACATAAAGAGAGATATCCGACTTTGGAGAAATTTCCCTCATAAATACCTTTCTTACTTACTCCTAGTCCAGGTTATGTGTGCATTATCTAAACTCTGATGGACCTTTTTTCCCCAGTCATGCTTCAAAGATGAATAACAACCTTCCACAAGAAATAAGCAGTATAACAGAAAGAAATGATTAAGTGTTCAAAAAAAATGTCGAAGAAAAATGCTTTATACACACAAGTTGGAGACTTACATCATCTGTAATTAACATATTTGGTTTGCTAATGTTCAACAAAGATACTAAAATGGTTTAGAAATGTAGTGATTATAATATATTCTGAAATATGAATTAAGGTATGAATCAACATCAAATACTTTAATTATTGTGAAAAATTGGCATTAGAAATGTGATTTTTTTTCAACACATTTAGATAAATTCAAAATCTGAATGAGATTTGTGGCAAGCTTTTAAGCTTTCTGAAAGACCTGAATAAAAAATTTAAAAGGAAGTTGAATTAAGGCCATTTTAAAGAGTAAAAAGTGATGGGATTAATTTATTTGAGCAAGGAATTCAATCAATCAACTTCTAATTATACTGTATTGGAAAAATTTTAACTACAATATATTAAGTTATTTCTTACTTTCCTGAAATTTTCTAGTTGAAAGTTGTTTGTTTTAAAACAAATTCATTTAACTCTACAGAAAATAGTTGTTTTTTTGTAGTTTCTTGTTTGTCTTAGAATTTTCTTTTTTTTTTTTCTTCCATAATAATTCATTTGTTCTGTATATTATGAAGAAAGACCAAGAGGGCCAAGTATTTACTTCTCAAAGTAAAAAAAAAAAAGAATTTCTTTCTGGCTTTTTATTTCCAGAGATTATAGGTGCTTAAAAAGTTTATGGAAAATTGGAATTGAAAGATAATGGACTATTTCCATGAATTTCTTGAAGCCCCTTTGTATTCAACAAAACTAGGATCAGCACTGGACCGTGAATTACAAGGTAGGCAGTTCAAACCCACCAAGTGCTCCTAGGAAATCCTATACAAGCTTTCTTGAGTCACAATTGACTTGACGGCACTTAACAACAACAACAACACATGTAGAATGCCCAGATATTATTGTTTTGTTTGTACATATTTTCTTTTACCATATGCATTCCAAATCTATTTCAAGAATTAAACAGTCCATCTTCAGCAAGATGGCAGACTAGGCAAACACACTGCAAGGACCCCTCTACAACAAAAGTGGTGTGGCTATGTATTTGTCTTGGAATTGGTTCTGACTCACAGTGACCCTATATAGGGTGTCGAAGCTATAAATTTTTACAGAAGCAGAAATCCTCATCTTTCTCCCATGAAACCTCTGGTAGTTTCAAACTGCTGACTGTAAGATTAACAGTCTGTACATGAGACCAAATAAGAGACACAGATGAAAATCCTGGAATTCTGAACTTTAGAGAAAAGGTTAGAGAAGTAGATTGTGTACTTGCTGGGTGGAGAATCTAAACAGGGAGGTTGGTGGGTGGACAGCCAGACACATGACCATTTTGAACTTTTGTGAAGAGTTTTGGCCACAGAAGATGGCCTGACACAGGTGATTAGTAAGATGTAATTCCTTCTTTTTCCCCATGCTCCCCTGGTGATCATAGGTGTGGAGACCTCCTACACTCATCTACCCACAACACAAAACTTATTTTCCTAGAGTTCAGAGCCAAGTAGTTGTGAACCACACAAGTATGAGGCAAGGCCAGTTGCTCTGTTTTGGTGCCTGGATACAAGTAGTCTCTGTGTCAGAGCTACAGCACACACAGTGCCACCACACCCTCACAACCAGCCATCCTGCACCGAGAAGCCCTGTGATCCTAAAAGACACTGAACTCCATCAAGGACCTACATGAACTACTTCTGAATCAAGTGTCCTGAACATAGATAGCAACTAGCCATATAGGAAGGAATTCCATCTGGTGCCATTAATTCTGCTGTTACATTCTTCTCACAATACCCACCTTGTGAGGTCTTTGTCTGGCAGGAGCCCCCAGAGTTTTCTTCTCTGCCAGTCTAGTAGCTGCATTTCTGTTTGTTTGTTTTGGTTTGTTCCTTTCATTTTTTTTGTTTTGTTTTGTTTAATCTTTTACTTCTTCTCTTTCCATTCCCTGAAATATTATTCTATTTCCACTTTTGTTTTTCCTGTTTTTCTTCTGTTTCTCATTTTTCCAATCTATTTTTTCTCCCATTTGATATTTCATTTCTACTTTCTACTCTCTTTCCATTTTCATCTTCCTTCTCCAGGTTTTTCTAAGTTTTTTTTTTTTTTTTAATTCTTCCTTTTATTTCCTCTCTAATCTGCAGAAGGAGAGCTCTTTAAAGTGTTGAGAAACTAAGATGGATTATATGAAGAAAGAGTCCATTTTGGAGGAAACCTCATTAACTAGCTATGATACATGGAAGACACAATATTGCTTGCTGAAAATTAAGAGGACTTGTAGCACATCCTGATGAAGATCCAAGACTAGTCTTTAGTCTGGATTGCAAATCAATGCAAATAAAGCAAAATCCTCACAACTAGACCAATAAACAATATCATGATAAAAGGAGAAAAGATTGAAGTCAAGAATTTCATTTTGAATCCATTATCAATGGAAGCAGCAGTCAAGAAATCAAATGATGAATTGCATTAGCCAAATCTACTATGGGTGACCTCTTTACAGTGTTAAAGACCTAAGATGTCACTTTGAGGAATAAAGTGCTCCTGATCCTTGATATTTTCAATCACCTCCTATGTATGTGAAAGCTGAACAATGAATAAGGAAGACCAGAGATGAATTGATGCATTTGAGATACGGTATTAGCAAAGAATATTGAAGTACCATAGACTACCAAAAGAACAACAAAAAAATCTGTCTTGGGAGAAGTATAGTCAAAATGCTCTTTAAAAGTGAAGATAGAAAAGGACATAGTGCTTGATAATGTAGAAGGTCACTGAAAAAGAGGCCGACTCTCAGTAAGGTGAACTGATACACTGGCTGCAACAACTGACTCCAACATAACAATGATGATGAGGATGGCACATGACCAGGCAATGTTTCCTTCTTTTGTGTATGGGGTTGCTATTAGTTGGTAAATATTACTGTGTCATCTGTAAAAAGTGGGAGAGCTTAAGAATATAACATTAAACGCTGAGAAAATTCACATTCATCTAAAATATTACAAGAAATAGGCAGCTATAAAAAAATAACACGTGCAACAATTTACCTGACAATTTCAGTTTTAAATTTTTTAAAAAAGTAAAAGAATCAGACATGTTTTTACATTCAGGTCTCAATACATCAGTTTTTCAAACTGCAGCTCAAGACCCATTGTAAGCAAGTGAAACAAATGTAGTGGGTTTCCATTGGTATTATGGCACTGTAGGATATGCACTAGACTACAAGGTTGGTTTGAATTACAAGGTCTGTGGTTAAAACTTACCAGCCACTGCTCAGAAACGCAACACAAGGTTGTTATGGGTAGGAACCTACATGAAGGCACTTAACAATAACAATTAACATTTAAGTAAGTAAAATAGAATGAAACACCACACAATAAAAATATCAAAGAGGATGCCATATATTGTGCTAAATATTGTTTGATAAAACTTATTTTAATATTGTATGGTTAATTTACTATTTCTGTTGTAGCACAGTACTACAAACTTCTTATTGTATGTACTTTCTAGTCAGTTTCAACTCACAGCGATCCTGTATAGGGTTTCCAAGGCTGTAAATCTTTATAAGACCAGAAAGTCTCATCATCTTTCTCTCACAGAGTGGATGGTGATCTTGTAGTTAGCAGCCCAATGTATAACCCACTATGCCATCAGTAGCCCTTACCACAAACTTAGTGGCTTAAATCTCTATACATTTATTGTCATACACTTGTTGTGGCATTATAGGATTACTCATCCTATACTGAACCAAAAGGTCGGTTTCACTTGCAAGGTCAGTGGTTCAAACCCACCAGCCACTCTTCATAAACCCTATTCAGGGTCTATATGAGTAGGAATTGACTCAACAGCACTTAACAACAAGACTTCTGGAGAATTCTTGGTGTGATGCTGTAGGATGAGCACTGAACTGTTAACCGAAAGGTCGGTGGTTCAAAACTACCAGCTGATTCTTAGAACTCCCATACAAGGTTGCTATGAGTCAGAATTGACTCTAGAACACTTAACAACAACAACACACTCTGGATGTCCTGAGTCTAAAATCAACATATCAGAGCTATCTTCCTTCAGGAGGTTTCAGGATAGAAATCCATTTTCTTCTCTGTTTTCTGAAGCAAAACCTCCCTCTTATAAAGAAGCTTATGATTTACAATGGCTCCACCTAGTTAGTTCAGGACAATCTCTCTATCTCAAAATATTAAACTTAATCACATTTGAAAAATCTCTTTTACCACATCAGTCATGATAAACATCGATTGTGTCCATGTATTTATTTTCTGCTAAAGGAGCTCTGGTAGCGTAGTGGTTACGAATCGGGCTGCGAACCTTAAGGTCAGCAGTTTGAAACTACCAGCTGCTCCGCGGGAGAAAGATCAGGCTTTCTACTCCCGTAAAGATTTACACCCTTGGAAACCCTGTACAGGGTCACTATGGGTCGGAATCAACTCGACGGCACTTAACAATAACAACAACAAGCCCTTATTACAAATTTAGAATATTTCCAATACAAATCCCAATGAAATATAAGTTGATTGGATTTGCAATGTCACAGAAAAAATATTAACAACCACCGTTTATTACAGAGTTGAAAAAAGAGTAGACAATCGGCTCTAGAATTAGATTGAGAGATTACTTGTAAGACAGATGCAAAGACAGGAATGAGAAAGTATCTATGCACACATCCTGATGATATGTGAGATTTAATCACCATCCTTGTAGATTAGAAATGATTGTCAAATGACTCAAAATTGGAAAAGTATGAGCTTTCAACAGCAAAATAAAAAAAAACAAAACAAAACATGGTTACTATAAAAAAAAAGTGCTGTTTAATTACTAATGACTGTTATATTTCCACTTGAAATTCAGCAGAAGGGCAATTAATGAAATCAAATCAACCAAATTTTAAAAGAAAAAATTATTATCAGAAATATAACCTGCAAAAGTCACAGGAAGTCTCTTAGAAGAGCAAGCACAAGTGAGTGATACTGTCCTTTTGTTCTGCATCAGTCAGAACACTATTGGAGTGCTGTAGTGTTTTGTGTTTTGGTCACCTTACTTCAGAAGGGCAATTTAAGTGATTAGTGAAATGTAAAAGTAGATGAACAACTCAAGGGCAAAGTCCTTAAGGAACATGTAAATTAGGTTTCAGCTTAATTAGTGGAGTTAATGGGTCAGTAATCACTGTTTTAAA
Organism: Chrysochloris asiatica; assembly: GCF_000296735.1. Classification (NCBI taxonomy): domain Eukaryota; kingdom Metazoa; phylum Chordata; class Mammalia; order Afrosoricida; family Chrysochloridae; genus Chrysochloris; species Chrysochloris asiatica. The sequence goes on from NW_006408537.1 coordinate 11,393,761, forward strand.
GTTTAAAAACCACCAAATATACCCACTTTCAACAACAAATTAGGAAATAAACTATTTTCTGTGAGGAGATGATCACTAAGAAAATCTGTTTGTAAGTTGATGATGTAAAATTGAAATTTTACTTTTTTTTTTTTTAAATTGGGTCACTTTTTACTATGATGTTATATTAAAAAACTTTGAATGCATTTTTAAAATATGAATATTTCTTGGAAACGTATTTTTAGACGATTATGAGATTTTAATTTGAAATTCCCTAGGGTGAGAAAAAAAGTACAAAAAACCAAGATCTACAACAATACCAACAAACTCACTTTAGTGACAATTGTTAAGTGACTTTGAGTCGGTTCTAATCTAAAAGTGAGCTTGTATAGGATTTACAAGGAGTGGATGGTGTTTATGGACTGCCCCCTTTGTGGTCACACAGCCCTAGCACCACAGAGACAGTACCATGGACTGTAACCTTAATACGATTAATATTTTGACACTTGGTAAATATATTCACATCTGAATGCTAATGCAAGTCATTCATAGACTCTGCTGGGATTACTTTTTTAATTTGTTGTATATCAGTGGAATAATTTGGTCTGTCGACAAAACACAATTGTCAGGGTCTGTGCAAATATTAATGACTTATACAAAAGATGAACTAAAATATCACTGGGGTGAACAAATCTCAGAGGAGAAAAGTTATTGGATTTCTGTTTCAAATTTCTTTGTGCTTACTACTGACACATCTATTTCATCTTTAGCTTGAAAAGAAATGGATTATCTTGCAGAGCTTTTACTAAAAAAAGGGTATTTGAGAAATTATTTGAAGGAAGCAAGTGAACTTGCAAAGTAGATGAAAGGGAAAATTAAATTTTAGCACATGATGACACTGTACTCACTTCAGATGAAGGGTAGAAGGTGTAATGCCCCCTGAATTCTGTAAGCCTTTCACCAAATAGAGCATTTCCCTTGAATAATCAATCAGAAAGTGAATGCTATTGAAGCCATTTAGTTTTGTCATTTTAAGTTTCCTTTATAGGCATCAAAAAGCACGATTACCACAGTGATTTTTTTTTTTTTAATTCAACCAAAGGTGTTTGATATTTTTCTTTATTGCTGTTAAGTGCTGTCGAGTCAACTCAGACTCATAGCAACCCTGAATAGCGTTTCCAAGAAGCAGCTGGTGGGTTTGATCTGCCGCTTCGTGGTTCACCATCTAGTTCTGATCCTAGCACCACACTTAGAGTGCTGTTTCTTTATGGGTCTCCAAATTTTTCTATTTAAAAGATGGATCATGTATGAAATAAAAGGATCATATGGAGTATGAGTGCTTATCTTGGCACGCTGTTATTTTAGAAATGAGGAATAAAATAGGAATTAAGTTTCCTTCATTTTGATATATTTGGTAGTCAGATGGCATTGGGAAACTTTTCTGATAAATTATTCTTCAAATATTTTTTTAAATATCATCACTACCTGCTCATTTTATAATCACTAGTCTTTATAATAATTGTTATATTAACAGAGTGGTCAAGGTGTGATACTGTAGGATAAGCACTGTAGGATAAGAACTGCTAACGTAAAAGGTCCATGGTACAAACCAACCGGCTGCTCTTTGAAAACCCTATACAGGGTTGCTAAGAGTCGGAATGACTCTAAAGCACTTAACAGCGACAACAGCATTCTAAAAGAAAATACAAAGTCTCATGTAATTGTCTATTTTATACAGATAACACTACAGATATCATTTTGCTTAAAAATATTTGATCTATGGGAAGAGATGATGCAAAAGCTCAATATTATCAGACAAAGGCCAGGGACCAACAGTGAAATAGTTTATCAGTTGCTCATATTCAAGTTCAAGATGAAACTGAAGAACACTAGAACAAGTCCACCAGATCGAAGATACGACTTTTAGTAAGTCCCACTTGAGCTCTGGTAGCATAGTAGTTATGATTTGGGCTGCTAATCTCAAGGTCATCAATGCAAAACTACCAGCAGTTTTGTGGGAGAAAGCTGAGGCTTTCTGTCCTGGTTTGGCGCTATGGGTTAATGTGTTGGACTGCAAAGTAAGTTTGAACTGCAAGGTCAGCAGTTCAAGCTCACCAGCCGCTCCTTGGAAACCCTATACAAGGTTGCTGTGGATTAGAACTGATTCAATGGCATTTAACAACAACAACAACAAAGATTTACAGCTTCAGAAACCCTATTCAGGGTCGTTATGAATTTGAACTAACTCCGCGGCACGCTGCTACCACTTGAATTTAGAGGCCATCTCAAGAACAGATTTAATGCATTAGACATCCGAGATCCAGAAAACCAAAAGAGTTGTGGGTGATACAAAAAACATCATACATGAAGAAATTAAAACATAGAAAAAACAGGAAACAAAGAAAAGATCAAAATGGATGCCAAAATAGACTCTAAAAAATTTGTTCTTGAATAGAGAGAAACTACTGTGACTGGAAAAAATAATGATATAAGAGAGCTAAAAAGAAAATTTCAAAGAGCAGTTCAAGAAGACAAAGTAAAGTATTATAATGAATGACCTGGAGTTACCAAAAATCCAAAGAGAAGAACATGTTCGGCATTTCTCAAGCTGAAATAACTGAAGGAAAAAATCCACGCCTCAGGTAATATTAAAGTATTAAAGAATTACATGGACAAATTATTGAATGATTCAGGAAGCATCATAAGAAGATTTAAAAAATATACAGAGACACTGTACCAAAAAGAATTGGTTACTGTTGAATCATTTCAAGAGTTAGCATACGATCAAGATTGTACTATATAGCATGTGATTGTACTTAAGGAAGAAGACTGTAATGGATTGAACTGTGTGCCCCACCACAAATACATGGCAATTTCACTGGACCAAGATTCTCAATAGTTTGGGAGTTATGTGATGATCCCCCATGATGCAATTTGATGTGATAAAACAATAAAAGGATTAAGGGTCGGATGCTGTGGTTGTTAGTTGCCATAGAGTTGGTACCAACTCATAGCGACCCTATGCACAACAGAACAAAATATTGTCCAATCCTGAGACAACCTTACAACTGTTGCTAAGCCAGAGCCCATCGCTGCCACCACTGTGTCAATCTAGCTCATTGGGAGTCTTCATCTTTTGCTCCAACTCTCCACTTTACCAAACATGATATCCTTCTCCAGGGACTGGTCTCTCCTGACAATATGTCTGAAGCATAAGAGACACAGTCTGGCCATCCTGGCCTCCAAGGAGCACTCTGGCTGTATTTCTTCCAACACAGATCTGTTTGTTCTTTTGGCAGTCCATGGTACCTTTAATATTCACCTCCAACACCATAACTCAAATGAATCAATTATTCTATGGTCTTCCTTATTGACTGTCCAACTTTCACATGCATATGAGGTTACTGAAAATATCATGGCTTGGGTCAAGCATGTTTTAGTTCTCAAACTGACATCTTTACTGTTCAACACTTTAAAGAGGTCTTGTGCAGCAGATTTGCCTAACGCAATACAATGTTTAATTTCTTAACTGCTGTCCATGAGTCTTGATGGAAGTCTTTGACAACTGAAATCTTTTCTCCATTTATATGGATGTTGTTTATTGGACCAGTGGTGAGGAGTTTTTTGTTTGTTTCTTTCTTTCTTTTTTCCTTACATTGAGTTGCAATCCATACTGGAGGCTGTGGTCTTCGATATGCTTCAGCAAGCAAGGTTGTACCATCTGCATGTCACAGGTTATTAATGAGTCTTTCTCCAATCCGGATGCTACAGTTCTCTTCATATAATTCAGCTTCTCAGATTATTTATGCAGAATACAGATTGAATACATATGGTGAAAGAATACAAATCTGGCACATACCTTTTCTAATCTTAAATCATTCAGTGATCCTTCGGTCTGTTCAAACAGCTGCCTCTTAGTCTATGTTCAGGTTCCTCATTAGCACAATCAAGTGTTCCAGAATACTCATTCTTCCCAGTGTTGTCCATAACTTGTCATGACCCACACAATCGAAAGCCTTTGCGTACTCAATAAAGCACAGGTAAGGGTAGGATGGACCACCCTTAACCTTACCACTACCCTGACCTGATGCATGGGAGATTCACAAAGGTGTGACATGCAACACCTTTTATCATACAAGAGATAAAAGTACAGAGAGAGGTACCTTCTACTATCATGAAAGATGAGGCAAAGTAGAGTTCATCCTTTGGACCCAGGGTCCCTGCACTGTGAAGCTCCTAGATCCAGGGAAAGATGGATGCCAAAATACATGGAGATGTTCAAGGAATGCTGTGCCTACAGATGCTGAAAGGAGACAAAGACCTTATGCAGAGCCAGGGCTCTCAATTTGGAATTCCAGTCTCCTAAACTGTGTGGCGCTGTGGTCTAATGCATTAGACTGAAAAGTCATTTGAACTGCAAGGTCGATGGTTCAAGCTCACCAGCTGCTCCTTGGAAACCCTATATAGGGTTGCTACGGGTCCTAATCAACTCAATGACACAGAACAACAACAACACACTGTGAAAGAATAACTTTCTGTTTGTCAGAACCATCCACTGGTCCTATTTCTGTTATAGCAGCACTGAAGAAGTAAGACAACAGTCAAGCTGTGCTGAAGGCATTGGCAAGAAACAAGGTTCCAAGAATTTTTGGAGTTGTCATTGAAATTTTCCAACAAACTGATGCAGAGCTACAGTCACTCATTCACCTATAACAAGACATTTTGAAGACAGACAGCTGGCCAAGAAATTGGGGAGACATCCATATTTATATCCATTCTAAAGAAAGGTGATCCAACTGAATGTGGAAATCATCTAACAATATAATTAATACCACATGCAAATCAAATTTTGTGGAGAGTAATTAAAAAATGGTTGCAGCAGTCCGTGGACAGGGAACTGCCAACAATTCAAGCCAGATTCAAAATAGAATGTAGCACTTTGGCTATCATTGCTGACATCAGATAGATCTTGGCTGAGAGCAGAGAATACCAGAAAGATGTTTATTTATGATTTATTAACTATGCAAAAGCATTTGACTATGTGTATCATAACAAACTATTAATAATATTTTGAAGAATGGATATTCCAAAATACTTAATTGTGCTCATGAGGAATTTGTTCACAGGCCAAGAGGCAATTGTTTGTACAGAATAAGAGGATACTGAATGGCTTAAGATCAGGAATAGTGTGCATCAGAGTTGTTTCTTTTCACCATAATTATGCAATCTGTATGTTGGCATGACACTGCAGAATAAGAACTAGACCACAATGTCCATTTGAATCCCAAGGTTCAGCCAATCCTCAGAAACTCTTTACAGGGTTGCCTTGAGTTGGAATTGACTCAATGACACTTAACAAAAACAATAACTCTGCTTAAGTAACCTAAGAAGCTGAATTATATTAAGATGAACATGACAACAGGATTGCAGGAGATCTCATTAACAACCTCCAATATGCAGATGACAAAGCTTTGCTTGCTGGAACAAAGAGAACTTTAAAATACTGTTGTAGATAAATGACTACATCCTTCAGCATGAATTACAACTCAGTGTAAAGAAAATAAAAATCCTCACAAATGGACCAATAAATAACACCATGCTCAATGGAGAAAAGATTGGATTTTTCAATATTTCATGGTGCTTGGATCCACAATCTACACTCACAGAAGAAGCAGTCAAGAAATCAAAGGATGAATTACATTAGACAAATCTACAAAAGAGCTCTTCAAAGTGTTTAAGAGCAAAGATGTTAGTTTGAGGATCAAGGTCTTACAACCCAAACCATGGTATTTTCAATTGCTTTATATGCATGTGAAAGTTGGACTATGAATAAAGAACACTAAAGGTGCTGACAAAAATGCTTCAAGTACAATGGACTTCTAGAAGAACAAATAAATCTGTCTTGGAAAAAGTACAGCCAGAATGTTTCTTAGAAACCATGATGGAAGACTTTGTGACTTGTACTTTGCACATCTTTGCAGGAAGGACTAGTCCTTGGAGAATGACATCATGCTTTGAAGAGCAATGTTGATGAAAAAGAGGAAGAGCCCCAATGAGATGGACTGACACACTGGTAGCACAATGGGCAAACAAACATAACAATTGTGAGGATTGTGAGGACAGCACATGATCGATCAGGCAGTATTTTGATTTGTTATGCATAGGGCCTGTAGAAGTCAGAATCATTCCCAGTATAGCACTGTTGGATCGTCACTGAACCCCAAGGGAGGTATGAACTGAAAGGTCACAGGTTCAAACTAGATAATCTCAGCAACCCTATATGGATCACGATGAGCTGGAACCTTCTCAATGACACTTAACAACAACATTTGTTACTGAAAATTTTATCAAATATTCTATAGATGAATTCTGATCAGAATTTCTAACTTTGTATATTACATAGTGACAAGTATTGACAATATGTAGGCATGGAGACAGTACTTCAAATGAAAAAGTTAAAAAAAAAACAAACTATGATTGAAATGCTGCACAATTTTATTCACAAGAATTTTCACTTAAATATTCACAATTTTCTAAATAATGCTTGCCATAAGGGTCATATAATTCAAATAAAATGTAGACTTTTAGCTTCACATGACTCTGTAAGGTTTAAACACTGAATGCAGTCCCCTTTTCCACTTTATTGGAATACCAAAGGTATTCAGATTGAAAACAAGTAGAAAGTAACTTGAAGCTGTAAAATAAAGATCAGAAAGTCAAACATGTATTTGTTATACTTGTGCTCATTGCAATATTATTCACAACAGCCTAAAGGTGGAAACTGTTCAAGTGTCCCTCAACAAATGAATTGTTGTTAAGTGCCATCAAATTGGTTCAGACTTATAGCGACCCTGTATAGGGTTTCTGAGGAGCAAATGGTGGGCTTAAACTGCCAACCTTGCCATTAGCTGTCCAATGTTTACCCTACAGCATCACACCAAAATACCACCAGATGACTGGACAAACAAAATGTGTTGTATAAATAAAATGAAATACTAATCAGCTGTAAAGAAAAATAATGTTCTGATACATGCTACGGCATGGATGAATCTTGAAAATATGTGTGAAATAAGTCAGAGCAAGAGGACAAATAGTGTATGATCCTATTTATATGCAGTTCCAAAATAGACAATGTACAAAGGGAACTGGGACGAGTTGGAAAGAGGGCTTCGTCTTAATGGGTACTGAGTTTCTGTTTAGTATCCATTTGGAACTGGTTTAAATACAATTAGTTTAAATGGAAAATGCTTTGCTATATATTTTCTATCACAATGAAATCTAAATTAAAATCACAGTTGGTAAATGTTGGATAAGTCCTAATGGAGAGACATTAGAAGGACTGTTAAGGTGTTATTTGAGATAGAGGGGAAGGGAACAAAGACAAAGAAATATCTATTTTTAATTCTTATCTGCCAACTTGTTGTTTTGGAGATTTCTGACTCTATGTTATTTATTCTCAAAAGTGATTCAGATAAATTATATCAATCATTGAGCATCAAGACAAAAGGTTTATAATAAGGAAGTAGACTTGTTTTTTAATTTAATATATTTGCTGTTGTTGTTATTAAGTGCTGTTGTGTCGATTCCGACCCATAGCTACACTGTATAAGGTTTCCAAGAACCTGCTGGTGAGCTTGAACTATCAACCTTGCAGTTCAAATGACTTTGCAGTCTGATGCATTAGCCCACAGTGCCACACCAGGACTCTAATTTAATATATGCTGCTGTTGTTGTTGTTAGGTCCTATAGAGTCAGTACCGACACAGCATGCACAACAACGAAATACTGCCCAATCCTGGGCCAACCTATCATTGCCACACTTGAGCCCATTGATGCTGCTAATTTGCCAATCCATCTTGCTGGGGTTTTTCCTCTGACCCTCCACTCTATGTTGTTGTTGTTGTTACGTGCCATTGAGTCGGTACCAACCCATAGCGACCTTATTATACACAGCAGAATGAAACACTGCCAGATCCTGGGTCAAACTCACTACTGTTGCCATGCTTGAATCCATTGATGCTGTCACTTGGTCAATCCATCTCGTTGGGGGTCTACCTTTTTTTCTCTGATCATCCCCTTACCAAACATGATATCCTTCTCCAGAGACTGGTCCCACCTGACAATATGTCCAAACTATGAGAGACAAAGTTTGGCCATCTTGGCCTCCAAGGAGTACTCTGACTGTACTTCTTCCAAAACAGATCTATTGGTTCTTTTGGCAGCCTATGGCACTTCCAATATTCTCCTCCAACACCATAACTCAAAACCATCAATTCTACGGTCTTCCTTATTCACTGTCCAGCTTTCCCATGCATATATGAGGTTATTGAAAATACCATGGCTTGGGTGAGGTGCACTTTTGTCCTCAAGCTCACATCTTTGCTCTCCAACACGTGAGAAAGTTCTTGTGCAGTAGATTTGCATAATGCAATACATCCTTGGATTTCTTGACTGCTGCTTCCGTGAATGTTGATAGTTGATCCAAGAAGAATGATGTATGTAATAACTTTTTTTCTCCATTGATAAGAATGTTGTTTTATTGATTCAGTGGTGAGGATTTTTGTTTTCTTTACATTGATTTGTAATCCATACCGAAGGCTGTGCTCTTTGATTTTCATCAGTAAGTGATTTAACTCCTCTTCACTTTCAGCAAGCAAGGTTGTATCACCTGCATATCGCAGGTTGTTAATGACTCTTCCTCCAATCCTGATACCACGTTTTTCTTCATTGAACCCAGCTTCTGGTATTATTTGCTTAGCATACAGATTGAATAAGTATGGTGAAAGAATAAGACCTTGTCACACACCTTTCTTAATTTTAGACCATTCAGTGTTCCCATGTTCTGTTTGAACAACTACTTCTTAGTCCAGGTACAGATTCCTCATGAGTACAATTAAGTTTTTCGGAATACTCATACTTCTCAATGTTGTCCATAGCTTGTCATGATCCACACAATCGAAAGCCTTGTGTAGTCAATAAAGCACAGGTAAACATCTTTCTGATATTCTCTGCTTTCAGCCAAGATCCTTCAGACATCAGCAATGATATCTCTCATTCCACGGCCTCTTCTGAATCCAGCTTGAACCTCTGGAAGTTCTCTGTCAATGTATGATTGTAGCTGTTTTTGTATTACCTTTAGCAACTCTTTACTCACATGGATATCAAAGAGATTGCCTGATTAGTTCCGCATTCCTTTGGGTAACCTCTCTTTGGAATGGTCACAAATATGGATTTCTTCCAATCAGTCGGCCAGATAGTTGTCATCCAAATTTCTTGGCAGAGATGAGTGAGTGCCTCCTTTGCCACCTTGCTTTCTTGAAAGATTTCAATTTTTATTCCATCAATTCCTGGTGCCTTGTTCTTTGTCAATTCCTTTAATATAACTTGGACTTTCTCATTCAGTATCATTGGCTCTTGATCTTATGCTACCTCTTGAAACGGTGGATCATTAACCATTTCTTTTTGATACAGTGACTGTGTATCCCATCCATCTTTCCTTGATGTTTTCTGCATCATTCAATAATTTGCATAGAGAATCTTTGAATAAGGAAAATCTAAGCTTGAATGTTTTCTTCAGTTCCGCCAGCTTGAGAAATGCTGACTGTGTTCTTCCTTTTTGGTTTTCTGATTCAGATCTTTGCACATTTTGTTGTAATATTTGGCTTTATTTTCTCGAGCTGATCTTTGAAATTTTCTGTTCAGCTCTTGGACCTCCTCATTTCTTCCATTTGCTTTAGCATCTCTATGCTGGAGAGCAAGTTTCAGTGTCTCTTCTGACATTCATTTTGACCTTTTCCTTCTTTCTTGTCTTCTTGTCCACCCTATAGCTACCTTTAAATCAAGTTTAGAAATCTACAGACTTCTTACAATTCGCAATCCCAATTCTTAAAAATAAAATTTCTAATGTAACTGGTTTTTAGGTATATGTCATATAGGAATATTTTATGAACAAAATATCAAAGCCTATATTTAAACTTCAATTGATAATTGCAAAACACGAAGACAATATGATGAATGTCAAAGATAACTTTTACTAGTTTTCGTTAATATATTAATTTGTGGGTTTTAATTAAATTGTTAGTGACATAGTGCATATCCCAATTTTTTGCTCTTTTGATCTTTACCTTTTGAAAATAAAGATAAATCAATAAACAACAACAAAAAAATGAGACCTATGCAGACCATCTGTATTGCTCCAAAAATAAACACATCTGTTCCTCTTAGTTCACATTTTCAATTTAAAGTTTTTGGGATTTTTTCCTATTTACCTGAAAATAGTTGTGTTTTTGTTTTCTTCCTATTTATTCACTTTGTGGTTTCTAATAAAGAGATCATTATTAAATAATAAGCATACACAAAATGACAGTAACATTTTGATAAGTTACACTTCCTCTAAAAATGTAGAACCAGGCTGGTGTGAAAAATAAATTATTAGAATTGATCTACCATCTGTTCAGAATCAGAAATGTTGAAGTTAAGAGTGCATGGAATGTAGAATGAATCAGTTAGAACCACGCTTTTTTAATTCCTCTTGTAATGCTGACACATTTGTCATAAAATTAAAATCAAGTGACATAATTTACAAACATGAACACTATACTAAGAATCAACATTGCAAAGTAATAATATAATGCACATAAAAAGAGAAAGTACACAATTATGTAGCTTAGTGAAATTCAATCAACGAGTAACATTAAATGATTATTGTTGTCAAGTGGTGTCGAGTCGGTTCAGACTCTAGTGACCCTGTATAGGGTTTTTGAGACTAATTTTTGTGGTAGCATAAAGCCTCATCTTTTCTGAGAAGCACAGAAGCATCGGTAGGCTCGAACGCTTGACCTTGTGGTTCGCAGTCCAGTGTTTATACTACAGAGCCACCACACTCCCCAAATTTCATGATATAATGCTTTTTTAAATAAAGATTTTTCAGAGGCAAAAAAAAAAAAAATTTCTGTCCACGTTTAAACTACATGTTTAAAAAACAGCATTGTGAAATAATTAAAATCAAATTTTATCAGCCAAACTTCAAAGTAATCTTTCCACTCCTCACACCACCCTGCTATATTAAAAGCAGATAAAAATCACAGATACCTTTTCATGGAAAGGCCAGGGATGGTAAAGTGAGAAAGGGAGGCATGCAAGTTAATAATGAATGATTTTGCCATTCAAACACAGTTTGAACAATATTCATTGAGTTAATTAAATATGTCAATACAAGTAAATGCTGCAATTCAATACATAATAAGTAGCATTCAAGTTGGGGAAATTCTTTCATAATTTAATACCAGGAAAATATTTTTCTCCCTGAAAGAACTAGTATGGATTCTCTTTTTTACTAAAGAATTATACCAAATTACTGCAGGAAACTTAGTGTCAACATTAGGTTCAAAGATGGTAGGAACATTAGTATTCTTGTTAGCATGCATACTTTTTACCACTCCAGAGTAGTTATGTCCTATTTTTATTAGTAATGACTTTTTAGAAATTGTCATGATGATTATGTTTGATACCAGACCTCTCAAAGATCATACAACATAAATATATGATATGACAGGAAGTTCAGAAGATATAGTTAAAATTATTAAAACTACTTCTAAATATAGCACAATTTTTAAGTTACCTAGAAACATATTTAGGTCATATTCACATAAACACAAAAGATGAAAGTGGCAGGAGGCATTCACATAAGAAAAGGCAAATGAGTAATGGCATCTAAAATCAATTTACTAGCTTTTTCCCATGTCCCTAGATTGCCAGGCATCTAAAACTAAACTTTATTAGGGCAGCTATGTTGTTGTTGTTAAGTGCAGTCAAGTCAGTTCCAACTCATGGCAAATCTGTATAGGGTTTCAAGGAGCAGCTGGAGGGTGTGAACTGTCGACCTTGAGGTTTAAACTAACCTTGGGGTCCAGTGCTTTTTTTACAGCAGGGCCTCCTAATAGAAATTGTTTATATTTCTTTCAGAATTCAGTATTAACTCGATTATTCTCCTCCGCTAACTACATAGAGTTTGTACATTCTATTCTCAAAACATATTTTATCACAGGAATTCAAGGGTGGTTCAACAATAGAAAATTAATCAATAAATTAGACCACATTAAGAGTAGAAAGGAAAACAAACACAGATCATCTCAATCAATGTAGAAAAAGCATTACATAAAATTCAACATCTGTTCATGATACAAGCATCCAATAAGCTAGGAATAGAAGAAAATTCCTTCAAGATGAATACTTGGACAAAATTCAACATCCCTTCATGATAAAAAGCACCCAACAAGCTAGGAATAGAAAAAAAAGTCCTTCAATATGAGTAAGGCTTAATTATTTAATTTCTGGCTTAATTACTTAACATGGCCCTTCTAGGCACAGTCTTTGTAACTCCCACCAAATGACTGGGTGGACCATGCAAATTGGGTGTATGGGACTTTAATGAGCAGACTGGTCAGTTTTTCATCTTGCTGGGTTTAAAATGAACCATTTCAGAGACAGGATCAGGAAACGTCACTACCATCAAGAATGCAAAACCAGGAGTGGAGTGCATTCTTTGGACCCTGAGATGTCCGTGCACTGAGTCAGGAGACAGAGGGCTGTAACACCAAAGAAGCACCAGTGAAGTGGTGTAGAAGCAGTGGCAGCAGAGGCATAAGAACCAACAGCATGAGACAGAGACCAGCAGTGGGCTTCCCTGCCTATACAGCAAGAAAAGATGAGTGTGTTTGGGTAGGTGTCTCACAAGTGGAGTAAAGAGCCTCCAAACACTTCACTGGGGGAGTTAGGTTTGCTAATCCATGGATCTAGAGGTATGCACCTTTAGGCTGAGGCATAGGGCAGTGGTGTGCTCTTTCAGATATGAATCAGCAGTGCTAAAAAGGTTTTGTAACACTGCCAAGGCAGGGTAGGGACCAAGGTAACATTTGGCTGAGAAGTCAAGGGCCAGAGAGAGATATGCCTGTGAGCATAACTGAGAAGCAGTGTTTCCAACTGGAAGAATTGTATCCTCAGCATTTCTGATCTTGAATTATAAACTGTTAGTTTTCTAATGGAGTTCTGGCATGGCACTGCAGCATAATCACTGGACAGGTAACCACAAAGTTAGCAGTTCAAACCAAACCCACAAGCTGCTCCTTGGAAACCCTATACAGCATAGTTATGAATCAGAAATAACTTGAGGGCTCATATCGACAACAACTTTCTTTAATAAATTCCCAAATCATGAGTATTGTCTGTGAGTTCTATTGCAATGAATTTTCAAGCCCAGCAAAGAGACAGAGAGTATATTAGGAGGAAAGGTTGGTTTGAAAATTGGTAAAGAAGTCTGGAGGGTGCAGGTATGCCTGATATCTGCCTCAGGAATAGAAGTTGGGCTTACGTTGAGTTGGTTCTCCTTCCTCCTTTTGAAGTTAGATGAACTCAGACACTGCCTCATGTCATTCTTACAATGGCTTAAATAACCTACTTGGTCTAGAAATGTGCCAACGTTCTTAATCTTGTGACATTTCCTTTTTTACTCACTAAATTCAAGGAAAACCAATTTAAATGTCTCACACTAAGCAGAGCAATTGTCCTCATGTCAGACTTTGCATTAGGTCTTCCCTTCTTTCTGGAATGTTCTTTCCCTGACCCTCATGTGAGTGGCTCCTTCTTGTTACTCAGTTTATTGTGTTAACTTAAATGGTACTACCTCTATGAGGTAGTTTTGATCACCCTATCTGGAATAGTCAATCAAGAATTCTTACTATAACACTTACATACTTCCTTTTATATCACTCTGCCTTCAAATTGTGCCATTGATGAAGAATAGTGAATATAATGTGGATTGTTGCAGTTCAAACTCACCAGCCACTCCTAGGAAACCTTTTATCAGGTCACTGTGAGTCAGAATTGACTCTACAGCACCTAGTAACAACAAGTCGGACATATAAACATATCAATCGTAGAAAAAATACAACCAGAATGCTCCTTAGACGAGAGGATGATGTGACTTTAGCGAGCTTACTTTGGACACATCATCAGGAAAGATCAATTGTTAAAAAACAAATAATATTATGTTTGGTAAAATGTAGGGTCAGAGAGAACGATGTAAACCCTCCACGCAATGGATTGACCCAAGAGTCACAACAGTGGACTCAAACATGCCAATGATCATAAAGATGGCACAGGACTGCAGAATGTTTCAGTCTCTATCACACAAGGTTGTCACGAATCAGAGTTGATTGAAAATCAACTAGCAACAACATAGCCCTTATCTCAATCGAATGTTTTCTTATTTTCTTGCTTGCTTACATATTTTCATACTCTTTTATTCCACTCCCAAATTAGAATTTACATTCATTGAAAGCAGGGAAGTTGTTTGTCTTGTTTAGACAAGACAGATTCTAAAATAGAGGTTGTCTTGTTGTTTGTCTTATTTAGACAACTAGATTCTAGAAGAGGTGAAGCATGGACAGTTGTTGATGAATATAAGTTGAATAAATGAATGGTAGAGTAGAAAACGAATGTGGTCTGAAATGACCCTAAGAATTGTGCTCTTAGTAGTTTAATAGTGTCTTCATTTTAGAAATATGTTTACTGCAGAATCAAATTAGGGGCTTTAATCTCAAAGATCCAAAGGGCACTTTCATTTCAAGGTTACAGGCAATGTTTTATCTTTCAACAGCCAGAAGAGAAAGCTGTGAGACACAAACCAACTTTAGAAATACAATTTCTACATAGTCATAAAATTAAGCAGAATTTATAGAAAGGTTTTTCTTATTTTAATAGTCTACTTGAAAAGTAATCATTGATAATCTAGCTCAATTATTTCAAACATGGTAGTCCTTAAATGCATTAATCATAATTGTCTCATAGAATTTGATTAAGTTGCAATGAAGACATATTTTAAGTTCTCAAAAAGTTAACCCCATTATAATTTAAAATAATAACAGAGCTAAATTGTATCAAAATTGTACTCATTATTATGCTATTATCTGAACTCTATGTGCTTAATACAATTTAAAGTCAAAGCAAAGCCAATTTATTGAAATTATCATAGTAATTATTATTATTGTGTTATATTATATTACTTTAAAAATGAGGCCATATAAAGTACAAGGTCTAAAGCATACTGCCTACGTTCACACAACTGCTCTATCATTTGTTAGTCTGTGACCATGGTTAATCGCTTTAAGTTTTTTAAGACTTAATTTTCATATCTGTAAATCAGGAACTTTTCACATAAAGTTGTTAAGATTAAACTAAATTATATGTATAAATAGTATCTGATATAAAAAAGTACTTAATGTTGTTGTTAGCTGTCAGTGAGTCAACCCTTGAATCATAATAACTCCGTGAGCAAATAGAATTATTTAAATGAGAAACAAACCAAAACACGACACAAAAACTCAATTACTTTTATTTGCTTAGCAGATCATTTTATTTTTTGAATTTAATCAAATTTATTTTTATTGCCAAATTGAATGAATGTTAATACTATATTCAACTAATTGAAACTCTGATAGAATCAGGTGCTAATTTTGACTAAAAATTATTTTTATCACACCAGTATCTTGATTTTAAATTATCAATATAACTTTCTATATCTATATTATTATATGTATATCTATACATATCTATGGAGTCCTGATGTGGCGCTGTGGGTTAATGCGCCAGACTGCAAAGCCAGTTTGAACTGCAAGTTTGGTGGTTCAAGCTCCCCAGTCGTTCCTCGGAAACCCTATACAGGGTTGCTGTATGGCTTTATGGCACTTAACAACAACAACATACATATCTATACCAAGAAACCCAACCCAACCCATTACCACTACTAAGTTGATTCCAACTCATAGCAACCCTTTACAGTTGTTTCCAAATCTGTAAATGCCTCCTCTTTCTCCTGCAGAGTCATTAATAGGTTGGAACTGCAGACCTTGCAATTAGCAGTCTAGTGTTTATCCTACAGCAGCACCAGATCTCTCTCTATATATAATACTTGTCTGTTATTGTCTGACATCAAATCAATTCCAACTCATAGTGTCCCTATATGAAAGAGAAGAACTACGCTATACAATTTGCTAACGTGGAACCTTTAGTGGAGCAGATGAACAGGTCTTTCGCTTATGGAGCAGTTGGTGGGTTTGAACCTCTCATCTTTCCATTAGTTGTTGTTGTTATTCTGTGCCGTGGAGTCAGTTCTGACTCATAGCACCCATGTACAGGGTTTCTGAGGCTTTACGGGAGCAGAAAGCATCATGTTTCTCCCGCGGAACAGCTGGTAGTTTCAAACTGCTGACCTTGCGGTTCACAGCCCGATTCGTAACCACTATGCTAACTAGAGCTCCTTTTAGTAACCAAGAACTTAATCATTGAGACAAGTGGGTTCCTCATCTGTATCCACATCTACGTTTATATGACAATTTCAGCATACTTTATAGTACCATTGAAAAACACAATCCAGTCATCACTCAATTGTGCTGGTGCAATGTCTCATACCTTTTAGCCCAGATCACAATATCAAGGGTTTCCAAAAATTCTTCCAGTCACTCCCTAAAATACAGATCTTTCACCAGCATACTTGTCAGAGCATGAGTCTGCATCCCCATAGCTACTTCTAAACTCCTGTGGGTATGTATAATTTGTGCTCGTGTGCTCCCCCTAACATGCAAGCGAATTTATAAAAGACAGGTTAGCTTCCCAGCCTTCACAGCAAAAGGGGTTTGAGGTGGGTGTAGAGAAGACCAAGATAGCAATGTATGCTATATTTTACCAATCTGTGCTTTAAAAACAATCTTCAAATTAACAACAATAATCCCAAAATCTCTTGTTACACCTCTATTTTGCCCTACAGGATTACTGAGGCTCCCACAATAAAGGCAATAAAGGGTGTTCTCCTTTTTTTTCTCACCAAAATATTTCTGAGAGTTCTAAGATACTTCTAACTTTGTTGTTGTTCTTGTTCAAAGTTACAACCCAGAAAGCTAGTTGAAATAATATGAATGCTTGTCCCTGCACACAGAGTGCCATGTTGTCTGTCCCTGATACTTCCACTGTCCAAACTTATCAAGATCATGATAACATCATCAACAATGACAACTTTATGAACTGACTTTTAGCCAGACACTGTTTTATGAACTGTTCACAAATTTTATCTTTTCTAAATCTTACAGTGACTCAGAAAGTCTGGGCTATCTATTGACAGTGCATTGCCTAGCCAAGGTTCCATTTCATATAGGGTTACCACACTAATGTACCTCTATTTTTATGGGCACAAAGATTATAAATACTTTACCAAAGATAACTGAGGTAGTGTGTGGCAAAGCACTGTTTCAAAACCAGGAGCAAGAAAAGAGGTGTGTAGCAATGAGGAGAGAATTATTTCCCACTTGCCTATTATATGAAACTCATTTCCTAGGTTACAAAGCTTTGATGAGTGCCCAGATTCTTACTATAGAGTCTTGCTTGATAGATCTGAACCAATAAGTAGATTGTAGCAGAGTGATATGAATGCTACTAATGATTAATCTTTCTAAGGATTAAATGTATGGTAAGTTCTGGTGTGGCACTGTAATATAAGTACTGGATTACAAGGACATTTGAATCACAAGGTCAACAGTTCAAACTCATCAACTGCTCCTTGGAAACCCCATACGGTGTTGCTATGAGTTGGAACCAACTTGATGGCACGTAGCAACAACAAAGTGTACCAATAGCAAATTTTTGAAGTTAAAGTTAAGTATTCCTTATTTTTCCATTTATTTCTCAAATGGAATTTTTACTCTCAATAAGTTCCCATACATTGTTTTTCTCCAAGTTTTCAATATATTAGTTTCATAAATGCTTGATAAGAATCAACTACACTTTGCTTTTTCATTTTCCCTCCTAAATACAGAATAAATGTGCTGAAAACTTTCTTTCATGTACTTCCAGATTTAGAAGGGGGTTTTCTACCTACCATTTTTTAACTGGATCTTTTAATTGAGGTGTTAGTTTTATCAAGGGAGTCTTACAATAATCAAAATGCAACTTCCAAATTGTTCTGTGAATAACTAAATGACAGTTAAGTTACCTGGAAGTCTAGACATAACAAATTGCTGCATCTCATTTTCCTTGAACATTTTATAACATTATTGGCTAGAGAGAATATGAGTGGCAGAAAAAAATAAGGTAATTTAATTCACATTGGTAATGAAAGACATAAAATTGTAATTTAAGTAACATGAAATCCGCCTAATTTTATTTGCATAACAAAGATTAACTGAACAATCTCTCCTTCTTAAATAATATTCAACACTTGATATGGATTCTAAAATGACTTCTTTTCTGAAATGAAATATCTGGGATTTTACTTTTGTCTTATTATACAATATTAGAAATATTTTCATTTGAATGTAATTATTTTTGACAGCTGGTCATAAAACTGTCTTATATGTAATGAATTGTATAAATCACATTATACAAGAAAGCAGTAAAAATCTGGCTTCATTTAGTAAGATTCTTAATAATACACAAAAAATACACCTATAACTATTTTATTCTTTTCCATTTATGAACTTTGGTCTTATTACTGTAAATGTCTGTAATTGGCAAAGCACAACTAGAATGTACAAGGGAAGGGCTAGAAACATTTATGAAGACAAATAGTAATTATGATGTGGATTTAATATTGGACATGTCTGATGCCGAAGCAACAAGAAATACATTTCAAAGCAATTTCTATTTTATGATTTACTTTCAAACCTACATAATTGCATAATCATTGCATTTTCTCATGCTGTAAATGGCTATAATTGTAGATTAATAAATATAGAGCACACACGACAAGAATACAGAGGTAGGAATTTTCATTTAAACTATTTGACGTTACAGATAATGAGGCCTAACAATATAAAGATATTTGTTCATGATTATGTATCTTGAAATAGCTAGACTTCAGTTTGGAACTCACTTTCTGTTCTTCTTAGGTTTGCAAAAGGCAAGAGAAACTGATTGAAACTGAGGTAAATGGTTTGTGTCTACTGCAGCATTTTCACAGGACAGTCACTGTTTCCTTTAGTCATTATTATACAATTCTATCTACTTTTAACTTTTAAAATCTTCATCATAATCAGTATAATCCATGACTAATTTTTCATCCAAAGGACCTGTGATTTTTCCTTCTGTTACTATGACAATTTCCAGAGCTCAAGACAAAACTCTGAATAGCTCAACTTGTATCTACCACCTGGTTTCTTTGTCATGTTTGGGGGGATAAACAGGGAACAAACCCACAGTGTACGTAAAAAAACATTTAAAAATGATTAAAAGGATAGGGAATTCTCTGTATTTTCCCCTACAATATATTATAGCCAGAACTGTTTCCCACAGATCAGAAAATTAGATGGATTTAATGACATTTTGAATTTTTCTTAAGGCAAGTACAATTAGCAATCCCTCTTGAATCACAAAGGCTAAATTGTCTGAGAATTTTCCTTCTTGCTTTGATGATTTCAATAATTTCCTCTAGTGTCAGCATAGATAAATGGCCCCATTTATGCACAGAGTCATTAGCCTTTCTTCTCAAGTTGCTTTATCCTTCATCAGGAGAAAATACTTTCAAGTACATTTTTAATTCAAGTATTAATCTAAGTAACCAAACCCAGAAAGAACCAACACAAATAATGACAATGAAAAAGTTCTTCTTTAAATGGTTCTTTTCTTCTTCATTAACCTTTTCTTCCCTTCTCATGGAGTTCTGATGTGGCAATGTTGGATAATGCACCTGAACACAAGGCTGGCGATTCAAACTCACCAGCAACTCTGGAAACCCTATACAGGGTCACTAGGACTTAGAACCAACTTCATGGCACTTAAAAATAACAAGAAAACATAGATATTTAGGCTTCTACTGGTTCTGTGAGGTTATACTTGTGAATTGAAACCTTCAACCCAAATATCTACTTAGTGGTAGAAAAATGTGATGTAATCAAATTCAATAAATCTCAAAACTTCATCACACTTAATAATGCCTAGAAATTATTTGTGAGACTGCATTATTTGTTAGTGTTGAAATTTTCATCCTAGACACACTAGCAAAAATAAAAGCACATACAGTGGATTGCTATTGTTCTTTGGCATGATGGGTTCCAAATCATAGTGACTCCATGCACAAGAGAAGGAAACTGCTCAGTTCTGTACCATCCTCAAAATCACCATCATATTTGAACCCACTGTTGCAGCCACTGTGCCAATTCATCTCTTTGAAGGTTTTCCTCTTTTTCGCTGACCTTCTACTTTACCAAACAAGATGACTTTCTATAGGGACTAGTCCGTTCTGATAATGTGTATAAAACATGTGAGACAGAGTCTTGTAATCTTTGTTTCTAAGGGTTATTCTGACTGTACACCTTACAACACAGATTTGCTCATTCTTTTGGGAGTCAATGTTATATTCAACATGAGTATTCTTTGCCAAAACTAAAATTCAAAGGCATCAGTTCTTCTTTAGTCTTCCTCATTCACTGTCCACCTTCGGCATGCATATGAAGTAAGTGAAATATCCATGAGTTGGGTCAGGTACACCTTAGTCTTCAAAGAGATATCTTTGGTTTTTAACACTTTAAAAAGATTTTTTTGCAGCATCGTCACAATTTGCTCAGTGCAATGCATCCTTCAATTTCTTGATTGTTGCATCTGTGATTATGGATCCAAGTAAAATGAAGTCATCAACAACTTCAATATTTTCTCTGTTTATCATGATGTCACCTATTGGTTCAGATGTGAGGATTTTATTTCATTTTTTTTTTTTTAAGTGGGGCAGTGCAGTTTAATGTGCTGGACTTCAATGTCGATTTGAAACTCATAGTTGGCGGTTCAAACTCACCAGCTGCTCCTCAGAAATGCTATAGAGGGTCACTATGAGTTTGAACTGACTGGGCACTAACAACAGTCTATGTACAGGTTGTACACGAACACAATTAAGTGTTCTGGAATTCTCATTCCTACAATATTATCACAAATTGTTA
>NW_006408537.1:11415339-11417884 GCF_000296735.1 Chrysochloris asiatica
ACTGTGACCAAGAATGGCATTATGTATTATAGGACCAGGGCAGCATTTTTAATGAGCAGTCTGCAATGTCTACTGTTCAAATGGTCCTACAAACTGAGCAATCAAGAGATGTTATCCAGTGTTGTCATTCCAGGAAGGAAGTGCCTTCCAATGTCACATTTCTAGGCTCAAAATAGTCGCTTCACAAATTTAGTGAGACTTCCTCCTCCTTTTTCTGTAACTATTGCATTTGTTTTGATCTTTGAACCTGGATGTGACGAATTAAAGAACCCGATGGAAATAGAGCTGAAACACTTATAATAACATGGCGAACCCTAAGTAAAGGATACTCACAGAATCCACAGCACCAATCCTCCATATCTAGTGGAAAAGATCATTCGGATGCGAATCTATGAGTCCAAGTACTAGAAAAAGGAATGCTTTGGAATTACAGCTGAACTTGTAGTTGATAAAACCATGCAGTTAAGGTTTGCAGGTGGTATTTATGGCGGCAACATAAAGCCAACTCCTTTTCTGTGTTTGACCTTGAAGATGCCGCAGATTCAACACAAGAAGGATATCACTGTAGAATTTATCAAAAATGAAGACTTCACATATGTCCACATGTTAGGGACACTTTACATGAGACTGACAGGCACTGCAATTGATTGCTCCAAGTACTTGGAGCCTCTGTACAATGACTATTGGAAAATCAAGAGCCAAAACTGATCTGGGGAGTTTGAACTGATACTTGTGGATGAGGTTATTGATGAGCTACTACATAGTGAGAGAGTCTGTGACATTATTCTGCCCCTACTACAGAAACGTTAGGTGCTAGAGGAAGCTGAACAATTGGAGCCTCAGGTTAGTGCCCTAGAAGAGGACATGGATGACTTGGAGTTCAGGAAGATGAGAAGCTGGAGAGAGTACCATCTGACCACCGCCGGGGAGGCTACAGAGACATGACAAGCCCCAATGTTCTCCCACTCTTTGCTACAGGAGTAGGAGCCGGTCACCCAGAAGGCGGAGTCCGTCTCCCAAAAGGAGGAATCCTTCGCCTCCTCGAAAAAGACATAGGAGAAAGAGCCACGATTTCACTGCAGTAAGTCCTGAGATCTACAGCACCGATTCCGCTTGAAATCCCACAGTCAAAGACACAGGAGTCACTCAAAGTTCCCTGAAAAGTCTAAGAAAAGTCACAAGAAGATCCGGACAGGGAATGAGTAATGGACTCAGACTGATTTCAGTACAGAGAATATGAGACTGTCTATGTGGAAGGCTTAAGATTTTTTTCCCCTAGGCAGCTATAAGATTATTTTAATTTTTTTTTTTTTTTTTACTTTATCCAAAAAAATTTTTTTTTTAAGGAAAAAGGTGCTGAACATTGTGGAAGATAGCTCTTTCTCTTTCTGAATCATAATCCACGTTTTGAGAACAAATGCTTCCTAAGGGCTGCTTTTGATCTCTTTTGTATACCCAGCCTTGACTATATTGTTGTTGTTGTTAAGTGCCGTCAAGTCGGTTCCGACCCATACCGACCCTGAACAGGGTTTCTGAGGCTGTAAATCTTTACAGGAGCAGAAAGCCTCATCTTTCTCCCACGGAGCAGCTGGTAATTTCGAACTGCTGACCTTGCAGTTCACAGCCCGATTCGTAACCACTATGCTACTAGAAGAGCCTTGACTATAGTCAAATTAAATTCATGAGGGTAGGAAAGATTTTGAGGGTGAGGGGTTGATGGTGACATGGATGATAGTGAAAGTATGTGACATGCTTTTTTGTTATTAAACCTGACACTCCCCTCCCCCCCAAAAAAGATGTCAGGTTTAATAACTGCATTCCTATGAAATGCCAGCCTCAGTATCATGCTTCCACTTCTAAGAGTGTCTCCACCTCATCACATATTTGTGAAAAGACCTTTTTTTTGTCTAAACCTAATTTTACCAATGGAGAGAACATGTCTCACTAAGACATCTTTGACAAATAATAAGAAAATAACCATTGATTGGAACCTTACTTTCAAATAATTTTCTTTCTTCGGTCTCTTCTCATGTTCTTGCCACTGGTTTTCACTTTATAAGGTACACCAAATAAATCAGACTAAAACAATAGTGTAAAATTCCACAAAACAAATGATTTTCCCTCTTTCTAATCGTCGAACTGATTGACAATACTTATAAGAAGCTGTGTCTACAATCACACAAATACAGTGATTTTCATTAGCATCTTGGAATACTTTAGATAAAATGGTAAACACAAAAATATAATACTGCCCAGGATAAGTAAAGCACTGCTTAAGAAGAAGAATAAGGTTAGAAACATCTCACTCCCTGATTTCAAAATTTACTACATAGCTACAGTAATCAAAACAGCCTGGTACTGGTACAATGAAAGATACATTGATCAATAGAACAGAAACGAGAATCCAGAAATTAACCCGTCCACATACAGTCAACTGATTTTTGACAAATTGCCTAAGTATATCGCATGGGGAGGAGATAGTCTTTTCAACAGATGTGCAGGCAGAACTGGAAAGTGATATGCAAAAGATTGAAACAAGACCTTT
>NW_006408537.1:11420224-11441831 GCF_000296735.1 Chrysochloris asiatica
GAAGTGTCCAGCTGATAAAAAGTGAAGGGAGATGCACAAGAACACCCATATTTGTAGATATTTGGCTTCAAGGCCTGGATGATCAGAACTAGAAGAAGAAAGAACATGGAAAAAAAAAGAGTAATCTGCTACAATTTGATGAACTTGACTTATACTTATGGATGTAGCAGCTCAAAAGAGGGAACAAATCTTTACAGTGAGGATCATTCCCACCCCTTCAGTACGGAGGGATGACAGGGATGGGCAACTTAGACATTGGCTACCCAAAACGGGGGTGGGGGTGGGGGACGGGACTACAAAGGCAAGCAGTGACTGACTTACAAGCTTTCAAGAGGAAGCCTACTTCCAGAGGGTGCGGGGGACAGTAGAATTTCCACTGAGTGGTTTCCAATCTGCCTGAACGGGTTGGTAAAAGGAAATGGGGATAGGACTCTTGTGGTACAATAGAGAATAATTTCTATCAGGACTGTGAGGGTTGGAAATGTAAAGGTAGACATTTTGTAGCAAAAGGAGGGGAGTGGCTGACTTTGCAGTCCTGGAGCAGAGGTCCCTGGGACCATCAAGGGAGAGGAGCGGAGTGCGGGACCCTATCCAGAGAAGCAGTGATGCTAGAGATGGAGGCAGAGATAATGACGTGGAGACATGGAGCAGCTGGAGACACTGGACTCAGGGACGGAAAGGGGATGTGTGCTGGCTGCCATGGGCAGGCTTGTGTGGTGTACACTTTGGTTGTTTGATGATGCATGACGGGTATCGTAATCATTGCAATGTAATGAAATATGATAGGATGAATGTCAAACTAATGATCTCCTATATACACTATCACATAATATACACTATCAATAAAAACTTAAAAAAAAAAGGCCTTGGAGAACTTAAAAAAATATAAAAATAAAACCCCATAATACTGGTGATTGGAATGTGAATGTGATATAACTATTTTTTTATTTATCACCAATCCTCAAATTAAAAACTATAGAGGTTGTAATGAAAGAAACAAAAATAAAAACTATCTATTTATTGTCTCTGAACAGCCTTTTCAAAAACTTTAAAGCTGAAATTTTTGTTATGTAGGAAAAGTGTCTTAAAAAAAGGTCTCCTGATGAGGTAATATCTGGCGCCACACAATAAGCAATTAACTGCAAACCACAAGATCAGAGGTTTGAGCCCATCAGCTACTCCTAGAGAGGAAGATGAGGCTTTCTGCTCCCACAAAGACTTATAGCCTCAAAAAGCCTATATAGGGTTGTAATGAGTCAGAATCAACTTGACTGCACCAACAACGTATCTATCAACATGGGTGACACAAAATTTTTTTAAAAATTTACAAATACATGAAATTATCTTTTTCTTCTCATCTTACTAAAAGAAAAATCCACACATACCAGTATGAAATATACTTTATACTAAGCTATATTTAGAGATCTTGGCATGGGTATCTCAAAAATTAACTTGGAATACAAATTTTGGAAAACAATTTAGATTATAATCTTTTTTCATTTTAAAAGGTAAATAAGTGGCAAAATAGCAGTTACATACAAAAAAATATATAAGCATGTTCAAAACATTAACTTGAATTATATAAATGTAGTGAGCAAAGTCATAGCTACTTTTAATGCATTAATTTATTTCTTATAAATGTATAAAATTTTCTTTCCCCACTGTAAGCTACTGAAGAGACACACATTTATTCCAGTAATTATCAGTCCTAAAAAATAAGCCCATCTAAAACTCTAGTGCTCAATTCCACTAGAAACATCAAATTTATAACAAGTAAAAATAAATGTCATAATGGATGAGCATATTCAATGCCCACTACATGATTTCCATGAAAATAGATTACTTATTACTGCCTATTTAACATAAATTACTTTATTATGTCTTGATCTTTGGAGTTCAGTAGTGTCAGAGATAAGGTATTCCATTCTATAATAGAACTTATATATAGTTGACTCAGGAACATTAGAAAGTAATACAAAAACGTTAAAGAATTAGCTCAGCAACCCAGCAAGTCATATTAACAAAACAATCATTAGATCATAACAATTTAAATTAATTTTAACACAGGTCTTTAAATCTACGATATTTAATAGGCAAATTAGTGAATTATATAAAGATGTTTTAATAATGAGAGAGTTTCAAAGTAATCTTAAATTTGTATAATAACTGATTTTTTTTCTATCTACTTAACTTTGTGTCTCTGTATCACTTGTTGATAGGTTTGGCTTCCTTCACCTTAAAGATAGCTATAACAGAAATATTAATAACAATAGTAATAGTTAACATTTACATAAAGGATATGTATCAGCCATTTTTCCAAATGCTTTACATATAGTAAATCAGTTAGTATTTTCAATATTTCTATGAACCTGTTGCTATTATCATCCCCATTTTACAGATGGAGAAATTATGGCAAAAATTTACAATGTCAGTCTACAATCATATATTCTGGGAATACATTCTAGTTCCAGAGTATATGATTTTAACATTATACTATCAGTAATCTAAAATTTGAAATCCTGGTGTGGTGCTATAGGATAAAGTACTGGACTAAAAGGTCAGTTTGAACCACAAGTTCAGCAGTTCAAGTCCACCCCCCATTCCTTGGAAACCCTATACAGGGTTGATATGAGTCATAACCAAATCAACTACACTTAGCAACAACAGCAATCTACAGTTTAGTTAACTTTTTTTTTCTTATGCCCTTAAAGTAAAGTATAATGCAGATTAGACCTTTCTTAGGCTTGCATGACGAAAATGATCTGTTTGTCTAATATTGACATCTATGCTATCTTTATTACTGTATGTTATGTATCTCGATATCAGGAAATAACAGCCCTGTAACTTTGTTCTTTTTCAAAACGTTTTGCCTATTCTAGGATCTTTGCATTCCATATGAATTTCAGAACCCTTCTCTCATTTTCTTTAATAAAATACTTTTTGAAGTTTAATTTGAATTGTCTTGGATCCACAAAGAAAACTGAAATCTTAACTATATTGAGTTTTTCTACCCATGAATATACTGGATCGCTTCTTTTAATTTATTTAGGTCTTATTTAATCTTTCTCAATGGTTTCTAATTTTCAGAATACAGGTCTTTCAAATTATTATTTAGATTTAGCCCTAAGCATTTCTCATTTGTGATGCTATTATAGCTCATGTTTTTTTATTTAAATATGTTAATGTTCATTGTAAAAATATAGAAATCAACTCTTGCATAAGTGTATCTTCTAACCTTATAAACCCACCTGTTACTTTTAGTTGTCTTTTTTCTTCTGCTGAAGATTCCAGTGAACTTTTACATAGTTTATCATGATGAGGACTAAGGTGCGCCTGACACAAGCCATGGTATTTTCAGTAACCTCGTATGCATGTGAAAGCTGGACAGTGAATAAGTCAGACCATAGAAGAATTGATACTTTTGAGTTATGGTGTTGGAGGAGAATACTGAAAGTGTCAATGGCTGCCAAAAGAACCAACAGATCTGTGTTGGAAGAAGTGCAGCCAGAGTGCTCCTTGGAGGCCAAGATAGCCAAACTTCATCTCTCATACTTCGGAGATAGTGTCAGGAGGGACCAGTCACTGGAGAAGGATATCATGTTTGGTAAGGTGGAGGGTCAGAGAAAAAGAGGAAGACCCCCAATGAGACGGATTGGCCAAGTAGCAGCATCGATGGACTCAAGCGTGGCAACAGTAGTGAGATTGGCCCAGGATCGGGCAGTATTTCGTTCTGCTGTGCATAAGGTTGCTGTGAGTCAGTACCAACTCAATGGTACCTAACGACAACAACAACAATCATGATGTAAGCAAATAAAGTTTTGCTTCTTTCAAATCTGAATGCCTTTGTTTTTAATAAAACTCTAATTGTCATAGAATCAATTCTGACTCCTAGCAACCCTGTACAGAGTTTCTAAGGCTATAAATGCTTACAGGAGCAGAAAGTCTCAGTTTTCTTGGGAGGAGCCACTGTTGGGGGTTGACCTGCCAATTTTGCTGATAGCAGTCCAATACTTATCCCTGTTGTTAAGTGCTGTCAAGTTGGTTTGGACAATTAGTGAACCTGTATATGGTTTCTAAGGAGCGATTGGTGGGTTTGAACAGCTAACCTTGTGGTTAGCAGACTGTGTTTATCCTATAGTGTCAGAGCAGGATTCCAGTGCTTATCCTAGTCATACCTTAATACACGGACTAAAACATCCTTAACAATGTGGACCAGAAATGGGGGAGAAGACATTCTATCCTTTTCCCCAATATAGAGGGAAATGTTGAGTCTTCCAGGATTAAGTAAAATGCTAACTGCAAGTTTTTCATAGATGCCATTTATAAAGGGAAAACAAGTTTGCTTCTGTTCTAAGTATATTGAGAAGGTTTTGTTTTTAAATTAGGAATGGATGCTGTATTTTGTTAAATGCTTTTTATGTATTTACTGAGATCATTTATCATTGTTTCTTTCTTTATCTGATTTTGGTATCAGGTAATGCTGATCTCATACAGTAAGTTGGAAAATAGTTCTTCCTCTTCAGGCAACATGTAGTCTGATCACTTTGTGTTAAAAAACATATAAATATATATTATGCATACACCATTTGATTGGCAGAATTCAGAGTTTTCCTTGGGGATATTTTCAGTACAAAGTCATTTTTTTTTTTTTTTAACAGATTAAGGGCCACCTACTACCTAATTTTTCTTAAATGAACTTTGGTGATGTGTATCTTTAAAGAATTTGTCAATTCATCTAAGTTGTAGAATATACTGAAAATGTTATTCACAAATATCACATTTATTATCTGTTAAATATAGGCTGATCATTTTCTTTATTCTGGATTGCTGTTGTAGTTAAGTGTCATCGAGTCAGTTCCGACCCATAGCGATCCTGTATAGGGTTTCTGAGGAGCAGCTGGTGAGTTTGAACTGGCCACGATGCAGCTCAAACTGACCTAGCAGTCCAGTGCATTAACCCACAGTGCCATACCAAGACACCTTATTCTGGATAATTTTATATAAATTATTGATCACTGGTTTTTCAACATTTTCAACATTTCGTTTTCTATAGCAATGTTGGTAGAGGCTTATCAACTATACTTATTTTCACTAAAACAATTGAAAACTTTATTCTCTATTGCTTTTCTCTCTAACCTTTATTATTTCCTTCTTTTCTTTTACTTTTTTATTGAATTTCCTTTTTTCCAGTTATAAAGATGTGGCTGATGTCATTGTTTTGACCTTTCTTCATTTCTAATGTTGCTAGTTGCATCGACTTGATCAAGGTGACCCCATGTGTGCAGAGTAGAGTTTCCCCTTAATGTTTGTCAGGCTGTGATCTTTCCAAATCGATAACTCGGACTGTCTTCTGTGGGTTTCTGGATAGGTTCAAACTGGCAAGTTTGCAGCTAATAGTTGAGTGCTTTATCTGTTTGTGAAACCCAGAAAACTCCCTTCTTTATATTACAGGCACTGAAGCCTACAAATTTAGTGGTATCACACAAATATTAATATGTGATGTGTTCATTTTAAAATATTTTGTAAAATTCTTACTTGATTTATTTAAACTATGGATTACTTAGAAGTGTGTTGTTTAGTTTACTAATATGTGGGGGGCTTCCAGAAAATTTGCTGTTACTAATTCCTAATTTATTGTCTTTGTGGTCAATGAATATCTTTTTAATACTTGAATAATCCCTGTACATTTATTGAGATTTGCATTGTTGTTGATGTTGTTAAGGGCGTAAAGTTGTTTCTAACTCATAGTGACCTCTGCACAACAGTATGAATCACTGCCTGGTCCTACACCAGGCTCACAATTGTTGGCATGCTTGAGTCCATTTCTGCTACCACTTTGCCAATCCATATCATTGGGGGTCTTCTTTTTCACAGACTCTCCACTTTACCAAGCATAATGTCCATCTCCAGGGACTTGTGCCTACTGATAACATGCATTAAATATGAAAGACAAAGTCTTGTCATCCTGGCTTCTAAGGAGCATTCTGGCCCAGGATATAAGTATCTTGGTGTACATATTTACAGAATGTTTTCTGTTTGTCACATTTGTCATTTCTTCCCTTTTACCTCTTTTTCTCCCTTCATTTGTATTAACTGAATATTTGTTCATGATTCTGTATTATTTCCTTGGTTGGCTTATTGGCCCTACATCTATTTTTTTTTTATTTTAGTAGTTGTGTTAGGGTTTATAGTATACATCTTCAGAACAGAAATCTTTTATCAGTCTACTCTCAAGTGATACTACATTACATCATGCATAGTATAAAAGCTTCATAATATTTCCCACCTCATGTATTTGTGTTATTCTTGTCATGATTTTACATATTTTCCTTCTAAATATGTTCTATGTTTTGGCTGTTGCTAAATGACTTTGAGTTGGTTCTGCCTCATAGGACCCCATATAGGGTCCAGTGGCTGCTGGGTTTGGTGGCTGGTGGGTTTGAACTTTCAGTTACCAGTCCACTGCTTATGATACAGTGCCACATCAGGTCTCCTACATTTACTATATACCCCACACTAAATTATCGTTTATTCATAACTGACTCTTTTTTAAATGTATTACTGAAATAGAAGATAAAATGCAGTTTCCCATGTAGATATCAATTTATATTCTTTCTTTCCCTTTGTGTAAATCTACATTACTATCTGCTATTAATTTTCAATCTCTCTGAAACATTGCCTTGAACATTTATTTAGAGTGAGTCTGTAATGATCAAGTTTTCACCTTTTGTTAGGTCTGAAAAATGTCTTTATTTTGGCTCAAATTTTCATTTTTTTCCCTTTGGTATACAAATCTAAGCTAACAATTATAGTTTTCAGTTTTATATAAATGCTGCTCCATTATCTTTTATTTTTCAATATTTCCTAAATGAAACCTATTGTCATCTTATATCTAGTTCCTTTCTACATAAAATGGTATGTTTCCCTTTTTTATAGTTGGGATTTTTTTTTTCTTTACTATCACTGTTTTTTATTAACTTGACTACGATGTGCATAGGTACAGGTTTCTTCATGTTTTGGATGACTAGAAGTCTTTAAGTGTATTGGATCTTTGAGTTCATGTTTTCAACAATGTTTTAAAAAAAATAGCTGTTATTTATACGAAATTATTTTTCTGACTCCCATTCCCCATTTATCTTTTCCTTTGGAAATTTCAGTTATGCCTCTAAATTGTTTCCCAACTCTGATCTTTTCCCATTTTAAAAATTTGTTTCACTATAAGTTTTATTTTGGATAATTTCTATCGCTATGTCTTCAAATTTACTTTTCCCTTTGTAATGATTTCTCCCTTTATCATGGATTTTATTTCCTGCTTTTTAGCATGTCTGGTGATTTTTTTATGGCATGTCAAACATTGTTATTTTAGCATGTTGGGTGCTGAGAATATTCTTATTCATATATTCTCTCTCTCTCTCTCTTTGAAAGAGAGATATTATATATATGTTTGATATTGTAGTTAAGTGCTGTGGAGTTAGTTCTGACTCATCGTGACCCTTGTATAGGGTTTCTGAGGAGCTGCTGGTGAGTTTGAACCACCGACCTTGAAGTTAAAACTGACTTTTCGGTCCAGTGCTTATCCAACAGTGCCATATCAATAACATCATAGATAGACAGCTAGACAGACAGGTATAGATATATGTGGTGCACTGTGGCCTTCAAAAAGGTCATGGGAAATGGGGATTAAAAGATTATGAAACTTTTCCGAAAACTTTTTGAAGTCCCCTTGTATATATACTTGAAGTTATTTGTTGTTATTGTTTTTGTTTGTTTGTTTGCTTGAGATGCACTTAAATTACTTAGAAAAAGTTTAACAGTCTTTGGATTCTACTTTTAAGATATTAGACAGAAGCAGAAAACAATCTACCTATTCCTCACTTATCAACATAATTAGGTTCCAAAGACAAAGTCTTTATGCAAAAATGCTTACACCAGAAGAAACCTGACTCCTCAGAATTGCTATCCTACTAGCATTGCTTTGTTCTGGATTTCAAAGACCCTATAGTGGGAGCTAGTGTTCAAGTAGACCGGCAGCCTGGTGGCTGGATTAGAGGTTCAGCTGGTGGTTCTGGGCTTCAAAGTATGGCCAAGAGTCAAAATGATCTGTGGGGTTCCTGTCCATGCCCATGTCCAAGCTCCTCACAGCCACCCCCACCCCCACCCCCGTAACTCCAGTTACGCTCTGCTGCCTCATGGGTCAGGGAGGATCCCATGGAAATCAACAACACAATGCTGGTCTAGGTCTAGGAGGGCTTGGTATCTGAGATAGAGAACCTGGAGATCAACAGTTGTCCAAATGAGGTGCTCAGTAACCTGGACCACACAGAAGGAAGCGGCTGACTTTTGTTGCAGCCTCAGGTCCCACTTCAACCCCAATACCTTTCCTGCTGCATTCCTCTAGATTTCTTGAGTAGAGGGGAGCAGCAGTAACAACCTGCCTCGCTCCCATCTCTTCCTGGGCCCTTCCACCCACTCTAACGCCTTTCTTAAACAGAATCCCTTAGAATCTGCCTCAGTAGCCTCTTTCCCAGGAAGAACTGCAATGACGGCCCCAGTTATAGACATTGGAATAGCGAAGGGCCTTCAAGAGAGCTAGCTGTTTCAACTGTGAGTCTTGAGGAAATAGGTTGCACTCTATGGGTCAGGAACTGGACCCAAAGAGGAAAACTAGGTTAATGTGCAAAATGTCAGATAGTAGATTTTTTACTATCGTTGCAAATGTAAAATATTGGACAACAAAATAGTCAATAAGTAAGTAATATGTGTATTTGTGTATTTTGACTGCTGAGGCAAAGCCCTTCTGAGTACTCTACTTAAGGCTCTACTAGGGAACAGAAAGTTATTGAGATAAATTGACCATGTTTCTGCTGCTAATCCTCTATCACTCCCTGAAGAAAAGACTCTCTGACTATAGGCCTTAGAAAGGATGGAGGAGATTGACTCTTATATATTACTAAAGATTAAAATGCTGATTAATATATTGGATGAGGCCATTTTAATACCTAAATCAAGAATGTGCTTTAGGTTTTTTATTACCTAAAGCATACAGGAAATTTCATTCAGTTATAAGGCAATTGCCTTCCCCGCTTAATAAATTTTAAAGAGACAGCAGAAAATAAAATTAGCAGGTGTTACATCCCAGTAGTATGTGCTTAACATGTTGTTGTTATTGTTGTCAGGTGCCATCGAGTCGGAACCGACCCATAGCGACACCATGCACAGCAGAATGAAAAAATGTCCGATCCTGGGCCAACCTCACTACCGCTGCCACACTTGAGTCCATCAATGATGTCACCTGGCCAATCCATCTAGTTAGGGGGTCTTCCTCTTTTCTCTGACACTCCACTTTACTAAACATAGTATCCTTCTCCAGCGATTGTTTCCTCTGGACAATATGTCCAAAGTATGAGAGACGAAGCTTAGCCATCCTGGCCTCCAAGGAGCACTCTGGCTGCACTTCTTCCAAAACAGATCTACTGGTTCTTTTGGCAGCCCATGGCACTTTCAGTATTCTCCTCCAACACCACAACTCAAAGGCATCAATTCTTCTACCATCTTCCTTATTCACTGTCCAGCTTTCGCATCCATATGAGGCTATTGAAAACACCATAGCCTGGGTCAAGGCGCACCTTAGTCCTCAAGCTGACATCTCTACTCTTCAATACTTTAAAAAGTTCCTATGCAGCAGATTTGCCCAATGCAATACGTCATCTGATCTCTTGACTGCTGCTTCCACGAGTGTTGATCGTTGATCCAAGAATGAAGTCCTTGACAACTTCAATCTTTTCTCCATTGATAAAAATGTTGTTTATTGGTCCAGTGGTGAGGATTTTTGTTTTCTTGACATTCAGATGTAATCCATATCGAAGGCTGTGCTCTTTGATCTTCATAAGTAAATGTTTCAAGTCCTCTTCACTTTCAGCAAGCAAGGTTGTATCATCTGCATATCGCAGGTTGTTAATGAGTCTTCCTCCAATCCTGACGCCACGTTTTTCTTCATAGAACCCAGCTTCTCATACTATTTGCTCAGCATACAGTTGTGCTCAACATACCTGCTATATATAAAAGGAGGTCCCAATATAGGTTTGCTTAAAAATAGAATGCAAGAAACAGTAGTTAATAGTAGAATGCAAAGGAGAGAGGCTATCAATATCAGTCTCTTCCTTTTTCCACCCAATATTGTTTTATTTTAAGCCATCAGTTTATGAGAACATGTGGAATCTGTATTTTTAGCAAAGTAGGATTCATAGTAATCTTCATTATTTGACAAAATTTGGTTATGTATAAAGTGGCCCAAATTAAGTAAGAAGCAAATTCGTTGTTTTAAAAAATGGAGGTGGGGGGACTGAAAAAAAAAAATCAATTATTCTTCCCACAGTTCTCTTAACTCAGCTAGGACTGATAATCCATTGCAGTAGCCACACAGAACTTAGACACCAAAACCACAGGTACAGGGCTGATTAGGGAAATTTGCAGGTTACAATTCAAGATGAGAAATCTTCAGGGCACAGTTCTTCCAGTCAGGTCGGCCTCTTCTCTTCTATGCCAACAAGCAGGTCTCTCTCTGCCAGGTAACAAAGCAGGACACATCACTCTACCACAAGACTTAGCCTAAAGACACTACACTCTAGCTCCATGGGTCAACAAACCTAGCTCCCCCATTTCAGTTCCTGGAGGCACTGCACTCTGTAAGCAAGCTAGCTGCCCAAAGTAACTCAGCTGTAATTGCTTCCTGGGCTAGGAAGCCAACACTTTGTCTCATGGCCTAACTTTTGGTTTTGCTGCTGCTGCTTCTCTGGTTCAAGGAGGAGCAACCTGCAGGGATCTCTGGGTCCAAACATGTACTCCACTCCTGGATCTTCTTTGGTAGTATTGACATTGCCCTTCCTGCTTCTTAAATGGCTCATTTTATACCCATGCTAGGATTTCTATGAAGGAGCTCTGGTAGCATAGTAGTCACGAAATGGGCTGCTAATCTCATGGTCAGCAGTTCAACACTACTAGTTGTTCTGTGGGAGAAAGATGAGGCTTTCTGATCCTGTAAAGATTTACAGACTCAGAAACCCTGTACAGGGTCACTGTGAGTCGGAACCGACTCCACAGTACTTAGCAAATAGGTACAGTTGGTTATATTCAATTGAGGTCATTGAGCCCGTATTTCCTAAATGCACACCCACACAAAGTATACTCAGAAATGAGTCTGCCATTAAGAAATGAGCAAGGCATTATCAAGTATGTCGGATCTCAAAAATATAGTTGTATACATGCTTACTGAAATCCACTGAATAATAAATTACTTAGTACATCATATATTTCTTTTCTGTCTTAAGAAACAGATAAGATTAGCAGAAGAAATTGTTTCCATTTTCTTATGATTAACATAGGAATCATATAATTTATAAGAACAAAACTTAGAGACTTCCAAAACTACTCTCCCATTCTATATATTGTTATTATTGCTGTTATGAGTCAGTTCTGACTCATAAAGACCCTTCATAGGGTTTCGGAGGACCGTTGGGTAGGTTTGAACTACCAATCTTATAGTTCAAACTGACGTTGCAGTCCACTGCTTATCCTACATAAAGCCACACCAGGACTCTGCCAGGATTCTACATATTAGAAAATGATAATCCAGTGACATTAAACAACCTATCTAATGTCATCATGTAAATTACTGATAAAGCCAAAACCAGGGCTTAGAACCTGACTTCACTTCATGCTTCTTTGTTAAGTTTTAAATAATATTTTACTTATCTCAGGAAGCTTCTTTAAATGTTCTTATCAAATGCATATCTTTCTTACTTAATTTTAAATGTGGCATCTCATTTGTCTACTGGTGACAGCATTTGAAAGTGTTTCTGGATTTCTGTATCTGGTGGTTATGTGCCGTGGAGTCAGTTCCTACTCATAGTGACCCTGTACAGGGTTTCTGAGGCTGTAAGTCTTTACAGAAGCAGAAAGCCTCATCTTTCTCCCACAAAATAGCTGGTAGTTTCGAACTGCTGACCTTGAGGTTCACAGCCCGATATATAACCACCATGCTACCAGAGCTCATTATCTAGTGGTGGTGAAATTTGTTTCAAGAACACAAATTACGTTCTGATCTTTTTTTTTTGACATATACATAAATTTTCTGAAAGTTTTAGGTGTTCTTTTGCCACATATCAAGCAAGATGGAATGCAAAGGGAAAGAAGGGAAGATAGGGGAACTCGTGCCTTGTCCGTTAGTCCCAGCCACTCCTTTCAGTCTACTGAAAATTTCCTCAACATCTTCTGATATTTCTACTTATTCTCTGTCCCTCTAGATCATTCTGTCAGCCCCAGCTTCAAACTTGTTTCAGTGTCTCCATCCATTATTATACCTCAGACTTTCATATTAATGTCATATAACTAGATATCAAATTGAGTGGATCTTAATTTTTAAGAGCATCATCAGTCCATAAAGTGTTGCTTTTGAGATTGTAAATTTGATAGTAGCTTCTTCCAAATACAATTGTACTTAACTTTGAATTAAGATAAAATGATTTAGTAATGTATCAATTTGATTCTGTAACAAGAAAATTGGTTTAGGGATCATAGGACAGTTAATACTTATACTAATGCTGACTTGTTGAGATTGTCACATCAGTCTGTCCTAATCTTTAAAATTGTTGTTGTTGTTAGGTGCCATTGAGTCAGTACTGACCCATAGCGACCTTTGTCAATTAAATTATTTCATATATGATTTACATGAAACAATCTGCAAACTTTAAATTTTTGCTCATTCTTTAGATATCATCATATTTGTTGTTGTAAAATGTCCTCAAGTTGGTCCTGATCCATAGCAACACTGTATAGGATTTCCAAAGAGCAGCTGGTGAGCTTGAACCACCAAACCTGTGGTTCAAACTGACTTTGCAGTCTAGCGAATTAGTCCACACCAGGATTCCATATCATCATATAGACTGAAATATATTGCTTTGAGTATAAAATCAGAGAGACTATTTATTAAAAATAAAATATTATATAATATAAGGAATAGACCAAGAATGACATTATATTTTACCTTGGCAAAAGTCTCTCCTTTCTTTGGTTACTTCTGATGTTAAATGCTGTTGTTGTGCTGTCAAGTCAGTTCTGACTATAGCATCCCTGTATAGGGTTTCTGAGGAGTGACTGGCGGATATGACCCACCAGAACTCTCTCTATATATATAGTAAAGTCCGCGGTTCAAATAACCTGCTGCTCCTCCAAGACCGTATACAGGGTTACTATGAATCAGAACTGACTCAACAGTACTTAAGGACAAACACTAAATATATATGTGGATTTTACTTATGGCCTCAGTATTGCATATCAGTATGACTCTGTGAGTGTATTATCTCTGAAAATAAAGACAGAGCTGCTTATTTTCAAAGGAATTCATTGAAAGTGCAGAAGATTGGGATAATCCAGAATATGACCATAGATTTATTGTTGTTATGTGCCATGGAGTCGGTTCTGACTCATAGCGACCCTGTACAGGTCTTTACGGGAGCAGAAAGCCTCATCTTTCTCCCACAGAGCAGCTCTTAGTTTCGAACTGCTGACCTTGCGGTTCGCAGCCTGATTCGTAACCACTGTGCTACCAGTTTACTTCTGCTTAAATCAAAATTACTTGTTATTTACTGCATAAGTCTAAATCGTGAGATACGTCTTTGCATTCTTTTAATCTTCCTTTAACACTTACAAGATCTTTAGGCAGAGATTATTCCAGGTGATTCAGGAGAATTTATTTCATCTCTTTCCTGGAAAGTAATGAAGTCCATGGGCCAGTGTTTATTTTAATGTCTAATTTAGAACACTGCTTACATTCAAGAAGACAGCATTCGCTTACGTTGCTTTTTTTTAGGCTCTTCTTAAGATAAAGCTTTTCCCTTCTCATTTTCCCAGGACAATGAGAACTCTTTTACTAATGTCCATTCTAATTTTCCCAGGGTAATGAAAACTCTTTTACTAAGTTCCAAATGTATATGTACGTATGAATACAGCAATGTACATATCATTGAATGATCTTTTAGCCAATTCTTTCTAATATAAAAGTGACAAACTACACAATAAATATTTTCCTCTGATATCCAGGCCCAATTAATTTATCAATAACTTTATTGTCTTTTTTTCCAAAACTAAAGATCTGATAATAAATATGGAGTCTTGGTATGTGACTGTGGGTTAATGTACTAGACTGCAAGGGTGGTTTGAACAACAGAGTTGGCGGTTCAAGTTCACCAGTCACTCCTCAAAAACCCTGTACAGGGTTGCTGTGAGGTGGAATCCACTTGACAGCTCTTAACAACAACAGCAATAAATATTCTTTGTCAGAAACATTAAGAGACTACAAATTATAGGAAAATAAGCAGTTCAACACAGTATTATCCACTACTTATAAGTAATTTAGTATTAATAATAATGACAACACATCAAGAGGAAAAACTAAGAAATGTTTATGTGCAATTTCAAATCTAAGCACAAAATGTAGCATTAAATCACATATAAAGAGTCCTAGTGTGGTGCTGTGAGTTAATGCGCAGGACTGCAAGGTTGGTTTGAAATGAAGGTCAGTGATTCAAGCTCAGCAGTGTATCCTCAGAAACCCTCTACAGGGTTGCTATGAGTCAGAACCGACTCAACGGCACTTAGAAACAACAACAACAACCACTTATAAGAAACAATAAAATGGAATGATAAAAAAATATATGATTTGCTTTGTACAAGAATAAGTTAAAAAGTATTGCTAGTAGTATTCCAGTTAATACATGTACAGGTGTATTCTCAACAAAACATATTAAACATGTATCTTAGATCAGTAGATGACTAGAGGCAAAGTCTTAGTCTTCATCTTCTTGGAGTGCCTTCAGAACAAATCCAATCAAAACAGTGGCTTCCAAGGGAATCAGCTGTGTCAGTTCAATTCAAGGCAGAGAGGTCAGCTCAGAAGGCTATGGTGACTGATTTTTGAGATTGAAAAGAGTAATCTTTATAGATTTTCTTTAAAAGACACAAGGTATTCATGGAGGCTTGTAATGAATAAAAAATCTTAAGTGAAAACTGCATTGGTGAGAAAAAGGGCATGGAAATGTGTGCTGGGGAATTGTTTCCCAAAATGCACCTGTACATTATTCAAGGGTAGCAAAGCCTGTCCTACAAGAATTTCATTGTGAAACCTTACCAGCATCTGCCTGAAAGCCCTGATCTTGCCCCTTCAAACTATATTCTGTTCTTAGATACTTTGTGAAGAAAGACCAGCAGGAAAAATCAAAAACAATAATGGCCTTATGATGGATTACTACAAGAACAAGTAAGCTGCTCTCCTGGGAGCTATCAAGGCAAGTGATCAGGTCCCCTCAGAGCAAACTGTCTTCCAAGACTAAGACTCAAGGGGAATACACGAGCAGGCATGTGGTCTGGCTGGTGACCATGTTGGTCACTGATAAGGGGAATAGGGGGAAAAAACAGCAATGAAGTTGGAATCTAAGTCAGACCACATTCAATAGACTCCTGTGTACCTGGGCAGATACCTGGATGGCCAGCAGTTACAGCATGACCTGGGGACTCCTGGACCCAGGGGCAATGACGTGGTCAAGGAGGACTGGAGTGGAGAGTGAAGTGTACAGCTGATATGAATTGAGGGAAAATGTGCAAGAGCACCCATACTTGAAGATAGTACCCACTTGACCTGGCTTTGATGGCTGGATGATCAGAACTCGACTAGAAGAAGAAAGAAGAGGGAAGAAAAAAAAAAAGAATAACCCACTACAATTGGATGAAATTTACCTATACTTATGGATGTAGTAGCTCAAAAAAGGAAACAAATCTTTAGAGCAAGGATCACTCCCACCTCTTTGGTACACCGGGTTGACAGGGATGGGCAACTTAGACGCTGGCTACCCAAAATGGGTGGAGGCAGGACTATAAAGGCAAGAAGTGACTGGCTTACAAGCTTTTAAGAGGAAGCCTAGTTCCAGATGGGGCAGGGGTAAGCAGAACCTTCACTTAATGATTTCCAATCTGTTGGGACTAGGCTGGTGATGGAAATGAGGATAAGACTCTTGTCGAACAATAGTGAATAATTGCCATCAAGACTGACTGTGAGAGTCAGAAATGTAGAGGTAGATGTTTTTTGATAAAAGTAGGGGAGTGATTGATTTTGCAGCCCAGGAGTGGAGGTCCCTGGGACCCTCAAGTAAGAAGAGCAGAGAGCATGACCCTACCCAGAGAGGCAATGATGCCAGGGATGGAGACAGAGATGATGACTTGGACAGATGGAGCTGCTAGGGACACTGGACTCAGGGAGGGAGAGGGGCTGTGTGCTGATGGCTGGCGGCCAGGGGGGCCTGTGGGTGTATCCTTTGTAGCCTTCGGCTATTTGATGAAGCATGGAGGGGATTGTGATCATTGCAATGAAACAAAATACGATAGGATGAATGTAAAACTGATGTTCTCCCATGTAAACCCACATAATCCACAATAAAAATTTTAAAAACAAACAAACAAAAAGTATATTCTGTTCTTAAATTTCAAAAAGCACTGAAATAAACAAACATGATTTGAGTGTCCTTTAGTTGTTATGTGCCATCAAGTCAGTTCCAATTCATAGTGACTCATGCACAAGAGAAGGCAACACGGCCTGGTTCTGCATCATCCTCACAATTGTTTTGTTTGAGCCCACTGCTACTGTCATTGTGTCAATACATCTTGGGGACCTCTCTCTTTTTTGTTGACCCTCCACTTTACCAAGCATGATGTCCTTCTGCAGGGACTGATACCTCCTGACAACATGCTGAAAGTCCCAGAGATGAAAACTCACCATCCTGGTTCCTAAGGAACATTCAGGTTGTACTTCTTTCAAGACAGATTTGTTTGTTCTTCTAGAAGTCCAGGGTACTTTCAATATTCTTTGCCAATACCAGAATTCAAATGCATCAATTAATTCTACTATGATCTCCAGATTTATTAGCCAAAGGAGTTCTGGTAGCATAGTGGTTACGAGATGGGCTGCTAACCTCAAAATCAGCAGTTTGAAACTCCCAGCCATTCCATGGGAGAAAGAGGAGGTTTTCTGCTCCTGTAAAGATTTACAGGGCATGATCCTTAGAAGGCAAGATGGCGAGACTTTGTCTCTCATACTTTGGACATATTATTAGGAGGGATCAGTCCCTGGAGAAGCACAACATGCTTGCTAAAGTAGAGGGACAGTGAAAAAGAGGGAGACCCCCAATGAGATGGATTGGCATAGTGGCAGCAACAATGGCTTCAAGCATAGTAGCAATTGTGAGAATGGCAAAGGACCAGGCAGTGTTTCCTTCTGGTCACTGTGGGTTTCATTCTTGTTGCTATGGGTAGGAATCGACCAGATGGCACCTAACAGCCAAAACATACACACACACTGCCAATTCATATATTACTTAAGTAAATCTTAAAATACTTTTCACAAAAATGATAATCAGAATTTACAATAATTATTTACCATCTATTCTACTCATTCTTTATCATCTTGTGTAACTCAAGTTTTAAATACCTACAATGAAGATCACAGTAATAAACAAGTAATGACCTCTGCTTGTAATATACAAATAAAAAACTAAATCTTAAGTAGAAATAAAAGCAGGATAAACAAATCAGTGTTATTTAATAATTCATCAACAGTAATATTGAAATTTGTAACTGGAACATAGATGTTTTAGTTTTAGTAACTTTATATCATTATCTTTTCATACTTTATCTACTATATTTCCATTATAATTCTAAGGGCATTCAAGACAGCTGGAGTATAGGCTGTCAGAATACCATTAAATTTTTTTTTTTTTTTTAGAAAATGATAGATTATTTCAGATTTTGCCATTTCTGAACCTATTTAAAGATATTTTAAAATCAAAATGATTCACCAGAGAAATATTATAGTGATATGTTTTAGTCTTCAATGTAACCATTGAAAGCAAAAAATACTACGATAACAATTTATCAAAATAAAATAATTTATAGACTTTTCATTCTCTTTAAAAGAGATATCATTAATTTTTGATGGTGATATCACAGACAAAATGATTTTGTATAGTTATCTAAATTCTGTTTATCGTCTTCGTGAATTGTTTATCAGGCAATCTAATTTCTCTGGGCTCCAAAGAATTGTTGCTGTGAGCTTTTATTTTTCCATCATTCTGTTTAATTGTATGCCCTGTAATTTAATTTAATGTAAATGCTGTCTCTACTGTAGCAATGCAAAAATTTTTATAACAATATCCCATTAAAATATATTAAAAGTATTTATCATGATCCTCATGAGTACCAATAACACAACGAATAGAAAACTGGAATGCATAATCAGTACAAATAATTCAGAATAATCTCTTTCCATTTGTCTGCATGTAAAACACCCAGAACAATAGCAATTAAACTAAAGAGTAAAATATAAACTAGTTTTTGCTTAAGTCAATAAAGTATTAAATCATTTCTAGATCTAAAAATTGAAAGATAATTACTCAAATAAATACCTAATTTCTTGAAATGTGCAAGTATCATCAAATTCATTTATTTAATGAAACTAAAATTTAATTTTGAGAGGTATCATTTCAACCCCAAATGGAAGATGGGACAATGATATATCATTTTCCTAAAACTAGTATGCTTGTGGCCCTGGTGTGATGCTGTAGGATAAACACTGAACCACTAACCCATCAACCATTCCTCAGAAACTCTACTAAGGGTGGTTATGAGTCAGACCTGACTCTACCACATATAACAACAACAAACAATGATTATTTAAAAGAGTCCAAGTAGCATTGTAGGATAAGCACTAGGCTGCTAACCACAAGCCGCTCATTGGAAACCCTTACGAGTAAGAAGGGTCTTATGTGTAGGAACCGATTCAAAGGCAGTTAAGAAGAACAATAGGATAAGAATATATAGCTGCCACATATAAACCCCCATCTTATTAGCATCATTTAGTCTTGGGTTTATAAGCAATTTTACATATTTTGATGCTGACTACAAATCCTTGCAATTTCTTTCTTGTCATTTGGTTTGTCTGAATTTCATCCTACAGTAAATGTCTCAGGAAGGACTCATGAGAACAATATTAGCTGAGTTCTTACATGCTAACTCTCACCCAAAGTTTTATATAGCAAGATTACTGCTGTTATTAAATGCTTTCGAGTTGATTTCAAACCATAGCATATAGGGTTTCCGAAGCTATAAATCTTTGCAGGAGCAGAAAACATCTTCTTTTTCTCACAGAGCACCAGGTAGGCTCAAGCAGCCAACCTTGTGGTTCATAGTCTAGTGCTTATCCTACAAAGCAATGCACTCCCCATATGAAGAATGTTTTGTTGTTAAGTGCCAGCAAGTTGGTTCGACTCATAGAAACCCTGGTTAGGAATTTTAAAGCTTTAAATCAGGAGTTGTTGTTGTTAAGTGCCACTGAGTTGGTTCTCACTCATAGTGACCCTGTAGGGTTTCCATGGAGCAGCTGGTGGGTTTTATCTGCTGACCTTGTGGTTTGCAGTATAGTGCTGATCGTACAGCACCACACCAGGTGGCCAAAATCAAGGGTGAGGAACCTTTTTTTCTGCCAAGGGCCATTTGGTCAATTTCCTTAGGTAGATGGTGAGCATTTGCTGAGTGTGGTTTCAGTCTTGCTTTCAA
This sequence comes from Chrysochloris asiatica, assembly GCF_000296735.1. Lineage (NCBI taxonomy): Eukaryota > Metazoa > Chordata > Mammalia > Afrosoricida > Chrysochloridae > Chrysochloris > Chrysochloris asiatica. The sequence goes on from NW_006408537.1 coordinate 11,439,881, forward strand.
TTCCAGGAACCTTTTATTCCATTATGGTGTTTAGTATTTATTTAGCTACCCTGCTTTGGTTCTTGTTTCTGAGAATACTCATCATGCATGTAATAGATGTGCTGTGAATGTCTTCTATAGCTACACAATCCTTTCTTTCAAATCACATCAACTTGTTCTTCATTTCTATTTGATGTAAAATTATTCAATCTTTTCAGATTCTATAAGACATTGATTACCACTTGTGTTCAGTTACTTTTAGTTCCTCTGCATCTAATATTTATTTTGGAAATTTGTTTCTCTTTTATTTCCATTTTAGTACTATCAACTGTCTTTACAAATGTCTCTTTTGTTCAATTACATTTCTGAATTTTTCTGCTTCTAATGGAGCTCTGGTAGTGTCGTAGTTACAAATCGAGCTGCGAACCTCAAGGTCAGCAGTTCGAAACTACCAGCTGTTCCGAGGGAGAAAAATGAGGCTTTCTGCTCCCGTAAAGATTTACAGCCTTGGAAACCCTGTACAGGGTCGCTATGAGTCGGAACCAACTACAAGGCACATAACAACAACAACATTATTTCAATACTGTCACCATGTTCTTTATTTTTCAGAGTCCTGGTGTGGTGCTGTAGTATCAGCACTATACTGCTAACCACAAGATTGGCAGTTCAAACCCACCAGCTACTCCTTGGAAACCCTATAAAGAGTCATTATGAGTCAGAGCTGACTTGGTGACACTTAACAGCAACAATAAACAAAAAATATTAAATATTGGAGTCCTGGATTCCTAGTGTGGCATGGCGGGTTAATGCACTGGACCACAAGGGCCATTTGAATCACTAGATCAGCAGTTCAGGCTCACCAGCCACTCTTCGGAAACCCTGTATCGGGTCGCTATGAGTCAGAACTGACTCGATGGCACTTAACAACAACAGCAGCAACAACAAACAACAACTTCAATTAAATATTGAAGTGCTGGTGGCACTGTGGGAAAAGCACTGGACTGTTAACCATAAGGTCAGCAGTTCAAATCCACTAGCTGCTCCAAGAAAGATGAAGATTTACAGCCTAAGAAAACCTATGCAGGGTGGCTATGAGTCAGAACTTAACTTTAGGCCAACTAATAATAGCATTAAATATTAGAGTAATTATTTTTTAGCACATCTTTTTTTTCCATTTCGTTTGCTCCTTCATCAACTTTTTATTAAAATAACTTCCTATGAACTTTAAAATCAATCTCTTTCTGCTGCTAATATTGAAATAAGATGGAATAAGCACAAGTGCTTTCTCTTTTGCTGCCTTTCCAAATGGATACAAATTTGGTTTCATGCTATCCAAGATTCTTTCCTCTTTACTTCTTCATTGACTTTGTTCTTGCTTTTTATCCATTTTTCTTATATTTTCACTTTTGTGCTGCTCCAAATAGTTTCTTTCAGTGTATGGTTTTGTCCTGGAAACTTTAAGACTTCATAGGACCCACACTTCTCTTATATCTTCACATCTTAAAGGGGACTCACTGACCTCAACCATGCATTGAATCTGAAGAATACCTTCTTAGTGTTGGATTCTTTTCTTAGAATAATTTGCTACAGTATCTAGTGAATATTCTTTTCTTGAGCCATCAGACACTGTGCTCATTGCACACGGGGCTCAATATTTGAAACTAATTTATCCTCACACTTATATTTTGGGGATTGTGGGAGATAGATAACTCACTTAGTTTTAGTATGCATGCTATTTTGGTTGTAAATATTTAGATTTTGTTCTTATTTGCTCTGTTTCTATATATTCTCATTCTCTTATCTAGCTATATATAAGGAGCTCTGGTAGCATAGTGGTTACGAATCGGGCTGCGAACCTTAAGGTCAGCGGTTCGAAACTACCAGCTGCTCCGCAGGAGAAAGATGAGGCTTTCTACTCCCGTAAAGATTTACACCCTCGGAAACCCTATACAGGGTCGCTATGGGTCGGAAC
>NW_006408537.1:11441931-11459693 GCF_000296735.1 Chrysochloris asiatica
TACAGGGTCGCTATGGGTCGGAACCGACTCGATGGCACATAACAACAACAACAACAACATATGACCAGCATATATGACTACTTTTTATATATATAAAAAAATTAAATATATGCTTACAAAAATATAAGTAAAATAGAAAAGAACCTACAATAACAGAAAGGTCTAGTACACTGGAACCTTCATTACCAGTCACTTTAGAACTAAGACCACTTCTTTTTTCTTTGATTGTAATTTCAATGGAACGAAGGATCAAAACTGGTTTGCAGTTATTTAAATTGGCAGAGTATGCTGATGAGCATTAATGTGTTCAAAAAACTAACAGGACAATGAAAACCCCTATTTCTTACTGCCTTTTACTTGGTAAGTACTTATTTTTAAAGTTAAGTAATCTGATAAATATAAAGGTAAATACTACATATGCTATTTTTAATATACTGTACAAAGCTGCTGACTTCAATTAAAATCGAAAGCAGCAGAATAAGATGTCTACAGAGCCTAAAGCTATTGATTGACTCTTTTTGGTAAAGCGCATATCAATAAAAATATTAGAAAACGCAATGTTTTAAGTGATATATACATACACACATACAGACACATTTATAAATACACACACACACACACACACGGACAGATTAAACCATTTTCTGATTGTCAAGCTGAAAATGAAGTATTTCTACAATGTATGTATAAACTCAAGCCCACTGCCTTTGATTCGATGCTAACTTATAGCAATCATACAGGACAGAGTAGAACTGCCCCACTGGGCTTCCAAGGCTATAATATTTACAGAAACAGAGTGTCTCATCCTTCTCCCACAGAGAGACATGTAGATTCAAGCTATTGATCTTTTGGCTAGCAGCTGAGCAGTTTAAACACAGCGCCACCAGGTTCCTTTGTTTACATATAGAAATGGTAGGATTTTTTTCTGAGTTGTTGTTGTTGTTGATAAGTGCCGTCAAGTCGGTTCCGATCCATAGCGACCCTGTACAGGGTTTCCGAGGGTGTAAATCTTTACGGGAGTAGAAAGCCTCATCTTTCTCCCGCGGAGCGGCTGGTAGTTTCGAACCGCTGACCTTAAGGTTTGCAGCCCAATTCGTAACCACTATGCTATATGCTTAATTACATGATGTAAAATCCTTATTTGCTCTAAATCCACTCGTTTTCACATATATTTACATGACAATCTTTGCACAAATTTTCCAGTTAAATATCTTTTATTGTGCTTATGTCTTAAAAGGAAAATGTTTGTGTGTTTGTCAAAGGATATGTGTGCAATATCACACCAGTAACCCTCAATGGCAACTTGTTTTTGAAAGACAATTCTAAGCACCTGCTTAAATAAATCATTTCAATTGCAACTAATAATACACCAGAATGTGAAAATTCGCATGTCAAACACAGAGAAGCATACCTAATACCTCAGACCTTAGCATATAAGCATATCTTCAAGGTAATTACGATTGAGAAGTGATAAGCTTTGTTTGTTTTTCCTACATCTTGAAGTCAATTTCTATGTTATACAACTAGAATTCTGCTATGCTATCCAGGCAGATAGAGTCCTGGTGTGGCATTGTACAAAGTTGGAGGTTCAAGTCCATCAGCCACTCCTCAGAAATCCTATACAAGGTCACTATGAATTGGAACCAATTCGACAGCACTTAACAATATTAACTTATCCAGACAAATGGTATCAGGAGTAACATTGGTAGATGTAGATGTTTCTGGTAAATCATAACCTGAAATCAAGAATTGGATAAGCACTGTCCGAGTTAACTATGGTCACAAATTATCTCATAATTTATCTATGTTTGGGTAATACTCCAACATTTTAGGGATATATTATCATATGGAAAAAGATAAGGCTTTCTGCTCTCACAAAGAGTCTAGGAAACCCTATAAAGGGTAGCCATGAGTCACAACTGACTTGACAACACTTAACAATAACACTAATAATCATTATCCAAGAATAATTTTGACAGCATAAATTCCTGGTGCGGCACTTTTGGATCAGCTCTGAATCACAAGGTTGGCAGTTCAAACCCACCAGCTGCATATCGGATATCCAATACAGGGTAGCTAAGAGTCTGAACTAACTAAAGAGCACTTTAACAACAGCAATAATATTTTAGTAACGTTAAAATGCAAAAAAATTAATAACCAAATTTTCAGTAAAAGGTACAATGAATTATTACTAAGAGCAAAAAAAAAGCTGCAATATTAACAGGACAATGGTATGAATTGCCTGATATTTACAGGAGAGAAGTTTGGTTGTTCTGTTATTAAGCCCTAGTAATAGGGTCACTATGAGTCTGAATAGACTCAATGACAGTAGAGTGTTTTAGTGGGATTTAACAGTACCAAACAAAACCCATTTCAGCATTACACAAAACTTTCAATTAAAATAAGCTACAGTTTGTGTCTTTCTAGTGAATCTCTTTCACAAAATACATGAAATAGTTTCTTAACTGAATAAACTACTAAATGTATCATCTTTTCAAAGGTGTCTTGATGGTCCAGTGGTTAAGCGCTTAGCTGCTAGCAAGAAGATAGGCAATTTGAACTCACCAGCTGCTCTGCTTGCTGGAGAAAGATGTGGCACGCTGCTTCCATAAAGATTACAGCTTGGAAACTCAATAGAGTAGTTATATTCTGCCCTCTAGGGTCTCTATGGGTCAGAACTGACTGGACAGCAACTGAGCAATGGGTTATCATCTATTGTGATCTCCAAAATATGTGTGTTTAATGGTTATGTCCATAATCAGCAAATAGCGAGGTTTAAGAATTAATTTGTAACTTCCATGCAATAACAGGCCATGGAAAACAATCTCCAGATGAATTATCTAAACACGTCTATCCTCCGTTACGTAAAATAATCACGTGGTTCATTTACATTCAGTACAACTATAACAAAGCATAAAAAAGAGAAAGATCAGAAGTCTAAGGGGCAAAGATAAAATAGAAGTGAGAATAGCATATTAACAGTCCTGAGGAGCTTCATAATAAATCCATCTTCATTATTTCCCCCAAGTAATGCAATTATGTGAAATGTGAAACTCAAGAATTATAATAACATAGATAAAATTCTATTAATATTCACACAGACTGCATTTTATTTATTTTTAAAGGAATATGCCTTTATAGATATAAACTCTTTAGCTAAGAAATAAAATTTTGATGTAAGAAAAACAGATATTATCTGAAATAAGCCCTTTACCTTCCATTATAGAAAAAAAAAACATACTCCTTAGAGTCCCAATAAAAAAGGCATACATTGAACATAATGACTAGAGTTTAATTTTTCAGTAGAGGATAAAAGTAAAGAGAAAGCAGAATTTTTTGAAACAGCCACAAGAGATTCACCACTAAACTGTCAGAGCTGAGAAATGGGAAATCTGCTTTAACATCAGATGCGAGGGAGGAGATAAAGACTTTTAATATCACCACTCCGGTGCACCAGTAATAAAACAGGGATCTTGCAGCATCTGTTCAAAGTCTGATGTAATTCTTTGGTGAGTATTCCCTTAGAACAATATAATTTTCTAAAGCACCAATCCTTAAGTGTGCAATTCTTCTGAGAAGGTTAAATTTTCCTCTTGGTTACAGAGTTTTGAAAATGCCACTGCTAATTACATGGAAATATTAGACACTTCACAAATCAATTTGTTAGAACTATTTAAATTGATGCAGATGGCTTCATTTAGCTAACAAATCTAGTCTTTTTGACTAGGGAATGAAAATCTCTAGTTTACTTCTGAATTTTGTAGTCCTCATTTAGGAATTGTTGGAAAATATTCACCTGAACACTAATTGGGAAATCATCATTTGCTGAATGAACAAATCAACAACTAATAAAACAGCTTTTCCTAGAACTAGTAGTTGACACTAACATCAAGTAACCTGTACCCAAATGGAGGGAATAAACATCCATCTACTACATTAGGAGTACATTTTGACCTTCTTTCTGTCTCTAAAATATTGGTTTTAGACGCCATTAACTTGACTCTGACTCATGGAAAATCTATGTACAACAGAATGAAACACTGCTTGTTCCTGGACCACCTTCACAACCGTTGTCATGTTTTAGCCTATTGTTGCAGCCACTGTGTCGATTCATTTCACTGAGGGTCTTCCTCTTTTTCACTGACCCTCTACAAAGTATGAAGTCCTTTCCTAGGAACTTGTCCTGCTTGGCAACATGTCCAAAGTACATGAGACTGAGACCAAGTCTCTCCATGCTTATTTTAAAGGAGCATTCTGGCTGTACCTCTTCCCAAACAAATTTATTTGTTCTTCTGGCAGTCCATGCTACTTTCAGTAGTCCTTGCCAACACTATACTTCAAATGCATCAGTTTTTCTCCAGTCTTCCTCATTTATTTTCCAGCTTTCACATGCATATTGTTATTGTAGTTAAGTGCCATGGAGTCAGTACTGACTTACAGCGACCCTATATAGGATATCCAAGGAGCAACTGGACCATACATATTGGTGGTGGTATGCCAGTAATTCAGTTCCAACTTCATAGGGGTTTCCTAGGATGTAAAACTTATGGCAGTAGAAAACCTCACCTTGCTCCTGCGAAACGGTTGGTAGTTTCGAACTACTGACCTTGAGGTTAGTAGCCCTACTCGTAACCACTATACTACCAGAGCTCGTTATATTAGGTGATTGAAAAGACCATGTCTTCGGTAAGGGGCACCTCATTCCTCAGTATGGCATCTTTGCTCTTCACCACTTTAAAGACTTTTTTTTGCAAAAGATTTGCCCTATATAATATATTAGTTAATTTCCTGACTACTGCTTCCATGAACATTGATTATTGATCCACATACTACAGATGATAAAAGAATATATACAAGAATGTATTATCTATACTAAATAAATTACATTTAAAAAGATATTATTAAATGTTTTTTATTTAGTTTTTTATGGATGATTTTCATGTTCTCTATTTTGATAACATTTGACTGTATAAAAACTTACACATAAATCTTTGTATCAGTTTTTTTTTTCAAAATAATGAAAACTATAAACAACTTAAATTGCCATCAAGAGAAGTATGGATAAACAAATTGTGGTATAGCCACATAAAGGAAAATTACTCTGCAATATAAAAGACCAAAGTATTGTTTTACAACAACATTGATAGTTTTATTTATTTTAAAATATTTTTGAAACAATTCTCTTAAAATTATTTCATAATTCAATTTATGAAATTCTTAAAAAAAAAAAAAGGCAAAATGATAGGAACAGAGAACAGATCAGTAGTCAACAGGATACAGGGTTGATCTAATTCCAAAGGAACTTCTTTAAGGGGTAAGAAATATTCCTTATCTTCATTGAGTTAATGTAAACATGACTGCATGCCCTTGTACACTTAAAAGTGGTAGAGTTAATAATATGAAATTAAGTTACATGCCAATAAAAATGATTCAGACTGCAGTGATGTGCTCTTGATAATTCAAATACAAGCAATTGATGAAGCGAAAACCTTACCAGAATATCATTTTGGCATATAATGCAAGTAATAGTTTGAAATATATTAAAACAATTGTTATTCGATGTATAATTAGATATATTGTGATCAATTTTCTAGCCTAGAAACCTATATAAGGATAAAGAGGTAAAATAAATTTTCTGCTCCTAAAAAGGAACTTTGAGGAGATAGAGCCATAAGGACATCCCATAAGAACCTAGGCCGCTCCTAGGTTCCTCCTGAGGATTGGCCTAAAGTTGTGAAGCTGTTACCTAACTGCTCTGCACAGTATCAGTGAAAGGAGAGAGTTGTCCAGGATATAGGTGACTAATGCAGACATCTAGATAGAATACAGGGTTTTTTTTACCCCTTTTGCGTAGTGGTTATGAATCGGGCTACTACCCTCAAGGTTGGCAGTTTGAAACTACCAGCGGTTCCATGGGAGAAAGATGAGGCGTTCTGCTCCTGTAAAGATTTACAGCCTTGGAAACCATGTACAGGGTCGCTATGAGTCGGAACCGACTCCACAACACATAACCACCACCTACCCCTTTTTCAGCAGGATGCAAATTATGACAAGCTAGAGAGAAGATGTATAAAAATATTTTTCTTAATTAGGATTTTGAATCTAAATTATTGAATTTTAAGTCAGAAAATAAAGAAGACCATCACTCGCCTGTCAGTTCGTCATATAGTAGTAGCTTGTGTGTTTCTGTGATGCTAAATCCATCAGGGTCACACAGGGTGGACAAGTTTCAGCAGACTTTCCAGAGTAATGCAGACTAGAAAGAAGAGGAGGCAACCACTTCTGAATGGTTAGTCACTAAAAAACATATGAATAGTAGCTGAACATTATCAGATATAGTGCTAGAAAATGAAGCCTTCAGGCTGAAAGGCACTCAAAATATCACAGAGGAAAAGCTTCCTCCTCAAAGTTGAGTTGACCTTAATGATGTGGATGAGGAAAAGCTTTCAGAACCTTCATTTGCTAATATGACACAACTCAAAATAGGAAGAAACTGCTGTAAATATCCACTAATAAGCAGAATGTGGATTGTAGAGTGTATGAATCTAGGAAAACTAGAAGCTTTCAAATATTAAATAGAATGCATAATGCATACCTGAGGCATTGCTGAGTTGAAAAGAACTGTAGTGGCAATTTCAAATGAGATAATCAGAAGGTTTACTGTGCTGAGAAATACCAGCTGAAGAGGAATTGCATCCCATTTCCCATCAAAAAGAATATTTCTAGATCTATCTTGAATTACAATACTGTTTTTGATAGTAAACTATTCATACGCCTACAAGGAAGATCAGCTAATACCACGATTGTCCAAATTTACATACCAACCACTAACACCAGTAATGATGAAACTAAAGAATTCTACCAATTTCTTCTGTCTGAAATTGATCAAACATGCAATAGTTGGACAATATGGCCTTGGTGATAGAATCAATGCTAGAGGTCAAATAATAAGAGTTCTGTGAGATTTGATCATTGCAAATATCTTTTTCCAACAATACAAATAATGACAATACAAATGAACTGCACCTGATGGCATACACAGAAATAACAGTGACTACACATCAGTGGGAAGAGACAATGCTGATGAACAATAAAAACTGCCCAAACCAGGCCAGGTGACAGCTGTGGGACAGACTATTAATTACTCATATGGCAGTTCAAACTGAAACTGAAGAAAAAAAATTTAAAAGCTATGAGAGCCTGGAGTCCTGGTGTGGCGCCTGACCCAAGCCATGGTATTTTCAGTAACCTCATATGCATGTGAAAGCTGGGCAGTGAATAAGGAAGACCATAGAAGAATTGATGCTTTTGAGTTGTGGTGTTGGAGGAGAATATTGATAGTGCCATGGGCTGCCAAAAAAACCAACAGATCTGTGTTGGAAGAAGTGCAGCCAGAGTACTACTTATAGACTAGGATGGCCAGACTTCGTCTCTCATACTTCGGACATATTGTCAGGAGGGACCAGTCTCTGGAGAAGGACATCATGTTTGGTAAGGTGGAGGGTCAGATAAAAAGAGGAAGACCCCCCTAGCGACATGGATTGGCAAAGTGACAGCATCAATGGGCTCAAGCATGGTAACAATTATGACCATGGCCTAGGACCAGGCAGTGTTTCATCCTGTTGTGCACAGGGTTGCTATGAGTTGGTGCCGACTCAATGGCACTTAACAATAATAACAACAACAACGAGAGCCAAAATATTATCTTGAATGAAACCTATCTGATTATAGAGACCATCTCAAGAAGAATTTGATGAACTAATGACTGCGGACCCTCTGAAGTTGTGGGATACCATCAAGAACATCATACAGGAAGAAATTAAGAGGTCATTAACAGGAGAGAAAAGAAAGAAAACACCAAAATGGATGTTAGAAGAGTCTCTGAAACTTGCTCTGAAATGTACAGAATTTAAAGCAACTAGAAGAAATGAAGTGAAAGAGCTGAACAGAAATTTTCAAATGGCCCCTTGAGAAGACATAGTCAAGTATTATAATGAAGTGTGCAGACACCTGGAGTTAGAAAACCAAAAGGGAATAGCACGCTTAGCATTTCTGAAGCTGAAAGAATTGAAGAGAAAACTCAAGCCTGGAATTGAAGTATTGAAGGATTCTATGAGCAAAATATTAAAGAAGTACACAGAGTCAATGTCCAAAAAAATTTATTGATATTTGATCATTTCAAGAGGTACGATATGATAAAAAAAATGATAGTACTGACGTAAAAAGTCTAACTTGTATTCAAGGCACTGGCAAAAAAACAAAACAAAACAAGGCACCAGGAATTGACAGAATACAAATTGAAATGTTTCAATAAACTGATGCAAAACTGGAGGGTATCATCATCTATGCCAATAAAATTGGAAGACAGCTACCTGGCAAACTAATTGGAAAAAAACCATATTTGTGCCCATTCTAAAGAAAGTTGACCCACTGAAATGCAGAATTTATCGAATACTATCATTGCTATCACAGCAAGTAAAATTGTGCAGAAGAAAATTCAAATACATTGCAGTAGCACATCCATAGAGAACTGCCAGAAATTTAAGCAGGATTAAACAGACATGAAACTAGAAATGGCACTATTGACTTCAGAAAGCCATTTGTTGTAGTTATTAAGTGCTATGGAGTCAGCTCCAACTCATAGTGACCCTGTATATGGTTCCAAGGAGTGGCTGGTGAATTTGAACCACCTACCTTGCAGTTCAACCTGATCTTGAAATCGAGTGCTTATCCTAAGGCACCACATCAGGACTCCATAGAAAGAAAGATGTTTACTTTTGTTTTATTGACTAGGATAAGGCATTCTGTGGATCATGACAAATAAAATTGAGAAGAATGGCAATTCCAGAACATTATCATGCTCATGAGGAAACCGTATCTAGTACAAGAGGTAGTTGTTTGCAAAGAACAGAGGTATAAATGAATGGTTTAAATTTAGGAACGGTGTGCGCCAGAGTTGTATCATTTAATCACAAATATTTCATATGTAGCTCAGCAAATAGTCGGAGAAACTAGATTATGTGAAGAAGAACATGGCATGAGGATTGGAAGAACACTCATTAACAACCTGCAATACACGGAACAAACTTGTTTGAAATACTTACTGATGAAGATCAAAGAATATCGCCTTCAGTATGGATTGTCTCTCATTGTAAAGAAAATTGGTCAAAACTGGACTAATAAATAACATTATGATAAACGGAGAAAAATCCTCATCACTGGACCAGTAAGTAACATCCATCTAAGTGGAGAAAAGATTGAAGTTGTCAAAGACTTCATTTTGCTAGAATCAACCATTAACACTCATGGAAGCAGCAGTCAAGAAATCAAATGATGTATTGCATTAGACAAATCTACTGTGCAAGACTGTTTAAAATTGTTCAAGTGCAAAGAGGACAGTTTGAGGATTAAGGTGTGTCTGACACAAGCCATGATATTTTCAATAACCTCATATGCATGTGAAAGTTGGACTGTGAATAAGGAAAACTACAGAAAAATTGATGCATTTAATTTATGGTGTTGGAGGTAAATATTAGAAGTACCATGAACTGCTGAAAGAATAAACAGATCTGTGTTGGAAGAAGTACAGCCAAAATGCTCCTTGGAAGCCAGAATGGCCCAGACTTTCTCTTATTTTGGACATATTCTATCGAGGGACCAGTCCATGAAGAAGGATACAATGTTTGGTAAAGTGGAAATTTTGAGAAAAAGAGGAAGACCCCAATGAAATGGATTGACACAGTTGCAGCAGAGATGGGATCAGGCACAGCACAATTGTGAGGTGGTCCCAGGACCGGGCAGTATTTTGTTCTGTTGTGCATAGGGTCTCTATGAGTCAGTAACAACTCTATGTCACCTAACACCAACAACAAATGCAAAATAGAAATGACTGAAACTTTCAAAGATTTCATTTTGCTTGAATCCACAATCAATGCTCATGAAAACAGCAGCCAAGAAATCAGATGGCATATTGAATTAGGCAATCTACTTCAAAGGACTTCTTTAAAGTGTTCAAGAGCAAAGACACCACTTTAAGAACTAAGGTGTGCATAACCCAAGCCATGGTGTTTTCAATAGATTCATAATGCATGTGAAAGCTAGAAAATTAATAAGGAAGATTGTATAAAACTTGATGTATTTGAATTAAGGTATTGTAAAAGAATATTGAAAGTACCATGGACCACCAGAAGAACCAAAAAATCTGTTTTGGATGAAGTATAACCAGAATCCTCTTTAGAAGAGAAAACGGTGAAACTTTAAAGATGTTAGGTGTGACCAGTCCCTGGAAAAATACATTATTCTCAGAAAAGTGGAGGGTCAGCATTAAAAAGGAAGCCCCTCAGTGAGATGGATTGCCTCAGTCGCAGCAATAATGGCCTCAAACATGTCAACAATTGTGAAGATTATGCAGGACAGAGTAAAAGGCCCACAAAATAATTTGGTTTGGTTCTGCCAAGGCAACTGCATTTCCTATCATCACATTGTTGTACTTGTTAAGTGTTGTAGAGTTAAACAAAATGTTTTTATTTAAATACATATTTCCGGGAACTAGAATCCAGAAAATATTAAGTCAGCATAGGTAGGAAATGTTTGGTTCATAGCTTACTATCTTATTTTTATTGTTTATGCTCCCAATTGAAGGAAGTGACTATTGACTTAAAAGAGCTTAACTTAGACGGATACAATATTTGCGGTGCTGCTGAGGAAATGAACAGCTCAAACATTCAAGAAAACAAAAAAGAAAGCTTATTCAGCGTTTCAAGTTCTAGGACATAAGTCTTGATTCTTTTTAATTATTTTGGCTATAAGAGCTATTTTAGCTATAAAAAAAATTAATAAGGACTTGGTAAAACAGCCAAAAAAAGTATCTGGTGGTAGAAATACTATATTTGAAAACGTGGAAAAACACAAAAGGAAGAGAAAACTAGATAAAAGTCTAAACACTGAGCAAGAATCAGCTTCAAATAGAGGCTCAGAAATGTGAACACTCATATTCTGGAGACTTTCTGAATTTTCTATATCAAGGACCAAGTTGTGACCACTCCTGCCCCACAACAATGAGAACTGTAAATGTTAGCAATTATATACCTATAGCCTAAAGGTGTCTTATGTAGGTAACAAATAACACAAAAACATGCAAGAATATGGGAAAATATGGGAAGAGAGTTTCCACTCTCTTCTAAAAACTCTGAAAAAAGCAGAAACTTAAATGCCATTATCTAAAAATTAAAACAAATTCCTAATCCTAAATAACAAACAAACAAAAAATTCAAGTGTCAATTTCTTTACAGATATTATTTTTTAAATGAATTTATTTCTAAAGATTACTAGTGATTTCTAATATTTAGATCTAAGAAAAAAGTAAACAATTACACATGTTTCCTTTATTGGCATTTGGCATGATTTCTCCTGTGACTACCTTGAATATTAGCCAACTGGATAACTCTGGGGCACATTTGATATAGAAGAAGTCTAGTAAATTGCATCCCTGAGACTGTACAAGATGCTGTTCTGATTATAAAAAGTCTAGAGGAGCATTCAGTTATGTTTATAGCAAAATATGCTATTTTTACTTGCAAACTGGATATTTACTTATTCTCCATGTCTTCCACCTCTCTCTAAGTGAATCAATACATACAGAAATAATTAAAAGTAAACTCAGTCATGCTGTTATTCATTGGATTAAGGGACTGGTGTATAAAGCATCAGTAAGAATAACTAGAAAATAACCATGGGTTAGAATCCACTCAACAGCAACTAACAACACTGACAACACTTTTAGATTAAAGGTTATCAAAAGCCCAAACTAATCTTTGAGTGTTCAAGACAAATCAACAGCTAGGAAAAGATTTAGATATTTAACAGGTATCATTTAATAGGATGTGAAACACTATATTGCTATTCAGCTGCTGAATGACTTGTGAATTTAGAAAATAAATAAGGAGAAAACAGAATACTAAGTCAAATAAACATCACTACAACTAATGAAATTCGAATCTAAATTAGTGCTGATGGTGGTACACTTGAGTTAAGTGCAGAATTTTTCTCTTTAACATCCCTACTCTGGGCCTATTATCCTCTTAACTTTACCTCCAAATTCCCCAAGCTGTGTTAGGACAAGTTGTCCAAGTTTCTCTTCAAAGAACATTGCTTATATTGGGGTCAAGTATAAACTGTTTAAAATTAGCATTTAAAAGCATGTTCCTCAAAACACACAAAAACACAACCCTTCATCAAAAGCTTTTGTAAGTAATTTAAGTATCTTTATTATTTCACTATTTAGAAAACCATTCCTTTGATTTGACATTAAAATCACTCACAAACAAAAAATGTAATAAATCTTACATGAAGCAAAATGATATCTCTATAGTTAATTTTTCTTGTTGGTAGCCAATTTTCCTATTAGAACAATGGTACATTCAGAAAGGTCTACTGCTTTAGTTACTCAAATTGGCAGAAGACCGAAGAAAGGTTACATTATTAAATAAATTAATAAAGAAAATATTAATAGTGTAAAAGATTAAGCATGCAAAATAGATAACACATGTAAAAGAAATTATATGTGTTCTATATTTGTCACCATACAACTAAAATAAGTGTGTCAATTAATGTACTGGACTGCTAACCGAAAGATCAGCAGTTAAAAATGATCAGTCGATCCTCGGAAACCTTATACAGGGTTGCTACAAGTCAGAACTGACTCAAAGGCACTCAATAATAATTATATTATATATAAACAGGCTTCAAAAAGTCTACAGATAAATAGAATGAAAAGACAGTGGAAGTTTGCCATGAACTTTTAAAGTCTCCCTCATATACGTTTGTGTGTATCAACATGAATGCACATACATAAATAATTAAATGACATAAAATAGTAAAGTGTACCAATATGAATATATATCAATAAACCAAGTGGCTTCAGAATTCTGTTTGAAATTTATTTCCTGAATGTTGTTGTTCTAAATGCCATTGAGTCAGTTACCACTCACAGTAATGCTATATATAGGATTTCCAAGGGTGTAAATCTTTATCTCAAGGAGTGATTGGTGGGCTCGAACTGCTGACCTTGGGGTAAGAAGTCCATTTCTTATCCTAAAGAGCCACAATACTTCCTAATATAGAACAATGCTAAAAATAAATAGCAATAATAGGCAAATCTATTGCATGTAATCTTATAGTATAAATTGGTCCCATATATATTCTATCGTCTGTAATAACTTCTGGGAAAGGAAAATAGAAATGTCACAACTGGACCAATAAGTAGCATCTTGATAAACAAAAGAAAGCTTTAAGTTTCTAAAACTACATTTTGCTTAGGTCCACAATCAACACATAGGGAAGCATCAGTCAAGGAATCAAAAAACTGTATTAGGTAAATCCAATGAATAAGGTATAAAGAGGTTTATAGTGTTACAGAGTAAAGACATCAGTTTGAGGAGTAAGGTGCAACTAATCCAAGCCATGGTATTTTCAATGATTTCATACGTAAATTAAAATAAGACAATGAATGAGGAGGAACATAGAAGAATCAGTGAATTTGAATTATGGTACTGGAGGTGAATGTTAATAGTATCACAGAATGACAGAGGAACCAGAAAATCTGCCTTGGAAAAAGTACAACTAGGATGCTCCTTAGAAGAGAAGATGGCAAAACTTCACCTCTCAGTCCTTGGACAAGTCCCTCGAGAAGACATGGTGCTAGGTAAAGTGAAGGATCAGTGAAAAAGAGGAAGATGCTCAATGAGATGAATTGACCTAGTGGCAGCCATAATGGGTTCAAACATAACAATTGTGAGGATGGAGGAGGACCAGGCAGTGCTTTGTTTTGTTGGGCACAGGGTTAGTATGAGTCAGCACAAATTCCACAGCACGTAGCAACAACATCAAATTTTAAATATGTAAAACATGCAATATATTTGCCTATTATTGCTATTGAAGCAACAACATATTGAATTCATGTTGTCAGCACAAATATGATTGGGTTTCAAAGTTCATGGAAAATTAAATTGTTCCCACTGAAGAGTTTTCATCTTATTTAGATGGGTCTGGTAAAAAGAGATGGGGATAAGATTCTTATGATTCAATAGCGAGTAATTGTTATCATGACTAATGGCAACTATCACAATTGTAAAGATAGAATTGTTGTAACAAAAACAGGGAAGTAGTTAATCTTACAGGCCAGAAACAGAGGACCCTAGGGTCATCAAGGGAGAAGAGCACAAGTGGAATGAGAGACCTTATCCAGAGAAGCAGCGATATCAGAGATGGGGGCATGGAGAGAAGGAGCAGCTGAGGACTCTAGATTCAAGGGAAGAGAGGGACTAAGAGATGATGGCCAGGAGGTAGACTTGCAGAATGTGCCCTTTGGAGGTATAAATTATTATATATGTCTGAGTGTTAAAAAAAAAAAAAGTGAATAGAGAGAAATACTGTTAACTGATGGTACATGCAATGAAACAAGGTGTATAATTTTTTTAATGTAAAACTAATGATGTACCCTGTAAACTTTCACTCAAAATTCACAATAAAAACTTAAAAAAAAAAGAGGGATACGGAAAGAAAACTGTCCCAATCCTATACTGGGGCAGCATTTTCTATGTGATAGAATCATACTTGCTTTTTGGGATGCATTTAGCAATCTGATAAGATGCCAGAGCACTAGTTTACATAAGGCTGTAATAGAATTAAGAAGCCTTTCAGAGAAATTAGTTACCTACCCAGTTAACCCTGAGACTTTAGGACATTAATCCAGATATTCACAGATGTAAATACCTTAAATGAGCTTTGCTTGCTGAAATGAAGAAGACTTACAATGTTTACTGATGAAGATCAAAGACCACAGCCTTTAGTATGGGTTGCATCTCAATGTAGAGAAAACAAAAATCCTCACCACTGGACCAATAAACAACATCCATATCAATGGAGAACAGATTGTAGTTGTCAAAGACTTAATTTTGCTAGATTAACCATCAACACTCATGGAAGTAGCAGCCAAGAAATCAAATGACAGATTGCATTAGGCAAATCTGTTGCACAAGACCTTTTTAAAGTGTTGAATAGCAAAGATGTCAGCTTGAGGACTAAGGTGCAGCTAACCCAAGCCATGACATTTTCAATAACCTCATATACATGTGAAAGTTGGACAGTGAATAAGAAAGACAGTAGAAGAATTGATGAATTTGAGTTATGGTGTTAACTCAACATAGAGAATATTAAAAGTACCATGGACTGTCAAAAGAACAAATGGATCTGTATTGGAAGAAGTACAGTCAAAATGCTCCTTGGAAGCCAGGATAGCTAGACTTTGTCTCTCATATTTCAGGCATATTATCTGGAAGGAACAGTCACTTAAGAAGGATATCGTGTTTGGTAAAGTGGAGGGTTGGAGAAAAAGGGGAAGACCCCCAACGAGATGGACAGGCACAGTGGCAGCAGTGATGCACTCAGATGTAGCAACGATTCTGAAGTTGGCCCAGGACCGGGCAGTGTTTCGTTCTGTTGTGCATAGTGTTGCTGTGAGTCAGTACCAACTCTATAGCACCTAACAACAACAACACAATATTATATATTAGTAGAAATAATGTCTTTCAGTTTCTATTTTAGCATAAATAAACACCCCAAATTTAGTCACCTAAATCGAAAATCATTTTATTATTATAAGTATGTGCAAGAATTTTGTGAGCCAGGGATAACTTGTACCTATCTGTACAGTGTAGCCTGGAGACACAGGAAGATTCAAGCAGAGAGGAGGACAAGAACAACTGAGGATCACTCAAATTACAGCACCTGAGATCTTCTGGATATTCCTTTATCTGCATTTATAGCGCTTGGATTGGAATGATTCAAAGGCTGGACTGGACTCAGCTGGGACTGCTCATGGGGGACCTATCCAGGACTGTCCATGTAACTTTTGCTCCCTCAAAGCATGGTGACCTCAGGATACTCAGTATTCTTCCAAGGCTTCTCAGGGCACTAAGAGATAGAAGAAGGAAATATCTGGCCTTTTCCAAACTAGCCTCAGAAACTATATAGCACCATTTTCTCTACATTCTATTTGTCCTACTCAAGTCCTTAAACCATCGTGAATCCAGGGAAAAATAATTTGATCCCTCTCATGTCTCTTCTAAGGAGTTCCGGTAGCATAGTGGTTACAAGTAGGGCTGCCAACCTCAAGGTCAGCAGATCCAAACTACCAGCAGTTCCACAGGAGAAAGACTTTCTGCTCCTGTTAAGATTTGCAGCTTCTGAAACCTTATGCAGGTAGCTATGAGTCGGAACCTATGCAGGGTTGCCATGAGTCGCCACCACTGTCTCTCTTCTGGTGTGGATTTCTTGTTCATCACTGGACTGAAACCTTAGTCAGCAGTTCAAATCCACCAGATGCTCCTCGGTAACCCTATACAGAGTTGCTATAAGTCGGACTGACTCAATGGCACTTAACAACAACAACATTTTCTTTAAAATATATAACAAAGGCTTCCTTCTTCTGTGGAAGCCGCCAGGTTGAGAGGAGCACGGCCTTCTCTCCCTGCCATGGCGTGTGCTCGTCCACTGATATCAGTGTAGTCCGCAAAGGGAGAATCCTCTGGCAAAAATGTTACTTTGCCTGCTGTGTTCAAGGCTCCCATTCGACCGGATATCGTGAATTTTGTTCGCACCAACTTGCGCAAAAACAACAGACAGCCCTATGCCATCAGTGAACTAGCGGGTTACCAGACTAATGCTGAGTCTTGGGGTACTGGTAGAGCGGTAACCAGAATTCCCAGAGTTCGAGGTGGTGGGACTCTCCGCTCTAGCCAGGGTGCTTTTGGAAATATGTATCGTGGAGGGCGAATGATTGCACCAACCAAAACCTGGCGTTTCTGGCACCGGAAACACGACTCACAAGCGCTATGCCATCTGCTCTGCCCTGCCTGCTTCCGCCTTACCAGCCCTGGTCATGTCTAAAGGTCATCGTACTGAGAAAGTTCCTGAACTTCCTTTGGTGGTCGAAGATAAAGTTGAAGCCTACAAGAAGACCAAGGAGGCAGTTTTACTGCTTAAGAAACTTAAGGCCTGGAATGATATCAAAAGGTCTATGCTTTTCAGCAAATGAGAGCTGGGAAGGGCAAAATGAGAAATCGCCGGCGTATCCAGCGCAGGAGACCATGCATTATTTACAATGAGGACAATGGTATCATCAAGGCCTTCAGAAATATCCCTGGAATTACTCTGCTTAATGTAAGCAAGCTGAACATTTTTAAACTTGCTCCTGGTGTGCATGTGGGCCGTTTCTGCATTTGGACTGAAGGTGCTTTTCGAAAGTTGGATGAGTTGTATGGTGCTTGGCGTAAAGCTGCTTCCCTCAAGAGTAGCTACAACCTTCCTATGCATAAGATGATCAATACAGACCTAAGCAGAACCTTGAAAGCCCTAAGATCCAAAGAGCACTCCGAGCATCACACAAAAAGATTCATTGCAGAGTCCTTAAGAAGAACCCACTGAAAAAACCTGAGAATCATGTTGAAGCTGAATCCATATGCAAAGACCATGCGCTGAAACACTAGTGTTGCCAGGCTAAAAATCACAAACAAAGGGTGGCTAAAGAAGCAGCAGTCCTAAAAGCAAAATCAAATGTGAAGGGAGTTCCAGGCAAGAAGCCACCTGTGGTAGGGAAGAAAGGAAGGAAGCTGACTGTTGGTGTGAAGAAGCCGAAGAAGCCAGTGGTGGGAAAGAAGGCTGCAGCAAGCAAGAAACTAGCAGCTGAGAGGAAGAAACCAGCA
>NW_006408537.1:11461168-11487964 GCF_000296735.1 Chrysochloris asiatica
AAGAATACAACCCTGTCTCACACCTTTACCAATTTTAAAACATTCAGTGCTCTCATGCTCTATTCGAACAACTGCTTCTTGTTTTAGGTACGGATTCCTCAGAAGTACAATTAAGTGTTCTGGAATACTCAAACTTTGCAATGTTGTCCATAGCTTGTCATGATCCACACAATCGAAAGCCTTTGCGTAGTCAATAAAGCATAGGTAAACATCTTTCTGATAGACTCTGCTTTCAGTCAAGATCCATCGGACATCAGCAATGCTATCTCTCGTTCCATGGCCTCTTCTGACTCCAGCTTGAACCTTTGGAAGTTCTTTGTCAATGTATGATTATAGCCGTTCCTGTATTTAAAAAAGCTTAAGGAACAAAATTGAATATCTTCCAATATAGATCTTGAAAATGAGCACCCTATATTAGAAGGCAGTACACAATAGTTGTGGTGTTGTTCTGTAGAATCAGCACTGAACTACTAATGACAAGGTCAGCAGTTCAACCCACCAGCTGCTACTCAGAAACCCTATACAAGGTCACTGTTAGTTGGAGCAGATTTGACAGCACTTAACAATAACAACACAAGAGTCTCAGCAATGAATTCAAATATACAATATTTATGAAGATGTTGCCAGAAAAACAATATTTTTTTATGTTGTATATAAGGTTGCCAGGAGTCATATTGATGCAATGGTGACTAACAATGACAATGACATGTTTCACTTGAATATTTGTGGTAATATCTTCAGATAAGCAATAAAACTCAGGACAAAAAGGCTAGGCCTTCCTCAATAGAAGAAAAGAAAAACACTGCCATATTTCTTGTTTATAAGATGCTAGATGTCTCGATATTCCTCAGTATTCATATATTCTATTTTGTTAATAGCTTAATAATTTAAATTCTCCTAAACATGGTTGGAAAGACACTGGATTTGTAATTCTCTCATTTCATTCCTCTTGAGAAAAAAGCGTCCAGTCCAAATAGCTAGTAACAACTGACAATGATCAAAAATGCACTGAGTCAGAATCGACTCAAAGGTTGTCAATTTATTTTTGCTTTTTAATAGTACCATTTAGTCTATCTTTTAATATATAGACCTTGATTTATGGTTGCAACATCAGTTCTTTGAAAATGTTCAAACAGTAGGTCTACACTGTAAAAATTAAAACTGCTCCATCTAGCTGTGAATAAAACAGACTAAAGGAAATTGATGATTTAAGATAATATATGACTTTGATTTACGATACATAAAGCATTAGCATCTCATTTCCTTTCATCAAATCTTATAAAGAAATGCACCCAGATAGATTTATTGCTTTGGTTTTTTGTTTGTTTATTCTTTATTTTAAGATCATAACACACTATATAGTAAATGCCAAAGATTCATAAAAGGGATGATGAAGCTAATGCTTGAAATATTATTTCTTATATGCATTTTGATGTAGTTCACGCTAGTCTTTTAGATTCCAAATACATCTTAAACTGCAATAGCTGTTTTCTGATCCAACAGTGAAAAACATATGTGACTGTGTCCTCACAAAATATTTATAATCATGCACAGTATGACACCCACATGGGCAAATTCCAATTGCATATATGTCCATTTTTCCATAAATGGAAAATTAAAATATTGTTGTTGTCACTAAGTGCTGATGAGCTGGGTTTGACTCATAGCGATCCTGTATAAGGTTTCTAAGTAGAGGCTAGTGGGTTTGAACCATCAACTTTGCAGTTAGCAGTACAGTGCTTATCTTACAGCACCACAAGAGTTCAGAAATCCCAACTGGTGAGCAAGGTGCAGTGGATATAACTAGGCATAGTGAACATAACAGCTTCCCACACATAACACCTCTCTCTTGTGTTTCTTGTATACAAAGTAGTTTTGCTGTCCCGAGTGTAATAGTACAGTAAATATACTTGTATAAACTATAATACATATGTCTTGATAGTCACAATAAATGCATAAATGCATATGTTCCTGGCTTATGTATGTATGTATTATATTTTCCATCATTAATTTAATGTGAACTTTCTCTACTTACAAATAAAAAGCTTACGCTATAACAGTGTATGCTTTGATTCATAAGCAACAGTGTTCAATCTCCTGTATCGTACCTCTGTGTTTTATTTTCTTTCAAAAATATTACCATGAACTATACCATGGCTCTCAATCACAAAAAAATCAGTGCTGGTTATAAAGGTTGGAAAAGTGAAACGAGAAGTTATCAATTTGGAAAGAAAAGGTTATTAAACAACATAGCGATAGAAAATTAGTGATTGCTATTGTTTGTGATTTAGGCATGTTGCACTTGAAAATCATAACAATTCTCAAAGAAAATAATTCTCCAAACTGTTAAAGAATCAGCTCCAATGAAAGTTATAAGGCTACAAAAATGCAAGAAGGACCAATATGAGATATGGAGAAATTGGTAAGGAAGTGGATTGTGGACCAAGCATAAAAGCAAATCTCTCTCAGCACAATAATGATCACTGATAAAGCATGAAGCTTATTGGAAATGCTAACAAAAAGCAGGAGGAGATTATGATAATGAGTCTGGTGCTAGTTTTGGGTAGTTTAAGTACTTCAAAAACAGTTTTTGCATCATAGTGTGAAAGTGACTGGTAACCTAGTGAGTGCTAATGAGAAGACAAAAGAATTTGGTAAAACCTTAGATAAATTAATTGCAGAGGGCGGTTATTTGTCCAGAAAATTTTAAATATGGAGAAGTCTCTTATTTCTGGCAGGGCTTTCATCTACAAGGAGGCCAAGGCTTTTGTCTACAAGGAGGCCAAGGCTTTTGTCTACAAGAAGGCCAAGGCTTTTGTCTACAAGGAGGCCAAGTGCCAGGTTTTAAGGCTTTTGAAGACTGAATGACAGTGTTGGTAGGAGACAATGCTGCTGGCCATAAGTTAAAGCCATTTGTTACTTGCCATAGTGAAAACCTGAGGGCTTTCAAGAACTTTAAGAAACACACATCTTACTGGTTTATTACAGGAGCAATACAAATCACAAATCCCACAAAAGCTGTTTCAAGGTGCCTATCTCATCCAAGGAAATGGGGAAGCAATGCTTGGAATAAGGCATATCTTTCAAGATTTTGTTAATTGTTGACAATACTCCAGGACATCTCCCTTTCATTGGTTAACTCTACCCCAACATCACAATGGTGCTCTTCTTACCAAATACCACCTCTTTAATCCAATCAATGCACTAAAGGGTTATTACAGCATACAAGGCCACTGTCGGAGAAGGACCTTTGCTCAGGCTATTGTTGCAACTAGTAACACTGGCAGCATACAAGTGTATGAGTTAAGGAAGAAGTACAATATTTTCCATAGCAAAAAGAATCTTGCATGGCACAAGGATGATGTAACCAAGGAATGCATAAATGGCATATTGAAAAAAAAAATATTCAAGTGGTATGTGAATGTACAGGATTTGAAAAGGATAATGAAATTACAAGGATTAACAGAGCTGTTATCAACATGGTAAACAACCACATGAACCTACACACAGATGATGACACTGAAGAACGTCTAGAGAAGGTACTTGAGTCACAAATGAAGAGTGGCTGGAACTAGAGTAAGAAGGAAACTGAGGCAGAAGAACAGATGCAGAAGAAGCTCACTGTGAAGGGCTTAATCACATTTGTAGTGGATCTTCATAGTTTGTTGAGTGCTGAATGGAAGGATGAAGACACTGAGCATATTTAAATGGTAATTGCTCCATGTGTTTGCTGCATATAGAGAAATTAATGAAGACAAGAAAAGGCAAACTAGATAAACAACACCGGACATATTCTTGAAGAAACCAACATCTTCCCGAGAAGAGCCTCAACGAGGTCCTTCAGGCATTATAGGAGACAATATTATCATTACTGATGACAGTTTATCACCGGAGGTTATTTGATCCTATGCTCTTCCAGTGAAACTGTAAGAGGAAGTTGAGAATAATGGTGTTGATGATCCTAATCCACTGTTTAAACAGTGTGTGAGCTAAGAAAGTCTTTACATAAAATCTCAGACAGTTTAAAAAAAAAAGTCTAAAAGTTTAAAATGAAATAAGAATTTTTGCAGTTTAAAAATTAAAAGTTTACAAAGTAGCCTAAAGTTAATTTACAGAAACAAAATAAGAAAGGCACTTCTTGTATACATGCCTGTACATCGTACATGCAGAAACTTAGTGTAAGTTTAGTACCTTGTTGTTGTTGTTGTTGTTATGTGCCATCAAGTCGGTTCTGACCCATAGCGACCCTGTATAGGGTTTAGTACCTAGCACAGTACAAAACAGTGCAAGCACCAACCTCCAGACTCAATCAATATTATGTTAGTCCTGCAAGCACCATCTGTGGTAACTGCAGATTACATGCTAACCAATGTATGCAGTATTTATATTTACACTACATTTTTACATTATGTATAAAGTATTGTACACTATTAACCTGTTTAGCCCATACAGTACCTTGGTAGATACATTACCTGTAATACAGTACTGCATGTATACATATCTTGATTATTCAATTTATGTAGGTACATTATACTAGGGTGATTCAAAAATTTTCTGCACTCGGGTTATAGTAAAACACCTGTCTATGCCCACGGCTGATGACAACACTGAGTGCACATGTGAAATGATTCTGTGAAATACATGAGTGACAGTGGCAAATTATGTGGTAAATCATTTGCAAACCAGTCACGGCTTTGCCTATGAAATAATCCATCACAGAATTGGGTTTCAAAAAGTGTATATGACATAGCCACAGAGGACTAGAGTGGAGAGTGAAGCATCCAGCTGATAAGAAGAGAGGGCATATGCACAAGAACACCCACACTTACAGATAATACCCACTTTACCTGGCTTTAATGGATGGATGATCAGAACTCAACTAGAAGAAGAAAGATGCAGAAAAAAAAGAGTAATCTGATACAATTTGATGAACTTGACCTACACCTATGGATGCAGTAGCTCCAAAGAGGGAACAAATCTTTACAGTGAGCATCATTCCCATCCCCTCAGTATACAGGGCAGACCAACTTGGGACATTCGCTACCCAAAATGGGGGTGGCTACAAAGGCAAGAAGTGACTGGCTTACAAACTTTGAAGATGAAGCCTAAATCCAGAGGGAGTGAAGGAGGGTAGAATTTCCACTGAATAGTATCCAATGTCTGGACGGGGCTGATGAAAGGAGATGGGGATAAGACTCTTGTGGTACAATAGTGAATAATTGCTATCAGGACTGGCTGTGAAGGTTGAAAATGTATGGGTAGACATTTTGTAGCAAAAAGAGGGGAGTGGCTGACTTTGCTGTCCAGGAGCAGAGGACCCTGGGATCATTAAGGGAGAAGAGCAGCGGAGTGCGGGACCCTACCCAGAGAAGCAGTAACGCCAGAGATGGAGGCAGAGACAATGACATGGAGAGATGGAGTGGCTGGGGACTCTAGACCCAGAGAGGAAGAGGGGCTATGTGCTCACAACTGAGGGTCAGGCTTGCAGGGTATACCTTTGGTTGTTTGATGAAACATGGAGGGGATTGTAATTATGGCAATGAAACGAAATATGATAGGAAGAATATAAAGCTAATGTTCTCCCATGTAAAATAATTCACAATAAAACATTAAAAAAAAAAGTGTGTACGAGATGGATACTGAAACAATTCACATAAGAGCATAAACAAAAGCATTTGGGCAAATGAAATTTGGACAGATAATTAAAGGAAGGTAAAAGTTTCTTTAAAAACATCATTATTGGTGATGAGACATGGATTCATCACTATGAGCCTGAGAGTAAATGGTAGAGTATAGAATGGAAACATCCTCAATCTCTGACCAATTAAGAAAAAGTTCAAAGTCAACCAGTGGTTGGAAAATTGATGCCTACAGTTTTCTGGGATTCTAAATGGTCAGTACTGGAACAGTATCAAGAAAAAGTTTTAAAAATCAACAGTGCTTATTACAGTGAAATGCTTCCTGAAGAGGTGAAGTCTAAACTTCAGATTAAATACAGAGGGCTGTTATCCAAATGCATTGTGATCCTGCATGACAATGCACGTACCCACACCTCTGCCCACACAGTTGACACTCTGCAAAAACTTCTTTTTTGCGGTGTTAAAGCAGCCTGTTCTTGCTCCATTGGATTTTCACCTGTTTGGTTCCCTGAAAGCAGCCATTAAAGGACAAAGATTCACCTCTGATGAAGAAGTGAAGGCAGCAATGCATTTTGGTTCACAGCTTAGCATAAAATATTTTTTTAATAAGGGAATATGAAAGCTTGTTGACAAATGAACAAAGTGTATTGTAAAGCAAGGAGATTATGTCAAAAAATGATTTATCTGTCTTTTTAAAAACTTGATTAAATTCTATAACCAGAATGGGGATAATTTTTGACTCACCCTTTGGTATCCCATATATCTTCACTAAGTGAAACAAAAGGTTATTAAAACCATGAAGGTGGACCACCAGTATCTGCAATCGTTTGCACTTAGACATGTTCACACAACATCCAAATCATATAACGTCCTAGTTCATAAAATGCATCATAGATTTTAAGCAATAGATGATGGTATTTATTTGTAATACTCTGCTCCATTATCAAATTTGTCGCTGTTCAAATGGGGTTCTTTAGCCTGTTACTCTAACTCTTCAAATTTAGAACAGAGAAACAAATGAATACTATGAAATAATAAAAAATAAAACCCCAGTCTCGGTTTGGTACTGGATGGAGGGTAAGCACTAGACCACAAGGTTAGTTTGAACCACAAGGTCAGCAATTCAAACTTACCTTTCGCTCATCAAAACCCTATAGAGGGTCACTATGAGTCGGAACCAACTCGATGGCACCTAACAACAACAATATTCTTTAATTTATTGTATTCATTATTGTATCCCCTTTGGGAAGTCAAGATGGACTAATGCATTTTTTCTTTCCTGGACGGAAACTGAGAAAGAAATATTGTTGATCTACTATGCAGTTTATTAGGGACAGAGTGTCTGTGCTCTGATTTTGTAGGATTACAAATTTCTTTGGTTTTGAGGATATTAAACAGTTGAAGTCTATGTAACCAATTGCAGCCTGACTGACAAGCAATGAGAATGGTTTTGTCCCTTTAGGATTTGAGAGACTACTGTGCTGTTTGATGTTGGGCAAAGCCCAGAAGCCAAATGAGACAAGGGTGACTGGAGCAGGATTCATACCCACTTGCCCATCGGGCAGTCGCATTACTTTGAAGCTTTTTACTTGATTATTTTGTGGATGAAAATCAATCATGCCATGAAATCAGAAAAGATTTACTGAAAAGGCCATCACTGAATATAGAAAATATATTATAAAATAGAAACAGCTCATGATATTAGCACATCAAAGAGAGGAAAGTTTGCCTTGAGTATCATCACACATTTTCAAATAAAATTCCACCAAAAAGCACTTTACTTTTAACACATAATCACTAACATGTTTTAAGACCACCTTCCATCATTCACCCAAACTTATTGGTAGAATATTAAAATATCTATTATCATACCATCCTTTACATGCAACATTGTGATTAAGTACAATGGATATGTCTACATGTCTACATGTTGTCTTGCTATTTTCTTACTGATGTTTCAGTGTGTGCAGCCATGTTCTGATTTTCTCTCAATTCTTTATTTATTTATTTATTTTGTGTAAGAGAGATCAGAAAATACTGCTTCACCTTTTTCCAAAACAAACCTATCGAAACCACTGCCTCCTCTGTTCTCCCTCACCAATCTTTGCCATCAGTATCACTAAAAATAGCAACATTATCTGAAACCACAGTAAGTTACTCCTGAAGATTGCTTACAAGCAACTGATGGTAAAGCAGACAGCTGCATGGCTATTTAGAACAGGCTGGCCATATGGTGTACAATACTTAGACTAAAGAAATTCCTGAGGTGAAATAATATAACCATACTGTATATTTTACTTTCTGAATTTCTTTAAGACTACCTTTTATCCTTATAGTTTAAAAATTAGAATCTATTCAAGCATTCCTGGATAGCTTAAGTAGAATGTGAGTTCATATATTTTCTCATGGTCTGACCAATACAGGAATGAAATCATGAATACAGGGTTTTTTGCTCTGATGCTATTTTTGAGTATTACCACAATTTATTTTGTTATATTGCTTTTCTTTATTCCCCCCATTTATTTATAGAATTGTTTAAAAGAAAAAGAAATGGTTTTCTACCACCACTAAAAACAAAACAGAAAATACAAATTAAAAAAACCTTCCTGACTACAGATCTTAACAAGAAATCATTTCTACATTATTATTATTGTTAGAGGTCATCCAGGAAATTTTGACTCTTACCTACCACATGTGACAGGGTAGAACTGTACCCATAGTGTTTTCAAAGGTGTAATATTTATAGGAGCAAAGCCCCAGATTTTTCTCCTGTGTAGACACTGGGTAGGTCAAGCGCTTAACCATTACACCACCAGGATCTCCCCATTTACCACCTTGCAGTTAATTTAATAATGATCTTAGAACAAATATGATGAATTCATATTTTCCTATCCAAGGATTAGGAACTATGATCAAATCTTTAAAATAAAAAACTAAATGTGTTTGACATTCTCTCTACCAACTAAACCAAATGACTGATACTTTCTTAAGATTCTTTTCATAATGTTTAATTGCTAACTTTGTTCAGGATTGAATTATAACTAATATGTGCTTGAAATGTTCTATCCAGCATAAAATTGATTCTACAGTTGAACACAGTAAATTTGTAGACATATTATTGATTAGTTATTTTGCCCTAATTACACACAATTTTCCAAATATCTGCTTTTATCATGAGGTAAATACTAAATGAAAGAGTCCTGGTAACACAGTGGTTAAACAGTTAGCTGCTAACTGAAAAATCAGGGATTTGAAGTCACCATCTGCTCCACAAAAGGAAGATGTGGAAGTCTACTTCTCTACAGATTAAAGCCCTGGAAACCCTATGAGGCTGTTCATATAGGGTATGATTCAGAATCAACTCCACATGACGGGTTTGGTTTTTAAAGAGCAAGTTAAAGACATTGTGTAGCAACAGTCACAACATAGAAAAATAATCATTATCACATATTAGAAAGGTCAAGGAAACCACTAATTAGCAACAAATTTTAAAAGTAAGTTTTTCTACAAAGACACCTAACAACAGGACTCTACAATCATGCTTTGCCTGCAGGTGCCCAAGGAATGTCAAGAAATGTTTTGTTTCTTCTTCTATTCTTATCATTGAATAAATATGTGAAAAAGCAGATTTGCAAAGACATGTTGATTTCCTTAATGCACTCTGATATAAACTTTAAATAAACATAGCTAACAATTGTGGGATTGAGCTACTAAATACCAAGCACTGCTTAACGAAACATGAGCAGCTTTTCATTTCCTGTTTTAATGAGATGTGTTTTTGAACAAACATTAGACAAAAGGGAGATGTCTTGAGACCAAATGGTCTATATGGTGTTCACTAAGGTGCTAAAAATTGGGAAAAGTAATATCTCTCGGTCTTTCAGTTTATGTCTCTCTTACTCTTTCAATCTGTTTGCTTTATTTCTCCTCTGTATCTCTTTATATATATAATATTATATGGATTCCTGGTGTGGTACTATAGGATAAGCACTGGACTTCAAGGTCAGTTTGAACCCAAGGTCTGAGGTTCAAACTCACTCATCACTCCTCGGAAACCATATACAGTGTCGCTACGAATGGGGAACAACTTGATGGCACTTAACAATGACACATACACACACACACAAACCCTGTACAAGGTATTTTTGAGATGGACTAGACTCCAAGGCACTAATGAACAACAACAACATATATATGCATATGGAGCTTGGTGGCTCCATACAATAAGCACTGAACTGTGAACTACAAGGTCAGAGGTTTGAGCACACCTGTTTCCCATGGGAGAAAAATGATGCCTTCTGTTCCCTCAAAGGGTTAAACCTTCAGAAAGCCTATATAGGGTCATTATGACTTGGAACTAACTCCATGGCACTTAATAATGGATACATGTGCTTCAAAACATTCATGGAAAATATAATTACCACTTCATTGTACTTTTCCACAAAATATTTTGAAGCTCCCTTGTATATGTACATATATTCATAATTCATATACAAATAATTATATAAATATCATATATATTTGGGGTTTGGTGCCATCAAAACATTTCCAACTGCTAACAACCCTCTATAGGGTTACCAAGGAGCCTAGCAATTAGCAGTTAAGTGAGTGCTTAATAGTTTTTGTCACCAGGGACTCCTAAGTTTATCTATGTTGTTGTTGTGTGTTCCTGAGTCTGTTCTGACTTATAGACACACTGTATAGGGTTTCTGAGGCACTAAATCTTTGTGGGAGCAGAAACTTAATCTTACTCTTATGGAGCTTATGGTTTGCAATCCAGTACTTATCCTACAGAGCTACCACATTCCCTATGGTAGCATATAATTCATACTTATTTCATTCACATATATATTTATGCGTGTATGTATTTTGATATTTTTCGTGTCAATGTCTATTAGAGATCCACATGAACATGTTCAGTAGACATCAATGCAGTTAAATATGTAAATCTAAAACTTAGATACGCAGGTGCTTACTGTACACATTTTGGGGTTAACATCGCACAGATGGCCTAAGATTATGATAGGAAGAAAGACACTTAATGACTATTCTGTGATTGAAGTTACAGAAGAGGATCCAGTCAGGAGGACTGAGGAAAGAATGACATACGATCAAGGAGGGCAATTTATAGTAATTAATTTTTCAGTTATTTTTGCAGTAAAGGTGGGCAAAAAAGTGTAGCAGTTGAATGGAATTTTGTTGTTGTTTGTTAAGTACCATAGAGTCGGTTCCAACTCATAGCGAACCTGTATAGGATTTCTGAGGTGCGGCTGCTGGATTTGATAAACTGACCTTATGGCTTAAACGGACCTAGAGGCCGAGCACATTATCCTGCAGCACCACACCAGGAATAATTATAGAGATGTATTTATAGCTGTAGTAAGTTGTACATATGAATATGGATATATGTAAAGACAGAAGTCCCTATGTGGCAAAAACAATTAAGCACTTGACTACTAGTTTACAGTATGACAGTTTGAATCCACCCAGACATGTCTTAGAAACGGGCCTGACAATCTGCTCAATGCCATGCCAGGACCCCATATTGGACTAGTCCAGTAAAACATTGCTATTACCAGTTTTAGCCTCTTTGTCCTTCTGATTTTACTACACCCATAAAAATAATCAATGGCTGAAAATATAAAATTTTATTTATTCACTTATTTATTATTGGCATCTTCCCTTGGAATGTAAGTTTCAAAAAGGGAAAGGTCTTTGTCGTATTCATTGCTTTGGCAAATAGTATTCCCAGCAATTACTTTCTGTATTAACGAGATTATGTGCATATTGATGTGATCACAAATATATCTAAGAGTTTATATACATTTTCACTGCAAATCAGATGAGTTTTATTTACTTGTTAAAAAACAATAGAATCACTCAAAATTTTCTTTGCTGCTCCAGTAGACATACAAAGAGAAGCATAGTACTTAATAATTTACCAAGTTCTTATTTTAATTGTTTACTAAGGTAAACTTTTTTCATTTCCATGCTAATGATTTTGTTTTAGCTGTATAACTGATCCCTGGATGCTTAGGCCCTAGCTGATTTGATAAAAATGTACTATATGTTATCATCATCACTTTCATTAAATATTTATTTTTGCTTTCTTTTAAAAAGAAAAAAATGTGAAAATGCTCAAAGCACAGCCATATACAATGTATCACCAGAAAAGTAATCAGTGAAATACAGGATTTTAAGTAACAGGTATTATCAGTAAACTAAACTTAATGGAATTTTAATAGATACAAATTTGTTTCCTACAAGATTTTCAAATGCTTGTGCTGGTATCTTACATGCTTCCAAGGAAACAGGAATCCAATTTAAAATCTCATGAACAGGAAAATATGTCCAGATATATGGGAATGAAAAATATACTCCGATATGTTTTTAAAAAATATGCAGAGATTATGTAGAGGCAGCATATTAAATTTGGATGTGCAAAGCTGACTAAGTACTTTCTCTGACCTATGGAAGCATACAGTTTAATATTAGAAACAGACAGAAAATGGATGATTTCAATGTAATATGTTGATAAGGGAAGGTTTAGCCTCTTTTAGAGGTTCAGGGAAAACTTGCTAGTGATTTTATGCCTGACCTAAACCTTAAAGAAAGGTGCTCTCATAGTGTAGTGGTTACGACTCGGGCTGCGAACCACAAGGCCAGCAGTTCGAAACTACTAGCTGTTCCTCAGGAGAAAGATGAGGCTTTCTGCTCCTGTAAAGATTTACAGCCTCGGAAACCCTGTACAGGGTGGCTGTGAGTCGGAACCGGCTCCACGGCACATAACAACAACAACAACAACAAACCTTAAAGAATGTGTTAAAGATTTAAAGCATGTAAAACACAGTTAATGTTGTGAGAATATGAGAAACATGGAGAATATATAACAAACAATTAATATTTGAAAATACAGGTTTGGGTTATTATATGCTGATTTCTTCTCATATATTAAAAAATCTAACTTGAATTTAAACAGAAGACAAAAGCATATTTTGGTCTAAATGGTGGTGTTGTTAAGTGCCATCTACTCGGTTCAGACTCATAGCAAACCTGTATAGGGTTTCCAAGGAACAGTTGGTGAGTTTGAACTGTCGGTTGTGCTGTTCAAACTGAATTTACAGTGGAATGTATCCATTTAGTCCTAGAAACTAGAGGCAGTAAGGATTGACAAGCTAGTAGTTAATTCTGAAACCACAAACAGTTTCGAAAATCCATAGGTTATCTAAAACCAAAATCTAGCAAAAATTACCTTTTATAATTTACAGAATTGACTATTGATCCATTTAAAGAAAGCATTCATTTAAAGCATGTTGGTCAAACTTCATATTTAGACTCATTACTCAAATTAAAAAACTGGTAAATATATTTAGGGGTTCAGTGACATGTCTCTCTATACTTTCCTTTATTCAAGATATATCATTAATACTTCAAAATAGAACTCATGAGCAATTAATCCTATAGTCAGAAATACATAATTAAACACTTTCTTTTCCATGGCAACACATATCAACTCATAAGTATGGCCTGATCAAATGGTACTACATAATACATCTAACTTTTTACAATGAATTTTTAAAGCATCTCTGAGTAAATCTTAACAAATGGTTGTTATTTCTTCCAAGCATTGAATTCTAACATGTAGACTAGTGCTATCATTTTATTAAATGTGAAATAATGTAGTTCACATAGTACATGTTTTCAAACCTCAAAGCTGATATATGTCAGGTTCTATTATTCTTTTGGAGGTCAGGTGAGTTTTTAATATCAAAACATTTTAAGAAATAAGATGATCATCTTAGATTTGTAGATAAGAATCTAAAATTGCTTCAGGTAAGAAGATCAAAGTGAAATCGAGCAGAGAGATAAAATGGGAGAATGATACAATGAAGATTAAGAGAGATGATTGAAGAGAGAAAAGGGATCCTACCAGAGAATTACAGAAAATGAACATACACATAATAAAAATATCTTGCAGAGGATACAGAAAAATAAAAATATCTGATAGCAACCTACACAATTCACCAGAAAGCATAAAAATACATAATTATATATTCTGACAAAAAAAAAAAGCAAGTAATTGACTTTTATGAATATATAGAAAATACCAGAAAACGTGAAAGGGTAGTGCCAGAGGTAAAAATCACAGGAAATTCCAGAAGAATGTGCCTATAAATTTGACCACCAGTGTTACAGGTTACCTCTGATATATGTTAAATATCAAATACAACAACACAGTCAGTACCTTTGCTTTATCTCTCATCGATCCTTTGCCCAGGATAGACATTTTAGCACCTGTTTCTTCCTGTAGCCTCTTCAAGGAGTTTCCTCTTGGTCCAAGCAATTTCCCCACAAAATTGAACTAGAAACAAAATCAATAGAGTTTTTTGTTAAAGGTAGAGTAAAGGGGTGATTTTCACCAAGCACAATTGATGGGCTTTTTGAAACCTTACCATTGAG
Source organism: Chrysochloris asiatica (assembly GCF_000296735.1). NCBI lineage: Eukaryota > Metazoa > Chordata > Mammalia > Afrosoricida > Chrysochloridae > Chrysochloris > Chrysochloris asiatica. The sequence continues at coordinate 11,475,268 of NW_006408537.1, forward strand.
ATATGTTATGATACATATATATATATTCCTAAATCCTAAGTAAAATAACAATGTCATGAAAGGACAGATATAAAACGACAAATGTGATTCTCCATAGGTCAGTAGGCTACTTGTATGAGTTCATAAATCATGATTACTAAAATATATAATTATGATACATAGCATTAAACAATTTTAAAGTTAAAATTTTTTCTGAGACCAAATTTAATATTCAACATAAAGATTAAAAAATTAGTAAAACATTTATGAAGCAGCAAAGGTATTTCCATATCAATAATTTGTAGAATGTATCATATTTTAAATATATATAATAAAATACATTAATCGATCAAACCAGAAAGGAATTGGGATGAATCCTTCTAGTTTACAACATTACTAAAGGCATTCCCTCACCAGTTGGGATGTAGAAATAAAAGATTTTAAGCAGTTTATGTAACTTCACAATTTCAAAAATTTAATACTTTATTGAATTTTAAAATTAAATTATTAAATGTCATCCTATTAAAGACGATCTGGCTCTATAACATTCTACTCATTTCATAAGCATGAGACTCAATTACTCTACAGTATTGCATTTCCTATATTAAAGGATTATTTTTAGGATCAGCAAATAAAAGGCGTGACTATACGATGAAAAGTTAAAAGACAACAGATAGAGCATATACTAAAAAACATATTGTCTAAATAGAAAATTCTAAAAGGTCATTCAATTTACATGTTTATCCTGAATGGTGCTGAAAAACTGATAAACTAAGAACAGTTATCAAAGTATATATGCCAGTTGCTAATGGGACCATTATTAAAATAAATAACCCAGGTAATTTTTCATACCATCGTACACTGATTAATTAAAAAAAAAAAAAAAATACAAGAAATTAAAATACCAAGAAATATGTTGGGAGCATGGAGAACAAAGAGAAATTAAATTAAGTCAGGTCAGCACTCCTTAATCAGGATTTTCTTATTATTTTCTAACGAATCGGGCTGCTAACCTCAAGATCGGCAGTTCGAAACTACCAGCTTTTACCGGAGAAAGATGAGGCTTTCTGCTCCCATAAAGATTTACGACCTCGGAATCCCTGTGTAGGGTCACTATGAGTCGGAACCGACTCCACAGTACTTAACAACAACAACAACCAATTAAGAAATAATCGAAACTTAAAAGGTGAAAGACTAAATCATTTCTCCTTACATATAGGATTAAGACCAGGATATTTTAATCTCACCAGAGCTACTCAGCATTGTATTGGAATGTGGACTGTCATACATATAGGCAAATAGAATAAGTTGAACATTATGAGGTCCAGAACTAGACCATACTTAGTTAATTGATTTTCAACAAAAATGCCAAGCAACTGTATCAGAGAAGTAAAGCCATCTCAAAAAATGTTGCTTAAAATGTTCGAGAATGGCTCAAATAGTTAAGCAAATTTAGGTAGCATAGTGGTTACGAATCGGGCTGCGAACCTTAAGGTCAGCGGTTCGAAACTACCAGCTGCTCCGCGGGAGAAAGATGAGGCTTTCTACTCCCGTAAGGATTTACACCCTCGGAAACCCTGTACAGGGTCGCTATGGGTCGGAACCGAATCGACGGCACTTAACAACAACAACAACAACAATGGCTACTATTAACAAAATTCGTTACTAACCAAAACCGAATCCTTAGTCATTTAGTTGATTCTGACTCATAATACAGAGTGATGGTGGTGGTAGTGTTCTGACTTACAGCGGTCTTGCATAGGTCGGAAGCTGTAAACCTCTAAGGGAGCAGAGAGCCTCATATTTTCCCATTCCGAACTGCTGGTAGTTTCAAATTGCTGATCTTGAAGTTAGCAGCCTGACTTTACAACTACGCTGCCAGAGCTGCTTATAATACAGTGTTGTTGTTGTCATTAAGTGCCATCGAGTCGGTTCCGACCCATAGCAACCTTGTATAGGGTTTCCGAGGAGCGGCTGGTGAGCTTGAACCGCCAACCTTGCTGTTCAGACTTTGCAGTCAAGCTCATTAACCCACAGCGGCATAAGGAGTCCATAATACAGAGTAGAACTACCCTATAGCGTCATCAAGCCTGTACTTTTTATGGAAGCAGACTGCTGCATCTTTCAACCCAGGACAAGCTTATAGGTTCAAACCACTGACTTTTTTAGTTAGCAGCAGAGCATTTAGCCACTGCACCACCAAGGATGTAGTAATAATATTGTTGTTGTTGTTGTTTGCCATCGAGTCGATTCCTACTCACATCGACCCTATAAGGGGTTTCCGAGGAGAGACTGACGAGTTTTAACCTGGTGTGGCGCTGTGATTAATGCACTGGACAGCAAAGTAAGCTTGTAAGTGCCATCCTTAGAAACCCTATGTAGGGTCACTATGAGTCAGACCGACTTGATGGCACTTACAAACAACAGCAACAATCTAAATAGTCTTCAAGATTGTGACCTAGATTTTCGTTTTATTTGTGATGAACAGATCTTTTTTTGTTTGAACTAAATATTTGTTTTACAGCTAGCATAGTTTAATTTCTTGTTTTTAAAGTCATAGGAACTATTCCCCTGTATTTTTCTTCTACAAATTATAAAGTTTTGCCTTCAACACCTAAATCTATAATATTATCTAGAATTCTCTTTATATTACCATGTGAGGGAGGGAACTAAACTGTAATAGTTTATGACTGATATAAATACTACCACCAACTTGTTGTTATAGTTTTGACTCATAGAGACCCTGTATAGGGTTTCCTAGGAGCATCTGGTGAGCTTGAACTGCTGACCTTTCTGTGTCATTTACATTACAGACAGTTGTTAATGAATCTCCAGCCAATCCTAATGTCACTTTCTTCTACACATAATCCAGTTTCTCTGATTTTTTGCTTGGCATACAGATTGAATAGATATTATGAAAGGATACAATGCTGACACACATCTTTCCTGATTTTAAATCATTTAGTATCAATAATTTGTTATGATCCACACAGTCAAATTGCTTTGCTTAGTCAGTAAAGTATAAACAAACATCTTTCTGGTATTCTCTGCTTTCAACCAAGATTCATCTGATATCAACAGTGCTATACCTTGTTACACAAAGTCTTATGAATATAACTTGAATTTCTGGCAGCTCTCCACTGATGTATTGCTGCAACCATTTTTGAATTCTTTTCAATTAACCAATTTTTCTTTAACCTAGCAATATTTTCCCAACACTTTTACAGTGAACCACAAGTTAGCAGTTCAAGTTCACCAGCCACTCCTCGGAAATCCTATACACTAGTGATGGGCTGGAACCAACTTGATGGCACTTAACAACAACAAAAATGCTGAATCTTTGACTTCTTTTTGAACCATCTGCTTTATCTTCTTGATGATTCCTTCATTAGAGTGAAATAAATATTTGCTATGTGTTCATTCAGAAGAGGAAATGGAATGAGAGATATCATTGCTGACGTCCGATGGATCTTGGCTGAAAGCAGAGAATATCAGAAATATTTTTACCTGTGCTTTATTGACTATGCAAAGGCTTTCGATTGTGTGGATCATGACAAGCTATGGACAACATTGCGAAGTATGAGTATTCTGGAACACTTAATTATGTTCATGAGGAATCTGTACCTGGACCAAGAGGCAGTTGTTCAAACAGAACATGGGAACACTGAATGGTTTAAAATTAAGAAAGGTGTACAACAGGGTTGTTTTCTTTCACCATAATTATTCAAACTGTATGCTGAGCAAATAATCCGAGAAGCTGGATTATATGAAGAAAAACGTGGTATTAGGATTGGTGTAAAATTCAATAACAAACTGTCATATGCAGATGATACAACCTTGCTTCCTGAAAGTGAAGAGGACTTAAAGTATTTACTGATGAAGATCAAAGACCACAGCCTTCAGTATGGATTGCATCTCAATGTCAAGAAAACAAAAATCCTCACCACTAGACCAATCAACAACAAACAGTCTTGTCAAAGGAGAAAAGACTGAAGTTGTCAAGGACTTCATTCTTCTTGGATCAACCATCAACACTCATGGAAGCAGCAGTCAAGAAATCAAAGGACATATTGCATTAGGCAAATGTGCTGCACAAGACCTTTTTAAAGTGTTGAAGAGCAAAGATGTCAAATTGAGGACTAAGGTGCACCTGACCCAAGCCATGATATTTTCAAAAATCTCATATGCATGCAAAAGCTGGACTGTGAATAAGGTAGACCATAGAAGAATTGATGCTTTAGAGTTATGGTGTTGGAGGAGAATATTGAAAGTGTCATGGGCTACCAAAATAACAAACAGACAGATCTGTGTTGGAAGAAGCATAGCCAGAGTGCTTCTTGGGGGCCAGGATGGCCAAACTTTATCACTCATACTTCGAACATATTGTCAGTAGGGACCAGTCACTAGAGAAGGATATCATGTTTGGTAGCATGAAGGGTTAGAGAAATAGAGGAAGACCCCCAGTGAGATGGATTGACAAAGTGGCACTATCAATAGGCTCAAGCATGCAACAGTTGTGAGGTTGGCCCAGGACCGGGCAGAGTTTCATTCTGTTGTACATAAAGTCACTATGAATTGGTACCAACTCGATGTTACCTAACAACAGCAACACTAATTAAGTGGAATGAAAGCATTAATGAATAAATGAACAGTGAACTAGTAAGAAAGATAATGTGACACACGACATGCACTACAAATATACATGTCTGATTACAAAAATATTTAAAAGTACATTTATGACTCTAAGTATCATTGTAACATAAGTGAAAAATGCATCTTATTGTCATCCATTTGAAAATATACATGTAGCACAATTACAATGCATTTTCTATTTTTTTCCAGCAAATTGACTTAATCAATGCTATTGACTAAAATTATTTGCATGACATTTAATTTTCAAAATAACTTGGAGTACTCGTCAACAGTTGTGCAATTCATTCTGACCACATAAAACCTTGCCATATTTTATGAACATTTGTTATTGTTGTTAAGTGTCATCGAGTCAGTTTCAAACCATAGTGACCCTGTATAGTTTCCAAGGAGTAGCTGGTGAGCTTGAATCGCCAACCTTAAGGTTCAAACCAACTTTGAAGTTCAGCACATTAACCCACAGCACCACACACAAGACCGGCCAAGTATGAATTCCCTGTGACAGAGAAATTAAAAAAATTTTGACAGTGCATTAGAATTATATGATAACTAACACAAATATACAATTAAGAAAATGCTATCAGATAACAGTTTTATATATATATATATATGTGTGTGTGTGTGTGTGTGTGTGTGTGTGTGTTACACAAGTGTGGAGATGTGTGTACATACATATTTGTTTTATATCATCAAGGCACTGTCGTACTTTGTATGAAACCTTTTAAATAATATAGAATATATTCTTATTATTAACCATTGAATGAGCTTCAATTCTTTAATTATTAGGTTCTACAGCCCAAAAGGAGCTATGGTAGAGTAGTGGTTATGAATCGAGTTGCTAACCTCAAGGTCAGCAGTTTGAAACTATTAGCTGTTCTGCGGGAGAAAGATGGGGCTTTCTGCTCCCGTAAAGATTTACAGCCTCAGAAACCCTATGCAGGGTCAATATGAGTCGGAACAGACTCCATGGTACTTCAACAACAACAACATCCCAAAAATATGTCACCTCAAACTACTAAGAGAAGTTTTTATGACGATTTTCCACCAAAGATGAAACTGTTGATATTCTATTTTAAGAAAATCATCTTAATCCCTGTTGTTGTTGTTGTTGTTAAGTAAAGTCAAATCAGTTCTGATTTATTTGGTTTCCTTGGAGCAACTCATAGGTTTGAACAGGTGACATTGTAGTTAGTAGTATAGTGCTTGTCTAAGAAAAAATGACTCCTCCTTTGTGATTGCTGTTGTTAAGTGCCATTGAATTGGTTCCGACTCATAGTGACCCTGTATAGAGTTTCTTAGAAGCAGCTGGTGAGTTTGATCCACTGACATTGTGGTTCGATGCATTATCCTACAGCACCACAACAGGATTACAGTGATTATTTCTACCATAAAAGTCATTACAGGTACTGAAAGAAACTTATACTAAATAAGTCCCACTGTGCTGATGTAGGATAAGCCATGGACAGCTAATCAAAAGGTTGGTGGTTCAAACCAACCAGCTACTACTTGGACACACTATTCAGGGTCGCTATGAGTCAGAATGATGCACTTACAACCAACATACATAAAATGTAATAATTATCCTAGGCTTAAAGCTAAACATTCTGAAGAGAAGTACAACACAGGAAGTCCATTTAACATACTTCAGTTTACAATTCCATGGTGTTTAAATATTTCATAGTAGTTTGATGCAATGTGGCAAATGGCCTACTTTGGAGGCAATCATTTTTAAATTTGCTACTAAACAGGAATCATATTGTGTGTCATTAACAGGAGACTTGTTCTCAGAAAAGAAGACAGCTATATTTTAAAAGAATTCCATTTCAAATCTTTATCATAATAACTTGGTTCTCCATAGGAGAACTGTGTTTCCAACTGACTTGCAAAGGGATGACAATCAGTGTTGCAAAGTCTACTAGAAAAAAATCACTGCAACAGATCTAATAACAACTGCTTTAAATCATGTGCTCAGCAGAAACTGTCATTCACTATAATTCATATCTGCTTGTCCACTGTTGTAAAATAGATCTTGGGTATTTTGTGTAAAGATATGTGCTTCATTATGTTTTTATTTAATATGCTATATTCCTTTTCTTGGCTATTTCAAATAGAAAGTGCTTATCCCATGAATTTGATGCACTATTATTTACAGATTTACATGTTTTTGTTGTTGTTAGGTGCCATCGAGTAGGAACCGACTCATAGCGATGCTATGCACAGCAGAATGAAACATTGCCCGATCCTGGGCCAACCTCACTATTGTTGCCACGCTTGAGCCCATTGATGCTGTCACTTGGACATACTACCTTGTAACACTCTCATAAAACATTAATAAGAGTGGTTTTATTCCAATTAATAATAATGAGAGGGATATTATTGTTGTTAAGTGTTGTTGACTTGGATCCAACTCATGGCGACCCTGTATAAAGTTTCTGAGGAACAGCTGGTGAGTTTACACTGCCAACCTTACAGTTAAACCAACCTTGCAGTTCAGTGCTTTATCATGCAGCATCACAATAGGACTCTAATCAGAAGGATAGGAGCTAGAAATTATATAAACAACTAATATATACTTTAGCAGTATGGTACAGACTGAAATCATGTAACCATATTTACAAACTAAACTAGTGATTTTGTTTGTTTTTTTAATGTAGAAAAATTTAATAATACATGCATAGTTTTAGAAAAATTAAATATACAGTTTCAGGATCTTCTCAACAGTACTAGATTCCTTTGCTGAATTTCAAACTAAAGAAAAAGATTTTCACTGGTAAAGCAAAATGGAAGTTTAAGCCAATTGTTTTTAAGTATCTGTCCCCGTTTTATTTGTCCTGATAGGACTTTAAAACTACAGAATTAACAAGGTAAGGAACAGAATGATATTCAGTTTTAACTATGTCTATGTTGTAAGGGACAAAAGATAAGACAGGCTTTGTCCAAGTTCACAATGTCATGACATCCACACATAACTATAAAACAAGTTCCAGGAAGATGCATTCATTTATATGTTTTTAATTCACCTAATTTTATACAAATCATACATTAGTTGTTTTTTTGAATTTGCTGTCTAAAGACATATGAACTGAGAAGTACTGAATTTCTAAGCAGTGAAGACATTGCCTATGAGCTTTGGAGTAGTCAAAACGATACAACATTCCTGTTGGAAAATGTATATTCACAAATAAATTCAACTATATACTTAAAATTTACTTATGAAAATGTGAAATACCTTTCTTATTAGTCTACAAAAAAGGCAATGCTCAACTATATCTAGTAATACACTCAGAAATAAATTCAATAAATTCACTTCTTGCAGCATTCCTCAACATCAGTTAAAAACACAATAAATGTTTATCCAAAGTTTCTGATGTACCAAGAAACATGCTAAATGCTTCATACATATTATCTTATTTAATTATTAGATTCAAACTCTTAGATATTTAATCATTTAAAGACAGTTATTAATTTACATGTTGTTATTGTGGCTGAGTGTCGTTGAGTCAGTTCCAACTCATATCGACCCTGTGTAAGGTTTTAAAGTGGATGGTGGTTTTGAAACATCAATCTTGTGGTTAGAAGTCCATTTCACATTTAATCGCTAACTAATGCACACAACTTTAATGGAGTAAAATCAAAGAAAAGCTAAAGAATATTTTATTAGGTTTTGGGGGGATTCTTAAAAAGTATATTCCTTCTATTATGAAAATGAATTTAGAAATAAGGAACCCTAGTTGAGCCTTGAACACAGTGATTAAGCACTCAGCTTCTAACAGAAAGGTCAGTGGTTAAAAATTACAAGATGCTTCGCAGGAGAAAGATGGGACAGCTTGCTTCTATAAAGACTGTTGTTATTATTAAGTACTGACAAGTCATTTCCAACTCATAGCAACCCTATATAGGGTTTTCAATGAGTGGCTGGTAATTTTGAACCACTGACCTTGTGGTTCAAATTGGCCTTGTAATTCAGTGCTTTTCCTACAACACCACACCAAGGCTCTGTTAAAACTTGTTGTTGTTGTTGTCAAGTGCCAATGAGTCAATTCCAACTCATAGTGACCCTGTATAGGATTTCCAAGAAGCAGCTGGTGAACTTGAACTGCCGACCTTGCTGTTCAAATTGACCTTGCAGCCCCAGCATATTAACCCATCTTGGAAATCCTATAGGGCAGTTCTACCCAGTTATATAGGGTCTCTGTGAGTTGGAGCAGACTAGAAGGCACACAACAACAAATTAGAGGTAAAATACAGAATTTGCATATGCAAATGAGCTAGAAGTTATTAAGCAGCCACCAAGGTACAGTTTTTTTCCAATAAAATATATAATCAAAATTAAGCAGTGACTTGAATCTTGTGGCAGCATACTAAATTGCAGGTGTTATATATTAATTATTATTCTAGCTGTTTCTATTGTCCACTCAAATCGGCTAATTACCTTGCTCCACTCTGCTTTGTATCCCTAGAATCTGACTTCTATGAACTATATCAAACACGTTCCTTCCATATTTTCCTTCTAACTGGGTTTGGCCAATGGCAAGTAACTAAAAAAATTAGAAAGTATAAAAGAAAAATCCAAGTAGTTACATTCTTGGCTCCATTCTTGCTGCACCTTAATTTGGTAGTGAATCTGTTCTAATACGTACAGTAAACAGTTCCTGTCTGAACATCCTCGTCTACAACTGCAAGTTTTTCCCTTTTCTCATCTCTTTGGTATTAAGAGCAATAATGGTGTCCCACTATAGCTAGCCCTTGGTAGTTTCCCTAAACAATGCTCACATTTTGTAAATAATCTCTTAATTAAACTCTTGACAATTACCTTATTTGAGTGAGCCCTCTGTTTCATTTTGAGATGTTGAGCAACACAGTTATTAAAAACAAATATTGTTGTTACATGCCATCGAGTCGGTACTGACTCATAGCAACTTTATGCACAGCAGAACAAAACATTGCCTGATCCTGGGAAAACCTCACTATTGTTGCCACGCCTGAGCCCACTGATGCTGCCACGTGGTCAATCCATCTCTCTGGGGGGTCTTTCTCTTTTTCTTTGACCCTCCACCTTTCCAAACATGATATCTTTCTCCAGAGACTGGTCCCTCCTGATAGTATGTCCAAAGTATGAGAGATGAAGTTTGGGTATCCTGGCCTCCAAGGAGCATTCTGGCTGCACTTCTTCCAAAACAGATTGGTTCTTTTGGCAGCCCATGATACTTTCAATATTCTCCTCTAACACCATAACTCAAAAGCATCAATTCTTCTACCGTCTTCCTTAGTCATGGTCCAGCTTTTGCATGCATATGAGGTTACTGAAAACAAATACAATAATTCATTCCATAAAAATTGAGATTCCTAAACACAGTTTTCACCTAATGGATGGCCAGGCCACATTTACCTACAGGTGCAGAGCCATATAGTACAATAATTACAAAAGGAATTAAAAATAGAGATTCTTAGAGTTAAAGGATTATAAACAAGATGATATCCAGGTGAAAAGGTCTGGAAAGACTTTCAGAAAAAATACAGCTTCAAGTAGAACCAAAAGGATAGAGGAGATTAAAATAGTTTCATAATATTATCCAATGGGCAAAAATACTTTTTGTACGTTGACATTGGAACCAACCAACCACAATAAATTTGAAATGACAGAAGGATGTATGCTGTCAAAAGAAAAATTTGGTGTGGCACTACAGGATAATGCACTGGAGCACAAGGTTAGTTTGAACCACAAGGTCAACAATTCAAACCTATCAGGCACTCCTTAAAAACCCTATACAGGGTCGCTATGAATTGGATTCTACTTAACAGTACTTCTCAACAACAAAAAATAATTTTCTGACGCTGCTTATGTTGAATAGTCTAAAACTAAAATTAAATCAGAAAGAATGAAATCATAAGCTCTGAATAGTCAGACCTAGAAATAATTCAGTGAAATATATCAAATGGTAACTCAGTCCAGCTAGATATTCAAACTAGAGCAATTTAATTATATAAATGTCCTTTTATTAGTGTAAATTAAAATGTTCCATTCATCCTGGTGTGACACTGTAGGATAAACACAGGACTTTGAACTGCATTATTGAAAGATCAAACTCAGCAGTTGCTCCTGGGAAACCCTATACAAGGTCCCTGTAAGTTATAACTGAATTGACAGAACCCAACAACAACAAAAACAACATTGTTTATCTCTGTTGATAGAAACTAGATTTTTTAAAATATATTTTTCTTTTTCTGATAATTTATAGGTATTCATGAAGTTTCATACATTTTGGGGCAAAAAAATAAAGAAAATATATGCTGAATAAAGTTTTTATTCTTTTCCCTTATGTCTATTGAGAGTTAGATAAAAGTACCTAGTATAAGCATAATGTCAAGAATAAACAGAAACTGCTGTTGCTTTTGTTGTAAATAACTCAAGAAATTAACTTTCAATATTGCAATAAATAAAAAACACCAGAGTGTATGCATCTGAGAAATTTAGAAGGAAGAAAATAGTTGTATGGCCAATGGTAATTGGCAATTGATCATTGAAATAGATATTTTAGGAGCATACTGAGCCAACATGGGACTCGTATTTTAAAAGGGAAATAATGGAATTCCAAAACTGGTACTGGGTTACTGCCCAGTCAATCTTTCAGACAAAGAAAATGACTAAATGAATCATTAAGGATTAGTAAAATCAATCTTCAGATAAGTAGAAGAGCCACATTTTCATTAGTCTACTTAGGGAGCTAATGTAATTTTTGTTTGTGTGTATGCTCATATGTGTTTATTTAACAATTCAAGTCTACTGCATATTATAAAGTACTTAGGGCAAGTTTGTATATGTATTTATGTATAAGAAGTGGCTTTTGCCCTGATCTGGACTGAGTAGAAAAAGATTAATGGTAAATATTTAAAATGCTTAAAATTACATAATCAAATATGAAATTCTCTCTTCATATTAGATGCTCCACTTTTCTTCAGGGAGGAATTATTTCATGTTCTTTCATTACCACTTTGGCTTGCCCACATTTGAATAGTTCAGGGGTAGATACATAACCTAATCCATGGCCATTAGAGTCCTTTCTTGGGGTTTTTCACAACTGGTGCAAGCTATAAATAGAAAATTCAGAGCTATCAGGAGCCATGTTAAATAGCAGTAACCATGAAATAGCTGCACAGTAAAACAGAATGAAGCTGAATCTCAGAAAAAAAACATGGACAGGGTTGTTCATGATGTTTAAATTTTGTCTATTTCAGAGGTCTAGTGTTGTGCTGCAGGATAAGTACTGGGCTGCTAATCACAAGGTCGGTGATTCTAACCCATCAGCTCCTCCTCAGAAACTCTATACAAGATCACAGTGAGCCAGGACTGACTCGATGGCACCTGATAACAACACTAGTGTTCTTCAAGGCACAGCTGGAGTTCAGATTTAACTATCAATTATATGAGATTCTCCTCCCAGAATCTATCTACTAATTTCCCCCTTTGATTAAGCTATTCCCATTTGAATTTCTGTCACCTGTGGTTAAAATAACCCTGACAAATAAAGAATAAACTCATTATTATACAAACCTCATTTTATTTTACAGGTTTGTGATAACCCGCTGACCAAAGTATTTCATCACACCACATGTTTGCTGAATTTAGTGACCTTATTGGAAACAAATGAAAGTTAAGTAAAAGTTATCATCAAGAAAGATATGAAAAGACTAAAAGCAGCTATATAAAAAATAAAAGTAGATACACTGCATTTTAAATTTGCATATGTTAAAGATGGATATAAAAACAAATATTTTATTGCTGCTTTCTTGCACTCCTCTAATTTGTGCAGGTCTCTATCCGCCTATGTTGTCCCTAAAAGGAAGAGATTAAAGATAAATGGACAACAGGGATGGGAAAGGCCAGTTGTTTATCTTTGATATATATGATGTTTGGCTGAAGGAAAAGAGGAAAAATACTCATCTTAATGGAATTTTTTTTTTTTTTTTAGCATCTGAAAAGCAAAAAACTACAAGCAAAAGTCAAGGATATATGCATATATTTTCACTCAGCTTAATTAGTCACAGAAACACAAATATTGCATAAGAC
>NW_006408537.1:11490104-11492089 GCF_000296735.1 Chrysochloris asiatica
AGCCTTGGTGATAAACATCCATCAGAGTTGATAATCAACATTTTTTCCTATTTTGGGGTGAAATAAAGCAGGGATCTGATAAGAGATTCAGTGAGGAGAAAATGGGATTCAGGACAGAGAACCCAATGAGCATTAGCACGAATACAGATGTTAAGAGTATCTGCAGATCTGAACTCAGTCTGGTTCTTGAAGTACTAACTGCTTTCACAGTTGGTAACCAAAATGTTGGTGATTCAAGTTCTCCCTGAGGCACCTCAGAAAAATATTTGGTGTTTTAATTCCAAAAATTCACCAAATGAAAACTCAGTTCTACTCTGACATAGTACAGGGACACTATAAGTCAGAATTGGCTTGACAACAGATAGTTGGGTATGTGGATACTTTTAAGGCATAATTATAATAGCTATTTCAGTACATAAAAAGTATAGTAGTCATGTAAATTTTTTCTATGGAATAGCACAATTATTCTGAGCTAATAAAGAATAAAGAAAAGATTCAAGAAATATTTCATGCTGCAACATTAAAGATGAAAAATGTGTTTTCTGTAAATAGTCTTAATGAAGTATTGTGTGGGTTTATAATCATGATTCCTCACATTTCTCAAAATATGCTTCAGCTAGGAAAAACACTCCCATTAAATAGTTCATTAAATTTATTTCACTCATTACAGAAACATGTTTTTCATTACAAAACAAATTACAACTATTTTCCTTTCTTTCAAGAAAGATAAGTGACTCATTTATCTGTGATATAAGAATTCACGCATAAATTCTTATATCACAAATAAATGAGTACTTTACTGTTGTTTTTACTTGTCATGGAATCAATTCTGAATCATGGTGACTCCATATCATAAAACCATAAACAAAAATGAACTGAAGTGGGATTAAAGAACTACATGTAAAATCTGGAACTATTGTTCTTAGGTGCTATCAAGTTGGTACCAACCAATAGGAACCCTATGAACAACAAAAAAAGTAATGCCCAGTTCTGCCCCAACCTGACAGTCGTTTCACCTGAATGAATTGCTGCCGCCACTGTGCCAGTCCATCTTGTTGGGGGTCTTCCTTTTTTCCCCCGACCCGCCACTTTACCAAAAAAAAAAAAAAAACCCTCCACTTTATCAAACTTGATATCCTTCACTAGTGACTGGTCCCTCCTGATAACATGTCCAAAGTATGAGAGACAAAGTCTGGACATCTGGCTTCTAATAAGCACTTTGGCTGTACTTCTCCCAACACAGATCTGTTTGTTCTTTTGGTACTTTCAATATTCTACTCTAACTTTATAACTCAAAACTATATAGACCTATATAGAATTATGTATATCATCAATAATGAAAAAACACCAACTTATGGGCTCTGATATATGGCATAAATTCAAACATAATTGAAAATATATATACAAACAGCACAAGACAAACTAGATGACTGGAACATTCTAAAAATAAGACATTTATATGCATCAAAAGATTTCATCAAAAGAATAAAAAGAAAACTCACAGATTATGACAAATTTTTTTGCAATGGCATGTCATAACTAAAATTTATAACAAACTTGAATACTTCAACAAAAAAAGACCAATTAGAAAATGGGCAGAGAGCATGAACAGATACTTCACCAAAGAAGACATTCACGAAGCCAACAAATATATATTTTAAAAAAAAATGCTCATTATCATTAGCCATTGTTGTTATTGTTGTCAAATGCCACTGAGTAATTTCTGACTCTTAAAGAACTTGTAAAAGGTTTTCAAGGAGCAATGGTGGGATTGAACTGAGGACATTGCAGTTAGTGATTTGTTGTTATTCTTAAGTGCCATCAAGTGAGTTCTGACTCAGAATGACCCTGCATAGTGTTTCTGAGGAACAGCTGGTCACTTTGAACTGCCAACCTTATGGTTAGCAGTCCAGTGCAGATTCTACAGTGCCACACCAGGAGTCCAGTTACCATTTAGAGAGATGCAAATCAAAACAATAATGAGA
>NW_006408537.1:11492524-11499924 GCF_000296735.1 Chrysochloris asiatica
GGATTAAAAATGGCTAATACCAATCCATTTCAACTCACTAATGCCCTGTGGATTCCTGGTGTGGCACTGTGGGCTAATGCATCAGACTGCAAAGCCGTTTGAACTGCAAGGTCGGTAGTGCAAGCTCACTTGGAAACCTTATACAGGGGTTGCTATGGGTTGGAACTAACTCGATGGCACTTAAAAACAACAAACAACAATGCCTAAGATATCCATCTTTATGCATTCCATTTGATTTTTGACAACTTCTAGTTTTCCTAGATTCATACATAGTTCATTCCATGTTCTGATTATTAATGGATGTTTATAGCTAATTCTCCTCATTTTGAGTTATGTGCAGTCAGCAAATGAAGATCCAAAGGCTTTACTGCATTTGTGTCATCATGGTCTACTTTGAGAAGTCACCTCTTCCCCAGTCATATTTTGAGGGCCTTCTAACCTGAGGGGCTCACCTTCTGGCATTATATCTGATAATATTCTGGTGTTCTTCATAATGTTTCAATATTTAATATTTTGGTGCCAATACTCCACTGTTATTCATAAGGTTTTCAGGGACTAAATATTCAGAAGAAGTCTGTTTCCCCTTCATTCTAGTTTGTCTTAGTCTGGAAGGTCAGCTGAATCCTGTCCACCATAGGTGACCCTGCTGGTATTTAAATACCAGTGGCATAGCTTTCACGATCACAGCAACATGCCAGCCACCAAAGTATAACCAACTGACAGCCAAGTGTTGGTGTGCCTAACCAAAGCCATGGTATTTTCAATAGCTTCATATGCAAACGAAATTTGGACAATGAATGAGGAAAACCATAGAAGAACTGATGCATTTGACCTATGGCATTGAAGAAGAACAGTAAAAGTACTATGCACTGCTAGAAGAATAAACAAATCTGTTTTAGAAGAAGTACACCCAGCATGTCTCATACTTCAGACATTATAAGGAGAGACTCATCATGCTTGGCAAAGTGGTGGCTCAGTGAAAAAGAGGACCCCAGATAAGATGAATTGGCACAGTGACAGCAGCAATGAACTGAAGAAAAACAGCAGTTGTGACAATGTGCAGAACCAGACAAAGTTTTGTTCTGTTGTGCATAGCATCGCTATTAGTCAGAGACAACGTAATGGCACCTAACAACAACAACAGGTAGATGTGTGGATAGGTACATAGGTTGAACATGTATGGGATAAAGAGTGGAACCATACCCACAAATATATAAAGGCTTGACTGAGGATATTTGTACAGGTGTATTTACCTTTGCTGTAAAGATATCTATGAAAGTGGTAGCGTATACAGGGGGCAAAACTATAAAAACTTACTAGATATAAACAAACACCTCTAGAGAATGAGTTGCCGGGCCTGAGGGCTCAGACCCATAGTGTTGGGGAACATCATGGTCAATTAGCTTAACATAGTTCACAAACACAATGTTCTACATTCTTCTTCTGTGAGTAGTGAGTGGAATCTTCAAAGTTCTCATCTAAGGTGCAACTATCGGTCTCTCCCTGTGTGAAGATAAAAAGTGTGATGCAAACTACAGATAATTGGAATTGTTTCATTATCACCATGACCCTGAGGCCAGAAGAACTAGATATTGTCCATCTGCCACTGCCACTGCCATCATGGCTATACTTCTTACAGGATAGATATTTTCATTCTTTTGGTAGTTCATAGTATATTCAATCATCTTTGCCAACATTATAATTCATAGACATCAATTCTTCTCTAGTCTTCCTTATTTATTGTTCAGCTTTCACATGCATATGTGTCTACTGAAATAAACCCATAGCTTGTGTCAGGTTCACTTTCATTCTCAAAGTGACATCCTTGCTCTTTAACATTTTAAAGAGATCTTTTACAGATTTGTCTAATATAATATGTTGTTTGATTTCTTTATTGCTGCTTCCATAAACTTTGACTGTAGATAAAAGTAAAATGCAATTCTTGACAACTTCTATATTTTTCTGTTTATCATATATTGTGTATTGGCCCGGTTGTAAGGATTTTTTTTCTTTATATTAATTATAATATTGACCTTCATCAGCAAGGACCTCAAGTCCTCCTCACTTTCAGCAAGCAATGTTGTGTAATCTGAATATAGCATGTTTTTAATGAGTTGTCCTCTAGTCCTGATGCTGCATTCTTCTTTATATAGTCTATTTTCTCAGATTATTTGCTCATAATACATTAAATATGTATAGATATTACACATACCTTTTCTGATATTAGATGATGCACTATTCCTTTGTTCTGTTTGAAACAAGGTACAGGTAATGCACGAGCACAGTTAAGTGTTCTAGAGTTCCTATTTTTTGCAATGCTGTCCATGATTTGTAAAGATTTGCATAGCAAAATGTCTTTGTATAGTCAATGAAACAAAAACATACATGTGTCTGGTATCCTTTGATTTGAATCAAAATCCATCTGACAGAATCCTCTTCTGAATCCAGCTTGAATTTATGGCAGCTCCCTAACCACTTATCGCTGCAGCTCTTTTTATTTGTCTTCAGCATGATTTTACTTGCATTTTATGTTAATGATACTGTTGGATAATATTTGCATTCTGTTTTGTCACCCTTCTTTGGAATAGGAATGTATATGGATCTTTACCAATCAGTGTGCCAGGTAGCTGCCATCCAAATTTCTTGGCAAAGGTAAGTGAGCATTTCCAGCATTGCATTTGTTTGAGGAAGTATATCAAATAGCATTCTGCCAGTTCCTAGAGCCTTGCTTTTTGCCAATGGTTTCATTGCAGTTTGGCCTTCTTCCTTCAGTATTAGCTGTTGGTGATCATATATTAACTCTTGAAATGGTTGAATGCAGACCAATTCTTTGTTGTACAGTGACTCTGTATTCCTTACCTTTTCCTTTCTTTTTTTTGTCATTCAAATTTTCTCATAGAGTCCTTCAATATTACAATTCAAGGTTTGATTTTTTTTTTCTTCAGTTCTTTCAACTTGAGAAATAACGACTATACTCTTTCCTTTCAATTTTCTAACTCCAGGTCTTTGTACATTACATTACAAGACTTTAGTTTAATCTTCCTAGCCTCCCTTTAAGAATCTTGGTGTGGTGCTGTGGGTTAATGGGCTGGGCTACAAAGTTAATTGAACTGCAAAGTTGGCAGTTAAATCTCACCAGCCTCTTCTGGAAACCTTATACACAGCCACTATGCGTCAGAATCAATTCAACTGCACTTAACAACCACAGCAACAAAAGCCTACCTTCAGAATGCCTGGTGTGGCACTGTAGGATAAACACGGGATTGCAAACCAGAAGTTTGGTGGTTCAGACCCACCAGCTGCTGAAATCCTGTACAGTGTCTCTATGAGCCAGAATTGACGTGATGGAACTTAACAACAATAGCTTGCTTTTAGGGAGCCCTGGTAATAGGTTATGACTTGTGCTACTAACCAAAAGGTCAGCAGTTCTAATCTACCAGAGACGCCATGGAAAAAAGATGAAGTTTTCTGCTCCTGTAAAGATTTACAACCTCAGAAACCCTATACAAGGTCCCGATGAGTCAGAGTCAACTCCATAGTACACAACTACCACCATCAGCAGACTCCCTTTGTAATCTCAGTCCAATTCTTTTACTTCACAATTCCTTTCTTTTGGATTACTTACTTTATTTATGTTCAAGAGTAAGGTTCAAAATCACCTAACATCCATTTTGGTCATTATTTTTATGTTTTTTTTTTTTTTTAATGTCTGGTAATCTTCTTTATGTATAGTGTCCTAGATGCCATCCCACAGCTCAAATGCTTTGGTCATTGTTGTTGTTGTGAAGTGCCATCGAGTGGGTTCCAACCCATAGTGACCCTGTATAGGGTTTCTGAGGAGTGGCTGGTGAGCTTGAACTGCCGACCTTGCAGTTCAAATGGCTTTGTAGTCTGGCACATTAACCCACAGTGCCACACATTAGTGCTCAATAAATCAAATATATTCTTGAGATGGTCTCTAAATTCAGGTCATTCTTTAGCTCTCATGGACTTGTTCTAATTTTTGTCAGTTTTAATTTGAACTTGCACAAGGGTAATTGATGGTCTGTTCTGCATTTGGCCCCTACATAATTAAAAACTTAATATAATAAGTAAAATAAAATCTTTTGTAAACAAAGCAAAAATTTCTAGAGTAAACAGTCCATTAAACTTCAGTGTTTGGTAAAAAATTAGCAGAGATAATTTTAGGAAAGAAACCGAGGGATATATTTTCAGCAGAATCAGAGAGGCAAAGACCTGGTGGCATATTTTTCAGAAGTAAATGGAAAATGAGGGGATGGAAAGAGAGCAAGAACCAATTCTATTTTTAATTGAAAGCATTTAGAGTCATGAAACACTATTACATATTTTTTAATGCAATTCAAGAAGGAAGGACATAATCTACTTCAGTAAAGTCAATATTAGAATTTGGGAAAAAAACTAATGGAGTACTGGTGTGGCACTGTGCATTAATGTACCAGACTGCAAAGCCATT
Source organism: Chrysochloris asiatica (assembly GCF_000296735.1). Classification (NCBI taxonomy): domain Eukaryota; kingdom Metazoa; phylum Chordata; class Mammalia; order Afrosoricida; family Chrysochloridae; genus Chrysochloris; species Chrysochloris asiatica. Next base: position 11,496,999 of record NW_006408537.1, read on the forward strand.
TGAACTGCAAGGTCGGTGTTTCTAGTTCACCAGCTGCTCCTTGGAAACCCTTTACAAGATCATGATGGGTGGAATCAACTCGATGGCACTTAACAACAACAACAATAATTTTTCTTAAGAATTAGTGTAAATAGGGATCTGCTAAATGTTGAAAGGAGTGGTTAGAGTGCTTTTGAAGACTGGTGACGATTTTCAGTTTGCTGTGGAGGAATTTGAAAGAGAATATAAATGGATACAAATAAGAGAATTGGCATTATACATTAAAAACTCAATTCTTTCTTGATCCCCATCCAGAACCTTCTGAAAGTTTCCACTTGAAAAAACAAGCATACCAGCCTGGAGCAGATAGAGGAACAGAAGATACTTCTTGAAAGAAAGATCAGCTGGAAAAACAAAAATGGAAGTCAGATTGGCGACCACAAGAACTAGCAAGTTACTTGCTGGGGAGCCATCAAGGCAAGTAATGAAGTCCCTTCAGGACAAACCCCTTCCCAAGACAAACTCAAAGGAAACACAGGAGTAGGCATATAAGCTTGCTGGCGACCATGTTAGTCTACTGGTGAGTGGAAGTGGGGGAAAAGTAGAACTGAAGAAGTGGGCTGAGTCCGACCTCATTACATAGACTCCCATCAACCTGGAGTATGGTGAGAGTTGGTTGGCCCGAAGTATGGTGAGACATGGGGACTCCTGAGCCCATGGTCAAGGACATGGCCATGGAGGGCTAGAGCTGAGAGTGTAGTGTACAGCTGATATGAAGTGAAGGGAGATGTACAAAGGCACCCAAACTTGCAGATAGTGCCCATTGGACCTAGCTTCAATGGCTGGATGATCAGAACCCGACTGAAAGAAGATAAAGAATACAAGTGTAAATCACTACAGTCTGATGAACTTGACCTATACTTATGAATGTAATAGCTTAAAATACCAACCAAGAGGGAAGGAATCTTCACAGCAAAGGTCATTCCTATCCCCTCAGTACACAGGGTTGATAAGGATGGGCAACTTAGACACTGGCTACCTAAAATGGGGTGGGGGGTGTAAAGGCACGAAGTGACTGGTTTACAAGTTTTCAATAGGGAATTTAGATTCAGAGTGTGTGGGGAAGGTAGAATCCTACTGAGTGGTTTTCATCCTGTCTAGACAGGTCTGATAAAAGGAAATGGGGACAAGGCTCTTATGATTCAGTAGTGAGTTATTGTTATCATGATTGGTTGGGATTGTTACAACTGTAAAGGTAGAAGTTTTTAGCAAAACATGGTGAGTGGTTGATTTTATAGTCCCAGAGGGGAGGACCCTGGGACCATCAAGATAGAAGAGCAGGAGTGGAGTGTGGGGTCCTACCCAGAGACGAGGTGACCACAGAGATGGAGGCAGAGATGATGACATGCAAAGACGGAGCAGCTGAGGACTTTAGACTCATGGAGGGAGAGAAGCTAGAGGTTATGTGCTGGTAGGGGGACAGGCTTGCAGAGTGTGCCCTTTGGTTGTTTGAATGATTGCATATTCCTGAGTGTTTTGATGCACATCCAAAAGCACACAAACAAAAAACAAAACAGAGGGAATAGAAGCAAATACTGTTGAATGATGAAGCATGCAGGGGAATGTAATCATTGCAAGGAAATGAAATACAATGGGATGAGTGTAAAACTGATGACTCCCCCCGCCCTTGTAAACTATTACTCAATTCACAACAAAAACTTAAAAAACAACAAACCAAAAAACCCTCAATTCTTGATGTTTGAAACAATCTGGAGATTATATGTTTAATTATATCTATTAAATCTACTTGTCAGTGTTCAGTATTCTTGGTAGATACATGCAAGGAAAAAAAGAAGCATAAAAGTAACGTAACATACAATGGGGTCTCTGACAAGAATTGTTCAGAAAAAAGGACAAGAGGACTAGATAAATGACAATGCTATCGAATACTTCAACCTCAGTATTCTGACTGAATAGGAAAGAATTCAGTAACTGGGACAATAGGAAGATAGAGAGACTAGAAGATTTGGTATAGCTGAAGAAAAGGTTTAATGGAGTAAAAACAGGAAAGAATCTAAAGTTACAGAGAATGTATAGCAGAACATTGAGAAATCCATATATTGCCTAATATCATAAATGCAGAGACAGCTAAACAACTACCAAAAGGATCAAACATAGTCTGATAAAGTCTCTGGATTAAGGTGACATTATGCAAAAGCAGAAAGATCACAGAAATGCATTGAACTGCACCAGGAGCATCCAGTCAAGTAAATCTCAGTGGAAAGGAACATTAAAATCAAAGGCCACCATCAACAGATAAGTTGTAATAAAAACATAAGGATGGAAGGAAAACAAAAAAATGGACAAAGAAAAATTACAATATCTGGGAACTAACATTTTAAAGATGAAAGTATAAAGAATCATATTGTTGTTGTTAAGTGCCGTTGAGTCAGTTCCAACTCATGGCAATTCTGTATAGGATTTCCGAGGAGAGACTGGTGAGCTTGAACCGCTGACCTTGCAGTTCAAACTGACCTTGCAGTCCAGTGCACTAACCCACAGCACCACACCAGGACTCCATAAACAATTATAAGAAAGTGAAAACTATGAATCAAATCAATATTTCTAAAAATGTCAGGATAGTGGTTAATTTTGGTGAGAGACAGTTGACTGGTAGGAGATATTTAGAGACAGTTTAACATAGTCCTGTTTCTTGTGTTGGGTGGTGATACCAAGGTGTCTGTCTCACAGTAATAATACTTCTAGATAGATAGAGATGCTGTTTTAGTTAAACTGCTGTCATTTCTGACTCATAACAACCCTGTGTGCAACCAAAGGAAACACTACCCCGTATTGCATCACCTTCACAATTGTTGCTGTGTTTGAGCCCACTGTCATAGCCACTGTGTCAACTCATCTCAGTGAGGATCTTCCTCTTTTTTTTTTT
>NW_006408537.1:11500309-11502345 GCF_000296735.1 Chrysochloris asiatica
ACAATGTTGTTGTTGGTAAGTGCCATCGAGTCGATTCCAATCCGCAGTGACCATGTATAGGGTTTCCAAGGAGCAGCTGGTGACTTTGAACCACTGACCTTGCAGTTCAAACAACTTTGAGGTCTGATGCATTAGCCCATAGCGGCAAGTGCATCCATTCTTTCTAAATAGTGAAGTTCAAGAAACTGCAAGATTTGCATGTTGACTAAGAAATCTGCAATGATAAAAACATCTCCTAGAAAGATATTGGACTTCAGAGAAGTAAGCTGTTGCAGTAAATGTGTAGATGACACCTAGGGTCAGTTGGTGTTGTTAAGTGTTGCCCAGTTGATTCTGACTCACAGTGACCTTGCACAGGGTTTCCAAGGAACTGCTGGTGGCTTTGAACCACTAACCTTGTGGTTCGCAGTCCAGTGCTTAGCCTACACTGCCACACCAGGAGTCTAGTAGATAATGATAAAATAGAGGAAAATATTACTTTACAATAAAGACAACAATAATAATAAGAGTAATTAAAATTCTTTTTAAGAAATACAGTACATGAGTGGATACCAACAAGGACTGTTTAAGGAAATAGCTCATTAACAGTACTCAAGAAATTAATCTTTGAAAAAGTTAGAAATTTTAATAGGCTTACATACATCTTCTTACAGTTACTAATTTTAAAGTCTTGAGAGTAAGTGGCTCTAAAGATAGATATTATACATTTATCTCAGGTAAGCAGAAGAAATTAACAACCATTATCAACCAATACATATTAGTCAACCATTCTCTGCCTAGCATTGTAAGTGCATTATATTGGCAGATAATTCAATGGCAAAACAAATCCCCTTCTGGTGCATAAATTGTATAATGGAGCAGGTGCAAAGCTGTATCAGCCAGTAACTTTCAATGGCTTTAGGAGAGATGCTGTTTAACATTTATTGAGCACCAGTCATGCATGATGCTCCAAGGAGAATTGAATGCATTTATGCGCCAGAGAGGACAGAGGTACCATTTTTATTTTCCAATAGTCTCTGACTTTAAAAGATACAGAAGGTACTAAAATGAAATGCACACTACAAATGTTACCCTGCATTTAAATAAAATGTTTCTCCAAGGAACACAAAGTTCTATGTTACTAACTTCAATATTATTTCCAGCTTTCCTAAATGAAAGAAGAAACATCATTATTATATTGTTGAGGTGTGTTTAGGTACATGATGCTAGCAAATTTCACAAGGAATATTGCACAACAAGCTCTTTAAGTACCATTCAGCAGGGTCACCGTGACAGGTCCTCCTATGAGAAATAAAGTTACCACAAGCACAGTATTATTCCCACATCTATGGATGACATAGAAATTGAGAATGGCAGAACATGTCACATGCTTCATTGAAAACCAGTTGCTACTCTGCCATGGGAACTGCAGTGTACTGGGTGCCTGTTTGAATGACTGGACAGCACAGCAACCCTCTAAAAGGATGGGAACTGCCATCAACCTGACCCTGCTGCACAATGGTTTTAAATGATCCTATTATACTGGGGTCTTACTAATATGAGCAAAAATCTAAAATTTAGCATGCAGCTTAAGGAACATCGAGTGTGGTGGTATAGGATATGCGCTGGATGCTAACTGCAAGGTTGGCACTTCAATCCCACCAGCTGCTCCTTTGAAACGCTATACAGGGTCACTATGAGTCAAAACCTACTCAACAACATTTAACAAGTTCACACACATACCTGTTAGTAATATCATTGCATCAGGTTCTTTACTTGCATTATGTGGTAACATAGGTACAAAAAGCTAATTTTCTAATAGGTGCTCAGTATGAAATATCAATATTTATTTAATTATTTTATTGCTACTGCAAAGGAAAATAGAGGGTAACAGTAATGCTTTAAGCTGTAATTCCCTTTGCATATTTAATAGAAAGTTACCATATTAGTTGGCGTAAATTCTTTCTGTTTCCCAATACTGTAAATTCTATATAGTTGCAATTCTTAAAATAAATCAGTTGCCAGAATTATCAATCACTAATTTTTGTTGTTGTTAA
>NW_006408537.1:11503795-11505226 GCF_000296735.1 Chrysochloris asiatica
CTCTTCTTTCTTCTTCTAGTTGAGTTCTGATCATCCAGCCGTTGAAGCCTGGTCAAGTGGGTACTACCTGCAAATGTGGGTGTTCTTGTGAATCACCCCTCACCTCCTATCAGCTGGATGCTTCACTCTCCACTCTCATCCTCTGTAGCCATGTCACTGTCTCTGAGCCTAGGAGACCCCAGTCTTCCAATACTGCTGGCCAACCAGGCCTGAACCTGGGTTCACGAGGTCGAACTTAGCTCACAACTGCATTACTATTTTTCCCCTACTTCCCCATATCGGTAATCAATGCGGTCACCAGTCAGACCACATGCCTGCTCATGTATTCCCCTTGAGTCTTAGTCTTGGAAGAGGGTTTGCCCTGAGGGGACTCGGCCACTTGCCTTGATGGCTCCTGGTTGAACACCTTGCTTGTTCTTGTAGCAGTCAGTTGGACTGCCGTTATTATTTTTGATTTTTTCTGCTGGTCTTCCTTTCAATAAGTATCTCTGTCTTCTAGTTGCTCCAGACTGGTCTCTTGTCCTTTCAAATGGAAATTTCCCACCTCAGAAGATTCTGGATGGGGCTCAGGATTAGACCTATGGTTTTATACAATGCAAAAGCTCCACAGAAAGCCTTCTTCACTGGGCAATTCTAGCCCCATTGTAGGTATTCCAATCACTTATAGGCTGAAGACAGATGTACAAGCTTTCTACTGTGATGTTTCTGGCTATTTCTTTCTCTCCCCCTCAAGTGTCTATTTTACAATGTTATGCAAAGGAAACCAACATTCAACAGACAGCCAAGCATCTTAACATTATTTCCCCTTTTTTACCCATTCAAAACATGCCTCAATCCTGTATCCCAGAGCCCTGTTGTTACAAGGATTTGCATACATCATTATTTACCTCTGTCCCACTTAGCCCATGCAAACCTGCCTAAATATTCTCCCATCTGCCTTGTTCTTCCATTCCCCTTCACTGTCTTGTGTACTGCCCCACCCAAGCTATCCTGTGTTTATTCCCTACCCTGTGCTCCATCTTCCCCTCCCTCCCATCAAACCACCCCATACATCCTGGTAACCAGAAAATATATACTTTTTTCTTCCTTTTAGTGTACATTCTTTTTCTAACTCTTTTACAATAATGGTCCTATGCATTTTTTGTCCTTTTGTGACTAACTAATTTCACTCAGCATAATATCCTCAAGGTTCATCCATGTTATGTGGTGGTTTGCAGCTTCCTTGTTATTATTCAAGACAGCAAAATATTCTATTGTGTGCATATACCATAGTTTGTTTATCCATTCTTCCATTGATGGGCACTTAGGCTGTCTCCTTCTTTTTGCTATTGTAAATAGTGCTCCTCTGAACATTGGTGTGCATATATCTACTCCTGTTATGGCCCATATTTCTTGTGGGTAAATACCAAGTAGAGGAATTGCTGGATCATA
>NW_006408537.1:11506926-11508879 GCF_000296735.1 Chrysochloris asiatica
GAATCTGTCTTGAATCTCTAGAAGTTCTCTGCCAGTGTATGGGTGCAGCCATTTTTGAATTACCATGAATCTATAGATACCCATTTTTTATCAGTAAAAGTATCAAAAGTTACTCATCATTTTATGGTTGTTAGGAAGTATAAAATACAAGTGAATATTACAGATGCTAAGTCCAGAAGTACTGGATTCAATCTCTGCTGTTTTAGTAGATTCCTTATACAAATTACTTAATTTTCCTTGCCTACTATTTCTTCATCAGTAAAGTGAGATGAATAAAAACAGTACATTTGTTATGAGGATTATTCACAACACGTTGCCAGTTGTTGTCATTGAATCAGTTCCAAATCTTAGTGACCCTGCAAAGGGTATCTGAGGAATGGCTAGTGGGTTTCAATCAATGACCTTACAGTTAGCAGTTCAGTGCTTATACTCAAATGCCACATACTCAATACATCAAACCCACTTATCCCAAGTTTATTCTAATAGTGACCTGAATGGTGTCTTGCAAAAGGGAAAAATTGACTCAGAAACCAGCATGCACAGAGGGGAAGACAGACATCAGGTTACTACATCTTCAGCAGAGGCTTCTATTAAAAACTTTAGACATAAATTGCCATCTGTCAATGTATTAGCTCAAAGTGATCACCTTCCAGCATTTTCTAATATTGAAAATGGTCTTGCTATCCATGCAACTGTATAAGTCAAAATATTAGAGTCATTCTAGTTTTGGTTTTCCTAAGGAACACATTGCAAAGACAGTAAAAAAAATAACCTATCCCATAGCTCTGCCTTAATTTTTCTCTTTTCTAGTCAAATCAATGACACATTTCCTATAGTTGTGCTTCTCTTGTTCTCCAGACTTTTTGTATGTGTCTCTACTCCCAATACTCCTTAAGAGTTCCCCAAACCTGAGGTTCTTGTTCATTCTCTTCCATGTCACACTCAGTGGTATGGAGTTTGACACTTGCCATTCCACTGCATAACTTACCACATTACAGTAAACACAAAGAGACATATAAAATCACATGACTGAGAATTATTTAATAAGCATGACTTGGAAATTGGTTATAACTATGGAAATCAAGATCTCTCCCTTTTTCGTTACAAAACTTCTACCTTTACTGTTGTGACAGTTGTAATTAGTCATGATAACAGTTTCTCACTATTGAATCATAAGAATCTTAACCCCATCTCCTTTCATCAGACTTGTTTAGACAAGAAGAAAACTATTCAGTGGGGATTCTACTTTCCCCTGCACACTCTAAAACAAAACTCCCTCTTGAAAACTGTAAGTCAGTCATTTTGTGCCTTTATAACTTCCCTCCCCCCCATCCCCATGATAGGTAGCCAATGTCTAAGTTGCTCATCCCTATCAACTCTGTATACAGAGGGGATAGGATTGATACTTAATGTGAAGACTCTGTCCCTTTCAATTGATATTTTGAGCTACTACATCCATAAGTATAGATCATATTCATTACACTTGTATCCTTTATCAAAAAAAAAAATGTTTTCCTCTAGTCAAGCTCTGATCATCAAGCCCTCAAAGTTAGCTCAAATGGGCTATCTAAAAGTTTGGGCATTCTTATGCATCTCCTCTCACTTCGTATCAGCTGGATGCTTCACCCTCAGCTCTTCCCTCTGTGACTATGCCCTTGTCCATGAGCTCAGGAGTCCCCAGGTCTTACCACACTTCAGACCAACCATCCCTTCTTCTCGCTCTCATTTCCACATCAACTGATGGGAGTCTATGGGACATGGTCGAACTCAGCCCATATCTTCATTGCTGCCTTTCCTCCTCTTCCACTCACCAGTAGACCAACATGGTGGCCAGCAAGCTTACATGTCTGCTTAAGTGTTCCTTTTGAATTTCAGTCTTGGAGGGAGCTTAGTCCTGAAGAGACTTGATTGCTTGCCTTGATCATTCCCCAGCGAACAATTTGATTGTTCTTG
>NW_006408537.1:11509964-11544002 GCF_000296735.1 Chrysochloris asiatica
GCACCTCAATGCAAAGAAAACAAAAATCCTCACCACTGGACCAATAAATAACATCCATATAAATGAAGAAAAGATTAAAGTTGTCAAAGACTTCATTTTGCTGGGATCAATCAACACTCAACAACACTCATGGAAGCAACAGTCAAGAAATCAAACTACGTATTGCATTGGGCAAATCTGCTGCACAAGACCTCTTTCAAAGTATTGAGCAAAATGTCTGTTTGAGGACTAAGGTGTGCCTAATCCAAGCCCAATGGTGTTTTCAATAATGTCATATGCATGTGAAAGTTAGACATTTTGTGTTGGAAGAAGTACAGCCAGAATGCTCCTTGGAAGCCAGGTTGATCAAACTTAGTCTCTCATACTTTAGTCATATTGTCAGGAGGGATCAGTCCATGGAGAAGGATATCATGTTTGGTAAAATGGAGGGTCAGAGAAAAATAGGATGTCCTGCAACAAGACAGATTGTCACAGTGGCAGCAGCAATGAGCACAAATGTAGCAACAATTGTGAGTGGAACAGACAGTGTTTCATTCTGTTGTGCAGAGGATCACTCTGAGTTGGTGCTGACTGGATGGCACCTAACAATAACAACATATCACCTAATTGTGTTTCCATAATGCTATGTTAAAATCCTAACCCCTGTACCTGTGAATGTTATCATGTTTGAAAATAGGGATTTTCTTTCATTATCAGTTAAATTAAAGAAGGGCATATGGGAGTAGGATGAGCCCTAATCCTAATTCCTTCTTTGTACTAAAACCAAATTAATCTCACTGCTGCTGGGTTCATTCTTATAGTGACCCTTCTGAACAGTGCCTTATAAAAGGGAAGAATAGACCCAGGAACAAAGGGGTAGACAGACATCATGTTACTACATCTTCTTCAGGGATTTGTACTCAAAACTCCAGACATGAATTTCCATCTATGAATATATTGCCACAAAGGGATCCCCTTTCAACATTTCTTAATAGAGTAAAGGGTCATGCTAACCATGTAGTTGTAAAGCCAAAAAATAGAAGTGCTCCTGGACACAGCTCTCTCTTTTGTAATTGTTTAATCCTCCTGATTTTGTCTCTTAAATTCTTTGAATCTCCTTTTACAGTTTTTCCAATTATACTATAACCACCCTTATCCAAAAGTCATCATCTCTAGCCAGGGCTACTAGATTTATTGCCTAACTAAGTTTATAGTTTTATTCTTCTTGTTTTTAAATGTTTCAAAATTACATTTTTCAAGAGTAAATAATATATACCAAAGTTTATTGACACATGCTTCCTTTGATGGATATTTATTTTAGATTGTTTCCATCTTTTTCTATTTGTGAATATTGCTGTTGTAAAGTATTTTTGAGTTGGTTCTGACTACTCATAGCACAACAAAACAAAACACTACCCAGTTGTGTGGCATGCCGACAATGATTATACTTGAATCCAACTCATTGAGAGTGTTACTCTTTTTTGCTGACCCTCCACTTCAACCAAGTAAAGGAGATGAATCTCACTACCCTTATTTCCAAGGAGGGCTCCAGTTGTACTTCTTCCAAGAAATATGTATTTGTTATTCTGGTACTTTCAATATTCTTTATCAACACAATAATTCAAATGCACGAATTATTCTCTGGAATCTCTTCATTGTCCAAATTTACATGCATATGAGGCCATTGAAAATACTAAATGGCTTAGTTTATGCACAACTTAGTTCTCAAAGTGACATCTTTGCTTTTTAACACTTTAAAGAGATCTTGTGCAGCTGATTTGCCTAATACAATATGTTATTTAATTTCTTGACTGATGTTTCCATGAGTGTTGATTGTGGATCCAAGGAAAATGAAGTGTTTGACAACTTGAAGCTTTTCTACATTTATGATGTTACTTATTGGTCCAGTAGTGAGGATTTTCATTTTCTTTACATAGAGGTGCAATCCATACTTGTAGTCTTTAATATTCATCAGTATCTCAAGTCCTATTCATTTCCATCAAACAAGGTGTGTCATCAGCATATCTCAAGTTATTAATGAGCTTGAGATCCCTACCTAGAAAAGCAGGCAGCAACTGAGGTGGTTAGCAGCAGCAGATGAAGAGACAGAGCAGCTAAGGGTTTCTAAGTCCAGGGACCAAATAAAGATGAGTGCCTATAGGCAAGTTTTTCTGTGCATAATGTGCCTTTTGAACATTTACCAATTAGCTAAAAAAAACTTTGTAACACTTACATGAGCAGAGCAGATCTGAAGGGCCACATAGCTGAGAGGCCGAAGACCACAGAGTGGCATGCTTGGAGTATGGCACAAAAGAAACATTCCTGATTGGAAAACTGTTGCATCCTGAGTTGTTTCTGATTCTTGTTCATGTCCCTAGTAAAGCCCATAATCGTGAATATTGTTATGAATTCTGTATGGTCACTACAATGGATTATCAAACACAGATGTAAAGCAGAGTGCTGTGGGAAGAATAGTTAGTGCCAGAAGAGGGAAAAGAAGGTTGTAGGGTCGAGGAATGGCTGACCTCCACTTCACAGGAATCTGCCTGGGGCTGCTTATGAGTTTGATTTCCCTTACCCCTTGGGAAGCCACAGGAGGTCAGACAAGACACCATGTTATTTGCAAGATGTAATCATTTTTTAATCATCTTCAGTAAAGTTTTACTAGCATGTGATATTAATGATATTGTTCAATGATTTCTACATTTCATTGGGTCACCTTTCTTTGGAATGGACACAAATATGGATCTCTTCCAATCAGTTATTGTTGTTGTTGTTAAGCGCCGTTGAGTCCATTCCAACTCATAGCCAATCTGTATAGGGTTTCTGAGGTGTGGCTGGTGAGCTTGAATCACTGACCTTGCAGTCTAAATTGATCTTGTAGTCCAGCACATTGACCCACAGCATTACACCTATCAGTCAGTCAGGTAATTAGCTATCAAATTTCTCAGCATAGATGAGTGAACACCTCCATTTTTTGAAAGATTTCAAGTTGTATTCCATCAGTTCCTGGAGTCTTCTTTTCACTAATGTCTTCAATACAGTTTGGATTTCTTACTTTAATACCATCAGATGTTGCTCATATGCTACCTCTTTGAAATGGCTGTTCACTAATTCTTTTGGGTACAGTGATTCTGCATATTCCTCCGATTTTCTTTTGAAACTTCCTGTGTCTTTCAATATTTTGTTCATAAAATCCTTCAATATTTCAAGTTGAGGCTTGAAATTTTTCTCCAGTCCTATCAGCTTGAGAATTAATAAACATGTTCTTCCCTTTTGGTTTCCTAACTCCAGGTCTTTGCACATTCCACTACATTGCTTTATGCTGTCTTCTCAACATGTCCTTTGAGATTTTCTGTTCTCAAAAGACAGCTGCTTTACTTCATCATTTCTTCCTGTCACTTTAGTTCTCTACATTCAAGAGCAAGTTTCAGAGTCTCTTCTGACATCCATTTTGATCTTTTCTTTCTCTACTGTTTTTTAAAGATCTTTTGATTTCTTCATGCAGGATAGTCTTCATGTCATTCCACAACTATTTGGCATTCAGTCATTAGAGTATAATGCATTCAATCTGTTCTTGAGAAATTCAATAAATTCAGGTGGGATGCATTCAAGGAGCCCTAGTATATCACTGTAGGGTAAAGCACTGAATTGCAAGGTCTCTTTGAACTATTAAGTTGGCAGTTCAAACTCACCAGTTGTTCCTTGGAAATCCCATACAGGGTCACTACGAGTTGGAACCAACTCAATGGCACTTAATAACAATAACAACATTCAGGGTCATATTTTGACTCTCTTGAACTTGTTTTCATTTTCTTCAGCTATAGCTTGAACATGTGTATTAGAAATTGATGATTCATTCTACAGCTAGCCACAGGCTTTGTTTTGACTCTACAGCTAGCCACAGGCTTTGTTTTGACTCTATAGCTAGCCACAGGCTTTGTTTTGACTGATGATCTTGAGCTTTTCCATCATCTCTCCTCACAGATGTAGTTAATTTGATTCCTGTATATTCTATCTGTTGATGTTCATTATTTATGTTGCTAAAAAAGGTATCTTCAATGAATAAGTTGTTGGTCTTATAAAATTCTATCATGCTATCTCCAGCATCATTTCTATCACCAAAGCCTTATTTGGCAATAGGACTATGATCTTTCTCTTTGTTTCCAACTTTTGAATTCCAACCACCACTAATTATAATTGCATCTTAATTGCATTCTTGATCAACTTCTGACTGAAGAAGCTGGTAGCATTCTTCAATTTCATTATCACTGGCTTAAGTGGTTGGTATGTAAATTTGAATAACATTGGTATTAACTTACAACATTGCATATTATCCTATAACAGCATTATACTTCAAGATAGATCTTGAAATACTCTTTTAAACAATGAACGTGCCACCATTCCTCTTCAATTTGTCATTCCTGGCATATTAAACCATATGATTGGTTTTCAGATACAAAATGGCAAACACTAGCACATTTCAGTTCCCTAATGGCTAGGATATCAATCTTTATACATTCTATTTCAATGCTGATGTCTCCCAATTTCCCTATATTCATAATTAATACATCCCATGCCCCAATTATTAGTAGCTGTTTGCAGATGTTTCTTCTCATTTTCAATTATGCCCCATCAGCTTTGCTCTGTCCACTTCACTAAGGTCAACATTACTTTGAGGAGCCAGCTCTTCCCAAGTCATATTTTGAGTGTCTACCAACCTGAGGGTTTCATCTTCTGGCAATATGTCAAACAATGTTCAGCTGACATTCATAGGTTTTAAGTGGCTAACAATTCAGAAATGTTTCACCTCTCCTTCTTCCTAGGCTGTCTTAGTCTGGCAACTCCATTGAGACCTATCTGTCATTGTGTTCCTGCTGACATTTAAAATACTGGCGGAATAGCTTCCATCATCACAGCAACACACAAGCCAACACAGTAGGAGAAACTGACAGACAAGTAGTAGCTATTGCGAACAGTGCTGCAATTAAAAGAAAAAACAACTATGCAACATTAATGAATAGTGATGAGTCTACCTATGAAACACCTCATAAGATGTATGAATCTGTAGGACATTTTGCTGTGTGAAATTAGTCAACCACAAAAGGAAAAATACTGTATGAAATCACTATTGTAAAAAAATCATGAAAAGTTTTTCACACAAAAAGAAACATTCTTTGATGATTACCAAAGAAACATTCTGTGATGTTTACTACGGTGAGAGAGGAAATACAGGTAACTTATTGGCTCGAGGGTAGAAACACATTAACTTAGGCAGAGGTGAAGACAATGTACATTAAAATGGAGGCCTGCAAAATATTATGTTGACAGAAGAAGCCATTGAGATGAATGCAAAAGTTAAAGGTAAGAGAAATAAATACTGTTATATACACAATCCTGCAATAATGGTGTCACGTAGGTGCATGGATAGACACGTACGTAGGCTTCATGGGCATGAGAGGGAGACTGGGAGTAGTATACCTGTGAGTATATACAGGTGTGACAAACGATACCTGTACATGAGCATTTGTCTTTATTTCAAGTATATACATGAATATTGTGGAACACACATGGGGCAAAGTTTTGAATCTTCTTAGACAGAACCAAATAGCTTGAAGGAATGGGTTTCTGGATCAGGGACTCAGCATCATGATCTCCAGACACATCTAGCTACACTGGCATACATAATCCACAAAGACAATGTTCTATGTCCTACTTTGGTGAGTAGAGACTAAGATCTTAAATATTTTATTGTTCTTTTCCTGTCTGAAAGAAAGAAGAGTGATGAAAATCAAAAACACATGGAAACAATAAGTCCAATGTACAAAAGGACCATGGGCTTCATGACTATGAAGAACTACATGGTACCCACGTACCATTTCATCACCAAGAGTGATGAAAATCAAAGATACATGGAAACAATTAGTCCAATATATAAAAGGACCATCAACCTTCATGACCATGAAGAACTACATGGCACCCACCTACCATTGCCAACTGCTTTGAAAGAGATCACATTAGAAAATCCTGGATAGATGTGGAGAACAATATGGAATAAAATTCAAAATCATTAAAAATAGACCAGGCTTAATGGTTGGATATAATTTGGTAGAAACCCTAATACTATGACCTTTAGACACACTTTAGATATGGAACTGAACCCTCCCCTGTGGCTCACTTAACAGTCAATACATAAACAGGTCTATAAGAGGAACAATACCACTAGTAAAGTATGCACACTTTAGAATAATCAACCATTTAGGAATAAAGGGACAGCATTTACTCAAGGACAAAGATCAAACAGATTAAGACAGAAGGAGGAATCAAAACAGGAAACACAGAGGAAGTGGAATAAGTGATGTTTCACTGTGGGGATTGCAATCAGTGAGATGAAACAAAATGTGTATAAATCGTTGAATAGGAAAATGATCTGCTCTGTATATCTTCACCTAATTCACAACAAAAAGTAATAATAATAATAATCTATCACTCTGACTAAAAGTCTTTAAGGGTACAATTCGAATAAAGCCTTGTTTTTAACAGGACCTATGAAGTGAACACCCAACAAGATGGATTGACACAATGGCTGAATCAATGGGCTCAAATATAATAATGACTGTGAGGATGGCACAGGTCCAAGCAGTGTTTTCTTCTGTTGTTCATGGGGTCACTATGAGTTGGAGCCGACTCTTGATGGTGCCTAATAACACCAACATGAAGTCAATAATTTTTGCTCTGTCTATATATCTATCTACCTACCTACCTGTGTGTCTTTCTTGGATCAACTATCAACACTCACGGAACCAGTAGTCAAGAGATCAAGCGACATACTGCATTAAGCAAATCTGCTGCACAAGACCTTTTTAAAGTGTTGAAGAGCAAAGATGTCAGCTTGTACTTTAGTTTCAGCCATGTCATACACAAAATGGATATTTGTAGGCAAAAGAAACAGATGGAGGTTATTGTGTCACTGTCATAGATTTTACAAATACTAACAAATTGGTAAGGGTAGAAACTCATGATTTATAACAGTCCTCCTATAGTTTTACAGACAGAAAATCTATCTTTAGTGATTGAAAAAGAATGAAATTTTAAATCATTTTATAGCATGAAGACTAATTATATATATATATATATATATATAATTCATAATGTGGCCTTTAGTTTCTATGGTCTAGATAGTTTGTTTTTATTTATAATACAGGAAAAATGAATCATTCAATGTATGAAAATCTAGGTCTCCACAATAAAAAAGAGAATCACGAAATAAATAATAACATAACAGCATCTTAAAATGTATTTTCTTAGATGTAATGACGAATGACAGGCTATAGAAAAATAAAAAATCACATTATTGACACAATGGCATCAAAGGATCAGAATAAATTTAGAGAACTTTCTAGACAATGTCAAGGTCTTGGGCTTTCATAGCAAAGAATGGGGACCACTGTAGGTTTTGAGCAAAGCAGGGACATAATCAACTCTAAAAGGATAACATTTACTGCTTTTTGTGTATATGTACAAGGAGATGTTTCAAGAGGTCACTGCCAATGAGTTCCTGGGCATGGAAGCTCAGGACCATCATCTCAGGGAACATCAGCGTCAACTGGCATGACATAGTCCACAAAGGCAATGTTCCATATCCTGCTTTGGTAGTCAGTGACTGGGAACTTGATGAGCAGCCATGCCAGATACAACTATTGGACTCCCCAGGAGAAGAAGAAAGAAAATTAATGATGCTTGGAATCAGCTAGTCTAATGGACCAGTGGTGCAGGTAAACATCAATCACCATGACTCTGAGGCCAGAAGCACTACATGGTACCTGGTTATCACTGTCAACTTCTCTGAAAGGGGTCACATCAGAAAATATGAAACAAAACTCAAAGTTAAAAAAAAGAGAGAGAGACCAGATTACTGGTCAAAAAGAGACTGGAGGAACATGAGACTATGGTCCTTGAGCACTCTTCAGGTGTGAAAATGAATTCACTCTTGTGGCCCATTTTCTAGCCAACCAGTAGATAGGTATAAGGGGTGAACAAAAACATTAGTAAAGTATGCTCAGCATCAAATGACTCATCAGTAAGGTCAAAAGGGCAACATTTACCTAAAGACAAAATTGAAAAGGGATGGGAAGTCAGGTGGAATGGAAATAGGATCCACAGAGAGAAGTGGGATAATTGCTGATACATGAAGAAGATTGAAATCATTGAGATGAAATAAAAGTGTATGACTGATTGCATGTAAAAAACTATCATCTCTGTAAGCCTTCACTCGGTTCACAGTAAAATGTTTATAATAATAAAAAAAGGGGTCACTACAAAACTCTATGCAAGAGACGGCAGAAGATCAGTCAAGGGTGACATCCATGGAGAAATGGTTGGATGTCATATGTGTGCTGAAAATAGAGCTCTCAACATTTCCTGATTTATAGATATGGGTGTGATGGAAAGAGTAATCAAAGTTCTTTGGTCCTGAAAACATAGAAGAAACAAGTTGCCATAATGTGACATAAGGGAGACTTATTCAAGTAAAAAGCAAATTAGGAGTGGGTAGAAACTCAGACGTTCCAGTTTAAATATATTAACTGTGGAAATGTTAATTCTCATGTATTAAAAGTCATCTTTAACAACCTAAAATTCATTCAAAGACCATTTGACTTTTATTCTTTGTATCTGCATGAATCTTTTTTTATTAGGTATTTTAGAAAGATAAAAAGCAAGAAAGTAAACAAAAAGCAAAAAGCAATCATTAACAAAACAAGGTGTTCAGACCCTCTTCAGAAGGCACACACAAGCATAAAAATTATACCATAATGTTTATTCATATTAATGTAATTATTCTTGACTCCATAAGACTACAAATGTACACAAATGCACTAGTTATGGCATTGTTTCAGGTACTCAGCAAAAAATTTTAATTAGAAAAACTGAATAAAAAATTGTGCCTCTGTTTGCTTTTCCAATTATGTTTACAAAAATAATAGTTAAGCAATGTATTCTAACACTAATTATACAATAGGTTCTAAAACTGCAGGATCCTTAACCTTATCAATTAGTGAATCAACAAACTTTGAATATATTAGATGGATTTCTAAGAACTCAACTGTAGTATTTAAATATTTATCACCAAGCAGTTAATATGACTTAAATGTTATCATTTCACTTTTATTTTTAGAAATGTAACCATTTAAAAAATAATTACTTTTTTAAAAGCACATACATAGTAATTGTGACTCAAACTCATCCCAAATACTCAGAAATAATAACTGGGACAAATAATAATCTAATGGATGTCAGTTAACAGAATAACAATTTAGCACAGCAAGATCAACAGAATATTTGAACATTTGAACTGAATTTATCCACTGAAAAATTTTAACATTTCCCAGTATAATTTGATGACGCTATTCACTGAGACAGACTAGCAATAAAATTGTGTTTTTCTACAAATAAAAAATCAAAGCTTTCCACTAATAATAGGTGAAAGAAATTTATTATTTTGAAATGCACCATTTTAATTCACCTTAAACTGGTTAAACAGGGCAAGCGTGATACCCATTGTATAACATGAGGTATACAAAACATGCTGTTGTTAACTGCTGTCAAGTCAGTTCCGACACATAGCAACCCTATATAGGGTATTCAAGGTGTGACTGGTGGGTTTGAAGAATCCACCTTGTAGTCAGCAGTCCAGTGCTTATCTGACAGTGCCCACACCAGCAGTACAAAAAACAGTTTGAAAAACCTAAAATGTTATGTATGTGTTTTTTAATATTCTGAACAAAATACCATATTAGAATGGACAGCCTAGTGAAATATCAGTGTTAAAGAAAGTGCCTTTTTAGCGTCTAGCCAAGATGGTTGGAGGTGGGAGTCACTTTTCAGAATGCTGTTTATAAGGTAATGAAGGACGGTAATCCTAGAGAGCCAGAAAACCCAGATTGCCCTGTTTACAGTATGGCCGATTCTAGGCAACAGGATAGGGTAAGGTTCCCAGGAAGAATGTAATGTACTCCCTAATTGAAGAGACAAAGTTGAGACTCTTGGGAGACTTAAGATAGTTTGGAAGAAAAGAGAGGTCTAGTGAGAGAGAACCTCAGGTATCTAAAGAGGGTCCTTTCATGGGTTCAGCATTATAAAGTCTAGCACAAGAATATGAGGGAAGAATACCCAGAATTTACCCAGGATGGAATTTTTCTTACCAGTCAACCAGTAAAACCAGAGATTCTCAAGTACTGGATACCGTAACCAGGAATGTTAGGCCTCAGTAATGGAAAATGATTAGCTCTAGAACATTAAATTGCTCTGGGAGTTCCTAACACAGCTTAAAAGCAAGACTGGAAGAGGTGAAACTGTCTGTTAAAATAAAAAAATCTTGAGAGAAACAAAATATAAAGCTTAAGCACAATACAATACAAAAATATCCAGTACCAAAAAGCCAAAATCTATCATCCAATCAAAAATTACTAAGCATTAGAAGAAGCAGGAAAGGATGTTCCAAAATGAGGACTATCAGTCCAATAACATGGACTCAAGACAAGGAAAAACCAACAAGTCTGTGTTGGAAGAAGTACAAGAACACTCCTTAGAAGCCAGGATGGCTAGACTTCATCTCTCATACTTCAGGCATATTATCAGGAGGGATCAGTCCCTGGAGAAGAATATCAAGCTTGGTAAAGTAAAGGGTCAGTGAAAATGAGGAAGACCTCCAACGATATGAATAGTCACAGTTGCAGCATCAATGGGCTGAAGTATATCAAGAATTGTGAGATTGGTGCAGGACTGGGCAGTGTTTCAATCTGTTTTGCATAAAGTTGCTATGAGTCAGTACTGACGCTATGGCACATAACAACAAGAGAAAGACACAAAACATAGCTATCATAACTGTATCCCATGCATTTATAAAGTAAAAAGGCAACATAGATCATTTTTTTTAATCCAAATTATTTTGTAGCAATGAAAACTACAATATCAGGCAAAACAATATATATTGACTGGTTAACATTGATTAGCTACTATAGAATAAGAGGTGAGGAAAATATCTAAAGTAAATCATAACAAGAAAAAACTTAGAACAAATAAAAAAGAAAACAGTGCACTGTGGGGCATCTTCAAGATTCCAAATATATATACAATTGCAGTCTCTCAGTGAGACAGAAAAAAATAGATTTGATGATATTGTAGTGGAAAACTTTCTAAATATAATGAAATGCCAAAACACAGGAAGATCAACACCACAAACATGAAGAAACCGACATCAAGGTGTTACATTTAAATTCTTCAAACCAGTGCTAGAGAGAACAATTTAAAAGCAGTTCGAGTTAAACACATATATTTATAAATGTTATTGATAACAATAGGATTTCTCATCAGAAACTATGCAAGTGAGACATTAAGAGGGAGGATAGCAAAAAATGATGGAGGTAGGGGTAAGCATTAAGAAAAGTACTAGAGTTAAAGGAAACAGAAGTAAATTCTGTTATATACATAATCCTGCAGTAATGGTTGACAAGTGGATATTCGCTGCAAATATATACATGAATGTGGTGGAGCATACAGGGACCATAGTTATGAAAACTTCCTCACCAAACACATTGAGAGAATCTGTGACTTGACCTGTGGGCACAAGACCAAAGTCTCAGGGAACACCAAAGTCAAATGGCATAAGATACTCCACAAAGACAATGTTCTATATATCCTACTTTGGTGAGAAACAACTAGCATCTTAAAAGTTCATGAATGACCACCTAACATACAATGATTGGTCTTTTCCTGTCCTGGAGGACAGAAGATAAAAATCAAAGACATACAGAAATAATAAGTCACACAGGCTAAAGGGTCATGCAAACATCAGTCTCGTGACTCTGGACCAGAAGAACTAGTTGTTACCTGGCTGTCACTACCAACTAGGAAAGGGATTGCATTGGAAGCTCTGAAAGAGTTCACATTAGAAGGTGGAGGAGGAGAAAAATGTGTAACAAAACTCAAAATCATAAGAAAGATCAGCCTTACTGGTCAAACAGAGATCAGTGGGAACCCCAAGACTATAGCCATTAGTCACCTTTAAGGTATGGAAATGAACGCACTTTTGTAGCTCAATTTTCAGGCAAACAATAGACAGGTGTATAAGAGGTACAATAACACTGGTGAAATAAACACACCTTAGACTAATCAACCATTTGAGATTTAAAGGGTAACATTTATCCAAGACAACATTCAGAAGGGTTTAAAAAAAAAAAAGGAGGAATCAAAACAGGAAACAGGGAGGAAGTTTGACAAGTGATGCAACACTGAGAAAACTGCAATCAGTACAATGAAACAGAATGTATGCGAATTGTTCAGTGTAAAATTGAAAATCTTCTCTATAAAAAAATTCATCCTATTCACAATAAAAAATTGTTTTCTTTTTAAGTTTTATAAAATAAATGAAAATTGAACATATCAGAATTTGTGGGGTGGCATAAAAGCAATCTTTTATGATTATTACTGGACTGAGAAAAAGGTTGGCAGTTCAAGACCACCAGCCTCTCCAAGAGAGAAAGATGAGGCTTTCTGCTCCGACCAAGATTTGGAGTCCTGGTATGGCACTGTGGGTTAATGCGCTAGACTGCAAAGTCAGTTTTTGAAACACAGCTCAGCAGTTCAAGCTCACCAGCCACTCCTAAGAAACCCTACACAGGGTCAGCTAGGTGTTGACAGTACTTAGCAACAACCACAACAACAAGCGCCTATATTAAAAAAAAAACAAAAAAACAAAGGTTCCAAATCAATTATCTTAGTTTCCAACATAAGAAACTAGGAGGGGGGGAGGGGGGAATCACACCCAAAGGAAGCAGAAGAAAAAATGAAAAGTTGAATGGACATCAGTAACATGGTGGTGGTGGTGTGCTGTGGAGTCAGTTCTGACTCAGCGAGCCGGCATAGTTTCCGAGTCTGTAAATCTTTACGGGAGCAGAAAGCCTCATCTTTCTTCCACAGAACAGCTGATAGGTTTGAACTGCTGATCTTGAGGTTAGCAGCCCGACTCGTGATTGTTACGCTACCAGAGCTTCTTAGAATAGAACATTGAATGTAATAATACGAAGAATAGTGAAACATCAATGAAATCAAAAGATAGTTCTGAGAGATGAATAAAATTGATAAACCTCTAGCCACAGTGATCAGAAAAAAAAGACAAAAGTTACTAATCACAGAAATGGAGAAAGTGACATCATTACAGATTCTAGAGAAAAATGAAAAATAAGAAAGTATCATGAACAAGCATGTGTCAATAAAATTGTCAAAATCTTAAAATGGACAAAGACCTCAAAAAACACAAACCACCAATGCTCAGCACAAGGAAGTTTTATAATGTATATTTTGTTAGCTGCTGTGTGTCCTTTAGTTGGTCATAGTGACCCTGTGTCTGGATTTTGAAGTTGTAAAACTTTACAGGAGCAAACAGCCTCATCTACTGACTTGAAGACTTGAACTACTGACCTTGCAGTTCATAGCACAACCAGTAACCCCTATACCACTAGGACTGATTAAGAGCAGGAATGAATATCAAAGAGGATTTCGAAACAGAGGTTTAGTAGCAAGAAACTATACACTTAATCTCATAAGGTTGGTTCTGAGAGTCCAATAGAAAAAAAATTATAGAGAGATAATTTCATGTTCAACATAACAAAGACTTTGATTAGAGAAATGGAATATATATAGGTAGGTGTCTTAGTCATCTAGTGCTGCTATAACAAAAATATCACAGGAGGATGGTGAATTTGAACTGCTGAGTTTAAGGTTAGCAGCCACTACACTACCAGGGCTTCCGTTGTTGTTAGGTTCTATCAAATCAGTTCCAACACATAACAACTCTTATGTACAACAGAACAAAGCACTGCCAGGTAGGTCCTGTGCAGTCCTCAAAATTTTTGTTATATTTGAGCCCATGTATATGGCCATAAATCTATTCAGGAAATTGAATTTTTGTCAAAAACATTCTCAGATATTAAGAGCAAATCACAATGGCTTCACTGGTGAATTCAACCAAATATTTAAGAAAGAAATAATATATTGAAGAGGCAGAGAAGTAGAATCGAATCAATGGAAGATTGAATTGGTGAGCTTAAAGACTAATTTCTCAATACTCGTCTGCTAGAGGAATAATCAGAATAAAGAACAAAAAAACAATCCAAAGAAAGTCTAAGAATTATGTTGAATGGCAACAAAAGGAGTAAGTTACCTGTGACTGAAATTCCAGATCAAGAAGAGACAAAAATAAACACAGAAAAAACTGTCAAAGAATTGTTGCCTGAAAACGTCCTTAACATCATGAAAGATAAAAAGAGCTACATTCAATAACCTGAACAACCTACAAACAGGATAAAACTCAAAAGAAAATCACCAATATATATTATTATGAAACTTTTCAAAAACCAACGAAAAGAATACTGAGAACAGTTCAGGAAAAATGAAAAGTTATCTACACAGAACTAAGTGTACTAAGGCAAGAAGATAATGGGATGATACATGTAAAACTTTAAAAGAAAAAAAAAAAGCCAACTAAATCATATATCCTGCAAAATTGTCCTTCAAATAATATGTTGAAATTAGGATGTTACAATATGAACAGAAACTAAAAGATTATGTAAAAAAAACTGACCAACTTTACAAAAAACACTGAAAGGAGTTCTTTAGACAGAGAACCAACAACAGCAGACACCAATCTGAGATTAACATACCAGAATGCAACCCAGAGATAGAAATATCCAAAGTAAAACAAATCTACAAGACTGCAAATATGGAACCAGAGTTATCAGTTTGCAACAACAACAACAACAACAACAACCCGCAAAAGTAAAATGAGGGAATAAAGTAATCATATGATTTACAAATGAAGAGGAAATGAAGTAGATTTCAAGAACGAATGAATGAATAAATAGAAACCTCTGTAGCCCTAAAACTAGACCAAATCATATTTGGTCTAGCCCATTTCCTAACCCTAACACTAACACTAATACTAACCACAGCCCTAACAATACACAAAACCCTATGTCCAGCCATAGTCTTAACCCTAATTTTAACTCCTTAGTCCTTCCCCTCCACCAAAATAAGTATAAAAACAATTCAAAAAAGAAACCAAAAAACAAATCCTATGACCCAGAAATAATTGAAAGTAACATTTCTATGCATGTACTTCCTCCAGTTTTTCTCTATGAATAGATGTGTTTTATCTGATTATATACATTTAACATTGTAGATTATAAATATTAAAATGGTTTGCAAATAGTGGATTGTAAACATTAACATTCATAACCAAATATTTTTAAATCAATATTAGCAATGTTGCATAACACTCAAACATATGAGTACACAATTTATCTGTTCTTATTACTAATTATTTGCTTTAGACTTTTTAGTTATTAACAAATCTAAGATGAACATAGAGTCCTGGTGTGGTGCTATAGGATACAGTCTGGACTGCTAATCACAAAGTTAGAGGTTCAAACCCACTAGCCACTCCTCGGAAACCCTATACAGGGTTGCTGTGATCAGAGTTGACCTGACAGCGTTTTACAAAGATGAACATAGTTACAAATGCATTTTTGTTCAATTTTCTGCTTATTACTTTAGCATCAAGTTCTAGAAACAATAGTATTTTTAAAGGCTTTTATAAATACCTATTAAATTGATTTATAAAAAGGATATAGCTAGTGGTTCTTTAGAATTACACTGACAATAAGAAATATGATGCTGAAATAAAGTTTAGGAATTATCAATCAAAAATCAAATTACTTTTGGATGAGGAAAGCAAGAACCAAGAATACCTTGTCCAAAATCATACTGATTTTTGGTTAACATCTTAAATAGGAAATTAGGGAGAAAAGAAATAACGTTAAGTAACTTGACATTTTAAATATATTTGAGCTACAAAATACAAGGAGAAGGAGTCTGAAACATGGAGCATGCCCAGCTGGCCAGGGGAAAGAAGCTGATTCAGCAAGGTTCTCCATTCTTAGTCATACAGTCCTTAACTCCCAACTCATGGGAGAGACGGGATCTCTCAAGGGAGTTTGTTTAAGTCCTAAATCCACTCTATGTTTTTGCCCTTTTTTGTTTTCAAACTTTATTGTGTGTGAATTGTGTGCAGATTGACAGAACAAATCATTAAAGAGGAAGAAGGGTATAATACTAGTTCTACACAATATTGTCAAAAACGAAGAGGGTAGCACTTCTCTCATACAATGATCAGAAAAAATATTACAAGGAAACTACAGACCAATATGCCTTTGAACATGAATTCAGAAATTCTAAGTAAAAGTTTTTCAATAGAAATCACCTATGTATACCTAGATGCATAAATGTGGTTTATCTCAAATGCTTGAATGTTTGAAAATCAGTGACTTTGATTCATCACATTAACAACCTAAAATGAAACAAATGATTTCAATCATCTCCTCATGTGAGACAATCCAATATATAACCTCACTGTAAAGGATTGAATTGAGTCCCTAAAATATGTGTTCCAAAT
This sequence comes from Chrysochloris asiatica, assembly GCF_000296735.1. Taxonomy (NCBI): domain Eukaryota; kingdom Metazoa; phylum Chordata; class Mammalia; order Afrosoricida; family Chrysochloridae; genus Chrysochloris; species Chrysochloris asiatica. Next base: position 11,526,454 of record NW_006408537.1, read on the forward strand.
CCTAACACAACTATGTTGTTGTTTTTGTTGTTAGGTACCATCAAGTTTGTTCTAATTCATAGTGACCCTAGGTGCAACAGAAGGAAACACTGGCCAGTACTACCCAAAGCACACCTGCTGTTAGTACCGGCAGCTTTGTGCGTGAGAAGAAACCTTCAACGTGCTATCTGAGCCAAGGATTTGGAATCTGCCAACATTTCCAACTGAGTGAGCCTCTTTCTTGAGAAAAATCTCTCACTGTAGGATAAGCACTGCACTGCAAGGTCCATTTGAATCTACTCAAGTGCACTTAACAACATATACTTAAACTTCATTGGCTTTGCTCCTCTAGAGAATTCAGCATACGATAAACTTCTTCTGATGAAACCTCACACCACATACAAAAATTAGCTATAGAAGACCAGGTCTTAATGTCAAACCTAAAACTACACATTTCCAAAGGGAAAATCTTTGTGATCTTGAATTATTGTGGTGGTGGGTCTGAAGCGCCAACCTAGTAGTTAAAAAATCTCTACAATGAACTGCTAACGTCAAAGTAATTGTTCAAATCCATCAACGGATCCTCAAAAGCCCTATACAGGGCCTCTATGAGTTAGAACCAACTTGCAGGCACTTAATAACAACAATGATATATATGCATGAGGGCCACTAGTGGTGTAGGATAAGCTGGGCTGCTAAACTGGGTTGGCAGTTCAAGCACACTAGCCACTCTGGAAAAAAGATGAAGCTTACTACTCCATAAAGATTTATAGCACATTTATTATTATTAGATATAAATAAGAAACCAAAAGCATAATCCCTAAAAAGTAACATTGATAAGTTGGAATTCATCAAAATTAAAACTTCTATTCAAGAGATAATGTCAAGAAGATGAAAAGACCAGGCACAGACTAGGAGAAAATATTGGCAAAGAATAAATCTAATAAAGCATTTCTAAGGAACTCTGGTGGCATAGTGTATTACTTCTTGGGCTGCTAACCACAAAATCAGCTGTTCTAATCCACCAGCTGCACTGTGGGAGAAAGATAAGGCTTTGTAGAAAGTTTCCCGTATAATTTACAGCATCAGAAAATAGGGTCACTATAAGTCGGACTGACTGAATGACGCATAATTATCACCTACCATCCAGAATATATACATGAAAAAAAAAAAAACTGAATGGTGCATAATTATCACCAACCATCCAGAATATATACATGAAACAAACAAAAAAAAAAATCCTCAAAATGCAATAGAAAACCAACAAAAATTTTAAAGTATAAAAGATTTGAACAGATGGTTCATAAAGAAGATATGCAGATGGAAAATAAGCATGTGAAAAGAGGTGCCAGATCTCTAGTCAGTTGAGAAATGCAAATTAAAGTAAAAATGGAATACAACTATCTACTCAGTTGTTGGTAAGTGCCGTTGAGTCGGTTCTGACCCATAGCAACTCTGTATAGGATTTCCCAGGAGCAGCTGGTGAGATTGAATTCCTGACCTTGCAGCTCAAACCAACTTTGCAATCCAGTGCATTAAACCACAGCACCACACTAGGACTTCTTATCTATTTAGTAGAATGGCCAATTAAAGGAAAGGAATGACCATACCAAGTGTTGGGAATAATGTAGAGGAATTGGAGCTGTCATACACTGCTGATGGAATTGTAAAATTATAGTCACTTTAGAAAACAGTTTGGCATGTAGAAAAAAAAATGTTTTGTTGTTTTATTCTTTTTAAGAATATATCCATCAAAACATACACATATTCAACAGTTTCTGCATATACAATTGATAGACACTGAGTACATTCTTTGATTTGTACAACCATTCACCCTCCTTTTCTGAGTTGCCCTCTCCCATGAACATAAACTCATTGCTCTGTGAGATTCCTATCTAGTCATCTGAGTTTCTGCTGTCATTTTGATGCCACATAAATCCCACTGCCATTGAGTCAATTTTGACTCATATCCACCCTGTATGTGGTTTCTGAGGCTGCAAATCTTTACAGGAACAGAAAGTTTCTTCTCTCCCTCATGGAATATAGATTGATCTTAAAAGAGCATAATACTAAAGGCATATATTTTAAATCATTAAGCTAAAATATTGTTTTGTTTTTTTTTAAAAAATTCAGGGTTGTTTTTGGTTCAAGGTTTAAAGATTATCTAAAGGTAATAGTTTCTGCAATTCACCTATTCTCCTTGGCTTCAGAAAGTCTACAGTCCACGAGAATTTGAAAATTTATTTTGTATTTAGCCCTTTTGATATAGATTCTTCTATAGACTCTTGGATCAAAATGCTCAGTAATGGTGATGGTGGTGGTTATGTGCCATGGATTCCAACTCATAGCAACCCTGTACAGGGTTTCTGAGGCTATCAATCTTTATGGGAGCAGAAAGCCTCATCATTCTCCTGTGGAACAGCTGGTAGTTTTGAACTGCTGACCTTAAGGTTCACAGCCCAATTCATAATCACATTTTGGTACAATCCACTTCTTGTCTCACAGCAAAGGAAAGGCTAAACATACACTTATCATATGATTCAGCCATTCCAATTAGAGGAATTTACCAAAGAGAAATGAATCCTGAGCCTATACTAGGGAATGGATAAACAACCTGTGGTTCATCTATAAAATAAAATACTGGTGGTGGTTGTGTGCCATCAAATTTGCTCCTACTCACAACGATCCTTTATAGGGTTTCCAAGGTTACAAATCTTTACAGGAGCAGAAAAATCTTACCTTTATCCCTCTGAGTGAAAGGTTGGTTCAAACTACTGACCTTGAAGCTAGCAGCCCTATTCATAACCCACTAAGCTACCAGGGTTAAAACAGAACACTACTCAACGATAAAAGAATGACCTATTAACACATAAAGTCCTAGCGTGGTGCTGGAGGTTAATGTGTTGGATGACGAGGTCGGTTTGAATCACAGGGTTGGTGGTTCAAGCTCACAACGACTCCTTGGAAACCCTATACAGAATCGCTATGAATCGGAACTGACTCGATGGTGATCAGCAATAACAACAACAATGTGAATGAACCTTAAAATAATCATGCTGAGTTTATTTTTTTTTTAAAGTTAGATTGGAGGGGAGAAGTACATACTGTATAGTTCCTTTTATGTAAAATGTAAGGATATGCAAACTAAAATATAATAACTGAAAAAGATGAGTGATTGCTTGGGGTATGGATGGAGGATAGAGGTGCAAGTGCGAGGGATTGCAAAAGAATCTTTTGAACAATCAAATTTTGGAGATGATGCCTATGATCATTATCTTGATGTTATGTTGTTGTTATTCTTAAGAGCTATTAAGTTTGTTTTGACCTATAACAACCCCTGTATAGGATTTCTGAGGAGCGGCTAGTGAGTTTGAATCAACAACCATGTGGTTCAAACTGTCCTTCCAGTCAAGTGCTTATCCTACGGTGTCACACCAAGATTCCTTTGATTATATGAGAGGACTTCAAAAGGTTCCTGGAAAAATGCAATGAAAAGATAATGGAATTGTTCTATGTGCTTTTTGAAGTCCTTTTGTAGTGCTGCTTCACTGGTATCTACATATGTAAAAATTTGGCCAAACTTTCCACTTTCTATATACATGCTGGATAAGAAGCTCCAGAGGCAGTGGATTTTGTTACTGGAAGAGCAACTAATCATAAAAGAAAATTGAGAATGGTCATATACCTTAAAGAATATAATCAATGTCACTGAATTAAACATGTAGAAATTACTGAATGGTTATAAGTTCTGCTGTGTGTAGTCTCAATAACACTAGCAAAAAATAAAATAAACTTATCAGGTAGCATTTTAATGACCTATGAAGCTAAGGCCTGAACTGGGTTAGAATTTTGAGCTTACTTGTAAATGTAGTGGATTTTTGTAAGAATTCCATTAAATATATGAAGTAAGTATTTTATTCTTCCTTGATAGCTAAGAAACTAAAACCATTGCTTATAATTTGTGATGACAGAACTTGATCAGTTATTTAAATTTAATTCTATTTCTCATGACATATCTTTTACAGACGTATTATACTATTATACTTCTTTTATAAGCTAAAGGGTACACAAATAGTCCTAGAACTCACGGACTGATCTATATTTCTTAGCAATTTATGAGGAAAAAAGTAGAATGTATTAGCACTTCTCTAAAATGCATCTAGATGTTGTTGTATGTTATAGAGTCAGTTCCAACTCATACTAACCCCACATATGGCTCCAGGACTGCAAACCTTTATGTGAACAGAAAGCCTCATCTTTCTCCCACAGGACAGCTGGTGGATCCAAACTGCTGACCTTGTGGACAGCAACCCAATGTGTAGCTCACTATTCCACCAGGGCTCCTTAAAATGTACATAATAGCATTGTGCATTTAATCATTTAAAAAGTCTTAAATTATGCTCCTATAAATTCTACAAGATCTAGGCCTGCACAGAATTCATTAATTTGTTCAACAAATGATCTTGAATGGCTGTTCAATGTGTTGCCATATCTTAGTATAACTTATATAAAATTATTTGATTGAAAGGCCTAGCAAGTGTTCTGCAGGACTGGGCTGTAGAACTAGACAGCATGTTGTGGCAATCTAGACATTTAAGTCTCATTCCCAATTTCTCTGTTTACATTAGATGCTTATTATAGTTGATTTCAAATTTAACTGCATCAAAGTCAACTGGAAAATTTCTGATTCAGGAAGTCTAGGTTGGGTTTTGAGAAAGTGCATTCCTAAGAAGATCCTAGGCGAGGCTGATGGTGTGGCAAGGGGATCATATTTTGAGAAGTATTGATTTATTAGAAATAATTTTTAACAGCTGTGTGAATAATTAAGGTTATAGTTTAAACTTGCACATAACAAAGTGATTCCTTGGCAGAAAAAAAGAATTACTGACTAAGCATCTATTACTCACTTTAAATCTCACCTCCTATAATGTATCTCCATTACAGTTGTGGAAGTCTGCAGTTAAATTTGGCCAGTACTTTTAAAATTGACATTTATACTTGTTAAGTTTTTTTTTCTACCAGATTGGAAAGAAATTTTTATAATCACCAAACGTGGCTGGTTTCTCCAGTTAAAGGAAGACTAAAGTCGTATTAAATAAGGCAGTCTTGACGGGGCAAACAATTATTGTATGTTTGAGCATCTTTGCAGCTAGAGTCATCAATATCACTTCCCAAAGAATATTAAAATATCACAGTGTAACAACAGAACTAGAAGAAACACTCTGGGCACACAAGATTTCGGCAACACTGAATAAATAGGACATATCCACTGGGATTTATACTCTAGCAAATCTGTTCTCTGAGTTCCCAGGAGATGGAGAGTAAAATAAGAGACTGGGACTTAATGAAGAACAATAAAAAAATCAACCCCATATCTTACGATGATCCTTTCTAAAAATCAAAACTATTATATAATGGAAAGCTGGCAGCAAAAACTAATAAAGATGTTAAATTACTTTGTAAGCTTCCTCTGTATGTTTAGATCACTTAATATAGGATACTTTGCAGGTGACAAACAAGGATGCCTGCCAAAGAATTCAGTGGATTTCTTGCCTTTAGCAGAATAGTGCAATACAAGCATTGTAACAATAACAGGGCGGCCAGTGCATCAAAATTTATCTTTAGTAAGAGATCTTCCTTGAATTTTTCATATAAATGGAAATATTTCTTTGGAAAACTCAGACATGTGGCAAATTGTGATGGATCTACATCCATCCGTACATGTATTCATCTACTCATCCACACACCCATCTACCTATGTGAGCAGGTAGCTAGCTATTACTAAAAAACAAAACAAAAAAACCCACTTCTTTCTGATACATGATACATAGAATGCTGTGAGATTACTGATTACAGTCAAAAAAGACTATTCAATGGATTCTTTGTCTGAAATATCTCATTTGGGGATTTATTTAAACCAAGAGAATTATGCCACTCTTGCAAACTAATGAGAGCTACTCAGCTGTGGGCCTATCATGTGTATTACATAATAAAACGTTGACGAATCCAATCATTAAAACTGGATGCTCTTTAGGCACACATACAGACAACGTTAGTCAGACTCCTGTTGAACAGACCCTTTGTAGAATGTATCCTACAAGTACTATAGTATAAGCACTGAATTAATAACCACAAGATAGGCAGTTCAAACCCACCAGCCACCCCTTGGAAGCCCTATACAGGGTCACTATGAGTCAGAACTGACTCTACGGCACTTAGCAGCAACAACAACGACAAAAAAACAACATATAAACTCGGAAGTTCCTGGGTGATGCAAACAATTAACCTGTTCAGTTGTTGGAAGTTGGAAGCTCAAGGCCATCCAGCAGTTCCTTAGAAGAAAGACCTGGCAATCTACTTGTCAAAAAATCAGCCATTGAAATAACTATAGAGCACCATTCTACTCCGACACACATGGAAATGGCTAGACGGCAACTGGTTTTTGTTTTATGTAAACTCATGGCAACCAAGACCTAAAAGTAAGAGGAGGGCAGATTTAAATTGTCATAATAGTTGAAAATGAACATTTTTTGATGCGGGTAAAAATGCATCCATATGAGTCCCTGAAAAAAGACCAAACTGAATTACAAAATGATCACTGAGAAAATGAATTAAGAGTTAATGTTCACTATAGAAAACAAAGTTAAAATATTGCATTATTTTGTTTCTAACATTTTTCTGAGCTATATGGCAAGTCATTTATATGTGGAGAAAACAAACTTTATCTTCCTTTTCATATTTTTCCTAATGTTATTTTTTAAACTATTTCATGGTCTTAGTGTTCATAACAGAGCAATATTGTGGACATTTGACTCTCTCTACAAACTTTAAAAAATGTGTGCTATTTATCAGTTGAGAAAAGCTACCTAACAAGCTAACAGGATGGGTTAAAGATTTGACAAAAGATATTCACCAAAGGGGAATTCACAAACCCCAAACATTACACAGTTGAGAATGACTCTAAAGAGCTGACAAGGTGGCAAGATTCCTGTTCTGTGGAATTAATCAGGGCACATGGCACTGCAGGATAATGCACTGGACCAAAAGTTCAGTTTGAATCGCAAGGATAGCAGTTCAAACCCTCCAGCTCTCCTAGGAAACCTATACAGGGTCACTGTGAGGTTTGAATCGCAAGGATAGCAGTTCAAACCCTCCAGCTCTCCTAGGAAACCTATACAGGGTCACTGGCTCACTGTCACTGTGAGTCAGAATGGACTGCACAGCACTTAACAACCACAACAAACAAAATGCTTCAGTGACCAAATCCAGTGTCACTTGCATGACGCTAACCATGAAGGAAAAAAGAAAATCCAACTTTTTCTTCAATAATAACTAAAAGAAGAAAGCATATTTTAGTGACCTGCTTCTACTAAAGTTTTGTGATGATGTAAAATGCTGGTATTGGTGTAGCAATAGTGACTGTATAACTTCAAGGGGAATAGTGTGAATCTAGATTAGCCCAAGATTTATTCATTTCTGGCCTCTGATAACATTTAACAGACTTATTCCCTAGCTCTGAGTTTCTCTCATGTACTAACACAAGACTTTTAAGAGGCATTAATTTTAGCCACTACATTCCAATCCAGCAGTGCCCCCCTGCCCCATTTATTCCGATCTTTCAATCATTTTGCCTACAACGACAACATTTTGGTTTTTATCTCATAATTACAATTAACCCTGTTAGCAATAAACACAGCTGAAGCATCTTCATATTAGCATTTTCCTTCATTCTCTCTTCCGTAGACCTATCAGGAAGAGATGGATCCCTTGTTGTTCTCATGTTGAGTGTACGTACACTCAGGAATGTATATAAACCAGCATATATAATTCCATACCTTTATCCCCCGCCTTTTAGACAGCCACTATTTAAATTGCCTGTTCCTGTATGGCACTATACGATAGGCACTGGACCTCAAGGTCAGGTTGAATCTCAAGGTCAATGGTTCAAACCTACCAGCCGCTCCTAAGAAAACTTATGCAGGGTTGTTAAGAGTCATAATCAACTTGACAGCACTAACCAACAACAACAGCAAACCAATACTCCATGGAGTCAATATGTTCCTAGAAATCAGAGCATCAGCATACATAGGCAAATTTCAGACCAGGCAAAGCTATCAAATTGCAGCCATCAAAACTAAGTAACAGCATCAAAAGTCTCCCTTGTTCTTCCCCATTCAGTAGGTATCAGCTCATTCCTCGTCACCATGGGCTAGGTCATTGGACATTAGCCACAGACTTGGGGGAGCACATAACTCTCTGCACGTCCATCAATCCAGACCGTTCTCTCTACAGCTCGTCCATAGTTCTCATTTGTTGCAGTCGTTAAATGCTGTCGAGTTGGTTCCAATTCATAGCGACCCTCCATAGGGTTTCCAAGGAGCAGTGAGTTTGAACCACTGACCTCGCCATTCAAATGGACCATGCAGTCCAGTGCTTTATCCTACAGTGCGCCACACGAGGACTCCATAGGCTAGCCCAGTGGATGTCAAAGGAACATGCCCAAACTCAGACCATTTGGTGTTCACTGTTGTGACTTCATCACTTACACTCATCTCATGGTCTCACATGGTCACCTCAAGTAAGCATTCTAGGCTATCTACTCACTGTTGTTGTTGTTAAGTGCCATTGTGTAAGTTCCGACCCACAGCGATCCTGTATAGGGTTTCTGAGGAGCATCTGGTGAGCTTGAACCGCCGACCTTGCAGTTCAAATGGCTTTGCGCGTTAACCCACAGTGCCACACCAGGACTCCACTGGCTTCCCTTAAATTCCAGTACTTTTGATGGGCACTGTTATGTCCTATTTAATACACCCTTCAGATTCCAAACAGCTTTGCACAACATAAACAGCCATTTATTGGAGTCCTGGTATGATGCTATGGGATAAGCACTGGACTGCAAGGTCTGTTTGAACTGCAAAATTGGCATTTCAAATCTTACTAGTCGCTCCTAAGAAACCCTAAACAAGGTTGCTATGAGTCAAACCAAATTGACAGCACTAAAGAATTGTTCATTCAACAAGCAGCTTTTTAGTCCATTGAGTCTTAGACCATCTGTCATGGTATTCTGAATCAAAGTTCATTATAATTGTTTCTCATATTCAACCAAGTATTGCCTGAGAGACAGAGCTACATGCTTTCCTTTCTTTTTATACAACACAATATTCATTCCCGTCACACATTCAGCTATGTTTTACACTACCAGGTAGGAAAAGCATTCCTTTTGTCAGACAAATGCAGTATACAACGTTCAATTACACAACCTCAATAAACTTTCTACTTCCATCTTCTGTTTTCTGCTTTCTGACTACCTTACCCTTGTGTAAGCATTTGGCTTTAGATCTCTGGCTGGGTTGAACCAGGGACCCTGATTCTCTATCAGTCATCTTCCTTAGCCTACAGGGCTTTCACTCCATGCCACTCCAGAAGTGGCTTTCCTCACATTGCTGCAGTAGAACATTACTTACTTTCCTAGTAAGACATTAAAGATAACAGCAACAAAATAACCAACCATTCAAGACTCAGAGGTTTCTCATCCCATACCCATTTGTACATCCTCCTCTCAAATCCCACATTTCCATGAATCAGTAGCCACTGGAATGACTCCCATTTCTGACACCAATTGTAAATTAAGCCTACTGGCCAAGCTACAATGCAATGAACCGTCAATGACTTCCCAAGAGTGGATTAGTCAGTTCATGTTCCTGGTGGGAGTGCCATGCCTTGGAATGGACAAGGAGTTTGGTTATTTACACAGCCAGACACAAAGAAAAAGAAGGCTCAAAGAAGAGCAAAGAAACACAAAGGTAGTAGTAGTAGCATCAGAACCTCAAGGGAAATCGTTACCAGAATAAGTCTAAAATTGATCTCTAAAAGATGTAAGTCAGACATACCTCTGCTCCTCAAGCTTTTTACAAATCCTGACACCAGAAATCCCTACCATGGTACTCTCTATTTCTCGTCCAGATTTGAGACTCTATTGTAATACCCTCAGAGAACTCACAGATAATACTTGCAGCTAAGTGATGAGAACTCAGAACAGGGTACAACTCAGGATCAGGATCAAAAGGGTAAAACTCAGGATCAGGAAGCATGTAAGCAAAGTCTCCCTTCTTCAGTGCAAGATAGCTCTGTTAGCTCTTCTTATGTATACAGCCCTCCCAGGCTCCTGTGGGCCCTGTCTTCTGTCGCAGCCAGCTGTGTCTCTAGGATCCTTCTGAGCTCACTGCTTCTGACTCTGTTGCTGCGTCCCCTCCAGCCTCTCACTATGTTCAGTGGTATAGGCCCCTGACCTGTGTTAACAACTCTTTGAGGATGTTCCTTGCTTTTGTGTTTCTTTGCTCTTCTTTGAGCCTTCTTTTTCTCTGTGTCTGGCTGTGTAAATAACCAAACTCCTTGTCAATTCCAAGGCATGGCTCTCCCACCAGCAACATGAACTGATGAATCCACTCTTGGGAAGTCATTGACGGTTCATTGCATTGTAGCTTGGCTATAACTCCCCTCATGTACATACACTATGGCCAAGCCTTATGAAGTGTATATCAGTCACAAGGCAGGATGCAGTGCAGGAGCAAACAAAAAGTGTCAAAACCAAGTTGTGTAGTTTACCCAGAAAATGTTAATCAATGTTAACAAAAGCAATAAATCTTATGAGACAGAAAACCAGGGCAAAGGTAACTCCTTAGGGCTTAGGGTAAAATATCTTAGTTATTTTTTCAAAGAACCAAGGCAATAGGTCACATAAAAGAAATCATTTCAGCACAGATGCTTGTTATTGTGTTTAGTGTCATTGAGTAAATTCCAACTCATAGCAACCTTGTATAGGGTTTCCAAGGAGGGGCTGGTGAGTCTGAACAGCTAACCTTGCGATTCAAACCAGCCTTGCAGTCCAGTGCTTATTCTACAGCATCACACCAGACTCCTACTAAACTTCCCTGAATCTGTTTTTCCTCATTGAAATAACAATAAATAGCAAGGTTAGGGTATTATATACAGTAAAAAGAGGTAAATGTATTTTAAAAGCCTAAAGCTCTGTACAAATATTAGTTATCACCTGTTTATATAACAGGGTCCTGGACTTAAAAACCTTTACTAAACAAAAATATCAAAACAGGAAACTATTGTTAATGCATATATTCTCCATTTAGGTCTATATACTTCTGAAGGCAGTATTTTCATCTCTTTAATCCTTAACAAAGAATTCTGAGGTCTTCAATTTTTACATCAAAATGGTAGTTTGGGCACCCCCAAAGTACTCAAATTGCATCCCTTTTAAATATTATTTGAGTTTTGTGAACAAAAATAAGTTTGAAGGGACAAGTTCAGAGCTATAGGGTAGAAGGGATAAAGTTTCCTAACAAAAGTATTGAAGAATGAGCAGCTGCATTATCCTTATGGGGAAAAAAAACTTTGTGGAACAACTTTTCTAGCTTTTAAAAAAAAAAAACCCAATGTAGTTTTCCATTTTCTTAAACTTCTTCATAATGAATCCTCATTATTGTACTGTGTCATCAAGAATATCTATCAAGATTATCCCTTTTTAATCCCAAGAAATAATTGCCACACATTTCTGAGCTAACCTCTCTGCCTGGAATTTCACTGGGCTAGCAGATCCCCTTAGAAGCCACTGTTTTGATCAGATCTTTTATTTGAAAGCACCCTAATAAGTTGAGACAACTTGTCTGCAGCCATACGTTGATCACAGATGGATGTTTTAACATATTTTGTTGGGAATAAACCCATGAATGTATGAACTGGAACCCTCACAGCAATACTTTTTGACTTACGTGTGTGTGTGTGTGTGTGTGTGTGTGTGTGTGTGTGTGCACGCGCATGTGTGCGTTTGGTTTGACTAAAGTGAAAGCTGATTTCAGCAGTTGTAAATCTTGCATAGACAGAGCCACTCTACCCCAGAGAAAACGGGAAAGCAAAAACAAATGAACTTTTTCTACAAAAAAAGTTTTTGATGTAGATTTTCCTTTCATCTTTTTTATTTGCTCTACAATGGGAATGATAAGAGGAGTAACCCTATCCTGAGAGTCAGAGATCATTTCAAACAAAAAATTCTCACAAAGAAATGGGATTGAAGATGGGACTCAGGTACCACTGGGTGTGAGATGCTGTAAGCAACTGGCTAGTTTTCATAGGCTGCAAGAATCAGTGACAGTTGAAACCCAGAATGCCTCAGTTGCTTGAATGCACAGTTCAAACACACAAACTCTGTAATAAAGGTAGTAAAAGAGAAGACAAAGGTAAAGGTAGTAAAAGAGAAGGCTTTAAAAGGATGACATTCAATATCTAGTAATGAGTCCTAGTGTGGCAATAAAGGATAAGCACTAGATTGCAGGTCAGTTTGAACTGCAAGGTCGGTGGTTCAAACCCACCAGCTGCTTCTTGGAAAACCCTATACAGAATTGTTACAAACCAAAACTGACTCGGCATTTAACAACAACGTCAAATGATCTATGAAACCTTTAATTGATATAAATACTTAACAACAGAAATTTATATCTGATTCTTATTATTTGTAAGTTATTGATCTATTTACAATCACTCTGTTTGGAAGTGATTCTATTGAAGCCGTAAAATAATGCTGAATTGCCAGTGTTTCTCCGCTTCTTAGAAAACATCCTCAAAGGAATATACATTCTCCACTCCAGATGTAATATTCTGATTCCTGTTAAATTTGGTGTTAGCTATATAAAGCATAGTTCAAATATTAACCACAAAAAAATTTTATATTTAAGGTATACACCACATGAGACCATGGAGAAGAGAGTAAAAAGATAACATGTTTATTTTCTACCCAGCACCTTGTTCATTAATGATCCATTCACTCCCAGGTTTACTGTATCTGGTGTTAAAGTTAGAATATACTAGTAGATATAGGAGCTACTATTATCTCTATTTTACAGATAAAGATTTATTGACACTTAGATACACAGGGTCACTATGAGTCAGAACGACTGGATAGCTTTAATAACAACAACAAAGAGAAACTAAAAGACTTTTCCAATGTCACACAGCGAAACAGCAAGAGAAGAATTAAAGGCAAACTCCAAATTCTTAAGCATCTTGATCAACTTAGTTCATGTTACAGTTCTGAAACAGTCTTTCACTAAAAGTAGAATAATAACAGAATCAAGTAGAAGAAACAATAATGATACTGTTTATATGTGCTGGCTTGTTTTCTCTACGTGATTGAAAGAGTTGCAACAACTTTCAAAAGTCTACAGAAATACTTTTTTTCTCATTAGCAAAGCTTTTATTGTGTGAGGCCATTTCATATCTAATGATATGGTCATTTAGATCTTACAGTTTTACTCTGAGAGGTTCTTGAAACACCAGTGTCCATCACAGTAGACTGTATGGATGCATTTTAAATAATACCAATTTCTTCAGCATCAAAATACTTTAAAGCTTCCCTACTTTAAAAAACAAACAAACAGTGCAGCCAGATCTCTAATGTGACAGAAATGAGTGCTATGGTTTCTTATAATGTGCACCACTTAATAAACTACATTTGCTTCCAAAGTTAATTTTTACTTAATTTGTGGCCTAACTTTTCAAGGCGTATTAGGCTATGAATCAGAGAACACTTGGAACCTGTCACTAATGGTATGAATCAATGAGATGCATTGTAGGTTTCTGTGTTTAGGTTTGTAAACGCTGTGATACTATTTGACAACATCATTTAATCTGGATCATGTGGATCTTTATAAACATTGTTCCTTGTTGTTGTCACTATTATGTTCCATTTTGTTGACCTATTTGCATTTATCATTTTAAATACAAACGCATGACATGTGCTCCTGATAACACAATTGCCCTTTTGAATCCTGCTACCATGCTGGAGAGATAAAACAATATCTCTCTGATTCATTGATTTGTTCCCGTAGCTGCCCTTTTCAATGTGTATGTTTAAACTGCTTTGGCAAAGGTTAGGAGTGAGTTTCAAATGGCTAAATTTGATGGACACTTTTCTGTTCTCATCTTACTTGACTGTTTTGTAAAGATCTGAAGATTTTAAATGTTGGTATCCCCAGGGATCTAAGAATGGCTTTCTGGTCATCTCTGACTGTGTTTACTTCCTGAGCTTCAACTGCTGTACCGTAAATATTTACTTCAGACCTGAATCCTGGGCACCAATCTCAGTAATTTAATACTCTCTACAAGTTTTAACTTGCTCATGTCTCTGCATTTTCTATGAGTTGTATTCATGGTCCTTTTTTGTAGCCTGGCTCTTGTCCATTTTTCTTTCAAGTCTTCTTCTCACCTTAAAGGCCTTTAAGTCATGTGTTCTGGGATCACAAAAACCCTTACAGGTTCTTATTATGCAAGTCAATTTCATGTCTTTAGTCATCATATTTCCTTCTTCTTGGAATAGCCTCTACTTAACTCAATGGAAAATCCCTCCGTTTAAGGATTAGTTCTACTATGAAACCTTCCCTGAATGTTCCTTGGAGAAGTGACCGTTGTCTTCTGGCTCTCCCCACAGATATGCACTTGATTGTACAGCTCAGTCAGCATGGGTGTTCACTCCTTCTAAATAAAATAATTTTTCAAGGAGAGAGACTAGACTTTTATTTTTTCTCATTACCTAAGCATGCATCCAAGCATGTACATTGAGTTTCTCCACTCCCCAATGTATGTATCCAAGCATGTGGTTACACCACCTATTATACATAAAAAAGAAAACAGTTGAAGCTGAATCAATTCTAATTCATGGACACCCCATATTTCAGGGTAGAACTGCACTCCATGGGGTTCTCAATTTCTTCCATGGTGCTACTGGGTAGATTCAAAGATTTAACATTTTAGTTAAAAGGGCAAATTGTGCCACCCAGTGACCCACTTATTATAAATAGATGTCCACTATTTATTTAAAAAATTCCACCACGATTAATTTTAGCACTAAATTTTGAGTCTTATCTACAGTGATATCACATAAACTGATATAGCCATAAGGAATTTAGTTTGGTTAAAAACATATTTGTGTGTTGTTGTTGTTGTTATGTGCCATCAAGTTGGTACTGACACATAGCAACCCTATGCACAACAGAATGAAACACTGCCTGATCCTGGGCCAACCTCACAATTGATGGCACACTTGACCCCACTGATGCTGACACTTTGTCAATCCATCTCACTGGGGAGTTTTCCTCTTTTTCTCTAACGCTCCACTTTACCATACATGATATACCTTTCTCCAATAACTGGTTCCTCCTGACAATATGTCCGAAATATGAGAGACGAAGTTTGACCATCTTAGCCTCCAAAAAGTACTCTGGCTGCACTTCTTCCAATACACATCTGTTGGTTCTTTTGGCAGACCATGGTACTTTTAATATTCTCCCCCAACACCATAACTCGAATATATCAATTCTTCTACAGTCCTCCTTATTCACTGTCCAGTTTTTGCATGTATATGAGGTTCCAGAAAATACTAAGGTTTGGGTCAGGTGCAACTTAGTTCTCAAGCTGACATCTTTGCTCTTCAATGCTTTCAAAATGTCTTGTGATGCAGATTTGCCTAATACAATACTTGGTCTGATATTTTGACTGCTGCTACCATGAATGTTGATGGTCGATCCAAGAAGAATGGAGTCCTTAACAACTTTAATCTTTTCGTCATTGATAAAAATGCTATTTATTGGTTTAAGGAAAAGATTTTTATTTTCTTGACATTGAGATGTAATCCATATCGAAGGTTGTGCTCTTTGATCTTAATCATTATTTTAAGACCTCTTCACTTTCAGCAAGTAAGGTTGTATCATCTGCATATCGCAGGTTGCTAATGAGACTTACTCTAATCCTGAAGCCACATTTGGCTTCAAATAACCCAGCTTCTCAAATGATTTGCTCACCATGCAGGTTGAATAAATATGGTGGATGTATACAACCCTGGCGCACACCTTTCTTAAGTTTAAACCATTCGGTGTTCTCAAGTTCTGTTAGAAAAACTGCCTCTTGGTCCACGTACAGATTCCTCATGAGCACAATTAAGTGTTCAAAAATATTCATACTTCAGAAAGTTGTACATAGCTTGTCATGATCCACACAATCGAAAGCCTTTGAGTAGTCAATAAAACACAGGTAAACATCTTTCTGGTATTCTCTGCTTTCAGCCAACATCAACAGTGATATCCCTAGTTCCACGTCCTCTTCTAAATCTGGCTTGAACCTCTGGAAGTTCTCTGTCTATGTATTCTTGCAGCCATTTCTGTATTACCTTTAGTAAATCTTAACTCACATGGGATATATCAAAACTTTGTGCAAGTCTAGTATTTACCTATAAACGTGGTTTTGTTTTATGGATTCTTTTGTATTCCTCTGCTTCTCAGATTGAGAAACTTACTATTCAATACTATTCTATCCTTAATAACCATGTAAGATACTTATACATTTTAAAAAGATACCTAGTATTTATGAGGAACATGGCAACTCTGTAGGATAAGCACAAAGTCGGGGGTTCGAGTTCAAGAGCTACTCCATGGGAGAAAGATGAGTCTTTCTACTCCCACAAAGATTTATAGCCTTGGAAACCCTATACAGGCTCACTGTGAATCAGAACCAATTCAATGACACTTAACTACAACAAAGTTGTTGTTGTTACTATAGTTAGGTGCCATTGAGTTGGTATCGACCCATAGAGCTCTATGTACAGCAGAGCGAAACACTGCCCGATTCTGGCAGTAAGTTTGTCTTACTGTGGTGGCTTGTGAGCTGCTATGATTCTGAAAGCTATGCCACCGGTATTTTAAATAATAGCAGGGTCACCGGCGGGCTACAGGATTCAGATGAGCTTCCAGACAAAGACAGACTAGAAAGAAAGAGTGACGAATTACTTCTGAATATTTAGTCACTGAAAACCTTATGAAAAGCAGAGAAACACTGTCAGATATAGTGCCGGAAAATGAGTCCCTCAGGTTGGAATGCTCTCAAAATGCGACTGGGGAAGAGCTGCCTCCTCAAAGTAGAGTTGACTGTGATAATGTGAATGGAGTAAAGCTCATGGGAGAAAAGTCTGTGGGACCTTCATTTGCTGGTGGGGCAAAATTCAAAGTGAAGAGAAACAGCTGTAAACATCCACTGAATATTGGAATACATAATTACGAAGTATGATTCTGGGAAAATTGGAAGTTGTCAAAAATGAAATGCAATGCATAAACATCGATATCTTAGCCATTGTTGTTGTTGTCAGGTGCCATTGAGTCGGAACCAACTCATAGCAACCCCATGCACAGCAGAATGAAACAATGTCTGATCCTGGGCCAACCTCACTACCGCTGCTACACTTGAAGCCATCAATGATGCCAGTCACCTGGCCGATCCATCTCATTGGGGGTTTTCCTCTTTTTCTCTGACCCTACATCTTACCCAGCATGACATCCTTCTCCAGCGACTGGTCCCTTCTGACAACATGTCCAAAGAATGAGAGGCAACATTTAGCCATCTTGGCCTCCAAGGAGCACTCTGGCTGCACTTCTTACAAAACAGATCTATTGGTTCTTTTGGCAGCCCATGGCACTTTTAGTATTCTCCTCCAACACCACAATTCAAAGGCATCAATT
>NW_006408537.1:11546812-11554724 GCF_000296735.1 Chrysochloris asiatica
GATGGACTCTAGCATAGCAACAATAGTGAGGTTGGCCCAGGATCAGGCAGTGTTTCGTTCTGCTGTGTATAGTCACTATTTAAAGGTCTCTGGTATATTCTTCCTCCTTCCTAAGAAGAACGTATCTTCCATACATGATTTTAATTTTCCACAACCCTCAGTTCAATATTATTCATGAAACCGGATAATTCCCTTTGATTTATTTTATGTCATTATTTATTGCTTCTAGAGCTATATGTCTAGTTTTTATATTTTACTTTAACAATTAAAAAATTCAACTTGCACAATTTAACGCAATGAACATTCCATATTGAAATAATTCTAATATTATACCTAGAATTAACATTTTCTGCAAGTAACCACAATATGTAATATCTAATGAATGCATGTCTTTTTTTTTAACTTAATGATATAATACACAAATGTTGACAATATATATCCACATAAAACTTTTTCCTCTCTCATTTACTATAAAAAATAATTGGTGAGCCCAGAAGAATTGCTGTAATCATTGTATGGAGAATACTATATCAGTATTTCAACAGTTTATTCCAATCCATCTATTCTGCCATGCTCAAACGTATCTTCACTACCTTGTTTAATGAGATAGACCCACAGAAGACTGAGGTGCCCAAGGTCAGTCCAACTTTCAGCCATGCAGAATTGCTATTTGTGGCTATTTCAGGTTTGCTATTTGACCTCTCAGGAAGGCTGTAAGGAAGCACTGCCCTAGCCAGCAACTGAGAAGGGGCAAAGAAACATGGAAAGCGTCCTTTATTGGCCACGTAAGGACTATAGTTTTGTTGGCTGCTCATTTAGCAAGGGAAATTTCCAAACCTCACCTGAGCTTGGTTGTTGTTGTTGTTGTTAAGTGCCATTGAGTCAGTTCTGATCCATAGCGACCCTTTATAGGGTTGCCATGGAGAAGCTGGTGAACTTGACTTGCCAATCTTGCAGTTCAAACCAACTTTGCAGTACAACACATTAACTCACAATGCCACACCAGTACTCTCACTTGAGCTTTAGGACCAAGACTATTCTTTCCTTTACTTCAAATGTGGGTTTTTCAATCTGACCAACCAGGGACTATGTGCATCCTTTAACCTGTTCTCTCTAAATGTTATAGCTTACTTTGGTCACATTAGCTTTCTTCTGCATAGCTGATTGAATGAACCATGAAGAAAGACTGCAGTATTGTCTAAGAGGTTAAATAGATAGATGATAGCTATTAGATAGATATTATCTATCTATTAGATAGATATTATCAATCTAATTACTCTCATCAACTCCTAAATATGAGGACTTCATTTAATGCAATTTCAGATTCAAAACCAGAATAATAAAATAGAATAAAAAGATTTATATAATGACTGTGTAGATTACGGCAGTGAGTTTTAAACAGAGATATTAATACTTTTACATGTTACCACTATTTCTTCAATTTAAGTAGTAGTAGTTGTTGTTAAGTGCCGTCAAGTCAATTCTGATCCATAGTGACCCTGTATAGTGTATCCGAGGAGCAGCTGGAGAGTTTGACCCACTGACTTTTAATAGCATGTGTTTTCAAAAGAACTCAAGATGTTTTTGTTTTGCTTATTTTTGTTTGTTTTTAATCTTATTATACCAGCACAATACATGTTATGGATAGAATTTTCACACTTCCCCAAATATGTATGGAAATCCTAATCCTTACATGTTTGTGAATCTGATTCTGTTATGAAATAATGTTTTCTTTTTGTATGTTAGTTAGGTCATACTCAAGTAGGATGAGTCTCAACCCTCATAAAGAGCAGAACAGACACAGAGAGATGCACACGGGTATATACACACCATATGATGGCAGACAAACAAGCATCTAAAAGCCCAAGAACTCCCAGGATTGTTGGCTTCTAAAAATGGAGGTAAACAAGAAGGATTTCCCCTTAGAGACACACACAGAATTTGGACCTCTACCTACCTGAACTATAAGAAGATACATTTCTGAACTTTTAATCTATGTATCTGTGGTATTTTTGTTATGGCAACATTACGTAATAAAGACAATCAGGTACAGTCTTTGACAAATAACAATGAACTCCAGATCTTCCACTTCCCCGTAAATATAATCACCTCTACAATTTGAAAACATTACAGTTAAAAGACTCCTAAGTATTACTTGTGAACTCCATTTTTTTTTATAAGGTGTTCCTAGCCACTTTCTAGCATATGTAGAAGCTGTAAATAAACAAGTAATTTGTTAAGCAATATTAAATATATTAAGTTACAAACAAATTCTCAAAATATTAAACTCAATATTATTCATAAAATATAATCTTTAAGCATCTTGCTAGCTTTCTGAGAGATAAATAAAGTACTTATGCCTGGCCATAGTCTTCTCTGAATTGGTTAAATAAAAAAGAGTTACTCTAAAACCAAGTCTCTTGGTATTAGGATAGATGTATGTAACCTGACATAAAAGAATGAAGGAAAACTTGCTAATTACACAAAAAGTAGGGAAGATATGCTGTTGTTGTTGGATGCCATCGAGTCGGTACTGACTCATAGCGACCCTCCACAGGGTTTCCAAGGAGCAACTGGTGAGTTTGAACTGCTGGACTGGCAGTTCACATTGACCTTGCAGTCCAGTGCTATGCTATAGTACCACACCCTTAAAATAATAATTGCCTTTAAAACTTGTTATGGAAAGTTAACTGCATAAATTTTTTCATACAGCTTGATAAAGTTAATATTGATATAATTAAAAAAGGATCTTTAAGTATATGCATGAAAGAAGTAATAACTCCTTTCTCAAAATGAAAATAATTATGACACATTAAGGACATCAACATTTAAAATTAAATCCTAATTAACATATGTTGTTTTTGTTGTTAAGTGGCCTTGAGTCTGTTCCAACTCATAGCGACCCTGTATAGGGTTTCCTAGGAGCAGCTGGTGGGCTTGAACTACTGACCTTGCAGTTCAAACAACTTTGCAATCTGCTGTATTAACCCAGAGTGCCACACCAGTACTCCAGTTAACATATAGATTGACTTGAATTTAAAGAAATTTTTGAAATAGTCTTATTCAGCTTACATATCCAACATCATTAGAACTATGTTATATAATTTCTATATAATAACATAAGAGTTTCAGGATATAACTCATTCCCTTACAGACATGATAAATATGATCTATGTGACTATCACTACATGATAAATAGATCCTATTCTATTCATGAAGTTGGATGTCAGATTTAACTGAAAAATGTGTATCATATTCAGTGTATTTATTCCAAGGCTTGTTAGAGTTACTCTATTTTGCTGCAGATGTAAAAAATAGCAACCACTTTTCTATGTTGTATGGATCAAAATACTGTGAAATGATGACTTTACATTTCCTATGTCTACAACTTTATTAAAACCCCACAAGTTATATACTTGATTAAGGATTTTTGAGAGACACATTGGATTGGATTCTTATAGGTAAATGTCATGATTTCATGGGAATTGTTCATATATTGGAGTCCGCTGGCAATATACATCACAGCTGCAGTGAAAAAGTTCCAAGGTAGAAAATGTAGTTAGAAAACTACAAGAACAAAGAGGATAACTCATTAGACAGTGAACCAAAACACGAGTATTTCTCTGACACACTGGGCTAAATTAAAACAGCAATTGAATGAGCCATAAATGAGGAAGACCTAAATATTATTAATGTCTTAACTATCTTAACCATTTTCAAATATGAAAGGTACCTAGCAATGTGTCTGAAAATATTCTTAAGCATCTCAACTAAAGAAGGAGGGATAAGAATATTGTTTAACATACTTTCTAGTTTTGCACTAGTTGGAAGAGTCATAGTTGACTATTTAAACTTAAATTAATTTAAATTAAATAACACCAAAAATTCAGTTCCTTGGTCCTGTTTTAGAGGAAAAATGGCCCCATATTCAAATATGATCTATTTGTTGTTGTTGTTGTTGTTAAGTGATGTCTAGTTGGTTCTGACTCACAGTGACCCTGTATAGTGTTTCCGAGGAGAGGCTGGTGAGTTTGAACCGTAAGCCTTGTGGTTCAAACTGATTTTGTGGTCTAGTGCTTATCCTACAGTGCCACAGCAGGACTCTTAACATGTTCTATGTTGCTGTTAAGTGCTGTCGACTTTGTTCCAACTCATAGTGACCCAGTGCTGTCGACTTTGTTCCAACTCATAGTGACCCTATACACAGCTTCTGAGGAGCAGCGGGTGGATATGAACCACCAAACTTGTGGTTCAAAGGGACCTTGTGTCCCAGTGCTTATCCTACAGTGTTACAACAGGACTCCTAACACATTCCTTGGAGACCCTTTTATTAAGCTTTAAACAGGATAAAGAGAAAGCAAACACACTCATCCCAGAGACCATCAGTTTCTGGTACACAGTACAGAGGCAGAAACAGAGTCCACTAATTCACAGCCATGGAGGTCCTTCTGATTAGGGGACAAAGAAAATCACCACTAGGGCATGCCTGGTGGCAGATCAATTCATCACTGTCAGAGGCAGGACCACAAAAGCTGGGGGAGGGTCATAATTGAGACATGTACTTCACTGCAGATACTCAGTTTTCAGGATTGGTTCTGGAGCTTTGAACACCTGGACACTTCGTCAGAGTAATACTCATGACTCTGCAGCTCTCACTCATGGCCATTAGGACCCCAACTTTGAGAAAACCTGTAGTTGATTTTCAGTAAATCATTAAAGACTTGTCCAGATGAGTTCTCTGGCTCCCCAAGCAAGAATGTATGCAAAAGTGCCCCTCCCAGACTCACCTAGGAGTTGTAATCTACTTTCAGCAACCCTCTACCTGAGAGCACATTGATGGTTATAAGTCAGAAAGAGAGCACATTGATAGTTATAAGTCAGAAAGAGAGCACATTGATGGTTATAAGTCACAAAGAACTCAAACTGAGTGTGAACTAATATATCAAATCTCAAAATGGAGTTAGGGCTTCTACAGTATACTAAAAGTTTTCACAAACCAAGAGTTTGGCATTTTAGCTCAGTTCCACCAGCCACATTTTGAGTGTAGAAAATTTCCATCAGCATACAAACGTCTATTGCAGAATGCTCTTCTACAGATTCAAGAAACCACTACACTGGGGGATCAAGAATTAATTGTTATCACTTAAAAGCAATGTCCTTTAATATAAATGATGTTTAATATAATATTTCAAAACAAAGGAAACTGACTTTGTGTTCTCTAAGAAATGCTGACAAGACACCTCTTCTACTCACTGGTGGTGGTAAGTTATATGCTTTGGAGTCGGTTCTGACTCATAGGAACCCTGTATAGGGTTTCTGAGGCTATAAACCTTTATGGGAGCAGAAAGCCTCATCTTTCTCCCGCAGAACCGCTGGCAGTTTCAAACTGGGGACCTTGAGATTAGCAGCCCAATTCATAACAACTACGCTCCTTGTTCTACCCACTGGACATGTACAAAAGTATGACAAAAAGCTCATGGAAAAATTCCATTGTCTTCTTATTCCATTTTTCCACAAACTTTTTGAAGCCCCTTCATATTTGTACATGGAGTTCTGGTGTGGCACTGTAAGATAAACACAGAATGACTAATTGCAAGATCAAAGGTTCAAACTCACCACTACTTCTCAGAAAACCTACTGTTGTTAATAAGTGATGGTACATCAGTTCCAACTCATAGAGACCCTGTATAGGGTTTCCAAGGAGCAGCTGGTGAGCTTGAATCGCCGACCTTGCGGTTCAAACCAACTTTGCAGTCCAGTGCATTAACCCACAGAACTACACCAAGACTCCTGGAAACTCTATACAGGGTCACTATGCATCTGAACCCACTCAACAGCATTTAACAACAACAAAATACAGACATAAACTAACTTTATTGCTTATGGATACACCTCTATCTATCTATCTATCTATCTATCTATCTATCTGTCTGTCTGTCTGTCTGTCTGTCTGTCTGTCTATCTATCTATCTATTTATCTATCTATATAGCTATCTTTAATTAAAAAATACTAAAGAGCATAAAAGTCTGTGGTGCTGTAGGATAAGTAATACCACTAACAACAAGGTTGGTGGTTCAAACTCTCCAGATGTGCTTCAGAAATCCTAGACAGGGTTGCTATGAGTCAAAATTCGCTGTTCAAACACACCAGTTGCTCCTCAGAAACTCTATACAATGTAGCTATGAGTCTGAACTGACTCAAAGACAACTTAACAATGGCAACAATTAACACTAAACAAAGAGGCAAAAACAGTGGAATCATTCATTCTATGGCCTGTAGTATAGAGAAGGAAATGACAAATATAGTGAAAACAGCAAAACAAATTAAAAAAAAAAAATTGCTGTGGAATCTATTCGATTGATTAAAAGCCCATGTGTGTCAGAGTAGAACTGTGCTCCATAGATTTAGTAGCGATATTTCAGAAGTGAATTAAGCCTTTCTTCCAAGATGCTTCTGGGTGAACTTGAACTTCCAGCCTTGTAGTTTTGCAACAGAGTGCATTAACAGTATGTACCACCCAGAAACTTAAAAAAAAATACTGTACTAGGTCCATATTTATGACAGAAACATGCCCTTTAAGGAGTACCTACAGACATGTGTTAAGGTGATAAAATTGAGAGCTAATGAAATTGAGGACCTATGGTCCGCAGTTCAAATGCTCCTTGGAAACCCCTCTACAGGGTCACTATGATAACCTACTTCACAGCACTCACCAACAGTGACAGTTAACGGAAGCAAAGTATAGCTCCATATGATAAATACTGTACTATGAACCACAAATCCATGGTTCAAGTCTGCCAGCTGTTCTGCATAAGAAAGATGAGGCTTTCTGCTTGCTGGAAGACTTAAAGCCTCGGAAACCCTACACAGGGTCCTTGAGTCAGAACCAACTTCACAGCACTTAACAACAACAATGACAGTTTGCAGCAGTTCACCAAGAATGGTCCAAAGACCAGCTATCTATTGTGGTATTCAAGATCATGGAACTTTTCAATCAGATAATTAAACCACTGAATTGAGGTTTATAATCTTGTTCAAATTACTTAAATTCTCTACTCATTAGTCTCTTTATTTGTAAAAGGAGGACAACAATGGTTCATTCATCACTATAATTGTTAAGGATATAACTAGGCCTTAGGGAGCATAACAATAGTTAATTAATAATAGTATTTATAGAGTGATAGGATTACTGTTATCAACATCAGTATTTTCAGGAAAACATGCACTGTTTGTAAAAGGCAGATACTGAGTCACACATATCCTACAATCAGAATTTCTGAGATGGAGTTTACTAACTACTATTTTTAACACATTTCCCAAATAATCTTTTATATACTAAGTTTGAGAACATATGGTATCAAAATATTGCACACTTGGGAATTAGGACTGAGTTTGTATCTAGAAACTGTCATTTTTTGGAGTCACAGTTTCCTCATGAGTGAAACAACACTTCACCCTTGGTAAAAATAACATTTAGGAGGGCTAAAGCTGGGACTGAAGCATTCAGCTGATAAGAAGTGAGGAGAGGCAAACAAGAACACCCAAACTTGCAGATAGTTTGACCTAGCTTAGATGGCTTGATCAGAACTTGACGAGAGAAAGAGACAGACAGACAGAGAGACAGAGAGAGAGAAAGAAAGAAAACAACCAATTTTGATAAAGGAAACAAGGTTAAATTGCTACAATTTGATGAACTTGATCTATACCCATGCAGGCAGTAACTCTAAATACCATCAGAGAGGGAAGGAGTCTTCACATCAAGTATCAAAGCTATCCCCTCTGTATACAGGATAGAGAGGGATGGACAACCTAGACACTGGCTATCTAAAATGAGAGGGAGATAAAAGCATGAAGTGAATGGCTTACAAGGTTTCAAGAGGCAGTTTAGTTTAAGAGTGTGGGGGGAATGAT
>NW_006408537.1:11555173-11556664 GCF_000296735.1 Chrysochloris asiatica
ATGATGTGCCCTACAACTTTCACTCAACTCACAATAAAAATAAAAACTTAAAAAAAAAAAAATAATAACATTTACTTCACAAGATCATTGTGAGGGGTGAGTGTTCTACTCCCAACAAGATATATTGACATTTCAATATTTCAAGGACACTTAATTTACAAAGATAGGAGTGGTATACAAGTGCAACAAAGTGAGTCTCCAGTGGAGCCTAGTTGCAGAGCCAGTACTGGCATCAGGCCTGAAGAAAGAGGAAAGATGACAGAGGTGTAGGCTACCACAATATGAACATAGGCTTTGGAGAGTCTTGACCAACTTGAGGAAACTTCAAAGGGAAGAGCCAAGGTAATAGATACCTCCCTCTCCTCTCCTGCTCTGATCTACTAATGAACATGAAAAGTTTGTTTATGCAGTTTCTATAGATTAGCGTCTTAGACCAAAACACAGGAAGACAAGTGGATATAGGGAAGTAAATGGAAAATACATGTCATACATAGAAGGAGTCTTCTATTGCTACAAATTCAACATAATATAATGGAATATTACTTTTATGTTGGAATGTATTCTGAATGAGTACATGAAAGTTGCTAATGATAAAAATAACATCTGTCTTTCAACAAGATGTCAAGAATTAGCTCAAGTAGACAGTTCTAGATAGTATACATTTATAAATGACCTCTGTGAAAGCAACCTTATATTCTAAAGTTATAATTTACATAAATGTTCTCCATATTTACAGCAATTTTCAGATAACTAAGTAATATGGAATACAATCCTGTAAGAGATAGAAACTGACCTCCACCATTATGAGAAAACAGATTTTACCTGACTTAACTAACACTTGAATGATTCAAGTTTTTATTGATGGTTTAAATTTCATTTCTTTTGCTTAAATGATTAATATCATTTACATTTAACTTTATTTTAAAGCAAACAACAAAAAAATATTTCTTAACTACTATAATGCTGTGGATTTCAATGTGTGGTTCCTTGACCAGCAGATTCAGTTTCTCCTAGGAACTTGTAAAAAATGCAAATCCTATTAAATCAGAAATTATGAAGATAGGATCAAGAGTCAGTTGATTAACAAGCTCTCCAGGTGATTCTGTGTAGCTAGTTTATGACCTATTCCTTTATGGGTTACTGTTACTGGCGCTGTGGGTTAATGTGTCAACCTGCAAAGCCATTTGAACTGCAAGGTCGGCAGTTCAAGCTCACCAGCTGCTCCTTGGAGGGTCGCTATGGGTCGGAATCGACTCAACGGCACTCAACAACAACAGCATTTCCAGTGGGTGAAAGCTGAGTACAGGCATTGTCTTAAGTTATGAACAGCTGACTTAGTGACCACTCCTATTGGAACTTTGTTATTTAAATTCACTCCCACTTTGAAATGATTGAAACAACTATTACTCTCAACAAATCTTTACCAAAATAAACCTTCTATTTTAAGTCATAGAAAAGACTTTGACCCTTTTCTTGCACTAACATAAGGCT
>NW_006408537.1:11558069-11559642 GCF_000296735.1 Chrysochloris asiatica
GGGAGCAGAAAGCCTCATCTTTCTCCATAAGTATAGGTAAAGTTCATCAAATTGTAGTGGGTTAACTCTTTTGTTTCCTCTTCTTTTTTCTTCTAGTCAAGTTCTGATCATCCAGCCATTGTAACCAGTGGGTACTATCTTCAAGTAGGTACTATCTGCAAGTATGGGTGTTCTTGTGCATCTCCCCTCATTTCATATCAGCTGTATGCTTCACTCTCTGCTCTAGTCTTCTATGGCCTCTGGGTCCAGGAGTCTTGCCATACTGCTGGCCAACCAGGTCTCCACCCGAGTTCACAGGAGTCTATTGAATGTGGTCAGACTTAGCTGCCAACTAAATGCTGTTTTTGCCCCTCTCCCCCTTATCAGTGACCAGTGTGGTCATCAGCCAGACCTCATGCCTGCTCCTGTATTTCACATGAGTCTTAATCTTGGAAGGGGGTTTGTCCTGAGGGAACATGACCACTTGCCTTGATAGCTCCCGGGTGAACAGCTTACTTGTTCTTGTAGTAATCAATCATACTGACATTATTGTTTCTGGTTTTTCCTGCTGGTCTTTCTTCACGAAGTATCTTCTGTTCTTCTAGCTGCTCCAGGCTGGTCTACTTGTACTTTCCAGAGGAAATTTCCCACCTCAGACAATTCCAGATGGGATTCTGGTTTCCACCTATGGTCTTATACAATGCAAAAGCTCCACAGAAGGTCTCTTTCACTGGGAAATTTCTAGCCCCCTTTATGGTATTCCAATCTGTTATAGGCTGAAGACAGATTTACAAGCTTTTGAAATTTATGTTCCGTGTGCACTGGAAAAGAATGTGCATTGTGCTGTTGTTGGGTTGAATGCTCTGTACACATCTATGAGATCAAGTTGGTTGATTGTGTTGTTCAGTTCTTCTGTAACTTTGTCGAGTTTCTTTCTATCCCTTTTTGCAAGTGGCATATTAAAATCACCACTATAATTGTAGATTTATCTGTTTCTTTCTTCAATTCTAGTAGGGCTTGTTTTATATATCTTGGTACTCTTTCACTTAGAGCATAGATATTTATTATGGTTATGTCACCTTGTTCAATTGACCCTTTGATCATGAGATAGTGTCCATCTTTATCTCTTGTGCTGGTTTTTGTCTTAAAGTTCATTTTATCAGGGATTAGTATTGAGAGTCCTGCTTGTTTATTATTGCAGTTAGCTTGGTATATATATTTTTCCCTCCTTTAACTTTTAGTCTGTTTTTGTCTTTGTGTGTCTAAGATGTGTCTCTTGCAAGCTGCGTGTTGAGGGATCTTGTTTTCTTATCCATTCAGCCACTCTCTGTCTCTTCACTGATGCATTTAATCCATTGACATTCTGTGTAATTATCAATAGGTCTGAATTAATTGCTGTCATCATGTTATTTTTTTATGGTGCTGTTCATTCCTTTGTTGTGCATGCCGCCTTCTGCTGATTTCATGTTTTCTGTGCTATTTCTTATCAGTTTCTTCTTAAGTTTTCTTATTTCCTTCTTCTGATTGGATCTTCATTTTCATGGTATGTTGTGAAGTATTAACTTTCTTTGGGGTTTCCCTATAGTCTATTAAT
>NW_006408537.1:11561002-11575326 GCF_000296735.1 Chrysochloris asiatica
AGCTTGGCTATATGGCCATGTTTCCTGTCTCTTCTTGGGTAGTATAGGGAGAAAAAAGCTCCCACCCCCAAGAAAAAAGTGTGATCAAAAGGACCAAAAACAGAAGTGATATAAAAGCAGAGACAAAAATCACTACTCCAAAACAAAAATAAAACCGTAGCTGTCTGGCTGGTAGCAGGAGTAAAGGGCCATAGTTAAACTTTTGTTCTAACAGGTTTTGTGTTTTAACTTAACATAAGAAAATTGAAATACAGAAGATGAAACATTTCAAATCAAACAGCTTATTAAAAGGAAATTTACCTAATGATTCCCAATCAAGCATATTAGGTATTCACTATAACTTAGTATTCAACATCATTCTATTAACATAAATATGCTTCTACTCACTATATTTTATTCAAGGAATTCTTAACTCTGTATGACTGTAAATAAGGAGTGCTGTTGTTATTTTTGTTAAGTTCTGTTGAGTCAGTTCTGACTCACTGTGACCCTGTGTAAAGTTTCCAAGGAGCTGCTGGTGAGTTTGAATCACCAACCTTGTTGTTCATACTAACCTGTTGTCCAAGTGCTTTATCACACAGAGTCACACCAAGACTCCAAATAAGGAATAGTGTCTGTTATAGATTTGGGCTCTTGAAATTAAGTTTTTTAATAGTAAGGTTATGTTTTTACCTCCCCTATGGCAAAAATATTGGAGTTGCTGGATTGTGCAAATGATTAATGTGCTCAGCTTTGAACCAAAATTTGTAGGTACTAGTCCACCTAGAAGGAGCTCTGGTTATGCAGTGGTTACGAGTTGGGTTGCTAACCTCAAGGTCAGCAGTTCTAAACTACCAGTCATTCTGCAATAGAAAAATGAGGCTTTCTACTTCCATAAAGAGGTACAGCCTCAGAAACCCTAACCAATTACAAAGCACCACCACCACTACCACCACCATCACCAGTCCACCTAGAGTCACCTCCAAAGAAAGGTATAGTGATCTGCTTGTAACTAGTCTTTGGAAACTCTACAGAGCACAATTTTACTCTAATGTACATGGAGCTGTCATGAACCAGAAAGAACTCATCAATAACTGGTTATGCCAAAAACATTACAAATTAATTACAGCTTAAAAAGCTCACTAATGTTAAAATGTAAACCTCTCCATCACAGTGAACAACCACAAGGAACTGAGATGCCAGGCTTCTGCATGGAAAAGGATAATCCTTTTGAAGTACAGTAATTCAGCCTATTTTCATTAGGCAAAGCTGGTAGTTTTAGGTGAAATATGTTAAGAACTCACCTGTGGCAGTTTCACCTGAAAAGTTGCCTTGGTCTTGCTATTGAAAATGTGTTCCTCGCTATTCTCTGTTGATTGTTCTGAGCTCCTGCATGTTCAACCTATTTGACTGACTTCCTTTCAGTTTTTTCTTGAATCAATGTGATTCTTAAGATTCTGTGCCAGGTTATTTATCTTTTAAATTTCTGGCATCTTCTGGTGATAATTTATTTTAAGCATATAAAATCAAAATCTATTCTAGTTAGAGTAAACTTGTAAACTGTAGGTCTTCCAGGGCAATGCACAATGATAATGAACAGTAACACCAGGTATAAATGTTTAAAAAGGCAAGATTTATATTAAATGACTACTGATAACTGACCTCACTGTTGTGCACAATGGGGGGTTAAGGAGACTGAGGACATGTCCTTTCAAAAGGATAGGACTACTGAAAGAAAAGAGTCACTAATTCTCAACAATTGATTAATGGCATCAGGCTGTAGAAGTCCAGTGTTTACCTCTTTTCCAACTGTTTTCATAATACAATTTTTAAAACAAATTTCTATGTGAAATAATGTTGTCTTGTATGTCCTCTGTCTTTTGTGTGTGTCTGTGTGTGTGTTTAACACACACTATGTTTATGTGTGTTTAACACTATGAGGACTGAATATATCCAGTTCATGTTTTGTAACTTTACAAATTCTAAGGGTTAATGAATTCCCCTTGTAACAGAATTCTAGAAAATTCTCCAAATTTCCAGTATGATGATATGGCATCCAAATAGTTTTGTGACAGATTAACAAGATTTATTTTGGTCTGATTTACTCACGAAAACTAATTGAGGATCCAAAGTGATGGTGATGTTTATGTGTCATGGAGTTGGTTCCAACTCATAGTGAGCCTGTACACTGTTTCCTAAGGCTGTAAATTTTTGTAGGAGCAGAAAGCCTCATCTTTCTCCTGTGGAATGTCTGGTAATTTGAAACTGCTGACCTTGAGGTTAGCAGCCCGATTCACACCAACCCTAAATAGGGTTTCCGAGGAGCAAATGCTGAGCTTGATTCGCTGACCTAGAGGATCAAACCAACTTTGCAGTTGAGCGCATTAACCCACAGCGCCACACCAGGACTCCAACCACTATGCTAAGGGTCAGTAAGGGGTCAGCAATTTTTTCCAAAAATAGCAAGATAAATGCTGCTCAGATCTGTTCTTATAATGCAAAAGGATTTATAAACAATAAATGGGTGTGGCTCTGTTCCAATAAAGTTTTATTTATACACACACACAAAATCCAGTATTTCAAAATAACTGAGTTCTTATCATGATATTCTCAAATTAAATAAAGAGAGCTCCTCTGAAGTGGTTTAATTATTATTCAATCAGATATAACTGTGATCCTGGAATCACATCGGAAGTTGCACAATGAGCTGTGTTTCCAAGTTCTTAGTTCCACACAGTTGTTTTCCTGCTCTGTTCATTTGTACATTCCCTATTCCCCTCACTGCCCATGTCCACAGTTGACAGATGTTAATGAGTGACTTGTGGGCTGACTCTTATATGTTCTAGAAGCAAGATCATGATTGATCATTGTGCTCTGAATAAGACTTGGAGTCAAAGCAATTGTATGCAGAATCATTCAATAACCTTTTGTCTACCTGATTACCAATACACTATGCATAAAAGTTATCATATACTCCCTTTCAGTCATCTAGATGATCTAGACAAGCTTCAATTATCTTGTAATTGCCACTGTTTTTCAATAGTTGCGCCCTTAGAAATGCATTTGCTCTTTTGACTAATCAGATAACTTGAAGATGCAGTGCCACTTCTGCATAAAACCAATATTGATAAGAGTCATTTGGTATTTTAAAGGATCCATACTTCAAGAAAAAAATATACTATCAACTGTGATTTATGTGAAATTCTTGTTATTTGTAAAGCAAGTACACTTCTAAGTTTCTGCTTACATGAAATTTAAACAAAAATGTAATCTGCTATTACTGTGACTACTCAAAAACTGATTTAAAAAAAAGATTCTGCAGTGAGTTGCTCATCTTGCATTTTCACTTAATTCTAAAAATAGCAGTCAGTAACCAAACAATAGAAATAACAAAATAACTGAAGCTTGTCAAGACCATCTAGGAGGTTGATTAAGCCTAGAAATAGTTGAGTGTGAAATTGACTGTGAACTAGAATTTACGAACCCACTACACTTTTCAGATATGACATATAGATTACTCCTCAAGAAAAATTTAACGAAAACAGAGCTATCTCACTAAAAACTATATGTGTTGCTGTTACAACAAAGTGTAAGGAAAAATTAAATATAAACAAACCTGAATCTTTAATGTTTTATCTTATTTTTTTAAAAAAAAGATGAGCATAAAAATTAAGATATTTTAAATATTATGCAGTGTATAAAATGAGCATTTGCAAGTCATAGCAATTGTTTGAAATGTACTTTTAGCAAATACAATGTTGTTCTTTTTATCCTGAAATAAGCAGATTTGAAAACAAATTGCTTGATGTTTTTAGCACATACACACAAAAATGGAATATAGTACTTTAAAAAATGTTTAGTATTAATTTTTATTACTTTTCAAAAAGCCATCGATACAAATTTTCATAAAAAACAAAAGTAAACTTTCACTAGATGCCAGTGGAAAGGCATGAAAGGAGAGGTGATTATTTTGACTTAACTTTAAAAAAAAATTATTAATATAATGATTAATTTGAAAAAATGCAAATATATTCTGACATATTATTTATCTTGCCCATTTCTAAAATATTACATTTTAAAGTTGTTGTTTTTTTTAATTTATATAAATCAGTATCAGAGCTCATTCCCTTGAAATCAATTCCAGCTCATAGCAACACTATAGGATCAAGTAGATCCGTAGTTTCCAAGGCTGTGAACTTTTAAGGTAGATTGTCACATCTGTCTCTGGCAGCTGCTTGGTGGATTCCACTGCCCCTTCCATTGGCTGCTGATCACTTTGACCACTGTAACACTAGGGTGCCCTATCATTTATATATAATGATAAATTAGGAAGAAATACAAACATAACCTGAGTATCACTTATACTGCTTCATCTCCTGAATACTGATACAATCTACACAGTTCTCATTGCAAAGCAACTAAATCAGAACAATATACATTTAATCAGAGTTATTTGATACTGATGATAAAAGTAAAACTTTTTTTTTCTTCTCTTTTTTGTTAAATCTACAACACAATAACGTAGTGTCTGGCACATACTGTTGTTGATGTTAAGTGCCTTCCAGTCGGTTCTGACTTACAGTGACCCTACAGTGTATACAATTTCTGAGACTTTTAAAAGTTTTTATTGTGAATTGAGTAATAGTTTACATGAGGGAACATCAGTTTTACAGTCATCCTATCTTATTTCAGTTCATTACAATGATCACAATCCCCTCCATGTATCATCATTCAACAGTATTTGCTTCCATTCCTTCTGTTTTTTGTTTTACGTTGTTTTGGATGTACACAAAAACACTCAGGAATATATAATTATTTAAACAACCAAAGGGCACATTCTACAAGCCTGCCTCCTGGCCACCAGCACATAGTCTTTCTCTTTCCATGATTCTAGAGTCCTCAACTGCTCTGTCTCTCCTTGTAATCATCTCTGCCTCGAATTTTAAACCAATATTTGTTGTTGTCGTGAAGTGCCACTGAGTCAGCTCCGACCCATAGCGACCCTGTATAGGGTTTCCAAGGAGCAGCTGGTGAGCTTGAACCGCCAACCTTGCAGTTCAAATGGCTTTGCAGTCTGGCACATTAACCCACAGCGCCACACCAGGACTCCTTAAACCAATACAGTAACATGAGATAAGAAAAAACATTCATTAAATGACAATCAAGCATGAAGGCTGTTTTCTCATTTAGTATGAGTGAATTCCTTCTCATACTGACTGCATAGGACAGAGAAGAAGTGCTCCAGAAGGTTTTGGAAACTATAAATCTTTACAGGAGCAGACAGCCTCACCTTTCTCCTGCAGAGCAGACAGTGGATTCCAACAACAGACTTTCAGTCAGCTGCCCAATGTTTAACCCAGAGTGCCACTGTAAGGCCCTAACTGATTTTGCCTAGCTACTTGACCAAACTTTAGTCAGGCTTCAAGAAGCATTTTAAATAGATTAGGCCTCAGTTTTCAGTTCCCTCCAGAGACAAGGTCAATCAGTTAGCCCTCAATGTTAAAATAATCCTTGAGAAACTCATAATGGTCAGACTGACCCAGACGAATGAGAATATCCTAAACACTAAACACTTGCAATTGCCAAAACCCATCTGCTTATAGATTAAAAAGGTTGCTTCATGCCATGACCAATTAAACTATAACATCTCATACTTTGCCAAATGTCAACCAATCAGAAACTGTATCTATAGTGCTGTGCAATTATGCCCCCTGAAACCCTATAAAAACTTGTGCGTATAGTGAGTCGGGGTCCCCTCAGCTCCCGTTTTCAGGAGTCTGTGTGAGGGTGGACCCCAGCGCGTTGGCAAATGTCGCCTTTGTCTCCTGGTTTTAAGAGTCTGTGAAGGTGGACCCCAGCGCGTTGGTAAATAAACCTCTTGCTTTTGCATCGAACTCGAGTCCTGATGATCTTTTTGGGGTCTCCTACTAGATTAGGCCACTAGAGGGCCTAACACCACTAGTGCTCCTTGAGGATTGCTTTAACTAAAACCAAACACCAAATCCACTGCTATCTAGTCAATTCCGATTCACAGCGACCATATAGGTTTCTAAGACTGTGGAGCAGCTGGTGGGTTTGAACCACAGTATATCCCACACTACCACCAGGGCTCCTGTGAGGACTGCTTTGTTGTGTTGTTGCAAAGTGCGGTCGAGTCAGTTAGGAATCATAGCACCTCTGTTTCCAAAGGCTGGTGGGTTCAAACTTCCCATCTTGTTTGTGGTTAGCAGTCCAGGGCTTATCTTATAGGGCAACATTGTTGTTGTTGTTAAGTGTCGGTGAGTCAATTCCAACTCAGTGATCTTGAACTGGGTTTCCAAGGAGTGGCTGATGAGCTTGAACTGCCAATCTTGCAGTCCAGCACATTAATCCACAGTGCCACTTAGTACTGGGTAACTGACCTCACTTTTCTGCAATGGGTTATGCTTTGCTGCTGCCCCCTAAAGCCAATCCATCTTCTGACTATGACAAATGGGATTTCACTTTACCATCATCATTCCTCCATTCAGTACATCTTATTTACGTTTCAAGTACTAAATTGGAATATTTAAAATGTCTGGATATAAGGAAAATATAATCACAATCCTGTGGACTATTAATTTTATTCCGTAATTTAAAAGATATAAATATTCCAGGATCTCTTTTTCTCTAATATTTTCTTTCCATAGTTCTCTTGAGCTCCTAATTTTTTGTTTTCCATTAAAAACTTTAAATCTCTTAGTCATACTTTAGAAAATGAAGCACGATTTTATAAATTAATTAAATGAGGCAAACAAGGTGAAATAAATGATACAGTGTCTGGCCTATGACAAGCACTCCACAATAGACATTAAATGCCAGAGATGACTAATGATGAAGTAGAGAAATTGAGTAGCAAACAGTTCATGGGAAATATATTACATAATATTTATTGCTGTTAAGTGCCATCGAGTTGGTTTCGAGACATAGCGACCCTGTGTAGGGTTTCCAAGGAGCAGCTGGTGAGTTTGAGCCACAGACCTTGCAGTTCAAACCAACCTTGGGGCCTTAAATTTTATAACGAGATTTCCATTTTAGATCATTTTGGCAGTTGTATGAAAGATCTATCTTCAGTTGCATAATTAGATGCAGGAACACTTGAAAGAATTTTATAGTAAACATGGAAAAAATGTTATAAATTTCTGGATTACTAATGTATAGCTAAAGAAAGTACATTAAGGCCTCATATCCAGATTGCCATTAATTGGCTTCAGAGAATTCATAGGCCTTCTGAAATACACAAATCATCCTTGTGTGATATACATGGCACCACCCACTCATCCTCCCACTTACAGAGATAAAGTCCATAGCTATTAACAGATTTTTCAAGAGATATATAAATAAAACTCAAAAGGATAGGATAAGCACCATCAGTATCTGCTACAGTTGCTTTCTTTACATACACTTGGATGAGCTTATATCTGAAATATTTAGTGTTACATCTCAGGTGTGATGATCTCATTCTGACCTTTTGCTTGTCTGTTTATGCAGTCAAAAACTAAATTCTGTTATTCATTTTTGGTGGTAAACCTATTATAGTGGTGTTAGTTTTGTGCCATTGGGTTGGTTTCAACTCATAGATACCCTGTCTAGGATTTCCAAGGCTACAAAACTTTATGGGAGCAGAAGGTCTCATCTTTCTTCTGAGCAGCAGCTGGTAGATTCCAATGACTAACCTTCCAGTTAACAGCCCAGGCTGTAATCCACTATGCTACCAGGGTTCCTTTATTTTTCTTACAGACAAGACTTTTTATTTTAAGTGAATGTTAGGTCAGATTCACTTTTCAATACAAGAAAATATAGTCTACTTGGGCACAGACAATGAAAACTTTTTGTAGACTAGATAGTGATCCTCTTAGATGATTAGTACAATTATAGGAGGTGAGCTATACTTGAAACATATATTTCATATGGTAGCCCTCAACATTTAGCCCAAAATGTAAGGGTAATTCCATTTGTATTTTATTTTAACATTTTGTTAAACATCTCATGAAATTTCAAATTCATATTTTGCTCTGTTAATTGTAGTTAATAAAGCTGTAATGAAACCTTTGCCACTTCAATATTCTTCCCATGCAGAATTCAGTGACATGCTCATCGGGTCACCATGAGTCAACTTAGGGTAACTGGTTTGATTTTGGTTTTGTCAGTATTAGGTATGTCCCTGGGCAGTGGAAATGCTTGATATATTTGGCTGATTCCAGGAAGGCAGAAGGTTTAAGTCCACCCAGAGGTACTTGAAAGAAAAATCTAACAACATACTTCAAAAATTAGCCATTGAACACCCTATGGAACACAGTTCTACATTATGACACATGGGGTTGCTATAAACTGCTAACAATGACTGGTACAAGTAGTCTTAGTTATGGGTTTTAAATTAGCACATCTATTCTGTGCCCAGGTGTCACCTTAAAGCATTTGAAGATTGCTACTTTCAACCCCGCCCCCCTAGATGTTGTGAATTAAATTGTATTCTCCAAAAATATATATTGTAGATCCTAACTCATGAGGTAGTTAGAATCCCATTTGGGATTCTTTGTCATGTTAATGAGACCATATTACTGTTGTTGTTAAGTGCCATCAAATCAGTTCTGACTCACAGGGACCCTGTATAGGGTTTCCAAGGAGCAGGGTATGTCACAAATCAATCTCTTCTGAGGTACAATAGGGATCAAATCGGCAAGCATAATAGCAGAAATGGAAGAAGATAGGTGCCCTGCCACATGAAAATCACCAAGGAATCAAGGAAGAGAATGCCTTTCCCTAGAGCCTGCATCTTGAATTCAAACTTGCAACTTTCTCAGTTGTGAAAGAGCACATTTCTGTTTGTTAAAGCTGCCTACTTGTGATATATTTCTGTTATAATAGCAGTAGATAACTAAGATGCTACAGTCTTAACTTTTGCAGGTACATTTTCATTTCCATACACTCTTCTCCAAAGGTGGTGATTTAGAGTCAGCCCTCCCCTCCCCCATCCCATTATAAGAATGATTCTCTACTAGCAGAGTCTCTGGGTTATTTTTTTTCCCTGTCTGTCTATTTAGACCATTTTGGAGTGTCAGGCTCAAAACAGAATATAATGTCCTTTAAAGAGTCTGAGTAGTACAGAACAGTATCAGTTACTCATTTATTCTAATTAACATGTTTCTCTTAAAAGTGTCCTTCATTGTAGATTCTTATTGACAGAACTTTTAACATATGTGTTGGTAAAAATAGATGGTTTTATGTGTGTGTGTGTGTATATATATATATATATATATATACCTTTAAATTTTTTTTTAGGTACAGAATAAATCTCATGACTCCATTATCCAACACAGTAACCATCCTTTGCAGTCTGAAATAACAACAACACAAAATAAGTATGATGAGTTTACATTTGAAGTCTTATTCAAGTCAGTGGTAAAGTAGTGAACATACTCCCCCCCCCCCCCCCATGGAAAAGAACTGACTTGTTTTATTATTAATATTAGCATTTGACACCAGACTAATGAAGATAATTTTACAAACTAAGACTTTTGTAAGTATGTGAAAATTCCATTTTATATATGGCTTTTTATATCAAATGCATTTCCCTACATCTACTTTCATACAGCTCCTCTAGAATTATTTCAGTCATTCCTAGTATGTGATTTGACTAAAGTATCTGAATCAAAACCAACAGTATTTAGAATGTCTAACTTTTTAAAAGACTGGGATAATGAATGAATTTATCAGCTGATGGTTATAGCTATTAATCTTCAAAAAGATACTTTGTCAAAATGTTTCTTTGGATAAAGTTGTTATAAATTAGAATCTTCAAAATATAAGGGTAGAACAAGAGTACAATCAAAGTTGCAGTTTAATCCTTCCATTTTCTAAGCCTCTGATAAACAAAGCAAAATATCTTTCCTGCAAACTAAATTCAATATTTCAAACTAGTTGAACTCTCAGAGAAAGAGGCCTAAGTGATATCATTATTATGTATACCATCTTGGCTCTAGTTGCATTAATTATGTCTAAAGAGCTTAATATCCAAGTCCAAAGGTGAAAGAACACATAAACCGGTCTGTTAATTGGCAAGAGCAGACTGTTGAGGCACAAGTTGGCTGTGCTGGTACTGCCCTGAGGGAAATTGTCTTCCACAGAGGCTGAGTAGAACACTCCTGCCTGAGAAACCATGGAAAAAGAACAGTCAAAGTAGGAAGAGATAGAAACATCCTCCTCCCTCACTTATTACCTGCCACATTGACGTTTTTTCTTTCAATTCAATAAAACTTTATTGAGTTCCCACAGGGTGCATGAACTTAGGATTTATAATGTACTTAGAAAAGTGTCACTTTAACTAGTCCCTTTATAAAACAAAAGCAAATTTTAACTTCTCTATGCATTTCAAGTGAATCATTTAATGTGAGTGAGACTCAGTTTGATGTTATTGTAACTATTAATAGAAGAAATGGGAAAGCATAAACTTTTTTTTTGTTTGTTTGTTTTTTTTTTTAAGACCAAAAAAGAGTTTGGTGCAAGATAAACTAACTAGGCTATTGGTCTAACAATAGCTGATCAAAAAGGCTAGAGAATATGGAATAAAATAATGTACTTGGAAGCACTGCCCATTGAGGACTCTTTCCCCTGAAGGCAGCAAAATGCTGAAGAAATTAACAGGCTCAATAGTTACAGTACAAACTAGAGAGAGGAGTTAGTCACAGCTT
Organism: Chrysochloris asiatica; assembly: GCF_000296735.1. Lineage (NCBI taxonomy): Eukaryota > Metazoa > Chordata > Mammalia > Afrosoricida > Chrysochloridae > Chrysochloris > Chrysochloris asiatica. Next base: position 11,571,691 of record NW_006408537.1, read on the forward strand.
AGGGGGAAAAATAAAATTCAAGAAGAGAAAACATTAAATGGAAAGTTGTGAAGTTTCCCTGGAGTTGTGACAGCACTCTGAACTAACTGAAGGGAATATAGGCTCACACCCCTTTGGACAGAGTGCTTGAAAAGATAGATTCTCCAGTGCACCAACTGTAGTTTCAAGTATAATTCTGGTATTTGTACCTAGTAATGCAGAAGAAAAAGCAGCAAGGAGAATTGTCAAGTATATAGGACATAAAATGACTTGGCAGCCCTAGAATTCCCAGTCTGAGACTTTTTCTTCAGGAAAAACACATTCCGGCTCAGTCCAAGGTAACACTGGAGGCGCTGCTATTGATGGCTTGTTATAAGCAGGAAAAAACAGTGAAAGTATCGATTCCTGGCTTTGTTCTTTCATCTGTTTAAAGAATACAGGGGACAATAAACTGCTTGCTGATGGCCTTTTCTCGGGGTACCAAGCTTAAGAAGGCAGAGAGGAGAAAGGTTTTGATGGTGTCTGCAATCAGTCACTGTTTGCTGTACGAGTGCCACTGGACACAAGCATACTTTCTCCAATCCCAGAGTCTAGGAAGTTTTCATTCTGGATTCAGATTGATGGAAAATGTTGATACCCAATGAGGTATAAGGAGGTCCTTTCAGTTTCTGCAACAGCATCTGAGTCCTGAGCATGTCCTGGAACACACTAACTTTTTAAAAGGCAAATGGTATTATGAGAATTCAGTTGTGTGTGTGTTTTCTTAATTATGGCTTAGTGCTTCTCCACTTGTTCCTCTCAACTTATTTTGATATATCATCCTAGCTGCCTGTGGTATCATACCACGAATGTCATCCATGGTTGGATATACTATTTCAAACTCTTCATTTATTCATTCATTTGCCCATGATTCATATCAGAGTGGCTTCTGGGAGAGAAGGCACACCAAGAACTCTACCAGCACCGAGTGCTCTTTCACCTCTAGCCCTGGTCCCGCAACAGTCGTGGCTCTGATGTGTGCAGCCACCTGAAGGCGACAGGGGACAGTGATGCACAAGTCCCCTGTGGCACTGAGGCCAGCCTGCTGTGTGCTGCACTCAGCAGGGCCTGGCCAGTGAACATACCATTAGACATGTCTTTAAATACTGGCAATTAAACTCAGGCGTACCTTTTCAATCAGTTATCAATTGTTTAGCTACCCTCCTGAGGGGCATTCAAAAAAGTTCATGGAAAATTGAATTTAAACATAATGGAATTCTCCCAGGAACTTTTTGATGCCTCCTTGAATATGTGTTTCACATTATACCTTAATGTTAAAATGTCTTAACACAGATAATGGATGTTAAATATACTGTATTTTCCTGTTTGAAAAGCTAGTTTGATATGATTTCCAATTAGAGAACTCATGCCTGTAATCACTTGTAATCACACTCCCCACCCCACCCCACGATTTAGATGCTGACAAAATATGTGTTTTTAAAATTTACTCTTAAAATAGCACTCAAGGAGTGATGGCAAGTCAGTCAGTTCATAGTTTGTAAACTCTATTCTATTATGTGGTATGAAATTTAGTAGGCATTTTCCCATAGTAAGTCTCTCAGAACTCCTCCTAATACATTTCTTTTCCTCAACAAACACTAACAGTGCCTCAATGATCTGATTTGCAAGTTTCCTCAAGACTCATGGAGATAACTACTCTACTCAGTTCTATGGGTCTAGCACACCTGCGTGCAAAACAACCACATGCTTTCTACAAATGTATTCAAGTATTCATATCTCAGTTTCATTTTACTAATCAATAGTCACTCAATTTTTTTAATAGGACCTACCTATTTAGTTTTAAGAAAAACTGCTTTGCAAAAAATATTTTAAGTTAATATCTCAAGGATAAGCTGTTTCCAAGTACACATAGTAGTAGACAGAACATCAAAGTAAGAAGGTAAAGGAAATGTGAAGCTTGGAGATGAGACTGAGATGACAGGTTGTGCAATGAATGAGGACTAATAATGTGTGAGGGAAACAGTGGCATGCACATAAAGTTAGGGAGGGAGATCATGAAACAGAATTTGCTATGGATTAAGGCTATTTCTTCAATACTTTGGAAAGCCACTAAATGGTTTTGAGCAGGATTCATGGTTGGGTTCATACTTTTTAAAGAGCACATACTGACTCCTTTTTGAAAAAAGGAAAGGAAAAAAAAAAAAGACAGGAATCTTGAGAACCCACTGATGCATTAGCACAAGTAAGGTGATGATATCTCGAGTCAGGTGGAAAGAAATGGGCAACTTCTTCAGTATTTAAGAAATAGAACCATAGTAGAGGTTAAGGCAGAAGAAAATGTGCAGGATAAAACCCAAATATCTGGATCAAGCTCCTGGAAGGTAAAGGTATAATAATTTAAATAAGAGTAAAAACACAGGATCACTATGAATTGAAACTAACTCAATGGCACTTAACAACAACAACAAAAATAGAAAATATTTTATAGACGATCAATAGTATATATATATATATATATATACACTATGAGATGCCAATGCAATATCCAAACAGAGAGGAGAATTAAACAATAGTATCAATGTTTCTTGTGTCCATGGTGGTGGTGGTGGTGGTTATATGCCGTGGAGTCAGTTTCAACTCATAGAGACCCTGTACAGGGTTTCCGAGGCTATAATTCTTTACAGGAGCAGAAAGCCTCATCTTTCTCCCACAAAACAGCTGGTAGTTTCCAACTGCTGACCTTAAGGTTCGCAGCCCGATTCGTAACCATAGTCAATATAAAGTGGTGGCCATGAAAGTAAGTGCAATATGTGGGAAAGTAAGTGCAATCAGTATAGACTGATAAGACCATCCAAGGATCAAGCCGTTAGGAATTCCAATGAAATAGGTTAGATATAGCAGTTAGGCAGAGAAGAATAAAAAGACAGGCAGCAAAGGAGAAAAAGTAGGAGATGAGTGACATCAAAAAACCCAAGGAAATGGAGCCTCTAAAATAACTAAGAGTGATGAATTCACTGAATACTCTGAATATAAAAAAAAGTACAGGTATTTTAAATAGCTAAATAAAAATATGTTATTTTTTTATATTTACTGTTATAACCTAAATGTGATAATAGGGCTACGAGAATGTTGACAACAACAACAACAACAAAATGCAATCTACTATATACACTTTAAAATGTTTTGTCACTATCTTTCTCTGTTATTAAGTACAGACCTTTAGTATTATTTTAGTAACATCCAATTTTTTATTTAGATAAATTCTTATTAATTTATCAAATTTTCTGAACATCTTGGCTATTTCCAATTATTTGTAGATTTATTAAAGATTGTAATGGACACTGTATTGCATTCATCCTTCTGTCCTTATCTAATTATTATATTTTATTACATAAAAATGGCTATTATATGTATCACCAAAAGAATGTAATAATTTCTATTTCCACCAAGTGTACCTAAGCATAACATTTGTTCATAGTTTTACCCAAACTGAATTTAACATTCTTTTTAACTATCGCCAACTTAAAAACTAAAAATGGATCTGTTTAATGTGTTATGATGCAGTGATTCACTTGATATGACTCTTCAAGGCATAATCTTTGCAATTCCTATCAAAAATTAGGTGAGCCCATGCAAATTGGATGGATTTCCTCTTTT
>NW_006408537.1:11576606-11578503 GCF_000296735.1 Chrysochloris asiatica
CAACAATGTTGACTTTGATTCTCCTTCTTCCATGTGAAGTGAAAGGAAGTCAGATGCCATCTCATGCCCTTTTACATGTACGTTGTTATGTGCCCTCGAGTCAATTCTGACCCATAGCGACCCTGTATAGGGTTTCCAAGGAGCAGCTGGTGAGCTTGAACCACCGACCTTGCAGTTAAAACGGCTTTGCAGTCTGGTGCATTAACCCACAGCGCCAAACCAGGACTCCTATTTTTAGTTAAACTTTTTATAAATGATTTTGAGCTATCTGAGTGTGTGTGTGTGTGTTTTATCTGTTGGAAATATTTTTTAATAGTAATTTGGGTTGTTTAGAGCTATTCTAGCTCTCCTTTACATGGCAGAATTATATTCATTGACATCTTTGAAGTTAGGGTTGGTGTTATCTTGTACTTTGGACAGTGAACTGTGAACAGAAGAAATAAGACATCACTGAGCAAAACTTTTAAGAACTATCTTATAATTTACAACATTGCTTTGCTGCTGCCTTGCTGATCATGGGATCCCAGGTTAGGGTGGGACCTCTGCCAATGTGAGTACCTGAGTGACTGTTACAAGCATCTGCTAGTGTACAACTTAATACATCATATCTCATGAGGCATCCCAGTTAACTGGCCTAATATTATTTGTTCTAATGCTTCCATTCTACATCCTAGTTTGTTGCATAATGTCTGGGGTTTTAAAAGCTTTCAAGAAGCATTCAAGGCACAAAAACAAGTTTTGTTTGAACCACAAAGTCAGTGGTTTGAATTCACCAGCTGCTCCTCAGAAACCCTATGTGTCAGAACCCACTCAATGGCACTTATCAACAACATCCACCTAGAGAAACAAACAAACAAGGAAAGTTGTGAATAGGAAGAGGAAACAGAATGCATGGTTTTGTATTGTCTGTGCTATCAACTGCCTTCTTTGCCATTGTTGTTATACGCTGTGGAGTCGGTTCTGACTCATAATGACCCTGTACAGGGATTCCAAGGCTGTAAATCTTTACAGGAGCAGAAAGCCTCATCTTTCTCCCATGTAACAGCTGGTAGTTTCTAACTGCTGACCTTGTGGTTGGCAGCCCAATTCGTAACCACTACACTAGCAAAGCATTAAATGGTGCCCAGATACCATTACTGAATGTTTTGATCAAAGATTATATTGGAGAATCCTGACCAAAAGGCAAAATGTGGACTAGAACTAAAATAATCATGAAATCCAGACATTCTGGAACCATTGAGGCTGCACGATCACTACAAATATTGCCATGGCCCATCTTTAAACCTTAAAACCAAATTATCTGAAGTCTTCTTGAAACCAAACAGCTGTTGTTGTTAAGTGTCGTTGAGTTGGTTCCGAGCCATGGCTACCCTGTGTGGGGTTTCCAAGGAGTGGCTTGTGGATTTGAACCACCAACCTTGCAGTTCGAACTGACTTTGTAACCAGCTCATTATCCTACAGCACCACACCAGGACTTCAAACAGTAGTACTCTTTTAGAGAATTATCTACAAAGAATCAAACTGGCAAGGGCAACTCAAAAGATTAGATAGGAAGCTTTGAGGGCAGTGAGTTTGTATTAATGTGGAAGAAATAATTCAGAAAAAAATAAGTGAGAATGGATGCTCAACTTAAAGAATGGAATCAACGTTATTGAATTCCAACTGTGTAAAAATTGAACTGGATTTTGCATAACTCAACTGATACATTTGAGTTCTCGAGCTGGAGAAGAATATTGAAAGTACCATGGACTGCCAGAAGAAAAAAAACAAATTTGTGTCAGGAGAAGTACAGCCAGAATGCTCCTTAGAAGCCAGGATGGCCTGACATTGTCTGTCATACTTCAGACATATTATCAGGAGGGACTAGTCCCTGGAGAAGGAAATCATGCTTTGTAAA
>NW_006408537.1:11579408-11581864 GCF_000296735.1 Chrysochloris asiatica
CACACTGTTTCTTTTAATAAGTGTAGGGCTGTAAATATGACTCAGTCATATTTAGAGTTTTATGTTCCACATTATTCTATATTGATTTGAAAATTGGGAATCCTACTCCTATTATTATATTGTTGTTTTTAAGTGTATCCAGTCAGTGGCAAATCATAGCAACTCTGTATAGGGTTTTCGAGGAACAGCTGGTGAGTTTGATTTATAAACCTCACAGTTCAAATCAACCTTGTGGCAGAGTGTTTATCCTACAACAGCACACTAAGACTCCATTCTTCTATTAGTAATTTTTAATTTAAAATTTTCATCCATAGCTATAATGAAATGCAATGGATGATCTGTACTGGGAGAAGTACACCCAGAGTGGTCTTAGAAGTCAGGATGGCAGACTTTGTTTTGTCATAGAATCCTTCGATATTGCAAGTCGAGGTTCACATTTTTCTTCAGTTCTTTCAGCTTGAGTTATACTGAGTGTGTTATTCCCTTTAAGTGTTCTAACCCCAGGTCTGTGCACATTTCATTATTAATATTTTACTTTTTCTTCCCGAGTTGCTCTTTGGAATTTTCTGTTCAACTCTCTGGCTTCCTTACTTCTTCCACTCGCTTCAGCTTCTCCACGCTCCAGGGTAAGTTTCAGAGTCTGTTCTGACACCATTTTGATCTTTTCTTTCTTTCATTTTAATGACCTTTGGCTTTCTTCCTATATTATGTTATCCCATAGCCCTTTTGGTCTTTGGTCATTAGTGTCTAATACATTAAATGTATTCTTGAGATGGTCTCTAAATTCAAGCGGATATACTCAATAAATAATATGATGATAACAGAGAAAAGATTGAAGTTGCCAAAAACTTCATTTTGGTTGGATACACTATCAGCTCTCATAGAAACAGCAGTTAAGAAAATCAAACTACATATTGCATTTGACAGGTCTACTGCACAAGACGTAAGTGTTGAAGAACAAAGATGTCTGTTCGGGGAATGAAGTGCACCCAACCTAAGTCATGGTAATTTCAATAGCCTCGTATGCATGTGAAAGTTGAGACAACGAATAAGGAAGGCTGTAGAATAATTGATACATTTGAGTTATGGTGTTGGAGAACAATTTTAAAGCAGCAATCCTAAGGATGACACAGGACCAGGTGGTGTTACGTTCTGTTTTATAGGGTTACTATGGAGTACTGGTATGGCACTGTGGGTTAATGTGCTGGACTGCAAGGTTCGTTTGAACTACAAAATCGGCGGTTCAAGCTCACCAGCTGCTCCTCGGAAACCCTACGCAGGGTCGCTATGGGTCTCAACTGACTCTATGGCAGTTTATGACAACAACAAAACTATGGGTTGGAAACAACTTGATGGCACTTAACAACAACAATAATCAAGGCAATATTTTGGCACTTTGGGGCTTGCTTTCATTTTCTTCAGCTTCAGCCTATATTTGCTACATGAGCAACTAATGGTCTCTTCCACAGTCAGCTCCTGGCCTTGTTTTGGCTGATGATACTGAGCATCTCCATAGCCTCTTCCCACAGCTACATTCAAACTGATTTTTGTATAGTCCATCTGCCAAAGTCCACATGTATAGTTGTAATAAATCATTTGTCTTCCAAAATTCTATTATGTGATTTCTAGTATCTTTTCATTCACTAATGCCATCTTTCACAATTATTTACTCTTTATTTCCAAATTTCTCATTCTAATTGCCACTAATTACCAATGCATCTTGATTGCATGATCAATGTCTTCCTTAAGAAATCGGTAGAATTTTTCAATCTAATCATCCCTGCTTTAGTGGTTGGTGCATAGATTTGAATAATAGTGGTATTAAATGCTCTTTCTTATATGCACATAGATATTATTCTAAAACAGACAGCAGTGGACTTCAAGACAGTTCTTGAAATGGTTTTTTTGATGATGAATGTAACACCATTCTTCTTCCATTTGTTGTTGATGGCATCGTAAATCATATATTGTAGATTTACAATGACCAATACCAGTCCATTGCAGCTCATTAATACCTAATATCATTCTTTTTTTTCCAAAACATTTTTATTGTGAATTGAGTGAAGGTTTACAGACCATACCATCAGTCACACATTCAACAAATTGTACACTTTGTGTCCTTACAATGATTGTAGTCCACTCCATATACTATTAGTTAATAGTATATAACTCTATCCACTTTTTTCCTTCCTCCCACCCTCTACTTCCCTGTAACCATCATAGAATGTTTTATTTGGCAAGAAAATATTTTCTTAACTTTTTACAACAGTGGTCTCATGGAATATTTGTCCTTTTGTAATTGTCTAATTTCATTTAGCTTAATGTTTCCCAGGTTTATCCAATTTGTGAGGTGTTCGACAGATTCTTCATTATTCTTTAATGTTGGGTAATAGTCCATTGTATGTATATACCAATGTTTAAGCATTCTTCTGGTGATGGGCATTTAGGCTGTCTCC
>NW_006408537.1:11583138-11583716 GCF_000296735.1 Chrysochloris asiatica
CATTTGATTTCTTGACTGCTGCTTCTATGAGTGTCAATAGTTGATCTTCATCAGCATATGTTTTAAGTCCTCTTCATTTTCCGCAAGCAAGGTTGTATCATCTGCATATCACAGGTTGTTAATGAGTCTTCCTCCAATCCTGATGCAACATTTTGCGTCATAGAATCCAGCTTCTCGGATTATTTGCTCAGCATACAGGTTGAATAAGTATACAACCCTGTCATACACCTTTCTTAATTTCAAACCATTCAGTGTTCCCATGTTCTGTTCGAACAACTGCCTCTTGGTCCATGTACAGATTTCTCATGAGCAGAATTAAGTGTTCTGGAATAGTCATACTTCACAATGTTGTCGATGTGGTTGTCAGATTCAAAATGGCCAATACCAGTCCATTTCAGCTCACTAATGCCTGAGATATCGATGTTTATGTGTTCCATTTCATTTTTGACTATTTCCAATTTCCCTAGATTCATACTTTGCACATTCCATTTTCCAATTATAAATGGATATTTACAGCTGTGCCCCATCAGCAAATGAGGTCCCACGGGCTTTTCTCCCACGAGCTTTACTCCATTCGC
>NW_006408537.1:11583816-11591758 GCF_000296735.1 Chrysochloris asiatica
TCTTTTTGCTGTACTGAATAGTGCTTCAATGAACATGGATGTGCAAATATCCAGTCATGTCACAACTCTTATTTCTTGAGGATCTATACCAAGTAGAGGGATTGATTGCTGGGTCATATGACAGTTCTGTTTAGGATATGCATTCAATTTCATTTTTGACAATTTTCAATTTTCCTGGATTCATGTACTGATTATTAATGGATGTTTACAGCTGCTTCATCTTAATTTGAGTTGTGCACCACTAGCCAATGAAGGTATTTTCTCTATTCATGTCATTATGATCAACCCTACTTTGAGGCGCCTGCTCTTTCCCAGTAGTATTTTAAGTGCCTTCCAACCTGAGATGCTCACCTTCATCTGTGAATCTGGAAATTATCTACTTCCAAATACAATGGTGAACCTGGCTAAAGGTATACCTTTCCATTACATACAGGTGTAATTGGAGGGAAAGAAGGGATAACAGGCACCAAGCAAGTTAAAAACCTAGCAGAACAGTTTCCATTAACTCTCAAAGCTTGAAAACAATCTGCTGTTCACTAAGACCATTTAGGCAATAACGCTACCATCCAGACTTTGGGTGATGGCTATGCACTCTGCATTCTGGGTAGAAACCCCTCAACTCTGGGCATCAGCTCTGCCCTTTAAGCCCACTGTAATGGCAATTTTGTTCCCTTGACATGGACAGTCCCAATCTCCCAGTCCATCCCACCCCCTCAGCATGCCCCGTTATTCTGTTCCCTCAGACATAGCAGCCCTATCCCCTCACTTTTGGGCAAAGTCCTCACCTTAATAGAAGTACCACACTCCAGATATGCGTTCGTTAAAAAAAAAAAAAAAAACATCTCCTTGAAACTTAACCTGTGACCCCACCCTTAGAAACTTAACCTGTGACCCCACCCTTAGAAACCCCAAAGGTCATGGTTCTACCCTTTGAGAACCCAGAGGTCAGGGTCCTACTTTTGAGACTGAGGCAACTTTTTCCTGAGCTCCTTGATCTCTAGAAGAGGTTGGCCTGGTCTCTGCTCTTCTCCAGCAAGTGATGCGAAGTTCTTTAGCTCTACTGATAAATGCTCAGAGCTACCCCACTCTGCCAGGACACCTCCTACATGACGGAGCTCAGCTCTTGTACTCCATAGGTTGGTTTCTGTGCTATCTTGTGTCGGTATCCATTCTGTGGCTTCAATTTCTTTGCCACTGCTACTCACTATCTTTGCCGTTTCCAGTGTTACAGTTTTCCTCAATTCCTTCTGAGTCCTCCTAAGAATTGCCTTTGACATCCATAATTCCAATGGTTTCTTCTAGGTAATCTAGGTTCTTGAGTTTTTTTTTTAATCCTATTAGGCAGTTTAGTATTCTTCCAGCCTCTGTTCATTCTCCAATTTCAAAATCTCTTCCATATTTTAGGCAACAGTTAGAGCAATACCCCATTCTCCTGGTACTAATTCCTGTCTTAGTTATCTAGCACTACTATCTATAACCGAAATACCACAAGTGAGTGACTTTAATAACAAGCAGAAATTTATTATTTTACAGTTTGGAAGGCTGGAAGTCTAGCCTTAATACCAGCTCTGGAAAAACATCCTTATCTCCTTTCAGTTGGCTGTGGCTGGTATTCCTTGAAGATTTCCATGTGTCTTGGCATACATTGTTTCCTGGGTCTAGATGTTTTACCATGCAGGGACCAAAGGACACACTCTACTCCTGACTCCACTTTCTTGAAAATAGTAGGTATCTCCTTCTCTTCTCATTTTTCTCTCCTTTTGTATCTCAAAAGAGATACAAAGTATAGCCTAATCCTATTGTTTGCATCTGGCCTCATTAACAACACAGAAGTGAGGATTTAACAACACAAAGGATAATCATGCATCAGATCAAATCTGATCAAGCAAATCACATTATGGGGGTGATTACATCATATTAGATTTCATACTGGAGGTGATGTTTGTTTTTTTTAAGTGTCCTTGAGTTGGTTTTGGCTCACAGTAACCCTATACAGGTTTTCTGAGGAGCAGCTGGTGAAATTGAACCACTGACCTTGTGGTTCCAACCGACCTTGCAGTATGGCGCATTAACACACAGCACCACACCAGGACTCCCCTGGAGTTGATAACTACATCTCAACTATTAAACTTGTTCCAAACAAGCTGAAACAAAACCTTAACTATCATCACACATTGGTAGCTGCTTATACTCAGATTCACTGGCAGTACAACTGCTTGGTACAAAAGTTAATCCTTGTTGCTAGTAGGGAACCCTGTTTTCACATCTTTCATAATTTCTTTTGTATCTGTATATTAAAAGATCTGTTGATATATTGGAATGTCGGAGTAGCACAAACTATTAGTGCAAGACGTTAGTCATTTTAGTCCAACCAAACACATCGTGAAAAAAGGCCTGACAATGTACTTCTGGAAAGTCACCCATCAAACACCCTATGAATCACAGTTCTACTCTGATACACATAAACTCACCATGAATCAAATTTGAGTTGATGGCTACTGGACTGGTGACTGATTTATTAAAAGCTATTTTTTGTCTTAGATGTGGATTTACATTTTTCAACTCTTGAGTTGGAGCTGTATCAGAAGATATGAGTCCTGCTTCTCTGTTATTGGGTCACAGGGCTATTGTCACTTCCATATTTAATTGTGATAATGAATTTGAAAGCACTTATCAAGGAAATAAATATGATTTAGGAGACCCCTTTCTTTCAGTCCTTTTATAAATTTCCAGTTTTAATGCATGTGTTCCCCTCCATTTTTCTTTTAAGGAAAACAATTTATTACTCTGAAGATAAGAGACCTTGACAAGAAAATGAAAAGCATTGTAGTAAAGAATATATTTTACAGAAATGCAGATCGAGTCAGTGAAAATCATACTTCATAGTGAAGAGTATGTATAAAACGTTTAAAACTTCTTATTTTCTACTTTTGAAGTCCATCTATAAAGTAGCTACTCAAAAGTAAGATTTAATGAAGTTAGAAATAATTGAGGAAAGTGGCAACAACTAGTGAAATTTAAAATACTTAACTTTCTTTTGATGGATGCCATCTTCAATAATATGCCTATTTGAGGAGAGATCTGGAAAGCAGGAAATTATGAGGACAGCTCTAAAACTAGTGAGAATTTGGTTTTGTTTTTTGGAAGATATTAATTCATAATAGCCAATGATATGCACTTTGCCTTCTGAGTAAAAATTGCAAGAGAATACTACAGGGGAGAAATGCGCATACGCCATCTCCAGAGTGCTGAGTTGTGGCAGAGACCCACAAAATGTGGGCAGGTTCCCTTACTTCACTGACATAATTGCCAAATCCTTCTTGAAGATCCTTTACTGACTTACAAGTATGGCAACTTAAAGGAAGTTCAGTTATTAAACAGAAGGGGAGAGATAGAGCAAAATTGAATCCAAGGACCCAAAGCAGTTCAATGGGAGGAAGACTTTCATCTCATATTTGAGAAACTGGAATGTGAAGAGAAAAGTAAATAAAGAAGGGAAATGAGAGAGAGAGAGAGAGAGATAAAAATTCATTATAAATGCTGAACAGCAAGTAGGCAGTCTTTTTTTTCACTTGAAAGATGTAATATCTGTCATCAGTAAAGCAGCTGGCATCCCAGTGTAATGCTGTAGGTTAAGCACTGGACTGCTAGCCACATGGACAGTGGTTAAAACCCACAAACTGCACCCCTGCAAACCCTATACAGGGCCACTATGAGTTGGCACCAACTGGATGGCACCTAACAACAAAGCAGTTGCCTTTGGGAGAAGTTAAATGCTAGGGAAATGACTGTGGAGTGGAGTGATGGAACAGAGGAGGAAGGAGAAAAGGTTGATGGTAATGATTGCACAAGTCTATAAATTTGCTAAAAATCATCAAATTGTGTAAAATGGTGAATGTTATGGTTATGTAAAATATAACTTAATCTGTTTAGAAAAATTATAATTAAGAATAAATAGCTCATATTAATATTAAATTGATACAATTGTTAAATACATTTTTATCAAAGTAATGCTTGATAATAGAGTCCTGATGTAGTTTGCTGGACTTCCAAGTCAAATTGAACCACAACGTCAGTGGTTCAAACCCAGCAGCTGCTCCTAGAAACCCTATACAGTGTCCGTATGAGTCAAGAATTGATTCAACAGCACTTACGAACAACAATGCTTGTTCATAAAAATAAATAAAACCTGGAATTAAAATGCAAGCTGATTCAACAAATTCTGGCTGATGCTAAAGACAGAGTAAGGAGAGAGAAGTAAAATGTGTGTTTTTTCTCATAGTTCAGGGAAAATGTTACATAAGGAGTATGTGTTGTTGTTAAGTGCTGTCAAGTCTGTTCTGACTCATCATAACCCTGTATAGAGTTTCCAGAGAGTATCTGATGAGGTTGAACCACCAGCCTTATGTTTCAAATCAATCTTGCAGTCCAGTGCTTCATCCTACAGCGCCATACCAGGACTCCAATTGGTGGTGGTGGCTATGTGCCGTGGAATTGGTTCCAATTCACAAAGACCCTGTATATGGTTTCTGAGGCTGTAAACTTTACAGGAGCAGAAAACCTCATCTTTCTCCTGCGGAGTGGCTGGTAGATAAAAACTGTTGACCTTTCGGTTAACAGCTCAGCTCATAATGGACTATGTTACCAGAGCTCCAGGACTCCAATTGGTAGGTAATATTTCATTATGTTGTTGTTGTTGTTAGGTGCCATCAAGTTGGTACTTAATCATAGCAACCCTATGTACAACAGAACAAAACAGTGCCCTCACAGCCTCACAGCTGTTGCTACATTTGAGCCCATTGCTACTGCAACTGTGCCAATCCATCTAGTTGGGCTTCTCCCTCTTTTTCACTGACAGTCCACTTTACCAAGCACAATGTCCTTCTCCTGTGACTGGTTCTTCTCGACGGTATGTCTGAACTATGAGAGACAAATTCTGGCCATCTTTTAAGAAACATTCAGATTGCATTTCTCCCAACACAGATTTGACTGTTCTTCTAGTAGTTTGTGGTACCTTTAAAATTTTTCTCCAGCACCATAACTCAGATGTATCAATGATGTTATGGTCTTCCTTATTCATTGTTTAAAATCACCAATCACTCCTTGGAAACTATACAAGGCCGCTATGATTTCAAACTGACTTAACAGCACTTAACAACAACAAATGCAATGCCTAGCATAGTGTGTGACACAAGTTATTTGCTCAACAACAATTTATTATGTAGATTAAACAATTAGAATATATGTGAGGACTAACTGAAATAATATAAGAAAAACAATGAGCAAAGAGCCTGGTACCTTATGCGAATTCAACGATGATTTCTTCCTTTACAGTTAAGTATATTAAGTATATTATGGTATGATGTTGCAGTTAAGTGCTATCAAGATGATCAGCTGGTAGGTTTGAACTGCCCACCTTGTGATTAGCAGTCCAGTGCGTTTTCTACAGTGAAACATCAAGACCCCATATTATGATATATTGTGTAGGAACTTAAATACAAGTCAGTCAACAAACTCAAAAAATTTTAAATATATTTACTTATTTTAAAGGTGTATCAGAAACATAGAGGTGTAAAGTTCCCCTTGGGGGATACAAAACACCTATCATTAACACAGGAAAAGCTGGGTTTCAAGCCCTTACATCCAAAATAAATTAACAGTTGCTAGGACTCCTGGTGTGGTGCTACAGGATCAGTGCTGGGCTAGGAACCACAAGGTTGACAGTTCAAACTCACCTGCTGCTCCTCAGAAACCCTATACAGAGTAGCAAAGAGTTGGAACCGACTGGATGACACCTAACAATAACAGCAAAAATAGTAAGCAAGTCATTTAGTCCAAATGAACTTTTCTTAACATTTTTTCTTAAGGCATGAAATATGATTACAGTATGTAGGTCATAAAGGGATTAAATGAGATAACAGAGATACAGCATTTACCCAGTGGCTGGCCCATCTGGCACATAGTAAGTTCTGAATTCATGCTAATCTCCTCTTTGCCATTTTAAATGCATACTGATGAACAAAACCTTATCACCATGAGGGAAGCCTTAGAAAGCCATCCATCCAAGGGGAAACACTAGATACATTTCAGCACTTCTAGGCTAGTCCTTTCCCTCCACATTTCAGATTCATCATTTGGGACGAATAAATGCCTCTTTCCAGTAATGGCCCTTAAAATATTTTTGCTGCCATCATGTGGTTGGTGACAGTTGATGCAAGTGTCATACTTATGAGTGTATTAAAAAAAATAAAGAAATGCAAAATCCTGGGGCTTGCTTACTATGGTTTAGAAACTGTGATAAACATTTGATATCTCATTTGATTAACAGAAAGGAAGAATTTTTAAAAAACCTTTCGAGTCTTGGTGTGGTGTGCTGTACGGTAAGCACTAGATTGCTAACCACAAGGTCAGATGATCAAACCCACAGTTGCTCCTTGGAAACCCTACACAGGGTCTCTATTCGATAGCACTTCACAACAACATACAGCTGGCACTATTTGTAACTACATTTCACACACTAATCATTGACTTTGGAAGGGGCAGTAACTTGCCTAAAGTCAGACAACTGGAAAATAGCCAAGTAATATTTAAAATCTGAGCAATTCCATTCCAGGGTCCATAATGCTGTTATTACTTTTTTTTCTAAACTGTGTTCAAGTACAGATTAAAATCAGAAGTATCGACAAAACTACTTGACCCAAATGAAGAGAAAGCTTTCAATGTACCTAAATAAACAATAGTGTTTCCTCTCCACCTATTTGGATATTTTGCTCCAGTAAATATGTTGCTTCTCCTACCAGCAGTTTATCAGTGCTTCAGGTGCTGTGATATAAAATTCTTTACATTCCCAGAACCTAGTGACTATTTATAACGGAGTCATCAAACAGATATGTGAGCAAATTTAATTTATAGTTCTACAAGCAGCTAACAGATCTCTATCTTGTTCTTACATCAGTTAAAAAGCCAAAGGTAATCCTTCTTTATAATTCTTGCTCAATCTTAATTTGATCTAAATTCCCCAAGGACAATCTTTTTTTCAGCTTCACTCTGTCGCTTGAGTTTTTTCTCCATGGATTTTAAATGTTTTTTTTTTTGTGTGTGTGTGTGTGTGTTTTTTTTACAAGGCAGTGGAGTGAGGGTTAGGGGTAGGTACAGACACTGAAATCAGAAATCTCAAATTCTGCCTTAGCTATATACTATTGATGAGGTCTTGGGGTATTTATTCAATTTTCCTTAGCCTCAGTTTCCTCATCTCTAAATTGGATATTAAGTATTTATTATGACAGAAAGTGTCCCTTTTCATGTAGACAATAGATATTAGTTTCCCTTTCTTCTTCTAGCACAGAAAATGAATTGGATTCACATACTGTCACATAAAACCCATCTGTTTCTGTGCTTCACAATCACAGTCCCAGAATTAATCTTTTCCTCTCTGGGGATATTCTTGAAATGTTGCTTTTTGAAAATATATCAAATAATAATATTGCTTATATATTTAAGATTTTCCTCTTCAGTGATGAATACGGTTTCCTTTAAAATTTATCTTAACTTACAAGAAGAAAGATGACTTAGTTTATTGAATAGAAAAATGGAATTTATTCTTTTCCAAACCTGTATAATCTAACATAGTTAATGGCACACACATCTTGAAGACACAGATTTACAAATAAGCAGTGAAGGAAGCGGCAGCAGTATATTCTAGTTTCTTGGTGGTAAACTGAAGTCCTTATTAAGACAAAAAGAAGAAACATAGCTGACACACACACATACTGCCAGTAATGTAATATAAACCAGAAATGTCGGCCGACTAAGAATTAGCAATGCTATATAATTTCAAATGAAGATGGTGAGTGCAAGATGAAACAAAAGACACTATCTATAAGAAGTATATAGTTTGGGAAGTACTAAGCATATAGGTAAAAAATGGAAATTAGAAATTATA
>NW_006408537.1:11594775-11663514 GCF_000296735.1 Chrysochloris asiatica
GAGGTTGGCAGTTTAAACACACCAGCTGCTATATGAGTCAGGATCACTATGAGTCGTTTACCAATTCAACAGCATTTAACAACATTTAGCAACACTTTCTGAGTTACTCTTGTATACTAGTTTATATATACGCTTTTTTTTAAATTGTGAAATGTCATCAAGTTGGTTCCAACTCATAGAGACCCCTTTATAGGGTTTCCAAGGATCAGCTGGTAAGATTGAACCACTGTCCTTGTGGTTAGTAGTCCAGTGCTTATTCTACAGCATCACACCCCCTTCAGTACTCCTATAGAGGTCTCTCTGAGTTGGAACTGACTCGATGGCATTTCACAACAACAACACATACACACACATATACACGAGGTAGAGTAAAAAATTATCCACCCTCCAGTTATATTAAAATACCTGTCTAAATCCACTGCTGATAACAATATTGAATATGGACATGAAATAATTATGAGATGAGTGACAGTTAATTATTGGTCAAATCATTTGCAAATCATCCATGGCTTTGCCTATGCAATAATCCATGATAGACTTGGGTTTCAAAAGTTTGAGCAAGGGTTGATGATGCATAGAGGGGTTTGTAACCATGGCAATGTAACAATATATGATAGGATGAATGTAAAGCTAATGTTCTCCCATGTAAACTGTCACATCAGTCACAATAGAACAGTTTTTAAAAAAAGTTTGAGCAAGATAGGTACTGAAGCAACTCATAGGAGAGCATAAACAGAAGTGTTTGACATCTGCAAACATAATTTGGACCAATAATCAAAGGAAGGTAAAAGTTGCTTTAAAAAAACAGTTACTGGTGAGGCGACATGGATTCACCACTATGAACCTGAGAGTCAAAGGCAAAATATGGAATGGAAAGAGCTCAAAATCAACCATCAGCTGTAAAATTGGTGCTTACAGTTTTCTGGGATTCCAAGGGCAAGTATTAGAATACTAGCTGGAACATTATCAGGAACACTCACAGTGAGAGGCTCACTGAAGAGCTGAAGCCTAAACTTCAGATTAAATAAATTGTGATCTTGAATGACAATGCACATCTACACACCTCTGCCCACACTATAGATACTCTTCAGAAACTTTCCTTGGAGGTGTTTAAACATCCTTCCTATAGTCCTGATCTTGCTCCATCAGAGTCTTACCTGTTTGGTCCCCTGATAGCAGCCCTTTAAGGACAAAGATTCACCTCTGATGAGGAAGTGAAGACAGCACTGCATTTGTGGCTTGCAGCTCAGCATAAGGTATTTTTTGAATAAGGGAATACAAAAGCTTGTTGACAGATGGGAAAAGTGTATTGAAAACCAAGGAGAATGTGTTGAAAATGACGTCTCTGTCTTTTCCAAAAGTTGACTAAAATAAATTCTACAGTCAGAGTGAAGATAATTTTTTTACTCATACTTGTGTGTGTGTGTGTGTGTGTGTGTACAATGATGACGCAAAAAGTATTGCTATTAAGATTCCAGTTCATGCATGCATGGGTTTATTCAAAAAAAAAAAAAATTGCTTAAACATGTTTCCATGATCAGTTTTATTAGGAAGTGTTAAGAAAATGGACTACATCATTGAGAAAAAGGTCAGTAAATTTTCATTTTCCATCAGGACAATGCACCTTGAGGGTAGCAAGGCCTGTCCTGGAATTTTGCTGTGAAATCTTTCTCTATCAACACTAAAGGCCTAATCTTGCCATTTCTGACTTCTTTTTGTTCCTAGAACTCAAAGAATATTTAAAAGAATCATTATTTAAGTCCCTCAAGGACAGAAAAAGTGCTGTTTTGGTGTGGTGCAAATTGAAGAGTGCAGAATTCTTCCAGGAAGGGTTACAGAGAAGGAAACATTGAAGATGTAGATTTTGTGTATAGGAGACTGTCTTTTATATTATTAGAGATGATGGTGGAAAATTCATATTCAAATCTTGACCTGACTAAATTCCTTTCTTCAGTTTATTTATCCCTTTGCCACCTGCTCAGTCCACAGAGGCGGCTGGTATAAATTGGCTCCGGCTTCTCTGGGCTGTCATTCACATACACACATTACTCTTTGGGAATGACTGAGAAGTGACTTGCACATGACAAGCAACCACAGGGAACAGAGCTGAGACCTGAAATAAACAAATTAATATCTTAAGTTTGTTAGAGGCTCTTTAAATTGCATATTTACGTCCCATGAACACAGCAGGGTAAAGATGTAGAGCCTTTATTCACCTGATAGCATCAGGACTTTGGTACATTTGAGGTTCAACGGTGATTGTGTATGTGAATGAAGAACTTGGAGGGGTAACCCTGGATTGTGAAATATTATTTCACAGTTTGCAGCCTGCTCAATGGGATAAACATTGGACTGCACAATTTAAGGTCATATCTCAAGGATTATTTCACTCTCTTCCAAGACCTAAATTCATTATCATGAACTATGAATGAGCTGAGCATTAGAGAATAACCTACTTAGTAATTTAAACACAAGATGCTTCAGAGTCAAATTCTGACTCTAAATTTGTTTGCATAATTCTAATGCTCAGCAAATGATTAAATTCCATATTGTCTATTTACTGTAAAATAAAATCTGGTTTGTAAGAATAAAAAAAAGAAAAAAAGTATA
This sequence comes from Chrysochloris asiatica, assembly GCF_000296735.1. Taxonomy (NCBI): domain Eukaryota; kingdom Metazoa; phylum Chordata; class Mammalia; order Afrosoricida; family Chrysochloridae; genus Chrysochloris; species Chrysochloris asiatica. The sequence continues at coordinate 11,597,386 of NW_006408537.1, forward strand.
TAAAGTCATATATAGGAGTACATCAATATATCGTCTCCAAAACCAAACAGACATCTTGTTTTCACATTACAACGTAAGATCATGATTAAAAAGTATAAAGTATGGCCCTTAAAAATAAGACTTGTACTTTTAAATTGCTAATGTCATTCCAAAAAAATTAGAAAGTATGATTTATTCAGGAATAATTATGATTAGTGTTGGTCTTCATAATTAAAGAGAAATGATATGATATTTCATCTAATATTTAATTTTATTGATATTCCTTTAAGACATGAGGAGAAAATAACAAAACATGATCAAGGTTATAAAACCTTGGTGAGTGAGGCAGAGTAGCAGGGATATGAAAGGCCACCATGAGATTTTCTCAACCCTACTTCTTGTCACTGTTTCTAAGTCCTCAAAACCAATGAAGACTACTCTTTTGCCTTTTTATAAAATGTCTGGTATACAGAATAGAGTTCTCTTGAGCCATGAATATAGGCTGTGGACATTCCTGTTATAAACCCCAAAAGCTCTCCATTTACACTCTGCCTAAAGCATCCACAGTATGATTTTAAAGGCACCAATCCCAAACATTTTTTACAGACTCCCTACCCTTCTCACAAGGAGCTCTGGTAGTGAAGTGGTTACGTATCAGGCTGAGAACCTTAAGGTCAGCAGTTTGAAACTACCAGCTGATCAATGGGAGAAAGATGATGTTTTCTGCTCCCGTAAAGACTTATAGCCTCGGAAACCCTGTATAGGGTCGCTGTGGGTCGGAACCGACTCAACGGCACTTAATAACAATAACAACGTCTCCCACATGCTCTGACACAGATGTCACATAACAAACAACTTTCTTAAGTAATTTAGGGTATGGGAGTCCAAAATATTTGGTTTCTTTCTTCCACCAGCATCAGTGGTTTTATTACTGGGTTTTGTCAAATGTGTTAGTAAAATGACCACAGTGCTTCACAGGCAAGACAAAAGGAAGACAAGAAGGATACTGAAAAGTCATAGAGAAAGAAGAGAAGGGTCACATGAGCAGCTACCACAGAACACTTAGTAAAAGACTTTAGCACAAGGCCTCTTTTGTGAATATGTTGTACTTTGTTGGCCTGCATGTTGCTGTGATGCAGAATACTATGCTACTGCTATGTTGAATTTCAGTAAGGTCACCCATGGTGGACAGGTTTCACTGGAGCTTCCAAACTAAGAGAGACTAGGAAGAAAAAGAGGCAGATTACTTCTGAATGTTTAGCCACTGAAAATCTTATGAACAACAGAGAAGCATTGTCAGATATAGTGTGGGAAGATGAGCCACTCAAGTTGAAAGGAACTTAAAATGTAAATGGGAAAGAGTTACCTCCTCAAAGCTGAGTTGACCATAATGATGCAAATGGATTAAAGCTTTTGGGACCTTCATTTGCAGACAGAGTACAATTCAAAATGAGGACAAACAGCTGCAAATATCCATTAGTAATCAGATCATGGAATGTATGAATTATGAATCTAAGAAAATTGGAAACTGTCAAAAATGAAATGAAACAGCTGAAATGGACTGGGTTTAATCAGACAATCATATCATTTGTTATGCTGAGAATGACTAACTGAAGAGGGATGGCATTACATTCATCATCAAAAAGAGCATTTCAAGACATATGTTGAAGTACAATTTTGTCTGTGATGGAATAGTATCCATAAGTCAATAAAGAGGACCATTTAATAACAAAATTATTCAAATTTACGCATCAACCACTAAAGCCACTGATGATGAAATTGAAGAATTCTACCAACTTCTTCAATCTGAAAATGATCAAACATGCAATCAAGATGGATTGATGATTAGTGGTGATTGGAAATGAAGAAGAAGGATTAGTAACTGGAAAATATGGCCTTGGTAATAGAAACGATGTTAGAAATTGCATGACAGAATTTTGAAAGTCCAATGACTTATTTATTGTGAATACCTTTTCAAAACAATATAAAAGGCAACTATTCACATGGGCATCATTAGATGGAATACATAAAAATCAAATTGACTTTATCTGTGGGGAGAAACAATAGACAAACTCAAAATCACCAGCCAAAACAAGGCAGGGACAGACTGTGGAGTAGACCATCAATTGCTCATATATAAGTGCAGGCTGAAGCTGAGAAAATTAAAATAAGTCCGTGAGAGTCAAAATATGACCTTGAACATGTTTCACCTGAGTTTAGAGACCATCTTAAGAGCAGATTGATGACTGAAGACTAAAGAGCAGATTTAATAACTGAAGACTAAAAAGCAGATTTAATAACTGAAGACTAAAAAGCAAATTTAATAACTGAAGACTAAAAGGGCAGTGAGATGACATCAATAACTTAATACAGGAAGAAAGCAAAAGAGCATTAAAAAGACAGGAAACAAAGAAAAGACCAAAATGATGTTAGCAGTGACTCTGAAATTTGCTCTCCATCAAGACATGCTTAAGCAAATGGAAGAAATTAGGAAGTCAAAGACCTGAACAAAAAATTTCAAAGGGCAGCACAAGAAGACAAAGCAAAATACTATAGTGAAATGTGCAAAGACCTAGAGTTAGAAAACCAAAAGGGAAGAGCATGTTCAGCATTTCTCACATTTAAAGAACTGAAGAAAAAATTCAAGGCACAACTTGAAATACTGAAGGATTCTATGGGCAAAATATTTAATGAAGCAGAAATTGTCTAAAGAAGATGAAAGGAATACTCAGAGTCACTGTACCAAAGAGAAACAGTTGAAATTCAACCGTTCCAAGAGGCAGCGCATGATCAAGAACTCATAGTCCAAGCTGCACTGAAGGCAGTGGTAAAAACAATGCTCCAGGAATTGACAGAATACAAATTGAAATGTTTCAACTGATATAGCACTGGAGGGGCTCACTCATCGCTGCCAGAAAACTTACAAGACAGCTACCTATCCAACTCATTGGAAGAGATATATATTTGTTCCCATTCCAAAGAGAGGTGACCCAATGGTATGCAGAAATCATGGAACAATATTATTAGTATCATATGCAAGTAAAATTTTGTTGAACATCATTCAAAAAGCAGCTACAACAGTACATCAACGTGGAAATGCCAATAATTCAAGTAAGATTCAGAAGATTACGTGGAATGAGTGACTTCACTGCAAAGATCAGAAGGATCTAGGCTGAAAGCAGAGAATGCCAAAAGGATGTTTACTTGTGCTTTACTGACTATGCGCAGCTTTTTGTCTCTGTGGATCGTGAGAAGCTATGGATAACATTGTTAAAAAGGGATATTCCAGAACACTAAATTGTGCTCATGAGGAACCTGTACATAGACCAAGAGGCAGTCATTAAAACAGAACAAGGGATAATGAATTGTTTAAAATAAAGAAAGGGTTGTATCCTTTCACCATATTTATTCAATCTGTATGCTAAGCATACGATCTGAAAAACTGGATTATATGAAGAAGAGCATGACATCAGGATTGGCATTAGTCATTAATTTAAGAGTGAGCCCTGGTGTAGCACTGCAGGCTAATGCACTGGATTACAAGGTTGACTTGAACCGTAAAATCAGCAGTCCAAGCTCACCGGCCACTCCTTAGAAACCCTATACAAGGTTGCTGTAAGTCAGAACTGAATAAAAGGCACTTTAAAAACAACAGTAAGTCTTTAGTATGGATTGCACCTCAATGTAAAGATAACAAAAATCCTCACAACTGGAATAGTAAATAATATCACAATAAATGGATAAAAACATTGAAGTTGTCAATGACTTCATTTCGCTTGGATCCACAATCAAAATCAACACTCATGGAAGCAGCAGTCAAGACATCAAATGATGTATTGCTTTAGGCAAGTCTGCTACACAGGAACTCTTTAAAATGTTCAATATCACAGATCACAGTTTGAGAACTAAGGTGTGCCTGAAAGTTGAACAATGAATAATGAAGGATGTTGAAGAATTGATACTTTTGAATTACAGTATTGGCGAAGAACAATGAAAGTGCCATGGACTGCCCGAAAAACAAACAATTCTATGTTGGAAAAACAGTCAAAATGCTCCGTAGCAGCCAGGCTGATGAGACTTAATTTCTCATACTTCAGACATGCTATCAGGAGAGACCACCCTGGAGAAGGACATCAAGCTTGGTAAAGTGGAAAGCTAGTGAAAGAATGGAAGACCCTCAATGAGATGTGTTGGCACAGCGGCAGAAGCACTGGGATCAAGTGTAAACTTGATGGTGAGGGTGGCACGGGACCAGGCAGTGTTTCCTTCTGTTGTGCAAAGAGTTGCTATGAGTCACAACTGACACACTGGCACCAAACAACAAGCAGTGCTAGGTCATGGAAGGTAGGATTAGAGGTAAAACAAATATGTCTACACTCCAGGAAATGTGACACCACTCCCACTCAGGTATCACTGGTACTCCATCTGTGTCCTTTCTTGATATCTGTCTTGTGCATCTCTATTTCCAGTTGTATCATCCGTTGGATTTCTTCCTAAGCTAGATTTGAAAAGAATAAAATGGGAATGAATAGTCCTGAAATTATTTCATTATGTTTTTAGCCCCAAAACGTAAAGAATAGATTACAATTTATTAAACAATCAATGCAAGTTACCGTTTTTTTAGACTAAATCAATCAATCACTCAATCGCTACTAATTCTATTCAGCTGAAAGGAGATCCCGTCTTAGAATTCCTTTTTTCTCCTTCCCAATTACAATGAATAAGTGGAACAGGAATAGAAAATGGAATGATGAATTCACAGACTAAGGAGTAAAAATTATCATAGGAAGAAAGAAAACGAAAAAGTAAGACTGCAAAACAATCGATGTTAAGGAAAATGTCACCTGAATGCTGTATTACCAAGTACTAGACCACATACCTTTATTTTATTTAGATGTTGATTATAGAACCACACAAAAACTTCTAGTTTTGACGATTATCCCTGTCACACGAAAAAAAGTGATTAATGATAGGCTTTCAGGAAGGGCGAGGCTATTCAAATAATACAAGAAATGCAATGTCAATTAGATTTAATCTTAAAGACAGTGGAGAAACACTGAAGAGTCTTATGCAGAACAATCACATTACTTATAATAGTTATTCGAGATCAGTTGTAAACATAAATCACAAGGAGAGAGACACAATCCTACAAAACTCTTCAGAAGACTACTTATGAGAACAAGGTCAAGAATGATGATAACATGAAAGAGGGAAGTGGCATCAGGGTGGGAACAATGTGGAAGGACAGTATGGCACTGTGGATTAATGCACTGGAATGCAAGGTCAGTTTGAACCACAAAGTCAGTGGTTCAAGCTCACTAGCCACTCCTTGGAAACACTATATAGGGTCGCTATAAGTTGGAACTGACTCGACGGCACCCAACAACAAAAAGACTGGATAGTGAAGCCAAAACAAGAATCAAAGATGATACCAAAGTTTCTAAATGTACAACTAGGGAGAATAAAATTAATTTAAATGATAACAAAAGATTGTTGGTGTTAAATGTCCTTGACTCACTTCCAACTGACAGCGATCCAGTATACGGTTGCCAAGGAATGAGTCTGAACCACTGACCTCGCAGTTAGAGGTCCAGTGCTTATCCCACAGCACAACATCAGGACTCTAAACCAGGTTTACATGAAAAGAGAATTCTTTTATTTTTGTCTTATTAAGTTCGAGTCACCTTAGAAATATTCAGGTTAGGATATCAACTAAATTATTGAACTTGGATATAAGGAAAGAGATATGGACTGAACATATATGGGGAGATTAAGAAATCACTGGCATATACGAAGCAGTAGATGTGAATAACAGACATAGATCAAGACATAGTTCAAGACCTTCTGCCTTGTAGGCAGTCATAAGGGCTGTAGGTTTGACTCTGCCCCTATCATTGCCCAGGACATAGCAAAGTAAGCATATATTATTTTAATCCATTTTTTTCTAAATGACTTTTTCTTTAGTGCATGACACAATTGATATCATCTAAAACAGGTATTTTTCATATAGTAGTTTGTTTGTTTTTTCATGTGAAATAGAAGCTATTCGCAGATCTGTCATCCACAGCTTACAAAAACAACAACAACAAAATACAAAGATCAACTAAGTCATTTGCAAGAAGGAAAAAGATAGTACTTCTGTATAATCTTTGCATTTTTGTGACGATTGGAATGCTCAACCTCACTGATGTATTAGGGGAAATCCTATCAAAATTTCACAGAAAATAAGCAACAACATAATGGACTCATTCTTTTTCTCACACATATGAAATAGGGTTATAATAATATCTTTGTCTAATTAGACAACAGACTGTTTGGCAGCAGAATTTTGTATTTTAATGTAATGCCTTTCCTATCAACTTTCTAGGGTAGAGTCCATAATAATTCTATGTATACTGAAAACTAAAATGATTTTGTCACTGCAATCAATCCAGTAATATCTGATAGTTCAGGTACAGAATCACTGTGTGTAAAAACTATAAATGATTTAAAACCATCTGTGATGCAAATATGAAAATGATAAATACATGAAAATTACTTCCCAAGTTCACCCAAGAAGTTACATTTTAATGTTGTTGTTATATGCCGTGGAGTCGGTTCCGACTCATAGAGACCCTGTACAGGTTTCCGAGGCCATAAATCTTTACAGGAGCAGAAAGCCTCATCTTTCTCCCACGGAACAGCTGGTAGTTTCAAACTGCTGATCTTGAGGTTGACAGCCCGATTCGTAACCACTACACTACCAGAGCTCTCTTATATATTTTAATAGTCAGTTTTAAAGAGAATTTTTGAAATCTAAGCTCTGGTAGCATAGTGGTTACGAACCGGGCTGCAAACCTTAAGGTCAGCAGTTCGAAACTACCAGCTGTTCCGCAGGAGAAAGATGAGGCTTTCTGCTCCCGTAAAGATTTACAGCCTCGGAAACCCTGTACAGGGTCGCTATGAGTCGGTTTCGACTCCATGGCACATGACCACCACCACGACATTAAAATGAAACATTTCTATGACTAGTGAGCTGTGGTATCCTGGTGTGGCACTGTGGGTTAATGCGCTGGACTGTAAGGTAGGTTTGAGCTACAAAGTTGGTGGTTCAAACTTAGCAGCTGTTCCTAGGAAACCCCTATACAGGTCTCTATCAGTTGAAACCGGCTCCACAGCACATAAGAACAGCAATGTGCAGTAGATAGACTTAAACTGATGTGAAACAAGATGGAAAAATGGGATACAGTATTAAATATCTGTAATAAAGTCCAACTTCATGATTAATAAAAATCTATAAAATAAAAAATGATTTAAAAATTCTGAAACTAACCCTAACAGGTAAGCAAAAATATCAAAAGTAGTCATAAATTAAAGTTTCCATTTTTTTTTGCTGAAAGCTTGCATGTTTAATGGCCATTCCAGAAATTACATTTTTCCTTATTAAAACTTTAGCTCAAAATATAAATTATGTGTTCAACCTAACATTAGTATTCTATTTCAATAAGAATATGATGAAATATAGTAAGAAAAATATTCTTCTGAGCATTTTTTTTCTGAAACTCTATTGCTAAAGTCATCAGAAAAAATGTTACTATACTTTTCTAGCATCAAGTTTTAGTCTTCTAAAATGTTAATTTGTGTATCATTTTATGATATCATAAAATTAGTAACTTTTCACATTAGGTAAAATGCAATATTTTATTCTGGTTGTGAAAAATAAAATAAAAGTGAGGTGAAGTAAATTTAACATGATAATGATTTCTAATTTAATATGACACAGCATATCATATAAATGGGACTCCTGGTATGGTGCTGTGGGTTAATGCTTGGCAGACTGCAAAGTTGTTTGAACTGCAGGCTCAGTGGCTCAAGCTTATCAGCTGCTCCTTGGAAACCCTATACAGGGTTGCTATGGGTCGAAACCGACTCAATGGAACTTAACAACAACAACAGTATCATATAAATTAAGCAAAGTTACCATTGGCACAATGATCATTTCTAATATTGTGAAGCTTCATTATTTGTTAAGACAGTTCTGAATATCTAATAAACTCTCAGGTAAAACATCATTAAAAATCAACTAGCCTTTGGGCTAATAAACTGTAACAACAATTTCTACCTCCAGAGATGTGTCTTTAGATGGAAATTTAGACGTGATACAAAATAAACGCATTGTATGTACCAATATGTTCTGATACAAAATGGTATATAATTACAAGATCAAAAGCTATAGTAGAAAAAAATACATTAACAAGTGTCTTTTAAATGAATTTTGGTGTACTTAATAATTTATTATTGTGTACAAGGTATCCACTTTCCAATTCATGGCACATCACAAATTTCAATTGGCTTCAGTTAACGTTACACCATTTGAGCATCAGATGGGGTGAAAATGAAGATCACTCTACAGTTGTATTTAAATAATGATAGATGGTTTTCTCTTTCAATCCTGTATCATTATCAGATCTCTAGATGACCCTGGACATTTTAATTACCTGTGCCTTCCTTTCTTCCTGTGTATAGTCCTGACTCCAAAAAGACACTGTCTGGATTCAATAGGTATTAGTATAAATTACAGAGAAAAGTGATTGATACACAGTAAGTTATCAAACAAATGACTATTACCATTACTAAATCATCCTCTTTCATCTAATTTATTCCTATTTTACTAATGTTTTAACTGTGCTCTCTTTCAAAATTAACATTACAGAACACTTCATAAAATAATTCCAACTATCTATTTAATCACTTACCATATTGAAGGTACTCCTTTAAAACACTGTTATTAAGTGGAAAAGTAATAGAAACTTACTTGAGAAGGCTTCAAAAAGGTCATGGTAAAATAGAAGTGAACAATGGAATTTTTTCTATGATCACTTTGAAGCCCCTCTAATTTATTTCGAGGTTACAGTTGTATAACCATATACTTTATGCTGACACCGTTAACAAGCACTTACATATAATCTTGATAGAAATTTAATTTCACATGATGACATGAAAGCTTTTTAAAGCAAGGGGGGGAAAAAAACAACGTAAAAGCAAAACAGGAGGGTAAGTGTGTTAATTTATTATGAAACTTTCTACCCATCATAGTTAAGTGATAGTGGAGCTACACATGTACATCAGTTTGTAATTGTTATTGTTAAGTGTCATTGAGTCAGTTCTGACTCAAAGTGACCTTTTATGGGAGTTCTAAAGAGTGACTGGTTGGCTTGAACAGCCAACCTTGCAGTTAGAAGTCCACTGTTTATCCTATAGCACCACACCAGGAATATCCACTCAAAATTCTACCATTTTCTCATTATGTTATACTATCTCCCCATAGTTGTCTTTAGCATTTAAAAGAACTCCACAGTTAAATATATTCACACATATACCATTCCAGAAACAACTAAAATTTACCAAGAAACAAACATGTGCATTATAAATTAAGATTTCGCTATTGGGAGGATTAGACTATACAAAAAATATTATCTTCATCTTACCCTTTGTTCCTTTCAAGCCTATACCCCAATAATACTCTCTCTACCTTTCTAGTCTAACTTAAAATACTTACTTATGAGGTTCAAAGACCATAGACTTCAGTATGGGCTTCACCTCAATGTAAAGAACACAAAAATTCTCACTACTGGACCAATATATAACACCATGATTCATGGAGAAAATATGAAATCAAAGATTTCATTTTGCTTAAATCAAGTATCAACACTCATTGAAGCAATAGTCAAGGATTTACACAACACTAGGCAAACCTGCTGCACCAGATCTTTTTAAAGTGTTCAAGAGCAAAGATGTCAGTTTGAGAATTAAGGTGTGCCTTCCCCAGACATGGTATTTTCAATAGCCTCATATGCATGTGAAAATTCAACAGTGAGTAAGGAAGACCACAGACGAATTGATGCATTTGAGTTATGGTGTTGGAGAAGAATATTAAAGTTCCATGGGCTGTCAGAAGGACAAATAAATCTATGTTGGAAAAAGAATGGCCAAAATGTTCCTTAGGAGCCAGAATGGCCAGCCTTTGTCTCTCATACTTTAGACGTATTATGAGGAAGGACCAGTTGCTGGAGAAGGGCATCGTACTTGGTAAAGTGGAGGGTCAGCGAGAAAGAGGAAGAGCCCCAATGAGATGGTATGGCACAATGGCAACAGCAGTGGGTACAAGTCTACCAATGATTGTGAGCATGGTACAGGACCAGGTAGTGTTCTGACTAGGCACTTCCATTTATAAGTCTTGGGAGAAATGACTTGACTGGAAACAACATTTGAGGGTTGTGCGTTCCTGTAGTTTTTCAAAGCCTTGTCTTTTGTATAGTGTGAGTGTACACAAACACTAGAATCATGGGCCAACCAACACTAAGAAGCAGTGCAGAAGAGAGGAACCAACAGAGAAGGTTGAGAAAAGCAACCAATTTTGTAACATAAGCTCCAAATAAACTGTGATGTTCTGGAAGCCAAAGCAAGAAAACATTTCACTGACAATTCTATGAAGACCATAGTTCAAGTTAGCTTTATTGTTGCAGAATAAAAACTAAGATGAATGGCAAGTTAGAGATAAAGATTATAGCTCAAAATGAAATCTTTGACAGCTTCCATATTTTCTCCATGAATCATGTTATATATTGGTCCAGTGGTGAGAATTTTTGTGTTCTTTACTCTGAGGTGAAGCCCATACTGTAGTCTATGGTATTTGAACTTCATAAGTAAGTATTTTAAGTCAGAATAGAAAGGTAGAGAGAGTATTATTAGGGTACAGGCTTGAAAGGAACAAAGGGTAAGATGAAGATAATAATTTTTGTATAGTCTTAGATTTAAGGACTGTTTTACAATTTTTAGTTCATTGCTCTTTTATTTTTAAATTTTAGTTTTAAACAATAATCTTCATTTAAGTACTATATTTTCTCAAAAACAATTAAAAATGTCTGCTCTTTTTTTTTCCCCTCTTATAGACAAAATATCAATCTAATTTTTAACATCATGAATATAAATGATGAACTTTGGTGTTATACTTTGAGGTGAAATTTTATATCGTATCTTTTAAGATGTCATCTACTTATATTACAAAAACAGAACCAATGTAATGATGTAAAAACAACAGGCAGTGAATTCAGAAAAGCTGGATTTGAATACTAAATTGGTTATATACTAAAAGTGTAATTTTGACAAATTAGCCTCTCTGTGACTCATTTTTAGTATATATAAAATAGGACAAATAATATTAGGAGTACCATGACAATCAAATGACAAAATAAATGCAAAAACTATAACAATGTCTGATATGTAGAAAAAACTAAGTAATCTTTCATTTTTATTATTTGGTTAGTCATTCTAGAAAAAATCTAAAAGAGAACATTTTTGTTCTATGTTTATTTTTTTTCAAGTAGTCAAGAACTATTTTTATATTTAAGATTATTTGGAAAATGACATGGCAATAGTAACTAATTCAAAGAGTACATAAACAGGCTCCTATTTTTTTTAAAAAATGAGCTACCTCCATTTAAATTATGTTCATCTTTAGACATATAATTACATATGTTATGTTATAAGCATAACTGTAAATGTGTTTCCCTTTTATAATCAAGGGAAGTAAACCATTATAAATCTTTAAAATATGTACATGTATGTCTATAAATTTAATTTTAAAATTAAATTTTAGAGATGCAACTGCTACCAAAAGTCTTTAACTTCGTGATCACAACAGATTTTGCCAAACTGCTGTCCAAAATTGTACACTACCTTGATGTTTTGAGCATCAGGTTACAGAGAATGTGCACTTCTTCCATACACTAAAGCATTATTAGGTACTATCAAACTTATTACTTATCAGTTTAATAGGGAACAAGGGAGCCCCAATGGCATGGTAGGATCAGCACTGATCTGCTAATCACAAGGCCAGCAGTTCAATCACAGCTGTTCCACAGAAGAAGGATGAGGCTTTCTGCTCCTGTAAAGAATCGCCGTGAGTTATGGTTGAATCCATGGCAGTGATTAGGTTTTTGGTTTTTAGCAGGGAACAGAGCATTTCCAATTCATCTTAATTTGCTTTGTTCCAATAAGTGTGATTTAACTGTGTTTGTTTTTGCTTTACACCACACATGCATGATGCCTGTTGATATCTTTAACTTCTTGTCGAAAGGAAAATCGAGGCCATTATATAGAAAGAAAGGAGTGTTTTGTCACAAGTTTCAAATATGTTTCAAACATTTCATGCCACTTTGTCATTTGCAATTTGACTTTGAAAGTTATCACTGTTACTTTTGTTTGTACTGAGTTTTAGTTTTATGATGTAAAATATTTTAATCATTGGTTTATGCCTTTTGTGTTTTTCATCTTTCTTACAAATGTTTTCCTCTAATTAAACATTCTGAAGTAAAATTCCCTATAATTTATTGTAGTTCTTTTATTTAGTTTTTTCATCTTATCTTAGATCCAGTTGTAATTTATGTTAGTATTTGAAGGTAGGAATCTAGCCTTCCACACCTTCGCCACCCAAAAATAATGTCTCACTAATCATCTAACATTTACTAAACAAGTGATTTCTCCACACTGATTTTGTATGTCTGTATTTATTGTGTGGCTCTGCAGGATAATGCACTGAACCGCAAGGTCAGTTTGAATCACATGTTTGGAGGTTCAAACTTACCAATCACTCCTTGGAAATCCTATGCAGGGTGACTATGAATCAGAACCAACTCAATGGCACTTGACAACAATAACAACATATTTATTGTATACCTATAGAGACCCATACTTATTTCATGAGGAATGAAAAATTGATTTTTCAAATGGATTACTTGTTCTAACAAAGACAATAAATTTTTTCCAATCTTTTCAAATACAGTCTTTCATTCTTATAATAAAATACATTTGATTGTAATTTATTATTTTTCCTATATGCTATTTAAATATAACTGGTAATATTTCAATTAAAGTTTTGCATTGATATTAATGTTAACGGTAGTTCCAGAGTTGTTTTTAGCTTAGTTGTTTGTTTTTTAATATCCTTGTGAAACCCACATATTTTTAAGGACATTATTTGTAAATTGTATAAATCTAGATCTATTACACAAAATTCTCTTGACAAAATTGACATATGAAAAAGTTAATAAAAAATACACAATTTTTCCACAAGGATCCAAATTTCTTTCAAAAAGTTGGCTATAGCCAGATCCCAATAGCAATAAATTAAAAATAACTCTGTATTCTGATCTCTGTGGCACAAAATGACTGTAATTAACTCTGCTTTCCTTTATTCTATCTTGAAAATGTTTATGTGCTAAACTTATGAAATATAATGCTTGAATTTATATCAAATACAACTGGTCCACATGTCCAGAAGTCCTTCAAAGTCAATAATAAAATGCAATCTCCGCATTTGGTAAGGTAGTGCCTCTCAGTCTTAACAGAAATTCATCTTTCTTTGTTCTATTACAGATGACTCTAAATCAAGAGTCAACTAATGCTATCATATCAATGATATAATCATAACAATAATATCAATGGCAGAAGGGATTCCTGTACTCTATTGAAATGTAAAGACATTTACCTGAGGCTCACTAAATTAATGAATAAACAAAGACAAAAAGACTGGCAAGACTGCAGAGGAGCAGTGTGAGGTAGGAGATCATTTTGGATCTCTTTAAGTAAGGATGCAAATTTGGACACATTTCTAATGGCACTTGTATTTCAATCATTTTGAGGCAGTTTCCCAATGGGAAGTAAATGAGAAAATAAGAAGCAATCTTTCTACATGAGGTGAGAAGAAGCCTCATATGTTCACTGAATCAAATATATTCTTAAGATGATCATACTTCATTTCATTTTCTTCAGCTTCAAGTTGAACTTACATATGACCATTTGATGGTGTGCTCTTCAGTTGGCCCTTGACTTTTGTTCTAACTGATGGTATTGAACTTTTACACCACGCTTTCATAGATGCTGTTGATTTGATTCCTGTGTACTGGTGAAGTACACATATATGGTTACTATTTTTGCTTTTGAAAAATGATCTGATATTTGCAATGGTTCCTCAAAATTCTATCACATGATTTTCAGAATCATTTCTATCACCAGGAACATATTTTCCAGCTACTGATTCCTTCTTTATTTCTAACTTTTGTATTGTATATTCCAGTAATTATCAATGCATCTTGACTACATATTTGATTAATTTCAAACTAAAGAAATTGGTAAAAATCTTCACTGTCTTCATCTTTGTCATAGTAGTTGGTATGTAAATTTCGATACTAGTCATATGACCTGGTTTTTCTTATAGGTGTATGGATATTATCCTATCACTTTTCATTGTACTTCAGGATAGATACTGAAATGAACTTTTAGACAATGAATGTGAGACACCATTCTTTAATTTGTCATTCCAGGTAGAGTATGCCATATGTTTGTTTGACTTAAAAATGGTCAATACCAGTCCAATTTCAGCACATTAATGCTGAGTATCTATTTTCATATGTCCCATTTCATTTTTATGACCTATTTTCCTTGAACTCATATTTTCTACATTCCTCATTCTGTTTACTTACAGATTTTTGGACTGCTTCTTCTCATTTTGAATTCTGCCACTTCAGCAAATGAAGGTCCTGAAAGCTTTGCTCAATTCACATCATGATGTCAACTTTACTTTGAGGTGGGATCTCTTCCCCAGTTGTATTGTGAGTGCCTTTCAACCTGAGCAGCTCATTTTCTGGCATTATATTACTACTATCCTTCCTAATCTATCTTATTCTGGAAATTCCACTAAAGTGTGTCCACCAGGGATGACCTCACTGAAATACCAGCGGCACAGCTGCCAGGATTACAGCGCAACAACCACAACAGTATGACAAACTGTTATATGAGTGGTGGGAATATGTGCTAGACCCATAAAAAGGGAATATATCAAGAGAAGCACAGATAATTCAGTATTATGGATCAAATGAGACTGATACAAAATAAAGAACACAAACAGAAAATATTGTATAATGGATATGCATTAAGTAAAAGAAAGAGTCATCCAAAAAGAAAGGGAGCATAAACAATACAACTGAAAATTCCTAAGTTTTATTAGAAAATAAGAATAAGTTGGGTCATTCTCCTTTAAAAAAAAAATTAAAATTCAGTCTATAATAACTTTGGATTTTATTTCTCCTCATTAGAAATGTGAATCTATGTACATTATTTTCTTAATTGAGATTTATATTTATAACTGAGATACCATAAAGCTGATATGGATAATAATAAAATCATAAACCCCATCTGTGATACCTTGAATTTACTGGATATGGCTTTTCTATCAAATGTCTTTTTAATTCCTACCATGTGACTAGATGAGATCAAGCAAATATGATATACTGGGTACTAAGGCTGAGATTTGTTAGTTTTGCCATCCAGCTAAGTTTAAAAGGGGCCATCTCAGAAGCAGGGATGGAAGATCCCAGGATCATAAGAAGGAAGAGTATGAGATCCCTACCTAGAAAAACAGCAACAACAAAGGCAACGCCAGAAGTGGTAGCATGCAGAGACAGAGCAGTGTGGGCTCTAGGCTAACAGACTGAGGCAGAGGCCAAGGGGCCACATGGCTGAAAGGCCAAAGACAGGAATGAGGCATGCCTGCAGTATGGCAGACATAGATACATCTGACAGGAGAGCTGTTGTGTACTGAGTGGGTTTTGATCCAGAATTGTACCCTGTTCATTTCCCTAATAAACCCCATGATCGCGAGCTTTGTTATGAGTTCTGTGTGGCTATTGCAATGGATAACCAAACATACATATGAAGCAGAGAATACTGTGGACGGGATGGTTGGTGTGAGACTAGGATAAAGAAAGAAGGTTGTAGGATGGAAGCACGTCTGACCTCTGCTTCATAGGAATCCACTTTGGGCTGATTTTGAGTTTGAGTCTCTTTCTCCCTTGTGAAGCCAGGGGAAGTCAGACATGACTCTCACATGGTTTTTACACATTCCAACCCTATATTCCATTTCTATAAGAAAAGTGAAAAGTAGTATTTTTGAGTGGTGTCTGGTGAAAATAAAACAGCCTTAAGCTGTAAGCTACAGAGTAACTTCTGGGAATATCACATTTGCCTGGGAAAAAATGGAGAAAGACTTCTAACATTATAAGTAGTAACGTTTGGTTCTAAAATATGGTCATGTTGTTTATAGGCGCCATCAAGTCGGTACCAACCCATAACGACCTTATGCACAGCAGAAAAAAACACTGCCCCATGCTAGACCTTATGCACAGCAGAAAAAAACACTGCCCCATGCTAGGTCATAGTTTCTATATTTTATAACTCTGGATTTCTATTAAATACCACTAAATGATGGAAGAACCAACTATTGATGTTGTTGTTAAATGTCTTCAAGTCAATTCCTACTCAGAACGACCCTGTACAGGGTTTCCATAGAGCGGCTAGTGAGTCTGAACCACCAACCTTATAGGTCAAACCGACCACATAGGCCAGGGCATTAACACACAGCACCATACCAGGACTCCAATAACTAATTAGAGAGACATAAAAATAAAACTCATCAAGAATTTCAATGTGAATGTTTCACCTTCAGAAATACCAAAGAAGAAATACAAGCTGCATGAGAAGACATGCTAGGCTGCAACCGCAGATGAGGAGACCACGTCCAATCAGGCACAGAAGGCAGCCCCTCTCCCTAGAGCTGAGCAGAGTAAGAAGAAATAGAGAGCAAGTCAAATGCTATTGACCATATTTTGGAACTTTAATTTTATGCATTAATCTACATAAGGAATTGATTTAAAAAGCAGCACAAGGGAACCCGACTGCGTTTGATCTTAAAAGGGGCCAAATATGGGGCAATTTACACTCCTGGCAATAGACTGCTTTACAAAGTTGGCAGTAACTCAACTTGAGTAATAAAAAT
The DNA here is from genome assembly GCF_000296735.1 of Chrysochloris asiatica. Lineage (NCBI taxonomy): Eukaryota > Metazoa > Chordata > Mammalia > Afrosoricida > Chrysochloridae > Chrysochloris > Chrysochloris asiatica. Next base: position 11,614,238 of record NW_006408537.1, read on the forward strand.
AGGCTGGGGGGCAAATTTAATTGAAGAAAAGGCCTGGTATATTTCAGAGGATTCTGAAAGCAATATCAAAAAGATATATTTTTAAAAGGCCTTGAGAGGCTGACTTGTTCAGGTGGACAAATAGGTACAGAAGCAAACAGCAAGAAAGACTCTCTTGTCATGCAGGCAGCACGCGTGTCACCCCCAATGGTCTGTCCCTCTCTCCATTTCCCTAGGGTGTGATGGGAAATCCTTGTGTCTGTATAGAGAGAACGAAACACAGCTCCAGTCAACTAGGGGTATCTTTATCCCTTAGGTCCTGTACGGCACTTATTTTCTACAGGACAAGAAAAGAGGGAGGTGTCCTCCATTTCTTCCAAGGCTGAATATTGGCTGCATACCCCTACCTATGTTTCCATTACTTTTTCTCTGATTATGTTATATAGCTTTTTCTGAAAACACTAAATCATGGTCTTTTAAAATGTATTTTAAACAATAACTAAACTCAATATATGTGCGCTGGTAGCATAGTGGTTATGAATCAGGCTGCTAACCTCACACAGTCAGCAGTTTGAAACTACCAGTTATTTTGTGGAAGAAAGGTGAGGTTCTGCTCCTGTAAAGATTTACAGCCTCAGAAACCCTGTACAGGGTTGCTATGAGTTGGAACCGACTCCACAGCACATAACAACAACAACAAACTCAATATGCTTAGTTCTAAGACATCGATTAAAATTAATTACCATGGAATCTTTCCCAATCATCGTGACCCCAAGCATGTCAAAGCAGAGCAGTACTGTGTAGGATTTTCAATGGCTAGTTTTCAGAAGTAGTTACAAGCCTTTATTCTTAGGTACCTTTGGTGGAATCAAACCTCCAACATTTAGGATAAAACTGAGTGTGTTAACCACTTGTACTAGTCAACAATGCCTTCAGAAGTATGAACTACCCAATATAAGGCTATGACCAACTTTACACATACACAGATAATGAGCTATGACAACAACATGATTGATAGAGTTTATGACTTTAATATGTTTGCTAGTTTGAGATAATAAATAAATGTAAAAAGAAAACTGTAGTTTGTCTTCTATGAAACACAATATATATGTGTTAGAAAGAAAAACATAATGCTAAGGATGATGCATGATTCTTCAGGATTTTCTGCACATATCTCTTAGGAACATGTTGATCATACTGACTGATTTGATTGTCTTATTATCAAAACATAATTTTACTGATTCTGAAAAATCCATAAATGCCAACAAGATGTACATACAATGTTTACTTTTTAACTAACGTCACAAAATATTAAAAATAGAAAATAAAAATGTTTTCTTTCTTAAAACAGTAATTTAATAATATGAAAAAATGATGGATAATGTTATGTGTCACCCTGGCTAGGCCATACTTCCCAGGATTGGGTAGTTGTCCACCACTTTGTGACCTGGTATAAGCATCCTCCATTTTGTGATAATATTTAATTCTACTCAATTCTATGACTCATAAGTCTTAACCTCTGTGTTTCAATGAGGCAGGATGATTCTGGAGTGTATCCTGAATCACAGCTTTAAAAAAGGTATGACAAAAGTTGCACCCTTACTCAAGTCACAATCATACTCTGATGTAATGGAAGTATCCATGGGAGTGTAACCTGCATATACTACATATATGGATGCTCTAACATGGCTTTCCTGTGTTCTGGTTCCTGGTGCTTGAGTTAGCAGTCTTCCATCCATGCAGCTACCTTTGGGTTTCACCAGCGTCTGCAGCCCCATGAGTTGATTACCTACTACAACCATGTGAGTCCAGAAATCAGCAGAAGCCATCACCCTAACTCAAAGATTTGGAACTGGCCATCTACAAAATTCATCTGTCAGTTGTCGTACTAGGTTGAGTTGATGCTGGAAGCTATGCCACCGATATTTTAAATACCATTAGGGTCACCCATGTTGAACAGGCTTCAGATGAGCTACTAGACTAAGACAAACTAGAAAGGAGAGACTGACAACTTCTGAATGCTTAGTCACTGACAACTATATGAATAGTAGTGAAACACTGTTGTTTTTGTTGTTAAGTGCCGTAAAGTTGATTCCAACCCATAGCAAACCTGTACAAGGTTTTTGAGGAGCAGCTGGTGAGCTTGAACCACTAACCTTGCAGTTTAAATGGCTTTGTAGACTGGTGCATTAACCCACAGCACCACACCAGGACTCCATGAAACACTGTAAAAACATTGAATATTGAAATATGATGAAGAGGAACAGAATAAGGTCAAATATAGTGTCCCAGAACATGAGCCCCTCAGTTTGGAAGGGACTCAAAGCATGACTAGGGAAGAGCTGCCTACTCAAAATAGAGTTGAATATGATGACATGAATGGAGTAAAGCTTTTGGGACCTTCATTTGCTGAAGGGACACAACTCAAAATGAAGAGAAATAACTATAAATATTCATTAATTAGAACATGGAATGCACAAAGTATTAATCTAAAAAAAATTGAAGTTGTCAAAGATGAAATGAAACACATGAATTTTAATATCCTAGGTATTAGTGAGCCAAGATGGACTGGCATTGGCCATTTGGAATCTGACAATCACATGGTTTACTATATCAGGAATGGCAGCTTAAAGAGGAATGTTATCTCATTCATTATAAAAAAAATTTCACCATCTATCTTGAAGTATAAAAATGTATGTGATAGGATAATATCCATACACCTACAAGGAAGACAAGTCAATAGGAGTTCCCAAAGAATTCATTTTTCTCAGATCAACCATCATTGCTCACAGAAGCAGCAGTCAAGAAATCAAATGACATATTGCATTAGGCAAATCTACTGTACAAGATCTCTTTAAAGTATTGAAGAACAAAGATGTCAGTTAGAGGAGTAAGGTGTGCCTGACACAAGCCATGAATAAGAAAGTGAATAAGGAATACTGTAGAAGAATTGATGCAGTTGAGTTATGGTATTGGAGGGTAATATTAAAAGTACCATGGACTGCCAAAAGAAAAACTAATCTGTGTTGGAAGTACAGCCAGAGTGCTACTTGGAAGCCAGATGGCCATACTTTGTCTCTCATACTTTAGATATATTGTCAGGAAGGACTAGTCCCTTGAGAAGGATATCATGTTTGGTAAAATGGAGGGTTGGAAGAAAAGAGGAAGGCCCTCAATGAAATGGATTGTCATGATTGCAGCAGAAATGGACTTAAATGTTGCAATTTGTGAGGTTGATGCAGGACCAGGTGGTATTTCATTCTGTTGTGGATAGGGTTGCTATGAGTCTGTACTGACTCAATGGCACCTAACAACAAGAACAGCAATCTATCTATGTATTGTCTGCTGTGACATGCCATCAAGCCAGTTATGACTCATAACGAACCTGTATAGGGTTTCCAGAGAGCATCTAATGGGTTTGAAATGCTGACCATGTGATTCACACTCAAGTGCTGATCCCATAGCACCACCTGAGTAAGCTAATTCAAAAGATTCATGGAAAAATTTCATTAACTTTTATTCAATTTTCCACAAACTATTGGAAGTCAACTCCTAGATCCACTTTTCCGGTTTTGCTTTTCTGGGAAACACAGCCTAAGGCAGGCATAGTTCCCCAGAATTAAATCATTAAACATAAAGCACTAAAAGCTAGCTAAATCATTCTTAATGTTTTTGAATGGCATTCACATAATTTTCATAATTTAAAATCTTAAATTTTTCTCCATTCCTTATAATACTCAACTAAATCAGTAAATTAACTTGAAACTGGAGACTAATTGAAACAAAATCTCTCCATAAAAGGTCATGTACTAAAGTTGTGATAAGGTCATTTCCCCAAGAAACCCCTTTGCCATCACAACATTAATTATTGATTCAAACAGACAGGAGACATCAAGACGAGAGGCAGCTCTGAGAGAAAGTAGAAAAAGCAGGCTTTTCAGCACTGTGCTCCCTTGATGGATAATCACATCACATTTTTATTATAAAGGATTCAACCGTAAATCCATATATATTGTTGTTCTAGTTTACTCAATAGCTCATAGTATTGCGTCATACCATATTATTTCACTGTTCATAAATGTACATCAACTATGACTCAAATTTAGGAATTACAATCTTAATTCAACCTCCCTAATACAGTTGGGAGAAGCTGACTGTCAAAGCTAGTGTATAAATGTTTTGTACTCTACAAAAACAATAAAGACCAATGTGGGGCAACCTGATAATGATTCTGAGCAATATCTCTCCCCCTTGTGTTTCTTATCAGAAGGCTCTATAGTTCTCTTATGTATGATAACTAGATAACTAGAAGTATGAAGGAATCCTGGTGTGGCGGCACTGTGGGATGATCCACAGGACCACAAAGATGGTTCAAACTGCAAGGTCGGTGATTTCAAATATACCAGTCGCTCCTTGGAAACCCTATACAAGGTAGCTATCAGTTGGAACTGATGTGAAGACACTTAACAACAATAACAAAAACAACAAAAAGTATGAAATGTTGCTGTTGTTGTTAAATGCTGTTGAGTTGGTTCAAACTCATACGGACTTTGTATACAGATTCCAAAGAGCAGCTGGTGCGTTTGAACCACCAACCTTGAATTTCAAACTGACCTTTTGGTTCAATGCTTATCCAATAGCATCACACCAGGATTCTGAAGTAAGAAATATGCACATTTGTAAACAAATAAAGCAGCTTGGCGTTCTATTAATCAAATAAATAAATGGCAAATGTTCTCAAACATGGATTGAGTTTTGAGAATATCCCATTTTTCAATAAAAAATAGTAGTTACATTATTTGATCTTCTTCCTATGAATTATAAAATAAAACCTCACGCAAAATATTTGAAACCATAGAATATTATGTTTCCTTGTTTCAATATCAACATCATGGGTCAAATCTGGATTCTTATAATAGCATAAAACCACTCATGCTGTCATTAAAGAAGAATCACAACTTTAGGTCCCTCCCATACCTTACCAACTTAATTTTGTCAGAGATCTGGAAGTGCACTTTGTTTTAGAAACAGACATCAAGCCTGATATTAGCTTTCCTATATCCAAACAACAGGCAAACCTTATTCCAAGAAACAGTATCAGCTTTTATCATATTTAAATAATATACATGATTTAAGTAAACAACATTGTACGTAGACTGTAATTGGATAATTAATTCCATTCTTTGAAAAATGGCACATTTTTCTTAGTTTTATATATATTTTTTGCACACTTAATTACTATGTAAAAATATTCTATGGTTGCCCAATTTAATATTTATAAGAGCATGCTTATATGGTAAACCTAGTAAAGTTCAATTAAAAATATATAGCTATTATATGAATGTACTTTTCTTGTAATTGAGTAAGTCTAACTTAAAAAACAAAACAAAAATAAAAAAATCTTTCATAGAACACAGAAAACCTTATTAGAAAGTTAAGCTTATATTTTGATGGGCTGCACCAATTCTATGCCTATTTGAAAGGATTAGAAACACAGCGTTCTACTTAATTATGTTTTCTAAAGCTTCTCATGTTAGAAGACTGTTGGTAAACTATAGTATTTATTTCTGTAATATGGATTATTAGGATAATTACATGGTTTTTACTTCAGTTACACTTCTGAAAATAAATTATCAGCTTGAAACTTTGAGTTTTCATTTATAGCTACTTTCATTTGTTTGGGGTGGGAAAAGAAAACTGTTTCACATTGGAATTTATGATCATAACTGATGAAAACTTAACTGTGAATATTGTATTTTATAATCAATGTTCCTGGTGATACAAATGTCATATGATAGCAAAATGTACAGATAAGAAATAGTTTAAAGAGAGGTGTTTTTAGACTAAGAACAGTATCATAATTATTTTCATAAATCAAATATGGATAAAGAAGACTAGAAGATATAATACAAGAGTCTAATAAAGACTATTTTGCTTTCCTGGGGTATTCCTAATGATTGGTTAATACTATATATTTAGTATCCTTAATTCTACTCCTTTTATAGTAAGAATATGCTTTTTGGGAATCAAACCACAATCAATTAGTGTGCATATTTGAACAAATTTGTGAATCATTTCTATGTTAAATAATTTAAATGTCTAATAATGTGTCCCACATTCCTCATGTTCAAATAACAAAATGCTATATAGTCAACAGTTGAAAATTAATACCAAGATAACATTTTTAAACAGTTTTCTGTCCCTATGTCAGCATCATGAGTGTTGTTATACATTTATATAACTTTTATAAAATAAGAAAGTATTATTTTTTATTTTACCTTTGGATATTGTTTGACAGGAATCAATACTCTTTCTGAAAGCTTTATGTTTTTATTGCTGATGACATCAAGATATTTCTTTTCTTCATCTTCTTTTTTTCCATCAGAACCTTGAAATTTTTCAATTTCTAAAATGAAAAAAAATTACAAGGAAAAAACAGTGAAATTAGAAAACAGGTCATTATAAATATGTTGATTAGTCTTATTGTTGTTGTTATGTGCTGTTGAGTCAGTTCTGACTCATAGCAGGCCTGCATAGGGTTTCTGAAGTTGTAAATCTTTATGAGAACAGAAAGCTTCATTTTTCCCCCACAGAGCAGCTGGTGGATTTGAACTGCTAACTTAGGTTTAGTAGTCCAATGCATAACTCACGATGCCACCAGGGCTTCTTGTTTATATGAATTGCTCCCTTTAAATAATATTTTGCAGAATATTGATGGAAGAATGCAAACAGCATCTTGTGAACAACTTTATGAATGCTGTTACTTTTCATAATATGACCTTTGTCAATTTAAAATTAAAAAGTGATAAGTAAAGATTTGACTGAGCCTTCTGTCAAACAAAAGATACATTTAGTTAATTTTTAACATCTTCAAACAAAACGTAAACAGGAGTTTCTCCTTTGACTATTTAAAAAATCTAAGCAAGCATAACTAGGAACAACCAATAGAAAAAATACATCATAAGGTTATGTTTTATTTTTACGAGAATCATTCTTAAGAAAGTAAAAATATTTAAATTCGCAACCACTCAATTATCCAAAATAGCAGTATGTTAACAGAAATATTACATTTTATATTTTAACTAAATGTAAAGACAATTAAGCAGGAGTCACAATAACACATCCATAAACCAAAATTAATATGTTTAGATTAAGGATGGAGAACGCCCTGCCTCTGAGGCATATAATGCCCATGAAACCATTTGGTCTGGCCTTGCCAAGGCAACTGCAATTCCAGCCCTCACATTGTTGCTGTTGTTTACTGCCATCAAGTCTGTTCTGACTCATTGCAACCCTGCAGGGAGTCTCCGAGGATCAGTTAGTAAATTTGAACTGCCGGCCTGTGTTTCATGGTCCAGTGCTAATCCTACAGCCAGCACCACACCAGGAGAACAGCCACCACGTTATTGGTTTTGTTAAGTGCTATGGAGTAAGTTCCAACTGATAGCGATCCTGTATAGCGTTTCTGAGGAGCAGCTGGTGAGCTTGAACCACCGACCCAGAAGTTCAAGCCGGCTTTGCAGCCCAACTCATTAACCCATAGCACCACATCAGGACTCCAACCATCACATTAGGGATGAGTTAATTAAATTAGGGGTGAGTTTGTTAAATCAGATGTGAGTTAATTAAATGTTTAATCAAATATAGCAGGATAATTTTTGAGTTCATAATTCTGTATGGCTCGTGAATAATATCCAAATGGCCCTTAGCAGAAAAAGGTTCCTCACCCCTAGTTTAGCTGTTTGAGAGGAACTACTAATTGTGTCCAATGAGAATGTTCCCTAAACTGAATATTTTTTTGAGAAAAGTACACTAATTATTCCCATATCAACTTAATTTTTTTTTTAAATGTATTGAACTTCTGTTATGTGTTATCTACTCTTCCAGGCACAGCATTAGTGTTTATGAATCAGACTGTAAACCGTAAGGTCAACAGTTTGAAACTACCAGCTGTTTCGCGGGAGAAAGATGTGGCTTCCTGCTCCTGTAAAGATTTACAGCCTTGAAAACCCTGTACATGGTCACTATGAGTCGGAACCGACTCCATAGCACATAACCACCACCACCATATTCTATAGGTAAAATGGACAATTAAAAGATAAATACACATGTTGTTGTTGTTATGTGCCGTTGAGTTGATTCCAACCCATAGTGACCCAGTCACATATACAATAATACATACATACTTATTTGCATGGATAGACAATATATTCAATTAAACAATTAACAATATAAAGGAGATTAGGGTCAAGGGATGAAGCAATTACTTTATAGTTTGCTTAAATAATGTTTGATAAAATATATTGATGATGAGAAGTGTTAAGTCATAGAAAACCTAGGTCTTCATAGTCTAATGAAAAAAGAACTTGATTTGCTGTCAGAACAGCAGGAAACAAGAAAGCCTGTATGACTGAAGAATAATGAATATAGATGAGAAATTGGGTTGGGAGTTAAAGAGCAGGTCATGTGAGACCTTGTAGACCATAGTACGTTTTCGGCCTTTTACTGCGAGAACATTGAGATGTCAATAGGAAGGTCCAAGTTAGGGAAACGGGTAGCTACAATGGATCTTTAATACAGATAACACCTGTTGTAATATGGAAAATTAAGCACAGCAGAGGGCAAGCAGACAAAGAAACCACGTGACATTTGTCTAGATGAGAATGATGGTTATTTGTACTAACACAGCAGAGATGGAGCTGTGTGCACAACTTCCTAGAATTCATTATTGGAGAGTGTCTGGGAACATTTTGAAATTTTTATTTTACTAATTTCCTTTGCGTCTACTAAGCAGCTATTATTACATAAACTCACTTGCATATTTGCATATGTTTCATCTCTCTGTCCTTGGACAATTCTACTGATGTAAACACTACATAAGTTAATACATGAATCTGGCAGATTCTTTTAGCTTTGTTATGAATGGAAAAAAAGTATTTCTATCATTTTGGAGTACAGAGAAGGTGGTAACGGTTATTTGATAGATTGTTATTTTGTTTCGCTACCATGGAGTAGGCTCCCGACTCAAGCTGACATATGCACAACAGAGTCCCATACACAATGGAATGAAACTCTGGCTGTCCCTGCATCATCTCCATGCTGTGTTTCAGATCCAACCATTGTGACCAATGGGGTTTTCATTGGCTGATGTTTTGGAAGTAGATCAGAAGGTCTTTCTTTCTAATCTGTTTTCCTTTTGAAGTTCCTCTGAAACTTGTTCAATTTCATAGCAACACAAAGCCTCCACTGATATATGAGGGGTAGCTGCACATGAAGTGCATTATTAATTCTTACGAACTTAAATTGCATTTCAAAACAATTATTTATAAATGTCTGACTGCTGCTAAAGGTAAAAATAATGCATTGGGTTTAATAGCTTTGTTCTTTGTTAATTAATTTTGGTCTTGTATCCATCCCAGAAAGTTAGCTTTTAGAAAATCCCTATACATTTCAGGTAGTAATCTTTTAGCATACACTATTTATTTGATTCGTGAGGAATTTAAAGCAAAATTGAAGCAGTAATACATCACGTTCTCAGATTATGCCAAAATGAAAGTTATACCATGTAATTTGCACCAAGCTATTTATAAATATTTTTTTCAATCTATGCTAAAATTTCCCATAAGGCAAGCATATTTAAAATAACTTGAACTGTCAAAAATAAATTTTCTATAATATGTTTATAATTTCTACTTACTATGATGGCATCAGATTCTTATTTTCCTATGCGAAATTATTAAAAAGTCAATTTAGCTTACTGAGCAGCTCTCCCTATTTAGGCCATTGAATCCCTTCCAGAATGCTGACAACTACGAAGGAAGAATATATGTTGCATTGTCTTATACTGACAATAAACTTTTGATTAGTGCCCTTTGAATACATTCATCTACCTAAGATGGTATTTCCTGGCTTACATAGAGTATTGTAATATGAGACAAACTGAAGAAACTGACTCTATTCCCAATGTATTAAATATGTGACTTCTCCCTCATCACTAACTACCTCATAAAGTGATTGACTTTGTCTGGCATTATTTGCTTGCCACAATACTACTATATTAAGTTTTTTTAGATGCTTGCAATTTGATCAGTGATTAATTCCAATAACTTTCATTTTATTGAAATGAAGAAAAATGTAGTATCATTTTCAATGCTTTTTAAGTTCAATTCAACTCTTAAAATTTGGCATTTCAATTGCCCTTCTGATAATTGCAGGTGGTTATCTTGTCTTCCTTGACATATCTACATGACTAATAGCTCAATGATTGCATTTGTCAATTGCATAGTTGGAAAAGGACATATGCCAAATTTGCCTGGTTTTTAAAACCAGGGAAACCAATTTATACAGCACTCTTCCTATTACTATTTTTACTTAAAAATAACTCATTTTTTATTTCATAATTATTGTAGTTCTTTTGAAATATATAGAAAATATAAATATTCTTTCAAAAAAATTAAAAGTAGTGCTGCAGGGCAATCAGTTTGAACCATGAGGTTGGCAGCTCAAACCCACCAGTCGCTTCTCAAAAATCATATACAGGTTCACTATGGGTCGGAAATGACTCAATAGCACTTAGCAACAATATAATACTATAACCAAGCAATAATCACAGAATACTTTAGTGCAGAGGCATCAAGTTGTGTTTTGTTTTGTTTTTTCTATTCTTTTCAAAATATGATCTCTATTTAAATTTGGATGCCACACTACTGAAAAAAACATGTTCAGTCTATTGGGGCAGGTTTACCTCTTGTCAAAATAAATTAAATGCTTTAGTATTTAATTTATTAGTAATACTTTAATATTTCTTATCTTCCAATCATTATTTATTAATGCATATATTTAATCAAGAACCTATTTTAGCATTCATTGACTGTATTTTAAATGACTCAGGAGCCCAGGTTCCTCAGTGGGTAAGTAATCAAAAGGTCAGCAGTTTAAACTGACCAACGGCTTTGCAGAGAAAGATGTAGCAGTTTGCTTTTGTTAAGATTCACAGTCCTGGAAACCCCATGGGGAAGTTCTAGTCTAACGTACAAAGTGGCACTTAGCTGAAATAAACTTGACAGTAATGGGCTAGATTTTGTTGTACTCCTGATGTAGTGCTGTGGGCTAATGCACTGGACTGCAAAATCAGTTTGAAATATAAAGTCAGTGGTTCAAGCTCACCAGCCACTCCTTGAAACCCTACACAAGGTTGTTATGGGTTGGAACATACTCAACAGCACTTAACAACAACACAACAATAATGATATAGGAATCTTGGTTTGGTGCCATGGGTTAATGAGCTGGACTCAAAAATCAGTCGGAACAACAAAGTTGGTGGTGGTTCAAGCTTACCAGTTGCTCCTCGGAAATCCTATACAGGGTCACTATATGTCCGAACTGACTTGACGGAACCTAACAACAACAATAATAACATAGGGATTTCCTGGTGTGGTGATGTACGATAAGCACTGGACTGCCAATGACAAAGTCGAGAGTTCAAACCCAACAGCTGCTCCACAGAAACCCTATACAGGGGCACTATGAGTCAGAACCAACTCAATGGCACTTAACAAGAACAATTCAATGGTATAGTGATTATAATAGAACCAGACTGGTGAAGTCAAAGTCACCTTGCAGCACTTGACTCATCTATTTGAGTCACATGCAGGCATATAGTGAAAAGGTTGTTGTTGTTCAGTGCCATTGAGTTGATTCGGACTCAGCAACCCTGTTTAGGGTTTCCAAGAAGTTTCTGGTGAGGTTTGAACTGACAATCTTACAGTTCAAACTGACCTTGTGGTCCAGTACATTATTCTGCAGCAGCACACCAGGATTCCATAGTAAGAAGGTAGTTTGGAGGAAATCTTTGTCAGCTCTTACTTCACCTCTTCTCCATTTCCTATGGTCAAATATTTTTAGTAATTCTGCTCTTTATTTATGTTATTTTTGAAAATCATACTAAAGTATATTAAACAACATTAAACTGTAAGGAGACAACACCAATTATGAATAAACTGTATATGAGGGTACATTAAAAAGTTCTTAGAAAAATTCCATTATCTTTTAATTCCACATGTCAATCAACTTTTTTAAACAATCACATATATCAAAATTAGAAAAAAACTTGGATAAAAGCTAAATTAGAAGGGAGTATTAAAAGAATTGTCAGAGTTTAAAAGTGAAATGGAAAAGAAATTCACTTGTAAAATGATGAATAAGAAAATATATAAAGACTAAAGACCCATAAAGAGCTCTGGTAGTGCAGTGGTTAGGAATCGGGCTGCGAACCTCACAGTCAGCAGTTCAAAACTACCAGCTGTTCTGCAGGAGAAAGATGACACGTTCTGCTCCTGTAAAGATTTACAGCCTCGGAAACCCTGTACAGGGTTGCTATGAGTCGGAACTGACTCCACAGTACATCACAACAACAACAAAAGACATATAAGAACAGAAAGAGTGAGAGAGGAAGGAAAGAATTAGAATAAAATAAAAAGGAAATTGCAAAATAAAGAGTTTTGAAAGCACAATAAAAAGTTTTGAAGAGAAATGACTTACAAACAGACACAAAGAAGACGCAATATTTGTTTTACTGGAATTCGATCAGATGAAAACTATAACAACAACAAAAACACTAAAAAAGTATTGTCTGTCAGTTTGTAGTACTGTGGTATCTTGTGAGTTGCTGTGATTCTGGAAGCTATGTCATGGGTATTTTAAATACCATCAGGGTCACCCATGGTGGACAGGTTTCAGATAAGCTTCCAGATGAAGACAGACTAGGAAGAAGGAGAGACGAACTACTTCCCAATATTCAGTCACTGAAAACCTTATGAATAACTATCAGATATAGTGCTGGAAAATGAGCCCCTCCAGTTGGAAGGCACTCAAACTGCAAATGGGGATGAGCTGCCTCCTCAAAGTAGAGTAGACTATGATGATGCGAATGGAATAAAGTCCTAGGAAGTAAAGCCTGTGGGACCTTCATTTGCTACTAGGACACAGCTCCAAAAGAAGAAAAACATTTGTAAACATCCACTAATGATTGGAACATGGATTATATGAAGTATGAACCTAGGAAAATTGGAAATTGTAAAACATGAAAGGAATGCACAAACATTGATATCCTAGGCATTAGTGAGTTGTAATTGACTGGTATTGGTCATTGTGAATCTGACAGTCACATGGTTTACTATGCCATGAATGACAAATTAAAGAGGAATGGTGTTATATTCATCGTTCAAAAGAACAGATCAAGATCTGTCATGAGGTACAATGCTGTCTGTGATAAGATAATATCCATACGCCTACAGGGAAGCCCAGTTAATACCACTATTATTCAAATTTACGCACAAACTACTAAAGCCAGTGAGGATGAAATAGAAGAATCTGAAATTGATGAAACATGCAATCAAGATATATAGATAATCACTGGCGATTGGAATGCAAATGTTGGAAACAAAGAGGAAGGATCAGTAGTTGGAAAATATGGCCTTGTTGATAGAAATGATGCTGGAGATCACATGATAGAATTCTGCCAAACCAATAATTTGTTCATTCAAATACCTTTTTTAAACAGCATAAAAGATCAATATATACCTGGACCTCACCAGAGGGAATACACAGAAATCAAACTGACTTATATCTGTGGAAAGAGAAGGTGGAAAAAGTCCATATCATCAGCCAAAACAAGGCCATGGGCAAATTGTGGAACAGACTATCAATTACTCATATACAAATTCAGATTGAAGCTGAAGAAAATGAAAGCAAGTCCACAAGATACAAAATATAACCTTGAATATATCCCACCTGAATTTAGAGATCATCTGAAGAACAAATTTGATACATTAGACATTAAAGACCGAAGACTAGAAGAATTGTGGGATGACATCAAGAACATCATTCATGAAGAAAGCAGAAAATCATTAAGAAGACAAGAAAGAAGGAAAGGATCAAAATGGATGTCAGAAGAGACACTGACACTTGCTCTCCATTATAGAAATGCTAAAGCAAATGGAAGAAATGAGGAGGTCTAAGTTCTGAACAGAAAATTTTAAAGGTCAGCTCAAGAAGATAAAGTCAAATATTACAACAACATGTGCAAAGATCTGGAGTCAGAAAACCAAAAGAGAAGAACACGCTCAGCACTTCTCAAGCTGACGTAACTAAAGAAAAAAATTAATCCTCGACTTTCATTATTGAAGGATTCTCTGAGCAAATTATTGAATGATGCATAAAGCATACAAAGAAGATAAAATAAATACAGAGAGTCATTGTACCAAAAAGAAATGGTCGATGTTTAACCATTTCAAGACGTAGCATATGTTCATGAGCCAATGATACTGAAGGAGGAAGTCCAAGGTGCATTGAAGGAATTGGCAAAGAACAAGGCTCCAGGAATTGATGGAATACAAATTGAAATCTTTCAACAAAGTAGGCGACATTGGAGACACAAACTCATCTATGCCAAGAAATTTGGAAGGCAACTATCTGGTCAAAGGATTAGAAGAGATTCCCATATTTGTGCCCATTCCAAAGAAAGTTTACCCAGTGGAATGTAGAAATTAAAGGACAATATCTTTGATATTCCATATGAGTAAAGTGTTATTAAAGGTAATACAGAAATGATTGCAACCATACATTGACAGAAAACTTCCAGAGGTTCAAGCTGGATTCAGGATAGGACGTGGAATGAGGGATATCATTAGATCTTGGCTGAAAGCACAGAATACCAGAAAGATATTTATCTGTGCTTTATTGACTATGGAAAGGCTTTCGATTGTGTGGATCATGACAAGCTATGGACAACACTGAGAATTATGAGTATTCAGGATGCTTAATTATGCTCATGTGGAACCTATACATGGACCAAGAGGCAGCTGTTTGACCAGAACATGGGAACACTGAATGGTTTAAAATTAGGAAAGGTGTACAACAGGGTTGTGTTCTTTCACCATACTTATTCCACCTGTATGCTGAGCAAATAATCCAAGAAGCTGGGTTATATGAAAATTTTAAAAAATGTGGTATCAGGATTGTGGGAAGACTCAATAGCAACCTGCAATATGTAGATGATACAACCTTGCTTGCTGAAAGTGAAGAGGACTTAAAATACTTATTGATGAAGATCAAAGACCATAGCCTTCAGTACTGATTGCATCTCAATGTAAAAAAAAAAATTCTCACTACTGGACCAATAAACAACATTCTTTTCAATAGAGAAAAGATTGAAGTTGTCAAAGACTTCATTTTTCTTGGATCAACCATCAACACTTATGGAAGCAGCAGTCAAGAAATCAAATGACGTATTGCATTAGGCAAATCTGCTACACAAGATCTTCTTAAAGTGTTGAAGAGCAAAGATGTCAGTGTGAGGACTAAGGTATGCCTGACCTAAGCCATGGTATTTTCAATGACCTCATATGCATGCGAAAGTTGGATAGTGAATAAGGAAGATCATAGAAAAGGTGATGTATTTGATTTATCGTGTTGGAGGAAAATATTGAAAGTACCATGTGCTGCCAAAAGAATCAACAGATCTGTGTTGGAAGATGTGCAGCCAGATTTCATCTCTCATGCTTTGAACATATTGTCAGGAAGTACTAGTCACTGGAGAGGAATATCATGTTTGGTAAGGTGAAGATCAGAGAAAAAGAGGAAGAACCACTGCAAAATGGATTGGCAAAGTGGCAGACTCAATGGGCTCAAGTGTGGCAACAATTGTGAGGTTAGCCCAGAACCGGGCAGTGTTTCCTTCTGTTGTGCATAGCATTGCTATGAGTCGGTACCGACTCGATGACAAACAACAACAACAACAAAAAGTATGCGTCAAGAAAATATTTATTTAAAAACATTGAATTAATAAATAAAAAAGCCATATGATAATGTGACGTAAATTTAGGAGTGATTACCTTTGGTCTGAGACAGACGGAGAAAGAAGACAAAAAGAAAGAGCGGTATTAAAAAACAAGCCAATAATCATATAATGGAAGTTAGTTACTACAGAATAAATAGCATAGCAGTTAGTTATACAAAAGCTAGGGCAAAAGACAGTAGATAAGTATATAGAGGTAATAACAATACTAGTATAATATGCTCACTATGAATGAGAGAATGGTCTATCATTCAAAATTAAAGGGACACCATGTGCCTAAGGATAATGGCAGGAAGAGATGGCAAGGTGGGTGGAATGGAAATAGGGGCCAAAGGGAGGAAGCAGATGACTGTTCTTCCATGAGGGTGACTGCAATCACTGAGATGAAACCAAGTGTATTATTTATTGAATGCAAAACCGATGCTCTTGTCTCTCAACCTTCACTCAATTCACAATAAATAGTACATAAATAAATAAATAGATTTTTTTAAAAAAGGTAGGACAAAAAGTACTTAAAAATTGCCTTAGTCTCACAAATAGAAAGGAAAGGAAAAACAGTCCTAGTGATATGAGCAGGATTAAATAAATTGACATCAGTCTCCACGACTATGAGACCAGAAGAACTAGATAGTGCCTAGTTATCACTACCAACTGCTCTGAAGGGGATCACATTAGAAGGTTTTGGATAGAGTGGTAGAATGTGTGAAACAAAATTATTCAACATTAAAAAAAAAAAAAAAAAGGATCAGGCTTACTGGTCAGAAAAAGACTGGAGGAACCTGAGATTATGGTCCTTGACCATTCTTCAGGTCTGGAAAGGAACTAACTCTTGTAATCCAATTTTCAGCCAAGCAGGTATACAGATAGGTATGCAAGAGGGACAACAATAAGGTATGCTCACATTGGAATGGTCAGTCAAAATCAAAAGTGCAACATTTACCTAAGGACAAAGTTAAGAAAGGATCAGAAAGTGGGTGGAATAGAATTAGGGAGGAAGTGAGAAAATTATAGTTTCATGGAGGGGACTGCAATCATTGACATGAAACAAAGTGTATGATGTGTTGAATGTAAACCTGATGATCCTCTCAGTAAAACTTCACTCAATCCACAATAAAAGGTTACAAAAATCACTTTGGATCAGGAGTAATTCAGCATACATGTATGTTGCAAATTATATTTGTTTCCACTTAAAATCAAATCTAGAGCATTTATAAAATATTTAATGTAAACTTTTCTAAAATAAATTATGTATTTTCCAGTAATTTCAAAGAAAACATACTTTGTATGCTATGACACATGCCAGTTACTCTACTAATTATTCCAAGTAGTGATTTTTTTTTCACTAATTTTGGAAACATTATTGAAATATGACCCAAGCTCATGTGTGGAGGATGAACTATAGAAGGACAAGAATAAAAGCCAAGTGACAATGAAAGATGTTCGTCTATGTGATCAAGACACAGGGGTTGTTGTTGTTGTTATGTGCCGTGGAGCCGGTTCCGACTCATAGCGACCCTGCACAGGGTTTCCAAGGCTGTTAATCTTTACGGGAGCAGAACGCCTCATTTTCTCCTGCGGAGCAGCTGGTAGTTTCGAACTGCTGACCTTGCGGTTCGCAGCCCGATTCGTAGCCACTATGCTACCAGAGCACCTTACCAGACAGAGGGGTTACCAGTAAGCAAATTTGGGACAAATCTTGGAGATAAGACTTCCTGCCATATCTAAGTGAAGGAACAGGGAGGAAAGAAATATGACGGGCCCTAGAAACGCATGTGAGTTAGGGTGTATGTGTTCTATTACATGTAGGTGTGATATCCAATGTATTCATCTGGTAACATTTTTTTTTACCATTAATTTTTGCTTCAAACAAACAAATATTTATATATACGGAGTCCTGGTGTGCTGCTGCAGGATAATGCACTGAACCGCAAGGTCAATTTGAGCCACAAGGTTGGCGGTTCAAACCCACCAGTCACCCCTCAGAAACACTAGACAGGGTAGCTATGAATCAGAACCAACTCAAAAGCACTTAACAATAACAACATACAACATATATGTGTTGTTGTTGTTAAGTGCCGTCGAGTCGGATCTGACCCACAGCGACCCTATACAGGGTTTCTGAGGAGCGACTGGTGAGCTTGAACCACTGATCTAGCAGTTATATATATATAATATATATATACATATATATACACACACACACACATATATATAAGGAGCTCTGGTAGTGTAGTGGTTATGAATCGGGCTGCGAACCTCAAGGTCAGCAGTTCGAAATTACCAGCTGTTCCATAGGTGAAAGATGAGGCTTTCTGTTCCTGTAAAGATTTACATCCTTGGAAACCCTGTACAGGGTCGCTATGTGTCGGAACTGACTCCACGGCACCATAACCAACCAACCAATACATATATATGTATATACACATGCATGCTGTTGTTAAGTGCTGTTGAGTTGAACCGCTGATCTTGTGTCTTCAAATGCAGGTCCAATGCATTATCCCACAGTGCCGCACCAGGGCTCTTTCTCTAGTTTTAACTAGCATTTTTACTCTCATGGCATTATACCTATCCTTAGTATAATGACTTGTTTAATCAAAAAAAAAATCATATAACCAATATTTTTATAAGTATATACTGATATAGTGCTCTAGAATAAGCAATGAACTACCAATTATAAGGTCAGCAGTTCAAATCCACCAGCCACTCTTTGGAAACTCCATACAGAGTCACTATAATTCGGAACAGACTTAACAACAGCACCTTAAATAATAAAAAAAAAATGTTCTGAGGATTCCTAGTATGATGCTATAGGAAAGCATTAAACTGCTTACCACAAGATTGGTAAGTAAACACCTACCCACTCCTCAGAAACCCTATGAGTACATAAGATAAATACATCAGCTATCACAACAGAGTTGCCACAGTTGGAATCAACTTAATGGCACTTACCGACAACAACAAAAGGAGAAGACTCCACTAATACTCTGTCAGTTGGTCATACTGTGGTGGTTGATGTGTTGCTGTGTGGTAGGAAGTTATGCTATTTGTATTTCAAATACCAGCAGGGCCATTCATGGTGGACAGTTTCAGCTGAGCTTCTAGGTTAAGACAAACTTGGAATAACAAAGAAGGAATAGGAAGTCCACTTACAAGGGATTAGCCAATAAAAACCTTATGAATAGCATGTAGCCCTTCAGGTTGGAAGGCACTTCCTCAAAACAGAGTCCACATTAATGAAAAAGAATGAGCAAAGCTTTTGGAATGTTCATATGACTCAAAATGAGAACAAACAGCTGCAAAACTCATTAAACATCAGCACGTGAAATGTATGAGTATATATCTGGATAAATTGGAAATCATCGAAAATGAAATATGACACATAAAGAACGATATCCTAGGCAATGTTGCTGTTGTTAAGTGCCATCCAGTTGGATCAGACCCATAGTGACCCTGTACAGGGTTTCCGAGGAGCAGTTGGGGAGCTTGAACCACCAACCTTACGGTTCAAAACAACTTTGTAGTTCAGCGAATCAACCCACAGTGTCACACTAGGATTCCTGGGCATCAGTGAACTGAAATTGGTCATTTTCAATTGGACAATCATTTAGTTTATTGTGTTAGGAATAACAAAGTCAAGAGGAATGGCACTTTTCATCCAAAAGAACTTTTCAAGATCTATTTTGAAATATAATACTATCTGTGACAAAATATATATACACCTACAAGGAAGACCAAGTAACATATATATTACTCTAATTTACATAATAGAGTCACTAAAGCTAATGATGTAGAAATTGTATAATTATACCAACATCTTTGTATTCATGGTGTGGTGCTGTAAAAACTGACTTGACGGTACTTAAAAACAACAACAGACATCTTCAGTCTGAAATTCATCAAATATGCAATCAAAATGCATTGACAATTACTAACTATTGAAATGTGAAAATTAGAAACAAAGATGATGGATCCATAGCTATAAAGTTTAACCACAAAGCTGGAGATTGCATGATAGAATGCAGAAAGGCCAAAGACTTATTCCTTGCAAATATAATTTTTCATATACAAAAATACACTATACACATGGACCTAGCAACTATACATGTGAACCTAGTGAGTTTACACATGGACCTAGTCAGATGGAATACACTGGAATCAATGGATTATTTCTATGGGAAGAAAAAATGGAGAAACTCAATATTATGTCAAAACAAAGCCAGGGACTGAGTGGAACAGACCATCTATCAACTGCTCATCTGCAAGTTCAGGTTGAAGCTGAAGAAAATTACAGTAAGTCCACAAGAGCCACAACAATCCTGAGTATATCCCACATGAATTTAAACACCATCTTACGAACAGATTTGATGCATTGGGTACTAATGACTGGAGACCAGAGGAGCTGTGGGATGACATCAAGAGCATAATATATGAAGAAAACAAAAGGTCATTTAAAAAAAAAAAGGCCAGAAAATAAGGAAAGACCAAAGTGGATATCAGAAGAGGCTCTGAAATTGCTCTTGAAGGTGGTGGTGGTGTGCCATGAGTTGTTTCCAACTCATAATGACACTCTATAGGGTTTCCAAAGCTGTAGATCTATACAGGAGCAGAAGGTCTCATCTTTTCTCTGTTGGATTGGCAGTTTCAAACTGCTGACACTGAGATTAGCAGCCTAACTCATAACCACTACGCTACCAGTGCAGCTAAAGTGAATAGAAGCAATTATTCAATAAAAGAGCTGAAAAGAAAATTTCAAAGAACAGCTGAAGAAGACAAAATAAAATATTATAACAAAATCTGCAAAGACCTGGAGTTAGAAAATCAAACAGGAAGCACAGACTCAGCATTTCTCACGCTGAAAAAACTACAGAAATATTCAAGACTTGATTAGCAATATTGAAGGATCCTATAGGAAAAATATTGAACAACGCAGGAAGCATAAAAAGAAGATAGAAGCAATACACATAGTCACCATAATGCCAAACACATTGGTCAATGTCTACTATTTAAAGAGGTAGCACATGATCAATAATTTATGGTATTGAAGGAAGAAGTTCAAATTGCACTGAAGTTATTAACTAAAAAGAAGAACAAGGCTCCAGGAATTTACAGAATACCAACCAAAATGCTTCAACAAACTGATGCACCACTGGAAGCATTCATGATTCTATGCCAAGAAATCCGTAAACAGATGCCTAACCAACTAATTATAACAGATGCATATTTGTGCCCACTCCAAAGAAAGATCATCCAATAGAATGCAGAAATTATCAAACAATATTATTAATATCAGGTTTGCTGAAAATAACACAAAAATGTTTACAACACTACATCTGTGAAGAGCTGCCAGAGATTCAAATTGGATTTAGAAAAGGGCATAAAATGAGGGATAATGTTGCTGAAGTCAGATGAGATGCTGAAAACAGAAAGTACCAGATATATGTTTACTTGGGTTTCCTTTACTGTGCAAAGGCAATTGACAGTGTGAATCATAATAAACTTTGTCGTGTTGTTGTTGTTGTTGTTAAGTGCTGTCTAGTTAATTCAGACTCTTAGTGATGCTTCATACATAGTGTTTCCAAGGAGAGGCTGGTGGGCTTGAACCACTGACCTTACAGTTTGAGGCCCAGTGCTTATCCTACAGTGTCACACCAGGAATCCAATAAGTTTTATCCTTAGACTCTCCTTTATGAAATTTTGGAGACCAGTATACATACTGCAATAAGTAGGTTACCAAAATCTAAGTACAAAAATAAAAATACAATTATTTATCATGAAATATAAACCTAACATTAATAAAACAGTATAAAGAAATTATTTAGCACATATTTTACTTTATTGACTCTGATTAGAAAAAAAAATTTTTTTCACATTTCAGTCTTAGAATGTGTGAGACAATTCCAATGATACTTTGGCATATGCCATTTTTCTCTTAAGCATCATAACCTGTTGGGATCGGTACATTTATCTTACTTTTCAAACGAAGAAACGAGAGCTCACAGAGCTAATGTACTATATACAATGGAAAGCAATTTTTTAAATGACTTAGAAAATAGGTCTTTACATTAGAATAGCAATTCACAATACAGACTTACAATGCATCAATGTAAACATAAATGACAAGAAAAGAAGCCAGCCTTCACTTAAAAACACTGTCCTCATATAGAAAATTCTCCAGGTGGGGTAATTAAGGTTGCTGTTTTGTCTTGACTGAGTCTAAGAAAATCAGAGCTAAAAACAGCATTAAGTAGCTCTGACTTACTTGGAGTCCTGGTGTGGCACTGTGGGTTAATTCACTGGACTGCAAGGTTGGCAGTTCAAGCTCACCAGCCATTCCTCAGAAACTCGATGGCACTTAACAACAACTTACTTGAAGCTCGAGACTTCATGAGAAATCCCATTTCTTTTCACCCTGTTTAAGAAGTTATAGTTTTATTCAAATATTTTTATTATTTTGTACATTATTTTATTATAATGTTCTTGGGTGCCATTCAGTGGATTCTGACTCATACCAACTTCATATAGGGCTTCTGAGGCTTTACAGGAGCAGAAAGCTGATCATTTACCAAAGTGCAGCTGGCAGGTTTGAACTGCCAAGCATGTGGCTATCAGTTCAGTGCTTATCCTACAGCCCCATCCCTGTAGTTGTTGTTAAGTGTCATTGATTCGGTTCCGACTCACAGCAACCCTGTGTTGGGTTTCCGAAGAGCAGATGATGGATTTGAATTGCCAACTTTTAAATTTAAACCAACTTTGTAGTCCAGTGCATATTCTACAGCCCCATACCAATTCCATCCCTGTTGTTGTTGTTAAGTGCCACTGAATCTGTTCCAACTCATAGGGATCCTGTATAAGGTTTCCAATGAGCAGCGGGTGGATTTGAACAGTTGACCTTGTGGTTCATAGTCCAGTTCTGATCCCACAGCGCCACACAGGAATCCAGTTCCATCTCTAAGCCATAAACACTCAGACTGAGTATTCTCCCACACCCCTCTCTCAAGTCTAAACACAAAAATTCTAGGCTTGCTAATTTACTTGCAAAATTTAGACTGGCCCAGACTATTTGAAAAACAATGGGTAACTTAATCCCTTCAGGGGAGTCATTTTACATCAAGACTAAAGAAAAAAATTTTAAAAAGGAGACATTTTTTGCAATGGAGTCCTGGTGTGGTGCTGTGAAGTAAACCTCAAGGTCAGTAGTTCAAGCTCACCAGCTGATCCTCAGAAACCCTATACAGGGTCACTATGGATCAGAACTGACTCATATCTAATTCAATCAAAGTCCTGGTGGGGCATTGTAGAATAGGCACTGTTGTTGTAAGTGCCATAGAGTCAGTTCCAACTTATAGAGACCTTGTATAGAGTTTCCAAGGAGCAGCTGATGGGTTTGAACTGCAGACCCTGTGGTTCATAGTCCAGTGCTGTAGACTGCTAAAAAGATTGTTTAAAAGGATGGCAGTTCAAACACACCAGCTGCTCCTCAGAAGCCATATACAGGGTTTTTCTGAGTTGAACAGACTTCATGCACTTAACAACAACAATTCTGATTTTGATTTTAAGCTTGTCACAAACATGAAGAGCTTTGGAAATAAAAGCATTTTGTTTATGCTATGTAATATTAAATTCATTTAACCCATAAGTACACATATGTAGAAACAACTTTAAACAGAGCTCAAAAAAATATTCTTAATTGAATAATACCATTATGAGCAAAATCATACTTTTGTGATTTTGCTTTATCATCATTACACTTTATTATCATACCTTTCTCAAATCCATTTCAGAAACAGATGAGTAGTAACAATATGCCACTTTATTCTTTAATTATTTAACATTATGAATTATTAGTCATTAATCTGACAATACCTGGTATTGTCAAATTTATTTAAGTTCTTTCTTGTGAATTTGGGAGCTACCTTTGTCACTTGATGTCTTAGTTATCTAATGTTGCTGTAACAGATATACCACAAGTAGATGATTTTAGCAACCAGGAATTTATTTTCTCAATTTGTTGTTGTTGTGGAATGCTGTCAACTCTGTTCCAATTCATAGCAACTCTGCATAGGGTTCCTGAGGAGAGGCTGGTGGAATTAAACTGCTACCCTTGTGGTTAGCAGCCCAGTGCTTATCCTCCAGCACCACACCAGGACTCCCTCTCACAGTTGTTTGTTGGAAAGTTACAGCTAATCAGTTCTGAATCATAGCGATCCTACGTTGTTGTTGTTGTTATGTGCCGTGGAGTCGGTTCCGACTCATAGCGACCCTGTACAGGATTTCCGAGGCTATAAATCTTTATGGGAGCAGAAAGCCTCATCTTTCTCCCACGGAGCAGCTGGTAGTTTCGAACTGCTGACCCTGAGGTTCACAGCCGATTGGTAACCACTAGGATACCAGAGCTCCTTTGTAGGATTTCCAAAAAGTGGCTGGTAAGTTTGAACAACCAAACTTGTGATTGATTATCAGTCCCAGTGCAGATCTGACAGTGAGATACCAGGACTCACACTGTTTAGAATGCTAGAATTCTGCTAGAATTCCACATTCAGAGTAGAGGTTTCTCTTTGTAGGCCCTGGGTAAAGGATTTTCTCTCCTTTCAGCATCTGCAGGCCCACTATTCCTTACAGATCTCCATATATCTTGGCATCAATCTCCCCCTGGATCTACGAGGATCACAGTGCCAGGACTCCAGGTCCAAAGGACAGGCTCAACTTCTGGTTCTTCCTTCTTGGTGGTACTAGGTTCCTCTTTCTCTGTTCAAGTCTCTCTCCTTTTATCTCTTGTAAGATAAAAGGTGTTACACACCACACCCTTGGGACTCTCCCTCAAATCACCCTAGTGACAGGGCTAAGGATGGTGTGTTATTGTTGTGATTAGGTACTATTGAGTGGGTTTTGATTCATAGTGACCCTGTATAGGGTTCCGAGAAGCAGCTGGTGGGTCTGAACCACCAATCTTGAGGCTAGTAGTCCAGTGATTATCCTACAACACCACACTGCCTTTAATCCTCTTATTGGTTTAGCACATCAAACCACATCATAAGGGATAGCTACATCTCAAATGCCAAAGGACTGAGAATCCTAGCCCAGTCAAATTGACACAAAACCTTTACTATCACATTTCCTAACTTCAAATTTTAAGTAATTTAATTATTCTCTGTTTCTTTATTTTTCTAAAGGAAAGTAACATCTGTGAAATTATAATATGAGCTAGTTTTTAGTTCACTGTTGTTGGTAAGTACCAATAAGTCAGTTCTGACTCACAGCTACCCTGTATAGGGTTTCTGAGGATTAGCTAGAGGGTTTGAACTGCTGACCTTGTGGTTCACAGTCCAGTGCTGATCCTACAGCACCACACCAGGAGTCCATTTAGTGCACAGGTCTCTGCAAATTGGTATCACATTGTTCTGAAATATTATTTTCACATCTGTCATTGTCTGTATTATATTCACTGAGCAGAAAGTTAATTTTATTCATCTTCAGATTCCTTGAATTTAGATCAGTGCCTGACAAGGTATAAGGGGGAATTATGTCTTAAACCTAAGAGAAATGAAATGGGTAAATTGTTACAAAACAGAGCCTAAATAATAAGATGGTAACATTACATTTGAATAATGATGTTACCAAAATTGTATTGTGAATGATGAGTCTCTCAGACTCAAGATCAGCAGGCAATAGTGTAGTGAATACTGATCATTTAAAAGATGAAAAGCTGTTCTTGAACATGAATTATATTTTCTTTTTTATTTGAAGACATGAATAACTATTTCAGAATCATTGATAATAAATCAGAAGGCTCATTGACAACCTGAGATATGCTATATGGGAAGCCTTGCTTGCTGAAAGTGAAGAGGACTTACGTACTTATTGATGACAATCAGTACAGATTACACTTCAATGTAAGGAAAACAAAAATCCTCACAATCATAAACAGAAAAAATATTAAAAGTTGATGAGGATTTCATTTTACTTAGATCCACAATCATGCTCCTGGAAGCAGCAGTAAAGAAATCAAAAAAAGTGATATTGCATAGGGCAAATCTGATACAAAAGATTTCTTTAAAGTGTTGTTGAGCAAAGATGTCACTTTTAAGACTAAGGTACACCTAACCCAAGTATAGTATTTTCAGTCACCTCATATGCATGGCAACCAACTTAACAGCACCTAACAACAACATATTCATGAGGAAGTTGGACTATGAATAAAGAACTTAAGATAATTGATGCAATTGGATTTTGGTATTGACAAGAAATATTTAAAGTATCACAGACTGCCAAAAGAACAAGCAAATCTGTCCTGAAAAGCAGTATAGTCAGAATGCTCCTTAGTATCAAGAATGGTGAAACTCCTGTACATTGGACACACTATCAGGAGGGACTAGTCCTTGGAAAAAGACATCATGCTTAGTAGAGGGTCAGGAAAAAGGAGGATGTTCCTTCATAAGATGAACAGATACAGTGGCTGCAACAATGGGTCAAGCATAACCTAAGTTGTGGTTAACAGGAAAAGGTAAAAATATTCACTGCCCTCTCTGCCCAGGAGACAAACTAAAATGTTAATCAGGTTATTGAGTGCAACCAATCCACTCCGCCCAGGAGTCAAACTAGAATGTTAATCAGGTTACTGAGTGGAAACAATCCTCTGGTTTTCCTCCTGTCTTCAAACAGGTCTGCAACCTAACCCCACCCCAACTCTGACCCCATATAAGCCTACTGCCCTGCAATCGGGGCTCAGAATCTGAAGAAGCTAACTCCTCTGAGCCAGCCAGCTTATAAAACCTGAAACTCTACTTCACCTCTCTGAGTGGCCTCAGTTTCTTGACAATGGATCAGGAGCTGCTGCGACACCCTCAGGCCCAGGGCTGCTGTGTAGCTCCCGGGCCCAGGGCTGCTGTAACACTCTCAGGCCCAGGGCTGCTGTGTTGCTCCCAGGTCCAGAGCTACTGTAACACTCTCAAATCTAAAAGTGCTGTGACAGTAGGATGGTACAGGACTGGGTTGTGTTATGTTGTACATAGAGCTATGAACTGGAACCACCTCAATGACACCTAACAACCACAACAAATAACTGGAAAATAATATTAGAAATCTACACATTTGTTTTTCTTTTTAATAATGGAAACAGAAAAGTATTAGCTAAAATTGTTTTTAAAATAATCCAAACATTCACCATAGAATTATATTATTGTAATTACTAATTGGTTATAATTCTTTGAGCTTCCTAAAATTGTGAACTTGTCTGATACCACCCTCCCCAGTTCACCTCCCCACCACTCATTTTATCAGCTCACGATTCCTCTCCCCACTCTTGAAGTAGAACACAATAACTATAGAGATTCACTCTCCAACAACTCCTATGTCTTATTTCTGATATCTGTTAACCTAACAAAAGGCTGCACCTTAACTTTGTGGCCTTGAACAAGTCACTTTAACATTTTAAATTTTAGCTGCCCATCCCACCACCAACTAACACAAAGTCTAAAACATGAATGCCATCTTCTGAAAGGCATACTATTATAAGTCTAGACTTCCTGTATATAAATAGGATATTGCTCTTTTACTTCCTAGTGCTTTGACCCTTGACAACAAGAATGATTACAGTTATTGCTTTCTAAAGGTTCTTCTGGTATACTAGGCAGTGATCTAAATCCTGCACGTGTGCTAGTTCTTTTAATCAATTTACGTAACTTCTCCACCATATTGCTTACTTGTAAAATGGAGATTATAACCTCACAGAGCTGCTGTGAGAATTAAATGAGTTAAGCTATCCAAAGGACATAGGATTGTGCCGTGCACATGAAAAGTGCATGGTAAATATTAGCTATTAGTATCTTATTTAATTCCACTTGGGGACTGTACATGAGATTTCAATGGAGTCTCTTCCATCATTAGAACCAAAGATCATAGCAATCAATGTCATTTCATTGCCATTTTATTTCTTAGAATTATACCTTCTTTCCATGTAGATTGTTAATTATTGAAGGCACACCTGTGACTGAGATTTCAATATTTATACTAAGGAGCTCTGGTAGCTTAGTGGTTACAAATCAGGCTGAGAACCGCAAGGGCAGCAGTTCGAAACTACTAGCGGTTCCAGGGGAGAAATATGAGGCGGTCTGCTCCTGTATGTGCATGACATTCATAAAATATGCATAATGATAATTATACAATAGTTGTTGCTGTTATGTGCCGTGGAGTCGGTTCCGACTCACAGCGACCCTGTACAGGGTTTCCGAGGCTGTAAATCTTTACGGGAGCAGAAAGCCTCATCTTTCTCCCTGGGAACAGCTGGTAGTTTCGAACTGCTGACCTTGCGGTTTGCAGCCTGATTCGTAACCACTACGCTACCAGAGCTCCTTATGTACTTAAATAAAATATAGGAAATTTTAAAAAATAATATAGAAAATCAGAATGATGGTGAAGATAAGATTGGAATAAAGTTGTTGAAGTCACCATTGATTAACTTTGTAATAGTATTGCTAATCCATGACATTTCAACAAAATGCAGGCAAGGAAGGGCAACAATTATTTTATTTTCAACTATGTTAAGTACATGACACAAAACCTAGGACTTTAGAGTTAAAATATTTTGAAAAGAAATCTTTAAAAAAGCTTTTAAAAAGAAATTGAATATTATATTGCTGCTCATTCTCTATATAGCCACACCATCTTCCTCATCTGAGCCCTCATCTCTGAATGTATTCAGTTTTTATTTCAGTCACTGCTATATTAAAAACACACAGGTTCCACAAAACAACAGAACATAGAAAATGCAAGGTAGATATTTTGTTTTCTGTGCATTATAATCATACTACATAATAAAATTAGTAGAGATAGCTGGTTGACATACTACTTTGCAGGCTGTATCTTCATAGTGCATCATTAGGAAAGAAGCAACAAAATACACTGGGAAAAGCCCAGTTAGCTCTGTGGTCATTCACTTCTATTTTCCTCAACATTGTAGTTGGTGCAATAAATATTCCATGTGATTGAAGAACATTATATCAACCAATCCTCAGAGTAATCCAAGATGATACACACATTTATTACTTTGAGTCTACAGAAGAAGAAAATGAAGATCAATTTCCCAACTTGTATAGTTAGCAAAATAATGGAACTAGGATATAAACTCTAATGTTAAGGGGTTCTTAACCATGATGTCAATCACTCATCTTATCACTCACTCATTAATCTATTCTAGAAATATTTCTTGATAGCCTGTTGTGTGCCAAACACTAGTCAATGAGCTGGGAACAGCATATTGAAACAGACAGACAAAATCCCCGTCCTTTTAAATGTTATAGACTAGTAAGCTATAGGAGTCCTGGTGTGGTGCTGTAAGATAAGCACTGGACCCAGATTGGTCATTCAAACTCACCAGTCACCCTTCAGAAACCCTATATAGGGTCCCTATGAGTTGGAACCAACCCAAAGGCACGTATCAACAGTGAGATATAAGAAACCGAATAGCATAGTCAGCAGTTCAATCCACCAGCTGCTCTATGGGAGAAAGCTGTTTATAGCTTTGGAAAGTCAGTACATGGTCACTGTGAGTCGAGACTCACTAGACAGTACACAGCAGTAGCAGCAGCAGTGAAATATAAAGGAGTTGTGGTTATGCAATGGTTAATCACTAAGGTGCCAGCCTAACAACTGTTAGATTTATTTCACCCAGCAGCTCCATGTGAGAAAGATTTGGCAATTTATTTTTGTAAAGAATGCAGCCTAGAAAAATCATATAAGGAAGTTCTACTCAGTCACATGGGGCAACTAAATGTTGAAAATCACTGGCTAGTTTACAACAATAACAACAATAAATGTGAGTTGTTTCAGTTAGATGCAGTCACGTTGGTCCTGATTCATAGCAATCCAATGTACAACAGAACTAAACACTAACCATTTCTGCACCATCTTCACCTCACCATCTTTATGTTTGAGTGCACTGTTGCAGTTACTGTAGCAATTCATCTCCTTGAGGGTCTTCCTCCTTTTCACTTTACCAACCATGATGTCCTTTCATGAGATATATAGTAAATAAATAAGTAAATAATAATGTAAACCCAGGTGGGGATAAATGTTTTGAATTAAAAACAATAAATAAAGTCTGATAGGAGACAGTGAGATGGTAAAAATGTTGTGATATTTATATTGGTGGTGGTTGAGTGCCATGGAGTCAGTTCCAACTCATAGTGACCCTGCATAGGGTTTCCAAGGCTGTATATCTTTACAGAAGCAGAAAGCCTCATCTTTATGCCACAGAAATTCTGGTAGTTTTGAACTGCTGACCTTGAGATTAGCAGCCCAAGTCATAACCACTACACTACCAGTGTACCTTGATATTTATATTAGTAGTAGTTAAGTGCTATCCAGTTGGTCCCAACTCATAGTGACTCTGTATGGGGTTTCGAGGCTGTAAATCTTTGTGGGAGCAGAAAGCTTCATCTTTCTCCTGTGGGATATATTGATAGGGATGAATAAGAGATAACTCTCTGAGGAGGAATCTTATTAGAGTGAAATGAACATGGGAAAGAATGGTAGAAAAAAAGGAGAGAGAGGTAAGAGATGTTATGTATCATGGAAAACCTTGCAGTCCATGTGTAGTTATTTAAAAATATATCCATAGACAGGATCACTGTGAGTCAAAACTGACTCCATGGCACATAACACCAACAGCAAAATAATTTCTTGGTATCTTTCCCTTCAAGAGATAGACCTTAATTCCTCCCACCTTGAGTATGGGTTGGACTAAGCAATTCAATTCTAATGACTAAAATATGGCAAAAGGGTTGGTATGAGAATTCTGAGACTATATGTTAAAAAGTATTGTTAATTTCTTTGGACAACTTAGACATTGGCTACCTAACATGTGAGGTGCTATAAAGGCATGAAGTGGTTGGCTTACAAATGTTCAAGAGGGAGTTTAGTTTCAGAGCAAGCAGGGGAAGGTAGATTCCCCACTGCATAGTTTTCATCTTGTCTTGATGGGTCTGGTGAAAGGTGATGGGGATAGAATTCTTTTGATTCAAGAGTAATTGTTATGACTAATTGTAAAAAGTAGACAACTGTAAAAGTAGAAGCTGTGTAACAATAGGGGGAGAATAATTAGCCTTACATTCTATGAACAGAAGACCCAAGGACCATCAAGAGAGAAAAGCATGAGGGGAATGTAGGATCCTAACCAGAGTAGCAGCAACACCAGAGATGGAGGAAAAGGTGATGACATGGAGAGATAGAGCAGCTGAGGACTCTAGACTCATTGAAAGAGAAAGGCTGTGTGCTAGTGGGCAGGAGGCTGGCTTTCATAATGTACCCTTTGGTCATTTAAATGATTATATATTCTTGCATGTTTTTGTGTACAACAACAAAAAGAGGGAATAGAGGCAAATACTGTTAACTGATGGTGCATGGAGGGAATTGTAATCACTGCAATGAAACACAATACAATTGGTTGAGTGAAAAACTGATGTTCTCTCATGTAAACTAACACTCAATTCACAATGAAAGCTTTAAAATATGTATGTTATTTTGTTGTTAAATGCTGTTGAGTTGGTTCCGAACTAAAATGACCCTGTTTGTATAGGGTTTCCAAGGAACAACTGGTGAGATTGAACCATCGACCTTGTAGTTTAAACCAATTTTACAGTTCAGCGCATGCATGAATCCACAGTGCCACACCAGAAGATATTTATATATCTTTATTTTGTTTACAGGAATTTTAAAAGTTAAGAAAATGGAGAGTTTTATAAAATAATTGTAAATAGCCTTAAAAAAAAAAAAAAGGGTATTGGTATATTTTTGTTGTCTCTCTCTTAAATAAATGGCTCTGGGGGAAGTCAACTTCCATTTTGTGAGGACACTCAACCAGCCCTAGGAAGAAGTCCACACGATAACTGAACCTATAGACAACATCCAGAAAGGAACTGAAGCTTTCTGCTAGTAGCCATGTGAGTCAGCCAATCGGGAAATAGTTCCTCCAAGCCTAATACATCCATCCTTCAGGAGTATGTAGCTTTTTTCAGAGACCCCGAGCCAGAACCATCCATCTAAACTTCTCCCAAAATTCTGAGCTTATTCTCATTTTAGTTGTTACATCTTGGAATTCCTTAATTACTATTTTATCTAAGATGTAAAATGTTGAAGAATTTTACCACAATCTTGATGTGATCTGTGTTTACAAGAGATTACTCTTACAACTTGACCAGATGAAGATGCTTGATACCATGAGCAAGTGTAAATTGTTACAAGTTGATGAACTGGACCTTTATTTATGGATGCAGTTACTCAAATTTCCAACTGAAATGGAAGGATTCTTCATATCAAAGATCAAGCTTGCTTCCTCAGTGCATTGGGTAGACAGGGACAGGCAATTTAGACAATGGTTACCAAAAATGGGGGCTATAAAGGCATGAAGTTGCTAGCTTACAAGATTTCATGAGTGTACTTAGTTTTAGACTGAGGGCAGTAAGGTAGAATCCCCACTAAATAATTACCTCTTTTCCAGATGGATCTGGTAAAAGGAGGTGAGGGATGACAGTGATAGGATTTTATGATTCAATAGTGATTAATTGTTAGCAAGATTAATCATGATTATCACAATTGTAATTATAGAAGATGTGTAAGTAAAAGGGGGAGTAGTTAATCTTTCATTTCTGGAATAAAGGAACCCAGGACCACTAAAAAGGAAAAGCATGAGGGGAGCATAAGATCTCCCTAGACGAGCAGTGATGGCAGTAATGATGGCAGACATGGTGGCAGAGGAGATAGCACGGAGAGACAGAGCTGTTACGGACTCTAGGCCCATGGACTGAGAAAGGCTGTGTGCCTGTGAGCAGAGGACAGAATTGCAAAATACACATTCAAATGAGTATTTTTTATTTTGTATGTGTAAATCAAATATTTTTGCTTTGTTGATTCATGAAAAATAAGATGTAAAAGAGAAGCCACAAGGGAAAAAGAAAAAAAAGAGAGAGAGAGAGAGAGAGATTACTCTTGTAGTCCTATGTAAGGGGGCAAGGAGATCAGTTGGAAGGCAACTGCATTAAGTCAGCCAAGGGATAATGAAAGGTAAAGGTTAAAGACAATGAAGGGTGGTGGTCTGAAAACTGGCTGCATTATTCTGAAGGTAGAGAGATTTGCTATCAGAAGTGACTCTCAGGTTTTTAACTTACGGGGTTGAAGAGTAGCAGCATTTATAAATCTGAAAATGATTAGTAGGAAGAGCAGTTTAGCAGGGAAAATGCTAAGTATTAGAATTGCTATATTTAGATGAGCTCTAAGTGGAGATGTGCACTAAACAATTGGATATGTAAGTCTAGAGAGCCCAGGGGAAAGGCTGGAGTTTGACATAAATTTGTGAATCATCAGTATATGACTGATGTTCAAATTCCTAGAAGTGTTTCAGATTGGAGAAGAAAAATTGTCAAAAATTGAGCCTTGTGTTAGTCTAAAATGTGGAAGTCAGGAAGAGTAGGAGAACACTGGAAACAGTAAGAAGAGGCAATCAGTGAGGTGGCAGGAAACCAGCAGAAGGCAGATGACAAAACTCAAATAAGAAAAATGTCTTAAAAATGGCAGGAAAATAACCTGATTCAAATTCTGCTGAGAAGTTTATTTAAATAGTACTGAAATTTTAAACATTGGACTTTTGCACGGTGGATGATGCTATGATCTTTGTAAGACTGAATAAGTCACTCATTGGAGTACATTTAAATAGTACTGACATTTTAACCATTGGACTTGTGCACAGTGGATGATGCTATGATCTTTGTAAGACAGAATAAGTCACTCATTGGAGTACATTTATGAAACAACTGAGGTACAGTATTTGGAGGGAAGGAGTATAATGCTTCCCCTTATGTCACTAGAATTTATTAATTTATTAGCTTTTAGAACCCTAATCTAAATTCCTCGAATTCCTGCACTTCAACCGCTTCCCTTTGGTAGCATTGTCTCCTTTCCTTCTACCCTTTAAGTAGTCCTAGTGGCTCAGTGGCTTAAGTGTTGGGCTGCTAACTGCAAGGTTGGTTATTCAAATCTAAAAGCTGCTACACAGAAGAAAGATGAGGCTTTCTGCTCCTATAAAGATTTACAGTCTTGGAGGCCCTAAAGAGCAGTTCTGTTGTGTCCTATAAGGTCACTATGAGTCCGAATCTACTCAATGGCAGTGATTCTGTTTGGTTTTTTTCTGTCCTTGAGATGTAATAACCTTCTTTGAGGTGAACTGAGCAAAACTTCCACCTGATCTCATCTACTCTTACAACTCACCTCCCATCTTTCATTTGCTAACTTTCAAAATCACACATCCAGCCCCAATCATCTTCTTGAGTTCTATATCTTTCTTTGACTTTGTACTCTACATTTCCACTCTAAAATTTTCATGTCATATGGAATATAGTATATGAATTTTTCCCTTTAAATCTATCGATTTTTAATCTAAAACTTATTTTCTGCCTATATTCCCTGCTACAATTAGTGATACCACTATCTTCCAAATCACTCAAGAAACAACAAAACACAACTTAACTATTTATTCCCTGGTCCTCACCATTCCACATGATAAAACCACACCAAACACATTGTCAACTCAATTCTCACAAGTGACCCTGTAGAACAGAGTAAACTTGCCCCATAGAGTTTCCAAGGGCCTAAGTCTTTATGGAAGATGGCTGTCCCATCTTTCTTTCTCCTGCTGAGTGGCTGCTGGGTCTGAACTACTAGCATTCTGGTTAGTAGACAATGTTTTAACCACTGCACCACCATATGCAGTATTCATTAAATGCATCTCAACTGGGTTTTCTGCTACTGCCCCAATTCACTTTGTAGTCAGTTTTCAATCATAGCAGGAACCTGTCAACATGCTTCCTTGAAAACTCTATATAACCAATTTTCCACACTTAAGCTGTCTTTTAAAAAACACAGATTTGAGCATTAAACATTTCAGTTTTGTATTGGAATGCAGTATTGCATTTGGCTTATTCCCTGGCTATGTTAAACATACAAGCTTTCTTTGCTAAAAGAACAAAATGTCATTATCCTGTCATGTGCCTGCCTTGCCTGAAGGCTAAAATTTTAATTTTCCTCTTGTCACTAAAAATTGATCAACCATGCTACTCTTCCGTCTTGCCACATGCTAGCCTTATTTCTTGCCACCACGAAGCAGGTACACTGCATTCTAGCCACATGCATTCCCTGAACTCATAACTTTCAAAGTCCTCAGGCTTGTCTCGTCACATTTCTTGCTTCTTCTGCCAATTAAAGGCTAATTTCTTCATGGCCAGTCCAGTTTAAATACTAACTTTACATATATACTCAATCTCAGGTCTCTTAGCATTTTTTGTGCTCTTAAATAAAGTGTGTGTGTGTGTGTGTGTGTGTGTGTGCGTGTGTGTGTATGTAAGGAGTCCTGGTGTAGTGCTGTGGGCTAATGCACCAGACTGCAAAGTCGTTTGAACTGCAAGGCCAGTGGTTCAAGCTCACCAGCCGCTCTTCGGAAACTCATACAGGGTCGCTATGGGTCAGAACCCATAGCAAAAAACTAATAGTTTTTCCAAAGAGCAGCAAGTAAGTTTGAACTACCAGCCTTGAGGTTCAAATTGACCTCTATGGTCTAGTGCTTACACTACAGTGCCACTTACAAGTGTTTTCATCATTAGACTGTGAATTCCTTGAGATCAGAAAGCACATTATTTTTATTTTTACTCTTAGCCCTCGTCACAATAAATGACTTCAGATATGAATTCAAAATTAAGCTTACTTAGTAGCCTAAGTTTTGCTGAAAGAATAGCCCTTGTTTTTTAACACACAAACTTCAAAGATTGTATGCAGCTTTAAATACAATGATTTTAGATTGTTCTTTCCATGGTAGACACATATTTATTCCTGTAAAACACAAAACCACTACTATGGATTGAATAGTATCCTCAAAAATATACACTGTAAATCCTAATCCCTATACTCAGATGTGGGTCCTGGTGTGGCACTTTGGGCTGATGCGTCTGACTTCAAAATCGTTTGAACTGCATGGTCAGTGGTTCAAGCTCACCATCTGCTCCTTGGAAACCCTATACAGGGTTGCTATGGGTCGGAATCGACTCGACGGCACTTCAACAACAACAACATACTCAGATGTAAAGAGCCCTGATAGTGTAATGAACTACAAGTGGGGCTGCTAACTTCAAGGTCAGCATTTCGTATCAACCAGTCACTCTTTATGGAAGCAGAAAGATTAGGCTTCTGTTCCCATAAATATTTGTTGTTGTTATTGTTGTTAGGTACCATTGAGTCGGTACCAACTCACAGCGACCATATGCACAGCAGAACAAAACACTGCCCGATTCTAGGCCAACCTCACTACTGTTGCCTCACTTGAGTCCATCAATGCTGCCACTTGGCCAATCTATCTCATTGGGGGTCTTCCTCTTTTCCTCTGACCCTCTACCTTACCAAACATGATATCCTTCTCCAGTGACTGGTCCAATCACCACCATACTCAGATGTAATCCCAAAGAAGAATAGGACTTTCCTTGCTATGTTAATGAGGATATATCAATGTAGGATTAACTTTTAGTTCAAATTGACTCCATGCAGTTTTTTGAGATATCAAAGAAACAGATTAGACAAAGAAGCAATAAAGCATGAATGGGAGAAAGATACAGGCTAAGTGGAGCTCTCCAAGGAATAGCAACGAGAATGCTACAGAAGCTGAGACAATGATATCCCGCAGAAGCCTTCCGCTAGAGTTGGTGCCCTCAATATGAATTTCTAGCCTCTTGAACTTGGTGAAAGTACACTTCTGTTTGTCAAAACCACCCACTTATATTTATGTTAGAGCAGCACTAAGAAACTAAGACAACTACATTCTAAAATATATTTTTTTCCACAAAACACATATCACATTATAACATTTATAATTACTTCCAAAAAATAGAATACACTATTGTTACCTATTAGATTTGTGGGATTATTTTTGTTTTACAATCATTGTTTAGTGAATGAGAAGACCTAAGAAGACTGATGACGTTGAATCATGGTGTTGGTGAAGAATATAGAGTATGTGAAGCATACTGAGTATGCCACGGACTGTCAGAAGAAGGAACAATTCTATCTGGGAAGAAGTACAGACTGAATGATCCTTAGACGTGAGACTGACGAGACTTCATCTCAGGTACTTTGGACAGGTTATCAGGATGGACTAGTACCTGGTAAAGGGCATCATGCTTGTTAAAGCAGAGGGTAAGTGATCAAAGAGAAAGACCCTCGACCAGATGGATACACATAATGAGTTCAAGCATTGTGAGTGTGGCACAGGACTGGATAACGTTTTATTCTGTTGTACTGGGTGTCACTATGAGTGAGACTGACCTAACAACATTGTTCATTGATTAGAAAGTGGTGTTTTAAGCATTTTCTATCTTAGCATTATCATTTGTTACATATGGCTGTTTTGCTGCATTTTGGTTATATTTTAAAAAACTGGTTAAGGATTTTGCATTAACATCTGTGGAATATAGTATAATGTTTTTCATATGAAATATCGAAAAATATGCTTTTGAATAGCAATTTCATCAAATGTTACTATTATTGTTAGTTAATTTCTAATTCTTTCATATTCATATTCAATTATATAGATTTCCAAAGCATAAGTACAGCTTATAACACACACACACACACACACACACACATATATATATAAAGAGTCTTTGTTGGTGCCAAGGAGATCTAAAGATATGCTATCTTATAAAAAGAAAACTCATTTGAAAGCAGCAACTAGAGCTACATTTATTTCAAACTAAAACACAACTTTTTATGTACCTACATTTATTATGATAATTATCTAAATCAACATTTATTCATGATTTGGATAAATTTTACAGGAACACTGAACCACTAGGTCTGTTTGAATCTCATAGCTGGTGGTTCAAACTCACCAGCCACTACTTGGAAATCCTACACAGGGTTTTTATGAGTCAAAACTGACTTGATGGCACTTAACAAAAAAATGACATACACAAATGCACTTGAATTTGTGTAACTTTATTTTCAAGATTTTTCAGAATTCTAATTATCTTAGGCACTCTTGTGATTAAAGTCAATTTTCATGAATTGAATAAAAGTGAGCTATTTATTCACTGGAGTGGAAAAATTCCTAATTTGTCAATGTTGTTTTTGTTAAGGGCCGTCGAGTCAGTTCCCATTCACAGCAAATCTGTATAGGGTTTCCAAGGAGAGAGAGGCTGGTGAGGTTAAATCATCAAGCTTATAATTCAAACCAATCTTGCGGTCCAGTGCTGGAATCTACAATCAACAGTAAAAAAAATTGAGTAACAACAAAAAACCTCATTAAAGTGTTTAAAAAAAGTAAGGTTATCAGTTTGAAACTAGGGTGCACCTAATCTAAACCATGGTATTTCCAGTTGCCTCATATGCATGTGAAAGTTTAGGCAATTAATAAAACCATAAAAAAATCCATGAATTTGAATTATGGTCTTAGAGAAGAGTATTAAAAGTACCATGAACTGCCAGAAGAACAAACCAATCTGTCTTGAAGAAGTAAAGTCAAAATGCTCCTTAGAAGCCAGGATGGCAAGACTTCATCTCTCTTACTTTGGACATGCTATCAGGAGGGACCAGCAGTCCTTGGAGAAGGACATCAGACCTGGAAAAGTAGAAGGTCGGCGGAAAAAAGAAAGACTCTGAATAAGATGGATAGACATGATGACAACAACAATGGGCTCAAGTATAAAAACAATTGTGAGGATGATACATGAGGATGGCATAGCGCTGGGCAGTATTTTGTTCTGTTGTGCATAGGCATGGAATGAGTCAGAGCTGACTCCACAGCACGGAACAACAACTTTTTAATTTACTTTCATATTTACAGAATATGTGAAAGCTTAAACTTAGAGTTCATCTTTTATTGAGTGCAACATATGCCAATAATATCAAATTATGACACTATTGTATAGAAGTAATTGGAATCTTAAATTAAAAGGAAAAAAATCCTTATTCCTGTATCAATATAGTACAAATAAAAATTTATTTTGTATCTTCATGAGAAGGCATGCAAGTTATACAGAATCCTTTCAGTCACGATCGAGGGAGAAAGGTACATCTCTCTTTTGTTAATAGCAGCTTTATTGAGATATAATTCAAATATTACACAAAGCAGCCTTTTAAAGTGTTTTTCGTGTGTACACAGTTGCACAACCTTTAGCGCTATTTAATTTTAGAACATTCTATCACCAATAGAATAATCAACATATACTCATTAGCATCCCCTCATCATTCTCCACTCCCCCAGATCCTGACACCCACCAGCTTGTCTCTATAGTTGCCTGTTCTGCATATTTCATTCATATAAATGGAACCATATATTAAATGATCTCTTGTCTCTGGCTACTTTCATTTAGCATAATGTTTTCAAGTTTTTCCATTAACTGTACTTAATTACTTATAATGGGAATATAATATCCCAGTTCATAGATATACATCATATTTTAATCCACTCTTTAGTTGGTGTACATTTGAGTTGTTTCCACTTTTTGGACATGATGGATAATGTTGATCTGATCATTTGTACAAACATTTTTATATGATTATTTGTTTTTAATTTCCTTTGGTAGATACATAAAAGTTGAATTGCTTGGTCATATGGTAAATCTATGTTTAACTTTTTACAGAACTGCAAAAGTTTTCCAAGGTGACTGTACCCTTTTATTTTCTCACCAGCAATACCTTCACATCCTCCTCAACGTTGTTTATTATTATCTGCACTTACTTCAGCCACCCTAATGCGGGTTAGATGTTGCGCTGCTAACATAAAGGTCAATAGTTTGCTCTGTGGGAGAAAAGAGGAGAGTTTCTGCTCCCATAAAGATTTATAGCCTACATATGGTCACTGTGAAGAGGAATCAACTAGCTGGCAGAGGGCTTTTTTGCTTTTTTGTTTTGGCTAGTGTATGTACTGATACCTCATTATGATTTTGCATTTCATTATTCTAATAACTAATATTGGAACACATTGATTCTGTAGGATAAACACTGGACTGGGAACCACATGTTCAGTGGTTCAAACCCAGCAGTCATTCCTCAGGAGAAAGATGATGTATTATTCCCTTCTGCAAAGATTTACAGCCTTAGTAACTCCACGCAAGGTCTCTAAGTGACAGAACCACTGGATGGCATTAACAACAACTAAACACTTTTAGCACATGTTGTAAGCACTGGACCACAAGGTAGATTTGAACCACAAGGTCGGCAGTTGAAACTCATCAGCCACTCCTCAGAAACTCTATACAGGGTTACTATGAGTCAGATTTGGATGGCACTAACAACAACAACAACTTGTTGTTGTGCTTATTAGCAATTTGTGCTTATTGGCAATTTGTATATCTTGTATGGATAAATATCTACTTAATTTGTTGTCCATTTTTTATTGCTTTTTTTGTTTGTTTGTTTGTTTTTAGTTCTGAATAGTAAGTTTTCATATATGCTGGCTACAAATTTGAAAAGTAATTTGCAAATATTGTCTCCTACTTTGTACTGTCTTCTTATTTCTTAGTGGCATCATTTGCACTTCAAAAGATTCTATTTTTTTTCTTTTGCCACTAACTTGACCCATATTTACAAAGATTTAAGACATTTTGTTTTTGTTTTCTGTTTTACAATTTTAGCTTTTACATTTAGCTTGATAATCTATTTTGAGTTAATTTTTATGTATGGAGGTAGGGTTGCAAGTGGATATCCATCTCTCTCAGCACCAACTGTTAAAGAAAGGCAATTGTTTTCCCATTGAATTTTCTTTGAGACTTTGTCAAAAATCAATTTACCATAAACATGAGGAGATATTTCTAGACATTCAACTCTATCCCATTGATCTATATATCTCTATTGACAAGAAACTACATGGTCTTATTTTATAATTACTGTAGCTTTATAATTAGTTTCAAAACCAGGAAGTGTAAGTTCCAAAATTTGTTCATTATTTTGCAAGCTTTTTTTGGCTATACTAGGTCCCTTGGATTTTTATATGAATGTTAAGACCACATTGTCAATTTCTGCAAACAAACAAAAAAATCCATAGCTGGTACTTTGATAGGGATTGCATTGAATTTGTAGATCAATAAAGGCAGCATTGCCATCTTAACAATACTTAGTCTTTTAAGAGAACGGGATTTATTTCTATTTACCTAAGTCGTCTTTAATGTCTTCCAGTGATATTTGGCAGTTTTCAGCATACAAATCTTATACGTCTTTGTTAAATTTATTTCTAAGTATTTTATTATTTTTGATGCTGCTGTAAATGAAATTGTCTTCTCAATTTCATTTTCAGACTATTCACTGCAGATGTATTGAAATACAACTGATATATATATATATATTTATCTTACATCTTGCAAGCTTGCTGAGCTTGATTTTTAGAGCTAATTTGTGTTTCTTCATTGGGATTTTCTATTATAAGTTACATTTTTACATTTACAGTCTCTTAACAATCCATCTACCTTGTTTCCAACCACAAATACTTTGGAAGACAGAATTAGATGAGTCTTCAAATCAATAATTATTTTAATAATAAATTTAAGTAGAATGTAATAAATAAATTTTTAATCATTCAAAAGTTACCTTTTAGAAAAATGGACTTATTTGTATAAAGCACAAATTACTTTTTAATTGAGTAAAATTGATTCTAATATGTAAAACAATGGCAACACTCTAAGAATATTCTAAGCTGAGGAATGAATAACAGCCCTTGGTCATTTGGCACTCCATAAATCTTCAGTGAATAAATGTAAAAATGAATGGCATATATAAAAATACATAAAATGCACTAAAGCCCAGCTATGAAAATGAGAGCCATGGGAAAGT
Source organism: Chrysochloris asiatica (assembly GCF_000296735.1). Classification (NCBI taxonomy): domain Eukaryota; kingdom Metazoa; phylum Chordata; class Mammalia; order Afrosoricida; family Chrysochloridae; genus Chrysochloris; species Chrysochloris asiatica. Next base: position 11,655,927 of record NW_006408537.1, read on the forward strand.
GTTAGTGTAGAAATGATAGCCCAGTATTAAGGCCTGGTTTAGAGTAGCTAGTGGAGATCCTGCCAGGATTCACGTGCTCAAATGGTGACAAAATAACAAGATCACGTATTTTTTAACGATTTAAAATTTTCCAAATTAATGAAGCAATTGGAAGTATCATTCTGTAAGGTTTCATCTGTGTCTAAAAGTATAAAACAGTTGCCAAATAATCAGCTGTGACATATTTTGCAAATTATCTGCATTTTAGGTGGCTGAGAGAACCCAACAACCTCTGTTTCCTTTAGGCTCTATAATTTTAAATATATATATACAGCCCAATTACATTTTTAGAAAAATGCCGTTTTTAGAAAATAAAATTTTGAGTCTCTTTAGGATGATTCATAACATTTGCAGGGTCTGGAGCAATAGTACAAATGGAACAGAGTAGTCTAAATATTTGAAAATTGTAAAGTGAGCTTAAAAACACACACAACTGTTAAACAAGGTCAATTTTCTTACCATAACAGTCTTTCCAATATAATTGATATTTATGTTTCATAACAGATAAATTTCCAATTATATGGAAAGCTTGACATAATTTAGAATCCTTGAACTCCTCTACGTTCTGTGCCAGAGCACGGTGGTATGTGAAGAACCAGACTCACTCTCATATCAATCCAGCATTGAAAGAGGCATACCACATTTATTCAGACATCCCTCCCACACCACCGAAGTTCCATCCATATTCCCTGCAGTAAGACCCAGCTGTGCCATTCATCTGTGGTGAGGCTGGTCCTCGGGAAGATGTATATCTCCAGTCTGTGAATACATTCTCTGTAATCCGTCACTCCTGGAGTTTAGCAATCCTATATGTATAGACAATAGCAGCAAAGTCTACTCTTGAGAAGATGGACCTGAGGAAACATCTCCATAGACACTGGAAATGAGATTATAGCCATGTGGGCAGGGTATTTGGGGTTGCAAGTGCTCAGGGTATATTCTAGAAAATAGGACAGGGTCACTGATGCTACATGATCGCAACAGCTTGACACTATCACCCCCTTTCCCAATGGAGAGAACACAGGAAGAGGAAGATTATAATGGTGTATTGTGGGGGAAGAGGGCAGGCGATATAAAACACAAAATTCACAGCAGGATCCCCTCAAGCCCTGTCTCAGAATGGTACTATATTGGTCATTCCATAAGCTACTCTGACCTCTTGTACTTTAATCATGCAAGATAAAATTCACACTGATAAAATAAGTTTTACAATATTTAAAGAAATTATTTAATCTTTTAACATATGAAGAAGAAAATTCAGAACAATGTCTTCTTGTTGTTAGGTACTGGCTAGTCAATTTTGACAAGCCCATGTGAAGGAGTAGAACTGCCCCATATGGTATTATTAACAGACATCTTTATGGAAACAGACAGACAGGTCCTTCACCCATGGAACCAGTTGCTGTTGTTCTTAAGTGCCATCACGTGGGTTCTAACTCACTGCAACTCTGAAAAAGGTCTCTAAGATTGAAAATCTTTGCAGGTACAGAAAATCTCCTATTTCTCTCTTGAAGCGACTGGTGGGCTCAAACCAATGACAACGTGGTTCGCAGTCCATGCTCCCCATTGAACCAGTTGTTGTTGTTAAGTGCCTTCGAGTTGATTCTGACTCATAGCGATCCTGTATAAAGCTTCCAAGGAGCAGCTGGTGAGCTTGAACCACCGACCTTGCAGTTCAAATGACTTTGCAGTCTGGCACATTAGCCCACAGTGCCAAATTGTCAACCTTTCAGTTAGCAACTGAACATGTAACTGTTTCTGCCACAAGGACACCTAGCAATGACTTACAATATGAAAAATGTCCTCCAAAAATAAGTATTAGATTATAATAAATGAATTCATCATATATAAGTGTTTTTAAGTCCTCCTTGAAATGTAAGCAAATTTAACAGCTTTCATTTACTCCCTAAAATTCCATCCCAACCTGGTTACAAATGTGATAAGGATATGTACCAAAACTTCAAGTAAAACTTGCAAACTCAATCGTGAACATAGAGAAAACAGTATTTCTTAAAACCTGTATTGTACTGAGGAAAAACTGTGGTTACAATCAAATCAGCATGAACTCTATAACTGGTATACTACACAATACATCACAAATCATTTACAGAAAATGTTCCTTAAGATTACTCTAAGAACAGTGCTTCTAAGGATAATGGGTCCTGAAGGAGTTTACTCTTCTCGTAAGACACATATTTATCAATTCAAGTATTTATCACACTAAGCATTAAAAATGAGCTTTCTTGAGCCCATTCTTTCAGACTAATAAACACAAAAGCCCTCTTGTGTGTCTAGTAGAGACAAAGTCCATGAATTTATAAATACTGATTTTAGAGTTGGGATAAGAATTCTAATGCTTATATAAACAAATGAAAGATGCTTTTATAAAAAATGGAAAAGAAAAGGTATAATTAAAATGTGGCAGCAGTGGCAGACATTTGAAAGACATTTTGAAAGTTGTAAGAAAGGGTTGTGAATTTTTAAACATGCTTAGAATAGTATGCAATTCACATTAAAATGTCCAAGATACTTTAAGACACCACATAACCAAAATCTAGCTAGTATAAATAATAAAAGGCAATAACCATACATTGGAAAGTCCGTGCTTCCAACAAAATTGAAATAATCTGCATCTAAAACTTTCACTTTTACTTTGGAGAAACAGATGAATAAAATATTCTGCCAAATGAACCTAAGATGCCAGTAATTAATATAAAGCCATTTGTGTAAAATGGTTTGAACTAGTAAGGGACGAGAGAGTGTGGTGGCTCCGTAGGATAAACACTGGGCTGTGAAACACAGAGTTGGCTATTCGGGCCCACCAGCTGTTCTGAGTAAGAAAGATGAGACTTTCTGCTCAGGTAAGAATTTGTAAACATCTTAGAAACTCAATACAGGGTTGCTATGAGTCAGAACTAATTTGATGGCACTTAACAACAACAGCGACTGTAGGTGAGGAAACTGTTTTTATAAAAGACAGCTAATGCTCAATTATGTCAATGCAGACACATTTCAAATTTATGCACTTTCAAAAAATTAGAGACTAAAATATTTAGGAGATGCATAAACTATCGCCTCAAGTCCAAAGATATTTCTTCTTGTGAGTATCTAAAAAAGACATCTTTAAATAATTTAGAGGGTCAAAAACTCTATATAAAACTTAAATGCATATGCAGTTAACACTTTAAGATTTTAGCTGGAAGGGTCTTTCAAAGGTTCATGGAAAATACTCATTAAGAAATATCTTTGCATGGGTTTCATTTTTTTTTTTCTTTTTTTAAAAAAATTTTATTGTGAATTAAGTGGAAGTTTACAGGGCAGATCATCACTTTTGCATTCAACAAATCATACATCTTAATTACAATGATTATAATCCCCTCCATGCGCCATCAGTTAACAGTCTTTCTCTCTAATCACTTTAGTTCTTTTTTTAAAAACTCATGCACCTATAATAATGTATACCACCAAAGGGCACATTCTGCAAGTCTGCCTCCTGGACACCAGCTCTCAGTCCCTCTCTTCCCATGAATCTAGAGTCCTCAGCTGCTCCCTCTCTCATGTCCCCATCTCTGCCTCCATCTCTGGTGTCGCTGCTTCTCTGGATAAGGTCTCGCATTCCGCTTGTGCTTTTCTCTAGTGATGATCCTAGGGCCCTTTGTTTCTGGTCTGCAAAATAAACTACTCCCCTGTTTTTGTTACAAAACTTCTACCTTTACAAATGTGGCAGTTGCAATTAGTCATAATAACAATTACTCACTACTGAATCATAAGAATCTTCTCCCCATCTCCTTTTACCAGACCCATCTAGACAAGATAAAAACTATTCAGTGGGGACTCTATCTCCCCTCACACTCTTAAACTAAACTCCCTCTTGAATACTGGAAAGGCAGTCACTTCGTGCCTTTATTGCCCCGTCATTTTAGGTACCCAGTATCTAAGTTCCCTGTCCTTATCTGCCCTGTGTATAGAGGGGATAGCATTGATATTTGATGTGTAGACTCCTTCCCTATCTGTTGGTATTTAGAGCTACTACCTCAAGTCATCAAATTGTAGCAATTTACACTTGTTTCCTTTATCAAATTTTGTTGTTGTTGTTGTTGTTTATCTTCCTCTGGGTCAGTTTTGATTATCAAGCCATCAAAGCTAGGTCAAATGCATACTATCTGCAAGTTTGGGTGTTCTTGTGTGTCTCCCTCACTTCATTTTAGATGGATGATTCACTCTCAGCTCTAGCCCTCTATGGCTATGTCCTTATCCATGGGCCCAGGTGTCCCAAGAGCTCACCAAACTTTGGACTACCCATCCCTTCCTCTTCTCTCTCTCATGTACCAAATAAACCCTCACTAACTTTAGTTAGTTGAGAGGTGTGAAAAAAATTTGAGACCGATTTAGTAGATAATATTTTTAAATACCATGAAATGGATCAGGGATGTGAACAGAAAAGTTGTTGTTAAATGTCATTAAGTCTGTTCTGACCCATAGTGACCCTGTATAGGGTATTCAAGGAGCGGTGGGTGAGCTTGAACTGTACATTAAACAACAGCACCCCACTAGGTCTCCTGGAAAGAGGGGTATATAGGAAAGGACTTATGCATTTCTGATTTGCACAAGTGGCAGTTGATGAATTTTCTCAGATTGGGAACAATGAAGGTCAAAGATGTATGTGTGTGGTGAGGGTGTTGTTGTTAAGTGCCGTCGAGTTGGTTCCAACTCATAGTGACTTTGTGTAGGGTTTCCATGGAGTGACTGGTGAGTTTGAACCAACAACCATGCAGTTCAAAATGATCTTAAGGTCCTCCAGTGCTTTATCCCACAGCCCCACCCCAGGGGATAGAATAAGGAAATTGATATTAGATCAGTGAAAAGGTCTACTGCAGATCTAGGAAATCAGAAGAGGTAGGCTACACAGCTGCACTCTGAAAGATTTCACAGGCTAAGTTTATAAATGGATTGTAGAAGGAAGTGACAAGATCATATTTTTAACTTAGAAACAGCTATAACTATCAATTATGAGATACTTAGTATTTTCCCATTAGCATCTAGTTGATTCCAATGTGTGGCAACCCTATTTGTAGGACTGAGTAGAACTATTCCCTAGGTTTTTTAAGCTGCAAATCATTATGAGTCCTGGTGAGACACTGTGGGAGAAGCACTAGATCACAGGGTCAGGTTGAACTGCAAATGCCGTTTTTTAAACTCTGAAGCTACTCTTTGGAAATCCTATACAGTGTCACTGTGAGTCAGAAGTGACTCGATGGCACTTAATAACAACAGAAGCAATCTTTATGAAAGCCACACTGCAACATCTTTCTCTTACAGGGTGATTAGTGGATTTGAACCACCAATCTTTCTGTTAGCAACTGAGAATTTAGCCATTGTGCTGCTCATGTTGTAGTTGTTGTTAAGTGCCGTTGAGTCAATTCTGACCCATAGCGACCCTGTATAGGGTTTCCAAGGAACAGCTAGTGAGCTTGAACCACTAACCTTGCAGTTCAAACGACTTTGCAGTCTGATGCATTAACCCATAGCGCCACACCAGGACTCCGTGCTACCCATACTCCTTACTATGTACTAGGTAATATCAAATTATTGGGAAGTTACTTGACTCGAAGGAAGTTAATAGAAAGAACAGTTTATCACACAGTGTATTTCAGTACTAAAATTAAGGCAGCAGCTATGGATTTACTTACCAAAAAAACAGACTGACGAAATCTTTTCAGAAGTACTGTTTTGAAATAAGGTAGTTTGGACACTACTAGAATGCTATTGATGTTAGGTGCCATTGAGTTGGTTCCGATTCAAAGTGACTATGGACAACAGAATAAACCAATGAGCTGTCCAGCATCGTCCTCACAAACACTGCTATTTCAGCTCACTGCTGCAGCCACTATGTCAATGTATCTCATTGAGCTCGTCCTCTTTTTTTGCTGACTCTCTACTTAACCACACCTGATGCTGTAGTATTTATTGCAAAACAACTCTCCATGGTTCTCTCACATTTCTGAATGTCTTGTGAACAGAGGCACTGTCTCAGTTTTAGACTAATTTTTAAAAGGCCTTTGCATAGAGAACAGACTCAGAAAACAGAGATATAGTGTTGCATTCTGGAGCAAAGACAAGTTTGTTTACTCTTTAACATAATAAAGTTTCCTTCTGAGGTAAAGTCAGTAGCTTATAACCCATTATAAAAAAATCAGGTTCTTTCATCTTGGAGTTCCTTTCCTGCATCACAACCCATTGTGTGCGTATTGACCTAGCTTTTTTCATGCTGCTCTGTGAAAAACTTTCTTGAAGAGTTGACACAAATGCTAGAACAGGTTACTGCTATTGCCATGAGGGAGTCCTGGTGTAGCGCTGCAGGATAACCATAAGGTCAGTAGTTCAAACTCACCAGCCACCATTGGAAACCCTATGCAGGGATGCTGAGTCAGAATACACTTGACAGCATATTGTTATGAGCAATACAGTCTTTTGTTTCTAACACAGAAGATTCATGTCTTCTTCCAGCATCTATGAAACTGCTGGCAGGCTAAACTGATAGCATGCAAGTAGGGTTAAATCTCAAACACAGTTCTTGAGAGTAATATGGTTAAGGTTGACGAGACTTATCTGAAAACAAAGTAAGTTACTACTGACTATGCTTGTGCTCCAAACAATGAGAATGCACTCTCCTATAACTATGGAGGAACAAAAATCTGACACCTCCTATAAAGGATCTTTGTCTCTGATTATCCCAGATTGAACTTTCAGGATCACCTAGTTTCAAGAGGGTCAGCTAACAAAGAAACATTTGATCCGAAATGTTCTTTAATGATAATTTGGATAAACATATTTGTGTATGAATATAACAATATATTGACAGAAAACTGGAAGGCATTTCTAGATACTTTATGTCAATACAAAATCACTTATGCTTAGAGAAATCTAAAGACCCATATATATTGATAGTTTTATTGCATCATCTTTACAAAGAGTTAAGCACTCAACTGCTAGTTGAAAGGTCGGCATTCCAATTCCACTCAGAAGTTCCTCAGAAGACAGGGCTGATGATCCGTTTCCAAAAGCTTCAGAAACCCTACATGTTGTTATTGTTGTTGTTGTTAAGTGCTGTTAAGTCGGGTCCGATGCATTGCGACCCTGTATAGGGTTTCCAAGGAGCGGATGGTGAACTTGAAACACTGGACCTTGTGGTTCAAACGACTTTGCAGTACAGAGCATTAGCCCACAGTGCCACACCAAGGCTCCATGTTGTTGTTGTTATTAGGTGCCACTGAGTTGGGACCAACTCATAGAGAACAAAACACTGCCCAATCCTGGGCCAACCTCACTACTGTTGCCACACTTGAGTGCATCAATGCTGCCACTTGGCCAATCCATCTCGTTGGGAGTCTTCCTCTTTTTCTCTGACCCTCCACCTTACCAAACATGATATCTTTCTCCAGCGACTGGTCCCTCCTGACAATATGTCCAAAGTATGACAGACAAAGATTTGGCCATCCTGGCCTCCAAGGAGCACTCTAGCTGCACTTCCTCCAAAACAGATCTATTG